>NW_026535812.1:24898032-25537540 GCF_028551555.1 Melozone crissalis | reverse complement strand
ACAGGCAGGAGAGAGCGAAGGCTGTGCCCGGGGCCGCGGGGATGGGGCAGCTCCGGGTGGATCCCTGTGGGGATGGGGCAGGACAGCTCCGGAGGGATCCCTGTGGGGATGGGGCAGGACAGCTCCCGATGGATCCCTGTGGGGATGGGGCAGGACAGCTCCGGGTGGATCCATGTGGGGATGGGGCAGGACAGCTCCCGATGGAAACCCGCGGGGATGGGGCAGGACAGCTCCGGAGGGATCCCTGTGGGGATGGGGCAGGACAGCTCCGGAGGGATCCCTGTGGGGATGGGGCAGGACAGCTCCGGAGGGATCCATGCGGGGATGGGGCAGGACAGCTCCGGAGGGATCCCTGTGGGGATGGGGCAGGACAGCTCCGGAGGGATCCCTGTGGGGATGGGGCAGGACAGCTCCGGAGGGATCCCTGTGGGGATGGGGCAGGACAGCTCCCGATGGATCCCTGTGGGGATGGGGCAGGACAGCTCCGGGTGGATCCATGTGGGGATGGGGCAGGACAGCTCCGGAGGGATCCCTGTGGGGATGGGGCAGGACAGCTCCCGATGGATCCCTGTGGGGATGGGGCAGGACAGCTCCGGGTGGATCATCCCTGTGGGGATGGGGCAGGACAGCTCCGGAGGGATCCATGTGGGGATGGGGCAGGACAGCTCCCGATGGAAACCCGCGGGGATGGGGCAGGACAGCTCCGGGTGGATCCCTGTGGGGATGGGGCAGGACAGCTCCGGAGGGATCCCTGTGGGGATGGGGCAGGACAGCTCCGGAGGGATCCATGCGGGGATGGGGCAGGACAGCTCCGGGTGGATCCATGTGGGGATGGGGCAGGACAGCTCCCGATGGAAACCCGCGGGGATGGGGCAGGACAGCTCCGGAGGGATCCCCGGGAGCTGCGGGATCCCGGTGGCTCTGTGGGACCCAATGGCTCTGCGGGACCCCGGGGGCTCTGCGGGACCCCGGGCACTGCCAGGCTGTTGGCTCAGCGCTGTGCTGGCAGCTGCCGCATCCCCACGGCTCTGCTGCCCCTCACCGGCCCCGCTCCCAGTCCTTCCAGTATCCCACCAAACGCCTTCCTTCCCATCCGCCCTCCATGCAGCCAGGACAGCCCGGGGGGCCGGACGGAGCCCGTGGGGGTCTCTCCGGGCCAGGACAGCGGGCACGGTGCCCACGGCTGTGGATCCACGGCCGGAGCGGAGCGGGGTCCCCGGTGCCACCCCAGCCCAGCGGGGTCAGCGACTGCTGCCGGCATTCTGCCCACGGCAGCATCCCCGGGCGGTAAAACACACAGAACGCTCTGCCCTGGCCGGCGCCCTGCCATTTACCGTGAACTCCTCAGCGGGAAGGGATTAAATGCTATCGGCTTGTGGGACTGGGAAAGAATCCCCAATTTTTGGAGTTCCTGGTTTCGTTTTTTAGGGACCCGGCTCCCCCGGCCCTGCCCCGCTCCCCGGCCCCGGCAGCGCCAGGTGGCGCCCGCGGCGTCCGCAGCTCCTTCCCGGCCAGGAGGAACGGGAACGGGAGGAACGGGAGGGATGGGAACGGGATGGGAGCCGGATTGGAACGGGACGGGAACGGGTCGGAACGGAGCACGGGGGATGCTCGGGGTGGGGAGGGGGGGATGCTCCTGGGGGCCCACGCACGGCGGGACAGGGACAGCGGGGCTGGGGCAGTGCAGCGGGTCCGGTCAGAGCCATCTGTCCCTGCCATCCCCGCCTGGGCTGCCTGAGCCCCCACCGCGAGGTATCAGAGAAAAGAAGGTTCCAGAGAGACCTCTGAGCCCATTCCAGTGCCTTTAGAGCCTCCCCCCCCCCCCCCCCAGGAGAGCTGGAGGGGGACTGGGGACAAGGATGGAGGGACAGGACACAGGGAATGGCTGCACTGCCAGAGGGCAGGGATGGGTGGGAGATTGGGAATTGGGAATTGTTCCCTGGCAGGGTGGGAAGGCACAGGTGCCCAGAGCAGCCTGGCTGGATCCCAGGCAGTGCCCAAGGCCAGGCCAGACAGGGCTGGGAGCACCTGGGACAGTGGAAGGTGTCCCTGCCGTGGCAGGGGCTGGGACTGGGTGAGCTTTAAGGCCCCTTGCAACACAAGCCAGTCTGGCATTCAGATATTCCTTGGATTTCAGCGTCTCGTCTGCCTCAGTACCTCGAGGATTGTGGCTGGCTCCATGGTGCTGTCTCCCCTCCTCGCCCAGGATGTGATTCATCACATCTTGCACAAGATGGAGCGAGGCCGACAGCCCTGCCCGCCAGGGTGGGGCTGTTCAGGGTTATCTGTTATCTCTGCAGTGAGGAGCACGAGGCACTGAGCTCTGCACCTTCCATCGGGGGCTGCGTTTGTCACTCCTGCTGGGCTGGCCCAGCTGGGCTGCACTTCTGCTTGCTGTGGACTCTGAGGTTACACCCAAGGAATCCAAACCCAAAGAGATCACTGAAGGTTTCCAGTCTGACCATGAATTGCAGCAGTTCTCCAGCGCATCCCTGCCCTCCTGCAGCAGCTCCTGCAGGGAAAACTCTTGGTGTCACAAACCCAGGAGGGGCAGGAGGCTCCTTCCAGCGCTCAGGACCCTGTTCCGTGCTGGGTTATCCTGGCTGGTCAGATCTGTGCCACGCTGGAGCTCCAGGCTGCTGTCACTGTGTTAACTCACACCTGTCTGGCAGCTCGGGCAGACCTGGAGGCTCTCATGTTCTCCTTGCAGGTGTAAGCTGTAATCCAATTTCTGTAATGATCTTTCTGTTAAACCCAGCAGGTTAAGCTCCTTAGTGCAGGCTGTTGGATGTTGTTTAAAACCGGACCCTCATTTTTGATTCCCTGACTACCAGTTCTGAGTGAGGAGCAGCAGCTTGTTTGTGGGGTCTTGTTCTTCTCATTTTTAAATAGAACTGAATCTAAAACCCATTCCAGACTCAAATTAAAGGCAGAGATTTTGTAACGCAAACAAAAATACACTCACGGCATTGCTGTGCTAAAAATGCTGAGAGGCTGCACGTAGGCTGTTGGTGCTGCCCTGCCAGGGAGCAGCCACCCTCACACTGAGGGTCCACCCACAGGGAGCAGGAGCTGGACCTGCTGGTCCTCAGGGTCCCTTCCAGCCCAGGATGCTCCACAATTCCCTGGATCCCTGGATCTGACACAGCCCTTTGTGCTCAGCAGCAGCACAGGGGAATGGAATCAATTAGTGCCACCATAGGTGGCTCTGGAACCTTTCTGTGTTTGGAGGGAATAATCTGCATTTATTCCTTGCTTAAGACAGTAATGCTGCCTCTGGCTGGCTTTCCAGTGATTATTTTTCCGCTTGGTTCTGTGCTAATGCACAAAGCTAGCTCTGGCTCCTCGGAGCAGGCAGAACCCAGCCCACCCATTTATCTCTCCTGCAGCAGCCAAATGGCATTTGCTGTCTCGAGCAGGAAATGAGCAATTAAAAGGCAACAGGAGGTTATTTTTTTATTTCCCTCTCTTCCCTCCAGAATAATAAACATCTCCAAGCGAATGTGCCGTGTGCACGGATTACTTGGACAATTTGATGCGAGGGAAATTGTTCTTAAATAGGATGGCAATAAATGTGTCTGTTACAATTTGGAAAATCCCATTAGTTTTTCAAAATAATTGGCTTTATATCTCTTACAGAGCACAGGGTAAGCAAAACCCTTTCAAACTAATCAATAAGAAGCCAAATAAATTAATTTTCCCAGACTGCCTCAACACGAAGGGACGCAGCAGTGCAAATGCTTGCAGTGTGTGGTTAGGCTGAAGCTAACACTGTTCCTGCAGTGCTCCCCACATTCACTGCAGCTGTTCAAAGCTCCTGTCAAAAGCGTAGCTGAAAAGACTGAGCTTCTCTGGCTTGCAAAGGGCAGTGGCACAATGGTGGCCAGTGCAATGAAATGTCACGGTCTTGGCAGCACCTCTGCAGGGCAGGGGCTGGATCTGGGAAGCAGACTCCAAGAGGAAAGGCAGAGCCCAAGGCACAGCTCTGTGCAGGGTGTTATCTCCTGGCACACGCCTTGGGCTGCTGGGATCCTGCTGCAGGGGCTGCTGCTGGGATCCTGCTGCAGGGGCTGCTCCTGCTGCTGGGATCCTGCTGCTGCTGCTGGGGATCCTGCTGCAGGGGCTGCTGCTGCTGCTGGGATCCTGCTGCAGGGGCTGCTCCTGCTGCTGGGATCCTGCTGCTGCTGCTGCTGCTGGGATCCTGCTGCTGCTGGGATCCTGTTCCTGCTGCTGGGATCCTGCTCCTGCTGCTGGGATCCTGCTGCTGCTGCTGGGGATCCTGCTGCAGGGGCTGCTGCTGCTGCTGGGATCCTGCTGCAGGGGCTGCTGCTGCTGCTGGGGATCCTGCTGCAGGGGCTGCTGCTGCTGCTGGGATCCTGCTCCTGCTGCTGGGGATCCTGCTGCTGCTGGGATCCTGCTCCTGCTGCTGGGATCCTGCTGCAGGGGCTGCTCCTGCTGCTGGGATCCTGCTGCTGCTGCTGGGGATCCTGCTGCTGGGATCCTGCTGCTGCTGCTGGGATCCTGCTGCAGGGGCTGCTCCTGCTGCTGGGATCCTGCTGCTGCTGCTGGGGATCCTGCTGCTGCTGGGATCCTGCTGCTGGGATCCTGCTGCTGCTGGGATCCTGCTCCTGCTGCTGGGATCCTGCTGCTGGGATCCTGCTGCAGGGGCTGCTGCTGCTGCTGGGATCCTGCTCCTGCTGCTGGGATCCTGCTGCTGGGATCCTGCTGCAGGGGCTGCTGCTGCTGCTGGGATCCTGCTGCTGCTGCTGGGATCCTGCTGCAGGGATCCTGCTGCTGCTGGGATCCTGCTGCTGCTGGGATCCTGCTCCTGCTGCTGGGATCCTGCTGCAGGGGCTGCTGCTGCAGGGATCCTGCTGCTGCTGGGGATCCTGCTGCTGGGATCCTGCTGCTGGGATCCTGCTGCTGCTGCTGCTGCTGGGATCCTGCTGCTGGGATCCTGCTGCTGCTGGGATCCTGCTGCTGCTGCTGGGGATCCTGCTGCTGCTGGGATCCTGCTCCTGCTGCTGGGATCCTGCTGCTGGGATCCTGCTGCTGCTGGGATCCTGCTGCTGGGATCCTGCTGCTGCTGGGATCCTGCTCCTGCTGCTGGGATCCTGCTGCTGCTGCTGGGGATCCTGCTGCTGCTGGGATCCTGCTGCAGGGATCCTGCTGCTGCTGCTGGGATCCTGCTGCTGCTGGGATCCTGCTGCTGCTGGGATCCTGCTGCTGCTGCTGGGGATCCTGCTGCAGGGGCTGCTGCTGCTGCTGCTGCTGCTGCCAACAGTGGGGTCTCTGTGCCCAGGGAGGGCCCTGGCCCTGCTGCCACAGGGCACCCTGGGCAGGGACATCCCACAGGGCATCCAGGGCAGGGACATCCCGAGGGGCATCCAGGGCAGGGACATCCCACAGAGCATCCAGGGCAGGGACATCCCGAGGGGCATTCAGGGCAGGGACATCCCACAGAGCATCCAGGGCAGGGACATCCCGAGGGGCATCCAGGGCAGGGACATCCAGGGCAGGACCCCGTGAGCCCAGCACTCCCTGGGCAGGCACAGGGCTGGCTGCAGGAGACAGCCCCACTCTGCAGAGCTGTGCATGGACTCTGGGGTCTGGCACGCCTGCAGGGCAGGAGGGCAGCGGCCACAGGCCATGCCAGGCTGTGCTGTGCCATGCCGTGCCATGCTGTGCCATGCCGTGCCTTGGGCTGTCCTCCCCAAGTTCCCAAAGATGGACATGGGAGCAGCCCTTCCCTGGCAGGGGCTGGGGCCCTGGCACAGGTTGCCCAGGGGAGCTGTGGCTGCCCCATCCCTGCCCCTGGAATGCATTAATATAAGCGTTAACAAAAAGGAGATTCATCATATCTAATAGATCATTGTTAAAAACTATATGAATAAAATTACAACTTTTCACACAGCGAGTTACTCCGGCACAATACTGAAATGTCAGCTCAAGCATTAATTAATAGATACTCATGGTATCTAACCCATCAAGCTGCTTTTCAGCTGGGTTCCAGACAGCAGCTCTGTTGTTTCTGTTTCGGCTGCAGCACTGAAAATCCCCCTCTGTCCCCAACCAAAGCATTCCCTGCTCCTGGCACAGCCCGAGCTGCAGCCCTGCCTAATGACAGGGAGGGAGGGCAGGAAAGCCTGTCAAACAGGATTATTCACAGAAAAACCCAGCTAAGTGGATTTCAAATTGCAACCTGTCACTGCCTTCTGCAAGTCATTTAGGAAGAGCTGGAAACTGGAATAACGATTTTAGCAGGAACAGAAAACCTAAGAAAGAAAGAAAAAGAGGATTTGTGGGAGGAGGCAGCCAGCCTGGCTGTGGGCTGAACTGTGGGTGGTGGGCTCAGGCCACAGAATCCCTGGGAAGCAAGGTGGGGAGAATGATGCCTGTAATTCCCAGGGCAGAAGAGCAAAAACTGCAGAGAATGCAGGATTTTAGATCTGTTTTTAATGTGGAATAGTTGTATTCCATTAAAGACAAATGTATGTATAGCATGTATTACATATAAAACCACATGTATTTAAATATATACTCTTTAAATCTATATTTATATATTTAAATATATACTCAAAATTTGTGTATATAAATATACAATACCATGGTTTATATTTTTATGTACATATAGAAAAAATTACTGTGACAGTTTGGATCCGGCAGGACCACTCAGGCCTGGCTGTGTCCCACAACTCCTTGTGCCTCTGGGCTGGTTCAGAGCAGGATCAGCTATAGGACAGGATCAGCTCAGGGCCAGGATCAGCTCAGGGCCAGGATCAGCTCTAGGCCAGGATCAGTCCCCAGAGCAGGATCAGCTCTAGGCCAGGATCAGCTCTGGGGCAGGATCAGCTCTGGGGCAGGATCAGCTCTGGGCCAGGATCAGTCCCCAGGCCAGGATCAGCTCTAGGACAGGATCAGCTCAGGGCCAGGATCAGCTCTGGGGCAGGATCAGCTCTAGGCCAGGATCAGTCCCCAGAGCAGGATCAGCTCTAGGCCAGGATCAGCTCCCAGGCCAGGATCAGCTCTAGGCCAGGATCAGTCCCCAGGCCAGGATCAGGTCTAGGACAGGATCAGCTCTGTGACAGGACCAGCTCTAGGCCAGGATCAGTCCCCAGGCCAGGATCAGCTCAGGGCCAGGATCAGCTCTGGGCCAGGATCAGCTCTGGGGCAGGATCAGCTCTAGGACAGGATCAGCTCTAGGCCAGGATCAGTCCCCAGGCCAGGATCAGCTCTAGGCCAGGATCAGTCCCCAGGCCAGGATCAGCTCTGGGCCAGGATCAGCTCTGGGCCAGGATCAGTCCCCAGGCCAGGATCAGCTCTAGGACAGGATCAGCTCTGTGACAGGACCAGCTCTAGGCCAGGATCAGCCCCCAGGCCAGGATTTTTACTGGGCAGATTTACTGCCCAGCTCGCAGTGGTCACTTCACTCCCTGGCCGTGCTGTGGGCACAGTGGACAGTGTCCCCTCTGTCCTCTGAAAGGTTTCTTTGTCATTAATCCAATTCAGCTGGATGCCTCAGCTGCTCCCTCACATTCTCATCTGTGAACTATGGAGCAGCAGTGGTTATCTGCTGAATTAAGTAGTTCAACTAAAAGAATCCCATATATTGTTTCCAGTCAATGGGCACTATGAATAGATTTTATGTAAAATTACTGGGAATGCATAAGCCATTTTGCCTAATGTTATGGAATTTCTTCTCCCAAGCCCTGTGTGAAATGTAATTCATGTTCAGATACTGACAACTGAATCATACTCAGCATTCATATATAGTGCTTTATATATGCAAACTGCCATAAAACATTAATTAAGCAATAGATTTCCTAATGCTGAGGAAGTGTACTCACACCAGGCTCGGTGAGTTAAATGTTTAAATACTGTCAAGGCTTAACCACTATTTACAGTTTCATTGTGCCGTGAGCTCAGTCACTGGCAGAGCTGTAACAGTCACTGGCTTCTCCATACGGTAAGTAGGAGTGGGAACGGTGGCTGGGTCCATATCTACACCAAACTTTACTTTGAAATGGTACTTTTGCTACCAGTATGCTATTTTAGAAGTGAAGTAACTGTAGTAAGAACACAGGCTGTCTGTTTGCAGACTGCTGGTACAGCTTCAGCACAGAGGCAGCACTGCCATTTACTGAGGGTTTTAACGTTCTGGGTGACTTGGGCTCCTTTTTCCCAATCAGGGCTGCCCAAAGCCACAGGGCAGTGTGATTTAAGGTGTTCTCCTGGCATGGCAGAAGGACACCCAGTGTGATGTAAGGTGTTCTCAGCCATGGCAGAAGGACAGCCAGTGTATTTTGAGTCCTGGAGTTTGTTGGGTTGCTACTGATTCATTCTGCTCACGGGTCAGGAAATGGTGAGATTTGGCTGCAGCTGCCAAAGCTGAGTCAGCACCACACCTCATCAAACGTCCCAGCTGTGCCTGCAGTGCCTGGAGAGGCAGGAAAGGCTCTGGGTGCCACTGGAGGGTGACTCAGGCTCAGGGGTATTTGTAGCTGCAGGTGCTGCCGCAGGTGTGACCCAGCAGACAGCACAGCCCCCACGCTGCCCATGTCCCTGTGTCCCTGTGTCCCTGTGTCCCTGTGTCCCCGTGTCCCTGTGTCCCCGTGTCCCCGTGTCCCCGTGTCCCCGTGTCCCTGTGCCAAGCCTTGCCAGCCTGCTGGAGGCCTGTCAGGAGCAGGCAGCCCCCTCCCCAAAGGACAGGGACCCTCCCTGCTCAGCCTGAGCCTTTTCACAGGAGTCTGTCATCAGGGAGAATAACAGGAGCTTTGAAATCATGATTTAAGCAATGACAGTGCAGGCTGAGCTCATGGCACAGAGAACTGACACATTCCTTCCAGATGCCAGGAATCACCAGGTCCCAAACCCCTTCCAAACACTTCTCCAGGCTGTGCAGACCCCAAACTCTTCTTGCTTTAGGTGCCCTGCACTACAGGGTTGGGTGCTTTGATTTAAACAGTCAACAATAAAAAGACTTTTTAATTGATTAGTCACTGCAGCCACGAGTGCCACAGAGTTTACTTTCTTGTTCCATGAATGTATTTGTTTGTATTTGCAGGAGGATCCAATCTGATGTAAACTATGAAATATGTTGTTTACTGAACAAAGACAGGTTCCAAGGTACTTGTTAACACTGAGATCCAACCCGACTCTTGGATATCTATTTGCATTAGTCAGTCACCTCAGAGCCCACAGCCCTGGCTGAACACTACAGCACTCCATCAAACAGCCTGGGAAAACACCCAGAAGATAAATAACCTGTTTAAAAACTTCTGATGTGTCACTAGTTTGCCATGAAACTGGAAGACATACCAGGGCTTTGTCTATGGCTTGTATTTGTATTAGTGCCTTGAAAACCAGAGTGTAAACCCAAAATTTGCTGATGCTATCGAGTTTGCTGTCAGCACTCTGGAGAGCAGAATTAGAATTGTCAGTGATTTTGATAAACTGGTTTTTGACAGCCATTTGTGCCTGGATGCCATCTGTGAGGGTGCAAGGAGTTTTAACTCTAGTTCACATTACCCAGAGAGGATCTGCTGGCAGGGGAAGCAGCTCCAGGCTCTGCTGCTGGGGGAAACCCTGGCAAAAATCCTTCAAGGAGGAAAACTGAAACTCTGACCATGCTGACATTTTGTCTTGCTGACAGTGTTAAAATGCCACATCTGTCTCAGTGATACTGGGAGCCTCAAAGTTCATCTGTGCTTGAGCAGCCAAGAATGAAGTGAAGGGCAGAGTTAGCAGGATTTACTGGAACAGCTCCTAGGATCAGGGGTCTCATTGCTGTTTGCAAGTGGGACAAACAAGCTGAATTCAACTCTGTCCTGGGAAATATGTTTATTGCCAATAAAGTACCTTGTGTTTTCTTCCCCCTTACTGTGACCAGCTCCTGATTCCACACTGCTGTGCTTCCATTCAGGCAGGATGCCCGGTCAGGGTCCATCCTCCTGACCTGCAGGACCTGTCTCTGGGAGCCTGCTGCAGGTCCCTCAGCCTTGTGAAGTGATGGAGCACAGACACAATTCGTGTTTAAAGCCATTTTTACCCTGTTTGTTCTGGTACATGACAATACTTCTCCCACGACAGGACAGTCTGGGTGTGTTTTGCTGGGAGCACTTTGGTGCCACCAGGGGAGGTCACTACACTGGTGGACAGTGTCCTCTTCGTGGAGCTGTTAATGCCAAAATGCAGCACACAGGAATGGAAATGCACCTCCCTCCAGGAGGGTTAACATCTCCCACTCACAGCTGTGGGCTGTGGGCTGCAGAAGGGCCCCAGGAACCCGAGCAGTGGGTTCATTGCACAGGGTGGGCAGCCCCCAGGGACACAGCCCTGGCTCCTGACAGCCTGTGACAAGCAGCCCTCAGCAAACCCTCCGGGCTCACCTCAGCATTCCTGACTGCCCTGCCTGACAATGGCTCACAGACCTGGTGCTGTCAGCAGCACTGGGTTATCTGCTCATTGTCAGAGCCCATCAGTGCTGTTTGCTGCCTGGGTTATCTGCAGGCCCCGTGTTGCAAGACTTGCTTTGCTCCCACACTCACCTTGATCCGCCCCAGCAGCTGCAGGCTGGAAGATGAAACAGTGCTTAGGCTGGTGACACAATCAGTGCCCAGTCACAATGATGCCTGCAGCCTTGAGCAGCCAGAAACAGCAGCAGCCCTTGTAAAACAATCAGAAAACATGGCCTTGTGTTTAAGGATTGCATGAGAATTGGAGGCTGTTGAGGCTGCAAACTACTGACATCAGACTGAGCCTAACACGGGTTTCAAAAAATCCTTATCTCCTTTGTTGATATGTTTAGCCCCAGATCACTTTAAAATGCTCAAATACAATCAATATTTACACCTGAATGCTTTCCAGGACCCGAGGCAGCAGAGCTCTGCTGGGTACTGCAGGAGCTATTCTGTGCACTATGCACAGCACAGCCCTCAGCTCAGCGCTGAGCGATGCCATCCTTGCCCAAATCTGCCCTTGGTGTCCCTCCAGCTGCCTGAGGAGTGGGACATTCCCCAGAGCTCAGCACCCACCCAGAGCCCCAGCAGAGCTGTACACCCCAGCCCCGGGCAAAGGCAGAGTGCTGCAGGCACCCCTCACACAGGGGAAGGCATGGTCAGGCACCCCCGTGCTGGTTCTGTGGCACCTCTCAACTCTCCCAGCTCATCCCCAGAGCCCGGCGCTCCTTCCCCTGCCCTGACACACCATTGTCAGCGGGACTCTGCTCCTGGTCAGGAGATGAGGAATGAAACAAACCCAGAGTGCCAAGCCCAAATGACAATTATCCCCGTGTGTGAGCACCCCCAGCAGCAGAGGCAAGGCTGCAGTGTCACACGGTGCCACGGGGCACTGAAGAAAAGGCATTTTCTCCAGAAGGGCTTTTGCTGCAGACAGGAAGTTTGCTTTTTGAATTAGTCACCAGTTTCACTCCAGGCTGATTACACCGGTTTCATTAGCGTACAATAGCACTGTTTCCATGCAAGTGCTATCAAGATTACATTTATGGTTCCAAAAGTTGTTTCACCACACCTACACAGAACCCAGTGCTGCACACAGGAACAGAGAACTGCTCTCCCTGTGCTGTGTGCTCACCCACACCCTGCAAGCTTTCAGGTAAACTGCTCCTGGGGTCAACAGAGAGAGCTGACAACAAATAATGAACACAGAAAGAGCCCCGAACTTTGGCCATTATGCTTATTTTGAACATAAATATCACGTCTAGGAGTGGGATAGAAGCATGCCATGGAACATGTTCTTTATAAAGAACCAGAAAGTGGCATTATGACACCAATTCAAGGGAAACATCTGATGAGTTCTGGCAGCACAGGCTACTTCAGCAATAGTGATAAGATCTCTGGCAGGACTTTTGATGGAAATAATGAACGCTTTTTTCTGTGTATGTGTGTCACTTCTTTCTTTCTTTTTTATTTTTTAATGCTTTATTTACACCCACCAGCAGCTGTGATTATTTCTTGAACAAGTGCGAGTTTGGTATTTAGCATTTGAGGATCTTGTGGCAGAGGAAAGTCCCCGAGGGGCTCTCCAGCCCCCAGCCAGGCAGGATGGGTGGCTGTGCACAGCTCCTGCTCCTCGGGAGGGAGAAGCTGCAGGGGCTGGGCAAGGGCAGAGCCAGGGCTGTACCAGGGCTGTGCCAGGACAGAGCCAGGACAGAGCCAGGACAGAGCCAGGGCTGAGCCAGGACAGAGCCAGGACAGAGCCAGGACAGAGCCAGGGCTGAGCCAGGGCTGAGCCAGGACAGAGCCAGGACAGAGCCAGGACAGAGCCAGGGCTGAGCCAGGACAGAGCCAGGGCAGAGCCAGGACAGAGCCAGGGCTGAGCCAGGGCAGAGCCAGGGCTGAGCCAGGACAGAGCCAGGGCTGAGCCAGGACAGAGCCAGGGCAGAGCCAGGGCTGAGCCAGGACAGAGCCAGGGCTGTACCAGGGCTGTGCCAGGACAGAGCCAGGACAGAGCCAGGGCTGAGCCAGGACAGAGCCAGGACAGAGCCAGGGCTGTGCCAGGACAGAGCCAGGGCTGAGCCAGGACAGAGCCAGGACAGAGCCAGGGCAGAGCCAGGACAGAGCCAGGGCTGTGCCAGGGCAGAGCCAGGGCTGAGCCAGGGCAGAGCCAGGACAGAGCCAGGGCTGAGCCAGGACAGAGCCAGGACAGAGCCAGGGCTGAGCCAGGGCTGAGCCAGGACAGAGCCAGGACAGAGCCAGGGCTGAGCCAGGGCTGAGCCAGGACAGAGCCAGGGCTGAGCCAGGACAGAACCAGGGCTGAGCCAGGACAGAGCCAGGGCTGAGCCAGGACAGAGCCAGGACTGAGCCAGGACAGAGCCAGGGCTGAGCCAGGACAGAGCCAGGGCTGAGCCAGGACAGAGCCAGGGCTGAGCCAGGGCTGAGCCAGGGCAGAGCCAGGACAGAGCCAGGACAGAGCCAGGACAGAGCCAGGACAGAGCCAGGGCTGAGCCAGGACAGAGCCAGGGCTGTGCCAGGACAGAGCCAGGGCTGAGCCAGGACAGAGCCAGGACAGAGCCAGGGCTGTGCCAGGACAGAGCCAGGGCTGAGCCAGGACAGAGCCAGGGCTGAGCCAGGACAGAGCCAGGGCTGAGCCAGGGCTGAGCCAGGGCAGAGCCAGGACAGAGCCAGGACAGAGCCAGGACAGAGCCAGGACAGAGCCAGGGCTGAGCCAGGACAGAGCCAGGGCTGTGCCAGGACAGAGCCAGGGCTGAGCCAGGACAGAGCCAGGACAGAGCCAGGGCTGTGCCAGGACAGAGCCAGGGCTGGGCAAGGGCAGAGCCAGGACAGAGCCAGGGCTGAGCCAGGACAGAGCCAGGGCTGAGCCAGGGCTGTACCAGGGCTGTGCCAGGACAGAGCCAGGGCTGAGCCAGCCCAGCCCAGCTCCGCACACACAGCCCTGCCTGAGTCCCCTGCAGCCACCAGGGCTCTCTGCCTGCCCGGGGCTGCCATGAACAGCTCCACTCCCAGGGAAAGCTGCCCCTGGAATTACCCTGGCTGCTGCTCTGCCTGCCCTGGGCACACCCTGGTCCTGGAACGGGAACTGGCAATGCCACTGCATTAAGAGAGACACACATTAGGCAGGCTTGCTGCAGATATGGACTCACATATGGAATTACTGAGAATTTCTCAAGGCGCAGATAAGCAAAATATTTGATTTAAATGCTGTTGGATGCCAGGTTATTTTTATATTTATATCCTTCCTCAGCCCCTCCAAAGCAACCTAAATCATCCTGCTGCCAAATCCAAAATAAAGACTTCTCTGCACACCACTGCACTAAAAACTAATTCAGGCCCCAAAATCTTGCCCAATTTCATACATTCAAAATGAGTAAACATTAATAAATCTCTCCAGATTTGTTCAGTGCCAGAAAACATTTGGTGCAATTCTGTTCTTTGAACTCTGAGATTATTTCATCTTTGTAATTTCCCTTGGTAATTATTCTCCCTTTACCTTTAGGTTTACTATTAATATTAATGTCACATACTGACAGCATGGGAGTGACAGAACAGCAACTCTTCCCCAAATGATTGCATCTTCTCAGTTTAACTGTTTTATATTGGGTTGTGAGCCAGCAAAGTCACTTAATCTTAAGTGAGTGGTAAGGTACGTCTGTTGTATCCAGGAACATTGCCATCTTAGGAATGAAATGATGTGCAGTATCCTCAGCCCGTCACTTCCCTTGGGATTTTCTCAGCAGCAGTGCTGAGAAATTAAAATACAACATTTAGTATGATTTGTAGCTTTAAAATTCAATTATCACCCTGCCTAGCTGGTACCTGGCAGAGCACTGCGATCTCAGAAGTCTCTTCCACAAGAACTTCCCATGTATTAATAACCTTATTTCAATGTGCGGCCACTAACAGGGGCAGGGAACTCTGAGTGAAGGCAAGCGGCTCTTTCTGCCTTCAGAGAGCTGCAGGTTTCAGAGAGGCACTGTCCCACCTGGCTCTGCCTGCTCTGTGTGTTTCACAAACTTTCAGGGCACCCAGACTTTAGATATTGCACCTGTTACCGACCTAAACTACCCTGTTTAACCTTTGCCTACCAAGTGCAATAGATTAAAAACCCACCAAAGCCACTTGTGCTTCACTTGCACGAAGGATCCCCAGCAGCAGCAGCAGCTCACGACTCACTCTCTGTGCACAGAAACAACCTCGGCCTGTACGAGCACTTTTACTGAACAGGCAGGGTTACTCAGCACAGTAAAAGCTGCTTATACATGTAAATATTGCATGGCGAACTGCTTAGTAACCAAATTTATGCTTTTCAGCTGATTTTTATTTTGGCATTTTTAAGACAGCACCAAATCATCCTGAAATTGTTTTTAAAATATGCTTGATCGCTTTGAAAATCAAATTAATCAGCCAACTCTCATGATTATATTTTGCCTAGACTCTGCGCATTGCCATGCCTTCATGTTGCCCAACTGGAGCTTGTTTCAGGAAAACATTAATTTTTTTCCTGAAAATCTAAACCAGTACCATTCATGAGGCACAACCACCCAATGCAATGGATGCTTCATAATTCAAATACTATGTGCTGCATCCTCTCATAATTTATTTAATTTCTGTGCCTAAACCCTGAGCCAGGGATTTTCAAACTTTCCATACCACAGATCCCTCAGTGGTCTGTAGCCATGCACCAGAATTCATTTCTGAGAAAGCCAGACCTGATTCTTTCACTTACTTCCCACAGACTCCTTGCACTAACTAATTACCTAGAGCTGGCTGGTAGTATGAGAGATTAAATTAATACATGTAGTAGGGCACCGGCACTTGAGAAATCATATTCCATATTTAAACTCAACAGCACAAAGATCGTTGATTACTTTGAACGTGATACATTTCCTTCTTCAGAACAGCAACAATTAATAGCAGAGTGTAGAATTTAAAAATGGAGAGCATTTATTCTGTCACTGAAAAAAACAACACATACCACAATCCAGCAGTGAGCTGGGATTAAATAGATAGGATGAAAACCAACATTACAGCCTGGTCTTTATAAAACTGGCTACTGGCATGTTGAGAGTAAGTGCAGTGTGAATAATTCAGATGTGGGTTTGCTACAGAAGTGATGAAGGTGGGCAAGCCCACATCAAACCCAAAACCTGAGCACAGATGAAGAAAATAAAATATTTCTGCAGTGACACTGGGGCCTTTCAGCAATTCTTACAGCTGGTTTTGAAGAGAACTTTGCCAGCCTGTGACTGATTTTGGCTGGCTCACACTGAGCTGGGGGATGTGGTAGCTCTGCTCCCAGAGCACTTCTGGGAGGGGCAATCAGATGGACACTGAAAGGAACAGCAAGAGCAAGTGGAGAAATGGCTTGAAAGCTTCCAAGGGAGCTCAGCTGTTCATTTTCCAAAGGATGGGCTAAGCAGCCATGGAGACAACTCCCAGAACAAGAGGCTGGAAGCACCCAGAGCTCTTCCTCAGCCTTTCCAGGAGCTGCAGTGCTGCTCTGGGAAACCAGGGCCCAGAGCCTGTCACAAGGCAAGGCACACCTGGGCAGAGTGTCCAACAGAGAGGGGCCCAAAGCTGTGATGGCAGATAAAACACCTGGGCAGAGTCTGGAACAGAGAGGGGCCCAAAGCACAGCCCAGAGGTGATGGCAGATAAAACACCTGGGCAGTCTAGAACAGAAAGGGGCCCAAAGCTGTGATGGCAGATAAAACACCTGCTGCAGCCCCAGGCTGACCTGCGCCCAGCCTCAGGAGCAGCCTGCAGCCCACAGGCTCTGCAGGTTCATGAGAAGAATGTGCACCTGGCAGGAACCAGGTGGGGCCTACAGGGCAGCTCCCCACCCGGAGACACCCATCTGCCATGGCTGCACCCACAAACCACACACCGGCCTTCACACACGCTCATATTTAACAAAGCTGCTCCTGCCCCTGTCCCTTCCACAGCAGGGCAGCTGGAACACAGCGTTTCTGCTCCTCGGGAGAGGTTTATTTGCAAAGACTTACACACCAGCAGCAGAGGGGTTCCCTTGGAGCTCCAGGGGATCACCAGGGGTGCAGGACTCACAGGGGATCGGTGATCACAGGGTGAATCCCCACAGCACCTGAATGCTGCAAAAGTAATTTCAGTAGAATTCAGCCTCTGTGAAAACTGTTCAGGAAGAAGAGAACATTATTTACAAAACTTATGTCAAATCCTTTAGACTTTGCTTACTCAAGAGCTGTGTTTAGATTAGGCTTGGAAACAAGGTGTGGTAGCAAGGATCTAAATGTCACCATTATGTGAATAAATACCGAGAGTTGTGAAGAACTGAGTAAGATGCAACAGCAAGGACCGGAGGGTGCCAAAACAACTAACGATACTTTCCTGAAAGGAATGTCTAACAGAAAGCGCAGGGGACGACTTCCACAGAGAGCGGCAGCAGCCAGCGCCGTGACTCAGCCCCGCGGGGCACGCCGCTCACGGGGCACCGGGGGCAGCGGCACCGACACGGCCGCGGCCACATCTCCCGACCCGCCGCGCGGGGATAGCCGGGCACGGGGCTGTCCTCCGGGCTGGAGCAAGCGGGCAGGGCACGGCAAGCTCCGGAGCCAGCGCGGGGATGACCGGGCACGGGGCACGGCAAGCTCCGGGGCCAGCGGGGAGGACACGGGGCACGGCAGGGCTCCGGAGCCACAGGGGCACCGCGACCCGGCACGGCCCGGCCTGGCACGGGCTGCACGCGGCGATAGGGCGGGAGGTGCGGGACAGCGGCCCGGGCAGCGCCGATAGCGGGCGGGGACACCGGGGCGGGGACAGCGGGGCGGGGCACCCGGGCTGCCGGCCCCACCGCCCGGCCCCCGTTCCCGCGCCGCGTGAGGGACCCTGGGCGGGAGGGGACGCGCGGCGATCCCGATCCCGGTCCCGGTCCCGATCCCGTTCCCGATCCCCGATCCCCGATCCCATTCCCGTTCCCGATCCCGATCGCAATCCCGATCCCGATCTCGATCCCGTTCCGATCCCGTTCCCAGTCCCGTTCCCGATCCTGATCCCGTTCCTGATCCCGATTCCGTTCCCGTTCCAGTTCCCGGTCCCGGTCCCGGGCGCGGCGCGGCCCGGCGCAGGGCGGGGGTCACACACGCGGGGCGGGGCGCGGGCCGCCGCTCTCCGCCGGCAGCCAATGGGGGCGGGCGGTGCCGCGCCGCAGCCAATGGGCGGGGGCGGCAAAAGCGCCGCAGCCAATGGACGGGGGCGGTCCAAGGGCCGCAGCCAATGGGCGGGGGCGGCCGCCATGGGCCGCGGTAGCGCTGTTCCGCCCCGCCGCGCCGGGAGCGGGGCCGGTACCGGCGGCGCTGCCGCCCGCTCTCCCTCCCTCCCTCCTTCCTTCTCCTCCTCAGCCCCTTCCTCCTCCTCCTCCTCCTTCTCTTCGGCGCTGCCCAGCGCCGGGGCTCTCCCGGTGCCGCTCCGCGAGGCGCGGCCGCCGCTTCCCCGCCCCGGCGCGGGGCCGTCCCTCGTCCCCTCCCTCCCTCCGCCCCGTCCCCGCCCGCCGCGGCTGCCCCGAGCGGGAGGCGGCGGAGGGAGGCGGGAGCCATGCGGGAGTACAAGGTGGTGGTGCTGGGCTCGGGCGGCGTGGGCAAGTCCGCCCTCACCGTGCAGTTCGTGACCGGCTCCTTCATCGAGAAGTATGACCCCACCATCGAGGACTTCTACCGCAAGGAGATCGAGGTGGACTCGTCGCCGTCCGTGCTGGAGATCCTGGACACGGCGGGCACCGAGCAGTTCGCCTCCATGCGGGACCTCTACATCAAGAACGGGCAGGGCTTCATCCTGGTGTACAGCCTGGTGAACCAGCAGAGCTTCCAGGACATCAAGCCCATGCGGGACCAGATCATCCGCGTCAAGAGGTACGAGCGGGTGCCCATGATCCTGGTGGGCAACAAGGTGGACCTGGAGGGCGAGCGCGAGGTCTCCTTCGGGGAGGGCAAGGCGCTGGCCGAGGAGTGGAGCTGCCCCTTCATGGAGACCTCGGCCAAAAACAAAGCGTCCGTGGACGAGCTGTTCGCCGAGATCGTCAGGCAGATGAACTACGCGGCGCAGCCCAACGGGGACGAGCCGTGCTGCGCCTCCTGCGCCATCCTCTGAGGGCGGCGGCGGCCCCGCGCCCCGGCGGGCACGCTCGGGGAGAGAAAACGTCGGCGGCAAAACTCATCGTGGTGGAAATGTGGCTTTTCTCGGCATGTACGTTTCGTCCAGTCTCGGTCATGGCATATTTCCTGTCGGTGTCGGCGGCGGGCGCGGGAGCGGCCGGTCCCGCCGCCCGGGGAGCGGAGCCACGCGGGGAGCCCGCCCGGAACAGCGGCGGGGAGCGGGGCCCGCAGCTCGGCCGGGCCCGGGACAGCGGGGCCGCACCCCCGGGACGGGAGCGGGGCCGCATCCCCGGGACACCCCCGGGACACCCCGGGACACCCCGGCAGCCCCGCAGCAGCGGGGCCCGGCCCGGCGCTGCCGCCGTCTCTATGCAAGCGGGAGCGGTGCGGGGCCGTCCCGCCCGGAGAGTTGCACATGGAACTGGGACTGTGACCCGATCGGTGCTGCCAGGCACGGCGCGCCGGGCAGCGCCGCCGATATCCCTGGAATAATGCTCTATTTTGTTTACCTGCTGTATCGGATGGGAGTTTGCAGGAGAGTGGTAGCGTGGTGGTTTTTCTCCTGGTTTTGTTTGGGTTTTTTTGTTTTTATTTTTTAAATCAGCTGTGAAAATGTTACAAATCTGCACAATTGTTTAGGTGTGCGTGTGTGTGTGATTTCGTTGTGGTTTTGGTTTTTCCTTTGGCGGGGGGTGG
This sequence comes from Melozone crissalis, assembly GCF_028551555.1. Classification (NCBI taxonomy): domain Eukaryota; kingdom Metazoa; phylum Chordata; class Aves; order Passeriformes; family Passerellidae; genus Melozone; species Melozone crissalis. The sequence continues at coordinate 25,518,240 of NW_026535812.1, read as the reverse complement.
GAGGGCGGTGGTGCTTTTTTTGCCGAGGGGTTTTGGATTTGGGTTGGCAATACCTGATTTTGATGATTAGCTCTCTCAAGTGCAAAGACTTCCCATGAGTGATGCAGGGCCAACAGCAGCCCTGTGTCTGTAGAGTGCCTTCAAAACTCAGCTGTTCCAGCCGGTGCCAACCTGTGAAAGCTCCACAGAATCCCATTATCTACTACTCCAAAAACTACTTAACAGTTTCCTTGCAGTAATCACACCGAGCAAGCCAGGACAAAAGGGCCTATTGTTAGTGGAATTTATTTCTTATTTCCATCTGAGCCTTTTACCTGTTATTTCCATGTCTTGCAAGTTTGGCCTTCATTTACTTCAAATTTACAAGAATTTAGCCTTTTGGGATTTTTGGGTGGGGGGGCTTCTAAAAATTTTTTTTGGTTCTATTTCCCTTTGATTTTTGTCGTGGGATATGCCTCCAGCCAGCAAAGAAGGAAATCTTATCGTTGTGATGTACCAAGAAAATTCCAAAAACTGTCATTTTAATTGCAGACATGCATTGAAGAGATGTCTATCCATTTGAAGAATTTTAATACAAATGCTGTTTTTTAGAAAACAACTTTGTGCATTGTTATGTATCACATGAAACACTGACTTTCACACAGGATCTTAATCCAGATTTGTATCAGTAGCAGTGAAAGGTGGAGGGGTCGATTTAGCTGAGAACAGTGGTGGAAAAAAGGCAAACCACAAGATTGCTGTTTTACCTGGTATTTAGTCGTTTCTGATGCAGGTTTTTGCTTGCATTCAGTCCTGGCCCAGTGTGCTGCCAAGCTGTGGGGAGCAGGCTGTGCTCAGAGGCAGCTTTAGGAAGGTAGTGGGGGCTCACTGCATCAGGCCCTGGAAGATTTGGCCCTTTTTCCCTCCTGGGAGCAGCGTGGTTTATTGGGGTGAAGTTCTAAAGGTCAATTCTTTATGAAATTCAAACTTTTAGTCTCACTGCATGATCACTTTGAAGTAATAAACCAGCCCTTTTTGTTTCTGTGTGCAGAGGGGCTGGGCTGGGAGAGGACCTGTGCCTCCCACAGCTGGAGGGGCCAAGGGGCTTCTTTACCTGTCCTGTTCCTCTCTGTGCCCTTCTTTAAAGGTCTGCACTCAAAACCTGCAGCTCTTTTCCCTTCTCCCCCCTGTCCCAAGAAGTGTTGAAATTATCTTACATCTCAAACACAGAGGTTGAACAGGGGTTTTTAGTCAGGCCGACTGAAAGTGGCTGCCATGATTCCTCTGTGATTCTGGTCATTTCTCCTGTTTCAGGCAGGAGAACTTTGTGCCCCAGCCCTGGCCGAGCAGTGTGCAGTGTCAGTCTGCTGCCTGGGCTCTCCCTCTGACCAACGCATCAATTTACCCCTGTTTTAAGGGAAATTTGGAAACCTCATTGCAGCTCATCTTCCAGGAATTCCTGGAAGTTCCTTAGAAGCCAGAGGACTCCCATGCTGGGGAGGCAGGGGAATAACACTGACAGAAAGGGTTTCTTTTAACCCCAGAACTGCATTGAAAGCTGAGGGAGCTTGGCTGCTGCCACATCTGCAGCTTACAAACTGCATGTCTGATGTTAAAAAAATAAATTTACATCTCGGTTACTGCCATGGTTCAATTTTGCCTTAAATTCAATGGGAATGTAGAGTTTTCAGCACCCACCAGGCCTCGATCAGTGCATTGACAGCAGCTTGGTGTGGTTGATAGGAGCAGTATTTATTGTGCCCTGCCAGGAGCCAGCAGAGCCCTCGCCTTCCCCAGTGCCTGGGCTTGAGGAATAAAGCGAAAAAACAAAGTGCAGCTGTGCTGAGCCTGGCCGAGCAGCTGGGGCAGCCAGCTCAGCTCTGTGTTGTGCTGGCCCCTCTGCACTCTGATTTTGGCCAAAGGGTTCATTTGTTAAAGAGTGAAGCGTTTGAGCAGCCGTGGCACTGTCTGAGCAGGGTTTTGAATGTATTTAGGCATTCCATGTTCTCTGTGACTGCTGAGGGCAGTGCAAAGCGTGGAGCTCAGCAGTCTGATCTTCCAAATACTCTGAAGTGTTTTGGTGCCTGTTAAATATAGGCCTTGTCTATAAAAAGTGATACAAATCATCCTGCTTTAACTTGACTGAGTGATGAAAGCTATATTAGCTTCGGCACTTGAGGGAAATGTTGTATCAATATAAAGGTACTCTCTATTCCTTTTCCCTGTGGGAATATGTCACACCCGTGTCAATACAGAGGTGGTATATCGTTCTTTTCACAGTGAGAATTGCAAATATTTACTTGTTTTGGAAGAAGAATTACATTCCCGGCCAAAATACTTCCTGACATTGCAGAAATTGTGTAAACAAGGCCTTGGTTTAAGGCCGGTCTTGTGACCACATATTTTGCTGTACATAATGGTTGTATTTTTGAAAAGCCGAGCGTGTTGTGTGGCACGGGGTGTCTGTGCCCGCCCCGTGCCCTGTGCCCGGCCCCGGGGCAGTGCTGCTGCTCAGCGTGGTGCTCAGGATGGACCTGGTGCTGCTCTCGAGAGAATGTACGGCCAGATGTTTGCAAAGGGCATTTTCAATAAAGGGCACTGGCTCTTTATGGCTTCCTCACTTGGGTTCTCATTGTGTGCAGGTGTTCTTCGGGCTCAGCTTTCCTCCAGGAGGGACAAAATGCAGAAACGTGCGTGTTCTTTGGGAGTTTTGTGCTGAAGGAGCGGCACAGGTGCGTGGATGGGATCCAGCTGGAGCCCTGCTGCCATTAGAGGCCCTGTCCTGGCCAGGTTTGTACCTGGTGTACAGCCCAGGTGCTCCTCTGAGCCAGCCTCGCTGCCCCCCTGGGCAGAGCTGGTCATGTTCTGCTGAGAGCTGAGACCTGCTCCGCAGGCAAACGTGTGGGAGCTCAGTTCCACGGGGCATTAAATGGGTTTGAATATTGATATTCACGGCTTACAGCCTGCTCCTACAGTGTTTACTGCGGCCTCGTGCAAAATGCGTGTGTCAAAGGCTCTCCTTGCCGCCCCATTGCTGCAGCAGTGCTTGAGAACCTCCTGTTGCAGGAATCCAGCATCTGCCCAAACTGCAGAACTTTGTGTTGCACTCTTTGGTAACCACGTGTGCAGCAGATGAGAGGGGTTTGAGAGCGAACTTTCAGTGCAAAAAGCAAAAGATATTCAAGTGAGTTGTAGTGGTGAGAAATGGAGTGCGAGTGTTGCTGGGGCTGCATGTGTTGGGGATTTGGGCTCTTTTGTTGATTTTGTGTTTTAATTTGTGTAGAGTTTGTTAGTCTGCCTTCAAAAGTCCTGCTGTGTTTCCCAAGGAAGAGTCAGTGTGTGTGTGTGTGTCATCTGACTTCCCTGGGGCTGCAATCAGAATTCCTCCCTTTCCACAGATGATCTCACCTCAGTGACCTCAGCTCTGGAGCATTCCTTGTGGGACATTCCTTATGGGACCTTTCTTATGGGACATTCCTTATGGGACAGTCCTTGTGGGACATTCCTTATGGGACAGTCCCTGTGGTGCTGAAGGAGCCCCCCAGACCCTGGTCAATGGTGATGATGGGCAGAGATGTCCCTGCAGAAAGCTCCAGAGCAGCCTTTGCCTTTTCTCTGTGGCTGTTTTCAATTTCTGAAGGGTACAACTGCTGCAGCCAGCACCGGGGCTGCTTTGCTGCTGTCCATGCCAGAGGTGCATTTTCATTGTGCGTGAAGCAAGAGCTCAAATCCTTAATCTGCACTATCCAGCGAGTCCCAGACCCTACCTAAACTACTGTAAAATTAAGTTAACCATTGCAAGTCATCCAAGTAAATCTTAAAATATTGAAAGCAGCTGTTCTGTATTGACTCTATTTTTCATTTTGGCAGTCTTGGGTCTTTTGGAGGTTTGGGTGAAGAGCAGACTGATCAAGCAGCCGTAGCTTTGTTTTGTAGTCCTTGACAAAGAGAGATTTTTAGGAAAATGGTGCCTGACATGTAACTTCAGCTGCAAGGATTTAAACCCCATTTATTTCTGCAAAATTCTCTAAGTGAACATTATACAAAGTGCTTAGTTAAAAGATGTGATGTCCAGGTACAGACAGATCCCAGATGTTTCTCCTCTGCTTGACAGACCAATAATGATTGTGCAAAAAATGCTGCAGCAGTGACACTGGACAGAATATCAATAAATTGCCACAGTTTTTGCCTTTTGATACAATCATGTTAATTTGTTACACTGGGGTGAAAGCGGATGTTACAGGTTGCTTTTGGGGGTGGTTGTAAATGGACCTCTGGGTGAAAACGAATCTGAAATCAAAGTTGGCTGTTCTTTCCTCTGAATCAGGTATTCCAAAAGGTACAGGGCAGTATTTATAGCAGATGTCCCTTCCCAGTTTCTCATTTATGGGTATGTTCATGTAATTCTTTGTTTCTATAGTGTTCCTACAGTTATCCCAATTTCAGCAATCCAGGGGCCGTGTCCTGTATCCACTCTTGTCCAGAGAGAGCTTGAAAGAGAGATCCCTGCAGATGTTCCAAAACCACTTTCTGTAGAAGCGTAGAATAGGTACACTTTGGAGATCAAAACTGTGTGTTTCTGTGGTCCTGAAAAGCACGAAATGTGTCCTGAAAGGCACGAAATGTGTCCTGAAAAGCACGAAATGTCTCCTGAAAAGCACGGAATGTGCCTTGTGTTTACCTGCCCCTGCTGGGCGGTGCTGCCTTGCCCAGCTGGGCTGTCCGGGGCTCCTGGGTGAGCTGGGGCAGGAGCAGCAGCTCAGGAATGGTGGATCCGGGCTGGGCAGGGTGGGGATGTGCTGGGAGGGCTCTGGGCTCTGGGGCGGGCTCTGGGGTGGGCTGTAGGGTGGGCTGTGGGGTGAGCTCTGGGCTGGGCTGTGGGGTGAGCTGTGGGGCAGGCTATAGGGTGGGGTGTGGGGTGGGCTATGGGGTGGGCTATAGGGTGGGCTGTGGGGTGAGCTCTGGGCTGGGCTGTGGGGCGGGCTATAGGGTGGGCTGTGGGGTGAGCTCTGGGCTGGGCTGTGGGGCGGGCTATAGGGTGGGCTGTGGGCTGTGGGGTGGGCTGTGGAGTGGGCTATAGGGTGGGCTGGGCTGTGGGGTGGGCTGTGGGGTGTGGGGTGGGCTGTGGGGCGGGCTATAGGGTGCGCTGTGGGGTGTGGGGTGGGCTATGGGGTGGGCTATAGGGTGGGCTGTGGGGTGAGCTCTGGGCTGGGCTGTGGGGTGGGCTATAGGGTGGGCTGTGGGCTGTGGGCTGTGGGGTGGGCTATGGGGTGGGCTATAGGGTGGTCTATGGGGTGGGCTGTGGGCTGTGGGGTGGGCTGTGGGGCGGGCTATAGGGTGCGCTGTGGGCTGTGGGCTGGGCTGTGGGGCGGGCTATAGGGTGCGCTGTGGGCTGTGGGCTGGGCTGTGGGGCAGGCTGGAAGCAGGACAGGACCCACAGTGCCAGGTTCCCCACATGCCAGACATGGCTGTGTGGCAGGGCAGGGAGCAGGATGTCTCGCTGGGAGCTGGGCTCCATTCTTCTGTTTTGGGTATAAAACATCCTTTTGTGCGTGTGTTACGGATTTACTGGGGTTTTCCCCTCCTTACATTGCTCAGCAGATTCAAAAGTGCAAAAAACATTTGTACAACGTGTGTTCTCCACCAGGGATGAGTTTGGTGTTTAGGCTGAGCTTCCCTACACCACTAATCACCAAAATCTCTTTTAAGGTGTGTGGAACTCCACGGTGATGATTGTTGCAATGTGACTCAGGGGACTTGGGAGCTGTGCGTGCTGAAAAATGAGATTAGTGTTAATTTTATCCCCTGAATGAACTGCAGCAGTATCACGTACCCCCATTTCAGATGGGGAGTTGGCTGCCAAGTTTACTGATGATTACCAAAGTTAAGATGAAAGCATGCTAACAAAGTGCTTCAGTCATTGAGTTTCTGTTTGCAATCTGATTTCCCTTCTTTTTGGGATACTCTGCTGCATCCCAGATTGGCTGGCTATTTTCTGCTGGGTTTCTTGTTTCAAATGTTATGTTTGTTTTAGTGTGGGTTTTGCTTTCCCTTTGGTTGTTGCATCTTTTGGTTTCTCCTTTAATTAAAGGCAAAAATAGAGAGGAGAGTCACATCTGAGTTGCTGTGCAGCACAGGCTGCACAGATTCCAGAAATACATGCCATGTCTCCACAGATTTTTGCAATAAAGTTTAAGGAGAACACTGTATGTTGAAGGTGTTTCTAAGGCCTGGACTCTCAGCAGAGAAACTGCTTGGAAAAGATTATTTCCAAAAGAACTGGGTCAGCCTGGAGCGAATTAGAGTTCAAAGGTACTGGGGCATTTATTCCCTTACAGTATTACTGTACTTCACCTCTGCAGTGACAGTCACAGATTGCTGAGCATAAATATTTATGTATATGCACAAACTTGAATCTGGTATCCACAATTTGGGAAACATCCGCATAGAAAATAAAGAACTGTGCCTGCACTTGCTGACTATCAGACCAGTAGCATAGAAACTGAGGTGTGTGTGTTTATTTAGCCAATTATAAGCACCTAAAAGGAGTTTTCTGGATCCTCTTCAAGCACTTGTGACCTGGCACCGATTAGTTCAGCACTGCTAAACCAGAAGGTCCCCATGGTGATTAAAGGTGAGGCCTTGGCCTGTCTGACCCGTCTGGGTTGTGGCAGCTCTGTCTGCGAGGGAATCCAGGCTTGTGTCACCTCTGTGCCTTGGGGACAGGGAGGAAACCTGTCTGAGGAGCTGCTGAGGGCCCAGGGACAGATATTCCTGGGCTCCTCACAGCCTTGGGGAGGCTGGGGGGCTCCATTGCACCTGCAGCTGTTCCAGGTGTGGTGGGGCACCAAGTCAGCACTCAGTAGTTAACAGCAATTAACTGATGAGGAACTGGAGTGCATTGGAAAACATGTTTGTGCATACTCATGTAGAGGCATAAACTGTGTTACTCCAGGACATAAACACACCTAAGCCAATGTGTTTGGTGTCCCCCCTGCCAACAATAGAATTGTTAATATAAATTTGGGACTGAAGTTCTGTTTGTGCACCGACTTAACGCTGTTTGAGTTTGAACTTGACATATTCTCTGATTCTGTGGATGTGTGTCCCTAATTCTCCATTCTTTTGTAAACCCACTGAAATCAGAGCCTTATTTAAGCAAATTTAACCACAGTCTGAAGTTAAATATTTCACATGCACCTAGTAGTGTGATTATTTTTTAAAAGTTGTAATTTCATTATAAAAGAAAGCCTTCCTTCCCCTGTGGCTTTAGCTGAATTCCCAGCTGTCTATAGTGTAAATTTTAATTTATTTTTCCCCTTTTCTATGGGTGATTTTACCCTGAGGTTACACCAGGCTTATGTAAATTGTGAATCTATCTCGAAATGCCAACAGGTGTAATATAATTTTTTAATATGGCTGTTTCAAAAGGCAGGGATGCTGTGGAGCAGCAGTAGTGGCCAGCCAGGAGGAGAAGGGTTTGGAGCTGTGTGCCCTGAGAGGGCTGCAGAGCCCAGAGGGGCCTGGTGGGAAGAGCAGGCCCAAGAACATCCCCAGCAGGGAGCAGGGATGGAGCCTGAATCCCAAACACTCCCTCTGCAGCCCCAGGAACATCCCAGCAGGGAGCAGGGATGGAGCCTGCATCCCAAACACTCCCTCTGCAGCCCCAGGAACATCCCCAGCAGCTCAGGGCAGGGATGGAGGGTACATCCCAAACACTCCCTCTGCAGCCCCAGGAACATCCCCAGCAGCTCAGAGCAGGGATGGAGGGTACATCCCAAACACTCCCTGTGCAGCCCCAGGAACATCCCAGCAGGGAGCAGGGATGGAGCCTGCATCCCAAACACTCCCTGTGCAGCCCCAGGAACATCCCAGCAGCTCAGAGCAGGGATGGAGCCTGCATCCCAAACACTCCCTGTGCAGCCCCAGGAACATCCCAGCAGGGAGCAGGGAGGAGGGTACATCCCAAACACTCCCTCTGCAGCCCCAGGAACATCCCAGCAGGGAGCAGGGATGGAGCCTGCATCCCAAACACTCCCTCTGCAGCCCCAGGAACATCCCCAGCAGCTCAGGGCAGGGATGGAGGGTACATCCCAAACACTCCCTGTGCAGCCCCAGGAACATCCCAGCAGGGAGCAGGGATGGAGCCTGCATCCCAAACACTCCCTGTGCAGCCCCAGGAACATCCCAGCAGGGAGCAGGGAGGAGGGTACATCCCAAACACTCCCTCTGCAGCCCCAGGAACATCCCCAGCAGGGAGCAGGGATGGAGCCTGCATCCCAAACACTCCCTGTGCAGCCCCAGGAACATCCCCAGCAGGGAGCAGGGATGGAGCCTGCATCCCAAACACTCCCTGTGCAGCCCCAGGAACATCCCCAGCAGCTCAGAGCAGGGATGGAGCCTGCATCCCAAACACTCCCTGTGCAGCCCCAGGAACATCCCAGCAGCTCAGAGCAGGGATGGAGCCTGCATCCCAAACACTCCCTGTGCAGCCCCAGGAACATCCCAGCAGCTCAGAGCAGGGATGGAGCCTGCATCCCAAACACTCCCTCTGCAGCCCCAGGAACATCCCCAGCAGCTCAGAGCAGGGATGGAGCCTGCATCCCAAACACTCCCTGTGCAGCCCCAGGAACATCCCCAGCAGGGAGCAGGGATGGAGCCTGCATCCCAAACACTCCCTGTGCAGCCCCAGGAACATCCCAGCAGGGAGCAGGGATGGAGCCTGCATCCCAAACACTCCCTGTGCAGCCCCAGGAACATCCCCAGCAGGGAGCAGGGATGGAGGGTACATCCCAAACACTCCCTGTGCAGCCCCAGGAACATCCCAGCAGCTCAGGGCAGGGATGGAGGGTACATCCCAAACACTCCCTCTGCAGCCCCAGGAACATCCCAGCAGCTCAGGGCAGGGATGGAGCCTGCATCCCAAACGCTCTCTCTGCAGCTGCTCGGGGCTGAACCAAAGAGCACAAGTTAGACAGAGCAGTCACTTGATTTTTTTTGATTTTCCGGTGGCTGCCAAGAGCTACATAAGCCCCTGAAGTATGTCAGAACTGGAGGGAGAACAAAGGTGCCCTGAGTTTGCCTTTCCCTGCTGCCCTGCTGCCTCCTCTGCGCTCGGGAGCTTTGTGAGCCCCGGAGCCTGGGGGTCACTGCAGGGGTGTGTGGTCACGTCGATGAAAACATGGTGTTCCAAAATCCAAACCCCACCATTCTCAGCTCTACACTTCAGGAAGCCAGCCTGCTGCACTGCCTTGGTGTGAGCACCAGACTGTAGAAACTCTGCAGAAGGAAGGATGAGTTCCTTTGTGTGGCCCCAGCCTCCCCTCTGAATAAAACTGGAGATACTCCCTGAGATCCAGAGGCGGGATGGAAAAAGCATGATGCGAGTAGGCTCAAAATTGAATTAATTAGAAACTCTTACAATTTTTAGTCACTTGAAACGGGGTCAATTTCAAATCAATCTCTTTGCAAGATGAAACACACTGACTTCAAAACGGGCTTTTGTGGTGATACATCACAGCACTTATCAAATTAACAAAGGGCTGAGCCGGCAGGTAACGAGGTACTCAGCTGGGGCTGAGCTTTCTTCCAAGGGCAGGTATTATTTTTAAGTCTAATAGCTACCCTTATGGAAAAAGCAAATTTTTTTTAAACCCTCAGGAAAGGTTCAATCTGAAAAACAGTGATTGCAGGACTCAGGGAGGATTATGGTAATTTATTTCAATTAATTCAATGCAAAACAGATTATAGATCACTGTGCTTCACCATCTTGTGAAAAATCTAGCATTCGTAGCATAATCAGATTTTGATTTATGCAAACTCTCTCTGGAAGACACCACACCAGTCTCCAGTTTCGCAGCAATGGGAAGTCAGCGTTTCCCTGAGGATGGGTTTCCGGCAAGGCCGGGTGGGCTCTGGGAGGGCAGAAGTGCACCCTACAGCACAGGCCAGCTCTGCCAGCCCGCACAGGGCTGTGCCCTCTGCAGAGCCTGCAGCGGAGCCCCCGGTGCCAGCTGGGCATCCCCCGGGGCTCCGCTCTCAGCAGCCGCGCTTCTGCACGAGAAATTCACGGAGCATCAGCTCGGCTGTTCCAGCAGGAGCTCGGGAGGGTGCGGGCACAGGGCAGCGCGGCCCCGGCTGCTCCCGGCCCTGCCGTGTGCGGGGTTCATCCGTGTGCGGCTCCTGCCGTGTGCGGGATCTCTCCGTGTGCGGGGTCCCTCCGTGTGCGGGGTTCATCCGTGTGTTGGGTCTCACTGTGCCCCTTCCTCTGCTCTCTGCTCAGCGCTTGTGGCCCCTCCCTGCAGCTTCCAAGGGAAGCGGCTGGAGATCTCGGGACGCTTCTCCGTTCTCAGCTTCCTCAGCTCTGCCCCTTCATGCGTGCACACACACAGACACGCACACACACACACACACACACACACAGAGACACGCACACACACAGACACGCACACACAGACACGCACACACAGACACGCACACACACACACAGACATAGACACGCACACACAGACGCACACACACGCACACACACACAGACACGCACACACACAGACACGCACACACACACACACACACACACACACAGACACGCACACACACACGCACAGACACGCACACACACACAGACACGCACACACACAGACACGCACACACACACACACACATACAGAGACACGCACACACACAGACACGCACACACAGACACGCACACACAGACACGCACACACACACACAGACATAGACACGCACACACAGACGCACACACACACACACACACACAGAGACACGCACACACACAGACACGCACACACAGACACGCACACACACACACAGACATAGACACGCACACACAGACGCACACACACACACACAGAGACACGCACACACACAGACACGCACACACACACACACACACACACAGAGACACGCACACACACAGACACGCACACACAGACACGCACACACAGACACGCACACACAGACGCACACACACACACACACAGAGACACGCACACACACAGACACGCACACACAGACACGCGCACACACACACAGAGCCACACACGCACATTTCTGCTTCCCGCAGTCCTACCCCAGCAGAAACACACGCGATGGTTGCGGTGCCACCCGGGGGTGCAGGGAAGGATGCCCAGGGTCTGTCTCTCTGCCCCTGGCGTGGGTAAATGCCCGTTTGGCTGCAGCCCCGGCTCCCCGTGCCACAGCCCACGGTGGGGTGGGGGCTGCAGGAGAGCCCCCGGCGGGGCTCAGGGTGCGGGGCAGGGAGCCGGTGCTCAGTGCCGAGCTTTACACCGGGTTATGAGCAATGTTCATTTCCAATCACTGTCCTTCCAGCCCCTGCTCGTTTCGCGGGTGTGGAACAGGTGCTGAGAGACAGCAGCTCTGCCTGCTCGGAAAGAAAACCCAGCGGATGAATCGCAATGCCCTCGCCTGGCTGGGACCGTGATCCTCAGGCTTTGCGCTACGCTGAGGGAACTTAAAACCACTAATTTCAAGCAATAAATGCTGATTAATGTTCAGGGTTTAAGCTATTAAAAGGGTTTGTTCTGATGAGAAGCAGTCACCACGCTGCCGACTTCCCTTTGGCTGTTAAAAGGTTTATGGTTATTGAATTATTTGTAACATAATGATGATACTTTATATATTCATTGTTTACGGGCTACTCATTTCTACTGTCCGCTGATCACGTTGAATACACGCCTCGTCGGTGTGTTCCAGGCGTGTCTGAGGGAGCAGGGCTGCTGCTCGGGTTTCCCTCTGAGCCCGCAGGATTCCCAGGGGCGATTTCCTGCGCTCGGGTGTTCTGGGCACCTTCTGGTGCTGCAGCGGGTAACCCGGGCTGCCTGCGGAGCAGCTGCCAGTGCTGTGTCACAGCTGCCGCTCTCTGTGCGGGGCTGCGGGGCAGCAGCGCCAGCGGCAGCGGCTGCGGGGTGCCCGGGGTGCCCGTGGGTGCGGTGCCAGAGCGGAGCTCCTGCCCGGGATGCGGTGCCAGCTCGGAGCTCTTGACCCTGGGTGCGGTGCCATTCGGAGCTCCTGGGGCTGCCATTCCGAGCTCCTGCCCGGGGTACGGTGCCATCCGGAGCTCCTGCCGCGGGCACATCGCGGGCACCGGGGCACAGGCGCGCTCGGGGCCAGCCGGGCCGGGCCAGCGCCTGCCCGGCAGAGCCTCGGCGGAGCAGCTGCTCTCCGGGGGTTTGCAGCTGCTGCATTCAGCCTGCGGAGCTGCAGTCATTGACTCGGGAAAAGGAAATCATTGTGTGTGTTCTGCCCTTCTTCCCAGCCGCGCTAGTTCCCTAATGTGTTTAGGAGTTGGCATTTATATTTCTCCATGTATGTTTCACCAAGCTGGCTGGGTTTTCTGACACCTTTTGGGCAAAAAACTGAGTGTAAACATGTATTTTAAATTTTTTTTAAACTTATATCAATTCTACTCCCAGTTGTACTCGAATTGACAGGTCCCAGGTATGATTCCGAAAGGGAGTGGGTGCATTAACTGGGGTCGTTAGCCCATCACCTGCCCCGGCGGCCGCAGGGGAAGGTTTTCAAGAGGAAGGCACTTGATGTTTCTCAGCTGGAAATACCAGCCAGTGGCTTAGTCTGGATCGATCAACGAGGTTTGTCCTGTTGCCAGGGCTCATTTTTATTATCCAGGCTTCCCTTCTGGGAATAGCCTAAATAGATGGAATCAGTGCTTCTGCCTTAAGGGTGTGGCAGTTGGGATTCGAGGTTGTTTCTTCGCCAACCCTCTCTCCCACCCTCCGTTTCTGATTCACAGGTTTGTAAGGAACTAACACTTTTACAGAGACAAGGATTTGTGCTGTAGTTCATGGGGACAGTGAACATGAGCTCAGAACCTTCTACACCGGGTACACCATCAGCAGTTACCAAGTACAGGAATTGAATCCCTTTCTTCTCTTGGCAGATGTGCCTTTGGCAGGGGGCTCAGCCTGGAGAAAGGGAGACTTGGGGGGAACCTTGTCACTCTCCACGACTCCTTGAGAGGAGGGGGCAGCCAGGTGGGGGCCAGGCTCTGCCCCCGGGGAACAGGGACAGGACAAGAGGAAATTGATATTTCAGATATTTAGAAATACTGTGTACTTCGTGTGTACCAGTATTTTTAAATGATGTTGTGCAATTACTCAGTGGTGATTGCTGTTATTTCTTACGAGTTGTCAGCTGCCCACACTGGCCTGCACAGCCATCCCCAGGCTGGTGACGAGCTCTGGGCTCTGCAGCACAGCCCCGACACCCCCGTCCAAGCAGGGCTTTCTCTCACCATGCAATCTGCAGTTTCTGACATGGATGCTTCCCTTCACACAAGGCTGGGCAGGCAGTTTCTGTGCTGATCACCATAGAAACCTGCAGATCCATCACTTGGTCCGACCGTTCCCATGCTCTAGCAGGGAGCTGGCATCAGAAAATGCAAATAAGGGGCGGGAGAGAAGCTTGGTGAAAGTGGCGCCTTTCTTCTTTATTTTAGCAAAGCTGATCTTTATTCTAGCTGCCTCTATTCCTGTTGAACCCAAACTCAGCCTTTCTCCTCAATAATATTTTTGTGGAGCTCTCCTGAGCAGCTGTGCTGTCCTGCTGCCTGTCTGGGATGGGGCTTTTGTCGCAGACCTCAGCACGGGAGTGGTTTGGTCTTTCCTACATCTGGTCAGACCCCAGTGGGGTCTTTCTCAGTACCTTGAAGTATCCTGAACCCACCAGCTCCTCTCCTGTGGAGTGGGGGCTGGGGAATTTTTATAGCTTGTCTCAATTGGTTGTATAGCATCTCAGGTAATTCTATTACAGATCACTAATTTTTTCAATGCCATACCATTGACAGGTAAAACATGAATGATTCCCAGGAATATTGGAAAAGGGGCTGATTTTCTTAAGGAATGAAAAGATGAGGAAAGGCTGATTTACACTTGCACAGACTGGATAAATAGTCCCAGCGCTTGCCATAACAGCTGGCCTGCACGTGAACACTGGGAGTGCTTTGATTGCAGCTGACCCTGGGTGCTCCGTGCCTCCCACGGCAGCTGGGGCTGCGCTCAGCCCGGGCTCTGAGCGCGGCTCTCGGAGACAGGAGGGGCTGCCAGCAGGAGCAGGCTGCTGCTGCTGCTGAGGAAAACAGCACGAAGGGGCAGGAGGAGGAGAGGGAGGCTTGGGCTGGAGAACAGAAATGCAACAGATGAGGCAGCCCCCGTTGAGGATTCCTGGCAGTGCCCCCGGCCAGGCTGGACCGGGCTCGGAGCGCCCTGGGATGGTGGGAGGTGTTCCTGCCCAAGGGATGGGATGGGCTCCAAGGTCCCTTCCAACCCCAGCCATCCTGAGATCCTGGGATTGAGAAGTTGCCCAGCGGTTTTTAGTCCCTCACAAAACCAACAGCCAAGCATGAGCAGCGTGGCTGCTGCTCCGGCCGATGGTGCCTCTGTGTCTGCCAGGTGGTGGGAGCTCAGAGTACACCTAATCATGGCAACTCTGAGACTGCCTTCTTGGATTAGGTAGCAAAGCAGCCTGGAAAAAGCTGGAATAGGAAAAAGATGTGACGACTCAGTCTGCCTCCAAGTCTTAACAGCAGTAGGGGAAATAGCCAAGAAAATAGATCCTCATAGCTCGTTTACTTTTGCCTGCAATGCTCCTGGCTATGCTGAAGAGTTTCCAATTGGGTTTTACAGACCTCAATCGGTCTCGCTGGGGATCTGAATAAAAATGGATCCTAAATGGTAAAGCAAGAAGAAATCATGCAGAGGGGAATGAGAACCTAGCCAGTCTGCCATGCAAGCAGGACCTGGTGTTCCCTGTGCTGCCAACAGCCCCATGGACTGGATGGTTCTGTTCAGGCTCGTGCCTGGAGCCCTGTGCGAGGCCAGACATCTCAGCCCGAGGGGTCTGCTCCAGGGGTTGGCTTAGCTGGGATTTTATCACTGGTGGGAAGAACAAACCCTTTCCAGGCTCTCCGTGCAAGGCTGCTCTGCACAGAGGGTGTGGGGGAAGGTGGCTGTGACCAAAGGCACCTGGCAGGTCAGTCCTGTTTGAGCTGGGTCTGGCCACAGGAAATTCCCAAACATGATCCCTTACCCGAGAAGAGGCTCCCAGGGAAGGGTGGCTTTCTGTAGTTCCAAGAAATGCAACATTCGTTATGAAGAAGAACTCTTGGTCACAGCTAAGTGTTGAAGTTTGCTTGCTAGAGGTGATGTGCAGGGGGTTGTGCTGCCTTTTTGTTTATCTTTGTAACAGAAAAAATAGCTGACAGAGTACAAATTAAATATGTAGGTCTGGGCTCTCTTCAGGAAAGCTTCCCCTGTGTCAGGAGACCAGATGTTGTCCCAAGATCTCTCGTTTGCTGCGTCAGCTTCACTGTTTCATCCTTTCAGCATGTTGTAACGCTGAGACGCTGCTTTGTGGTTTCAGAGCCGATGCTCCTTTGCACACACTGCACTAAACTGTGGGTGTCAGGGGTCCGAACAGGCACTGTGCCAGCCTGGGCTTCACTCATTTACCTTGGGCCAAGGTAAAGTCCAGGATCACAGAATCATTATGAAAGAAGGAATCTGTGTGGTTTTCCTACCATGCGTGCTCATGCTCTGCCTTAAAACCGCAGCAGCTTTTCAGAGATTCTGCGAGGTGGCTGTGTGAGATGAGAGGCTCTAAATTTAGCGGCAGAGCGCTCGGTTCAGCGGTGGCGGTGCTGAGGAGCCGCCCCGGCCGGGGCTGCGGGACTTGGCTGGGCCGGGCAGGAAGGAAGGGCGGCTCCGGCGGAGCTTTCCTGGCCTGCCCGGGGCCGATGCCCTCTGCTGCTGCTCTGCTGCTGCTCTGCTGCTGCTGCTGCTGCTCTGCTGCTGCTGCTGCTGCTGCTGCTGCTGCTGCTCTGCTGCTGCTGCTCTGCTGCTGCTGCTGCTGCTGCTGCTGCTGCTGCTCTGCTGCTGCTGCTGCTCTGCTGCTCTGCTGCTGCTGCTGCTCTGCTGCTGCTGCTGCTCTGCTGCTGCTGCTGCTGCTGCTGCTGCTGCTCTGCTGCTGCTGCTGCTCTGCTGCTGCTGCTGCTCCTGCTGCGGGGTCACCAACGGGGCCCGCATCGGGGCAGGAACCATGGCTGCACATCACACTGAGCATGTTCTCCATCAGTTCAGAGGGAGGCTTTCCTTTGCCAGGAGAGCTGCTTTCCCAGAGGAGCAGGGATGGAAATGTGGCCACTGGGAATTTGTTTTGGCTTCTCGTCTGATTTCTTGCAGAATGTACAAGGCATGAATAACCCGTCTCGCTGGGCCCTCCCAGGTTTCCCTCTCCCCTTGTAGAATTGCCGTGCCCTTTTGCTGTGCCACAGCCTGCCTTTGTAGAGGCCAGGTCTCGCAGGTTCTTTTCAAATTACACGTCTGTTGCGAGTGGCCGTGTGGGACAAAGCACAGAGGCTGGTGCCGAAGTACCGGCACAGCGGTGGTGATGTGGGATGTGGATCTGCTCCAGGGTTAGCTGCTCTGGTGAGCCTGGCACCTCCTCTGCCCGAGTGCCATGCGGGTGAGCACCTCTGGTCCCCCAGCTGAGCTGCTCTGTGACCACTCTGATCCTTCCCATCAAAGCAGAGCTCTGCAGGGGCCTGGGCTCAGCCCTGGGGCTGGCAGGGGCCGGGGGCAGTGAGTGACCCCTCTCTGCACAGCCCTGGGACAGTGAGTGACCCCTCTCTGCACAGCCCTGGGGCAGTGAGTGACCCCCTCTCTGCACAGCTGTGGGGCAGTGAGTGACCCCTCTCTGCACAGCCCTGGGGCAGTGAGTGACCCCTCTCTGCACAGATGTGGGGCAGTGAGTGATCCCCTCTCTGCACAGATGTGGGGCAGTGAGTGACCCCTCTCTGCACAGATGTGGGGCAGTGAGTGACCCCTCTCTGCACAGATGTGGGGCAGTGAGTGACCCCCTCTCTGCACAGATGTGGGGCAGTGAGTGACCCCTCTCTGCACAGATGTGGGGCAGTGAGTGACCCCTCTCTGCACAGATGTGGGGCAGTGAGTGACCCCTCTCTGCACAGCCCTGGGGCAGTGAGTGACCCCTCTCTGCACAGCTGTTTGCACACTGTCCAAGCACAGGCTGTCCTGACGTGGAAGCCAGCTGCAGAGCTCAGTGCTGATGGGTTATTGCAGCAGGAAGCAAGAGCTACACCCTGTTGGTGTGCAGTAGCTGTGCACCTCTGTGGCTGCAGCGGGTCGGAGCTGAGCGTGTGGAGCTGCTGGGCTTGCACAGGAGGGGTGAGATGGTTGCTCTGCTGCAGTTACAGGGAGGCTCTGCCAGAGCAGCCGCACCAGGAGCGGTTCCCTCGGCAGTCAGCGTGTGACCGACACCTCTGCGATGAGTGATTGTCATCTGGTGTCAATGCTGGCTTGTGCTCGGTCCCCACACCAAACCACTGAGCTCACATGAGGATCACACGCCCGAGCACGTCACTGGCGCTCCGTGTGGCCTTTCCAGCCGCCCTGCCTGCAGACCCACAGCTGCCCCTGTGCCCGGGGCACCCACACCGGCTGTGCCTCACCCCGAACGTGCCCCGCAGCCCTCCAAGGGCATCTCCTTAGCTCAGCCTGGCTGAAACTGAAAAGAGCTACTGGCAGGGCAGTTCCGCAGGGGAGCAGATTAAATCTGACAGCTGGGGCGGGGAGGGGAGCTGCTGGGTGGAAGTGATGGGGAGAGGTGCGATGGCCAGGAATTCTCACCCGGTGAGCCCAGCAGGAGCTTTCTGACTCAAAAGATATCAAATAAAGGCAAGCAGTGAGACAGATCGACTTCCCATTCACCATTGCTGTCTTCCCAGTGCAAATGGCCCCCTTGGCTGCCCTGGGGAGGCTGGCAGGGACTGGGTTAGGCCACCTGGAAGCAGGTGAGTCTTGGTGGTTGGGGGCATCTTGTGGGGCTCTGGCATTCTTTCTCTGCCAGCCTTCAGATGGGCTGTCCATGCAGTTGCCATGGGCTCATTACCATTTCAGTTGATCAATATGGACCTCAAGGTGAATTTCTAGAAATTCTCATGGTATTTGTGCTCCTGGTCTACTGATGGTATGTAAGAAAATACTCAATGGTAAGTTTCTGTTTTGCAGCTCTAAAATCAACACTACAGGATTCAACCTCTTCTTGTATTTTCCTTTAGATAATTTTTTCATGACCCTACTGCTTTTTTTTTTGTCTACCATTAGAGATCTTTTAGTTAAAATAAATTATTAAAAGCATAGCTGTCAGAATAAATTCCTGGAAACATGCTTTGATTTGGGGAGTCTGAAGAAAGGTCTTTAATCCAAAACTCTATCTGAATGTTCCCCCTCAGCTCCAGCTCTTCCTGCCTGACCATCACAGACAGGACAATGCCCCAAGCCACCCAGTCCATTACTTCTCTCTCTTACCCTCCCATCTCCAGTACTGCTTTTATTAAATTTTCTATTTGCAGCTGTCCAGCGGACGATGAAGATGGGCCAGCATTTCTGCTGATGGTCTGTATGGAAAAGGCTTTTGTAGGGTACAGCTAAAGAATCTCAACAGTTCTACAGAGATCCTGCAACTTTCCCTCTTCCCCAGCAGTTACATCTGGGAAACAAATGAGTGGTAGGACCTCTGCTCCCTTAGCTTGTGTCTGCTCCCTGTCAGGGCAGTGGTCCCAAGGAGGGTGGAGCCCCTGCATCCCCAGGGCTGGGGTGGCCCCTGGTGATGCTGGGTGCTGGCCCTGGCTTTGCTGGCTCTCCTCCAAGCCTGCCTGACTAACAGCGCTGATCAAAGCAGCATGCGGTGCGACGGGTGTGGACTGGGGCATGTTCAGATCTCATTTGATTTCTGAGGCTTAACAGGATTTGTCAGGCCGAGCCATTTCCACCGAGCTGAGTGACAGTCACGGATGATACAGAGAAGGGCTCATTAGAGCAGCAAATTCAGAACTATGCATAAAGCAGCAATAACTGCTCCCTTAAAATTCCCTTGGCGCTCTGACACCAAAGAGTTCTCCTAATTGAATGTCGGAAGGGAGCATTTTTGCTCATTTTTCCAAGCAGAAAATGATCAAATCCCCACCAGCCAAGGCTGGGCAATTATTTTCAACACCCCACTAACGCAAGAGCTCTCTCCCAGTGCAAGGGCAGTGTGCATTGCTCTGACAGCCCTCGCTGCTTGTGTTGGCTGGGGTGTCAGGTTTGTGCTTTCCTCAGCCTGACTGAACGCTTGGGAATGTTGCTACAGAAAATGAAACACGCTGATGATGATCCTGGCTCTCAGAAGTGCCCATGAGCATGCAAACCATGGCAATCCCACGGTCTGACAGAGCTGAAAGCACTCCCCCAGTGTTCAGAAGGCTCCTGGGCTGGGGTTCATCATCTCCTGCAGCTGCAAACTGGGAGGGGGGTTACATCTGTGCCAGAGTCCTTCTCACTCCTGGTTTCAACAGTGAAAATCTTCAAGGTTAGTGTTTTACACACTGATTCCTATATGCTGTGCCTGAAACAGGTAGGAGATACACTTGACACTGCCCAAATCTCTCTTCATGCCTCATGCTCACTGTAACAGACCTACAGCTCTCCCCAGAGAATGAAAAATCTCCTTATTAAAGGCCAAGCACTGCCTGCACTCTTTGTTGTCAGGGACTGCCCCTGTTCATGGGAACTCTCTGCACCCCCTCGGTCACTGCATTTTCTGCAGTAATGGAAAAATGATCTGCCTGTTGGTACAGGTGGGAATTTAATGTCTTCCATCATTTCTGCTTTTCACTGGGCATGAATGGGAGGAAGAATTTTTGTATTTAAGCCCAGCTGGCATTTATAGCCCCTCAGCTTATGTCACCTCAGGCATTCTGGTTATAAGGTTGGGAGCAGGATGCCTGATGCAAACAAAGACTAACAAATGCTGAAGAACTTCTTCTCAAGGCAGACTGTGAGGCTGCTGTACCACAAAGTCCTGTTTAGAGTTTGGTCAGGCTGTCATGATGTTTGATTTGTCTTTACACAGTAAACCTAGAAATTGTAACAAACTTCCAATTACATTTCTGTTTTCTACCAGCTGAGTAATATTTGAATTAATATTGAATTTAATATTTAATGTGTGTGTACCTTTCCATCATGGGCAGGATAACACAACAGTGGACCAGAGATAAAATTCAGTACTCTTCAGTTACAAACACTTGGTCCCTCTCTCCAGCAATGCAAGCTCAGACTAATCACAAAAGAAAGGATTCTGTCGATTTCCATTTTTAAGTCAGACTCCTTGGCTTGTAGCACCTCTTCTAATTTTTCATAATTTTAAATAAATGCAAACTAACATTAGAATAGGAAGAATGCCACCTGTCACTGCAAATCTCTTAAGATCAGATCTGCGGCTCATTTTGGTTGAAGAGCTCTCCCCTGAGATTTATTTGTCAGTCCATTTCATAAGCTGGAGATGTGCCTATGAAAGGTGTACTTAAGTGTAAGACTGTCTGTCAGGTCTTTGACGGCAATTTGACTGAAGTTTGTTGATTCAGAGAGATAATAAATAGTTCACAATTATTCTACAAGATCTGCATGACATGGCATTAACTGAACCAAGGAGGAAGGTGGGAACTGGAGTTCCACTTCTGTGATTTGAAAGGCTAAAGCCAAGGAACATTAACAATAATAGCAATTTTTATTGAAGCACAGTTCCTTTTGTGTAAATACTTATTTCTATGATGCTTATTTTCTAAAAAAACCTTCATCTTCACCAATATGATAAATATTTGTTGGGGGATGGATGAGCTGGATCATTTCCCAGTGCGTTTGGAAATAGTGAGAAATGCTTGTAGCTTCCTGTGATGATTTGAATGTACTCCTGACACCTTTTTTCTTTCAAGTATCTTTTTTGTCGTGTTATACTGCTGCTCAGACCCCAGAAGTTCACCAATAACATGGCCTGCCTGGAGCTCTGCTGTTTTGCAGGTGGAGGAAGCTGCTCATCAGGCCTAAAGGCACACCTGGCAGACAGACACTGTCATTTGGGTGACATCAATTGCTTCCATGTCACTCCCAGCCCTGGGAGCTGGCACCTGAAGTGCTCTGGTGCCAGCTGCTCTCAGAGATAGGAAGAATATGTACATTTCTAATTTTTATTTATTCCTATGTCAGTGTAGAAACCCAGTTGAAATGGCTTTACTATTCAATGCCATTTTCCTCTTTGTTCCAGTGTTGCAGGATTTGGGTTTTATTTTTGCCTAAGAGAGTTTGGGAAGCCAATGACTGCACAGTAATTAGAGACCCCATTTGGCTGCATTTAGACAGTCTGGAGGATGTAATTAGCTCTCGAGCCAGAACAAAGATGTACATGTCCGACCGTACTTCAGCAAAAATGTGACTTGGTCTCTGTTCAGTTTTGGGGTTTAATCTGAGTTGTCTGCATATTGCAATTTGAGTATCTGCAGGGGGTGTGTGTGCCATCCTGTCCTCCCACCCCATTCCCTTAAACTTTTTTAAATCTCAGTTTTTCCTTTGACAGTCACACCACAAAAATTCCCTGAGAGCTGCAGGTGCCTGGATCAGCTTGGGTGGCATCCTGGGGACTCCCAGGTGTGGTGCTTTTACACTGGCTGTTGGGTTTCCGAATTCTCCTTGGCAAAGTCAGTGGCAGCAGAACTGGGGAAAGCTGAGTCCCTCAGAACATCCTTTCTGTCTTTTATTTCCAGTCATGGTTAACTGGGAATTTCATACATTAAACAGCAGTTGGAAACAGGCCAGAAGAAATATGAAAATCCAACAAACTCTTCTCTTATTAGAGCTTCTTCCTTCCTTCTCTAACTCTGGGGCTCCTGCCTGGCTCAGCCCCTCACCAACTCCCTGCAGTGTGTGCCCAGCATCCCTTTTCCATAGCCCAGTGGGGATGTTTCCAGTGGACTTCAGACACAAACAGGAAAACCTTCCTTCCGGCCACGGTAAATAACATTACCTCATCTCTGATACTATTCTGCTCCACGGAGGTTTATTGTGATGGGACATCGGACACAAGGCCAAGAGGTTAAGGAGCTCAAGCCAAGCTCTGTGAGCCCTGGAGAACAGAGGATCTCCCCCATCCCTGCACTGCAAGTTAAGAACCCATCCAGGGAACCTGAAGGCTGTAAGTGAAGTGTTGGGCCTGGCAGAGAAGGTTCAAACTTTCTGAAGGAGTGACAGCAGGGGATTAATGTTCTCTGCGCTCCCCAGCAAGGTTCCCTCTGGTGCCAGCGAGGGACCAGAGTGCGCTGCTGTGGATCGGCTGCTCCCAGTTCCCTGGAAAACACCCAGAGACCGCGGGCAGGGCAGAAGGAACCTGCTGGGACAGAGAGCAGTGGTCAGGCAGTACCGGCTGTGCCAGTGGTCAGGCAGCCCGGGCACCTCGGTGTGTGCGCCGTACCCACGCACTGACCCCGCTCACAGCCACACCGCCGTGCTGAGCACGGACACCTCGGCTGTCCCACGGCGGCGTGCGGCACGGAGCGCTCCGGTCTGAGAAAGATGCGCTTAATTGTTTCCAAAATGTTTGAAAGGCTATGAGAGTCTCTAGACAATATTGCTGTTTTAAAATGCGCTGTGAATGCCAAAAAAAAAGCCCTGTGAGGATGGTTTATTTTGCTCAAAGCTTTTCTGAAAAATCTTTCACTTTAAACGTAATAAACCCCAGCACTTCTGAATAAAACATGGGCATGCAAGGCAGAAGGATGTACAAATTTGCTAATATTCATGCTTACTGTATAGCAAAGTATATGCTCCTTTGTGCAAATTCCTACCCCAGATCAGATGGACATCAACATAAAAGAATAATACATAGACAGAGGGCTATTTTTATTAGAAATAAAAATTTAAGAAAATTATTATCCCTTTCATGAAATAAAAAAACTGGTAGCACTTCTCAAATGAAAATCTATTTTTTGTTAAAGAGCATTTTAATAGAAATTTTGTCTGTTTCTAATTTTAAAAAATTAAGCTGTGATACTTCTAGTAGCTCATTTCCCACATTTGAAATCAAACATGCTTTTTTCATTAGAAAATGTCATTGCTGGTGGTGAAACCACATTAAATTTATCCCAAATATCTCACACGTCCCATGAAACCTCAAAACTGTAGTCACACTTTGAAAATTCATGAGTTCTTAAAAACATTCCAAAAAAAGAATGTTTCTGTTGCTGATTTTTATCAAGCTAAAATGTCTATTTCTGTCACGAGAATTTCAAAGAGTAACTAGTACAAAAGTGTGGTGATTTTTTTTTTTTGTTGTAGTACCATTTAATTTAAATGGTGTTGACTTAAAATCCTGCTGAGAAAGATTCTGCTTTATTCTGGCTCTTTAAGTCTGTAACAGAAACAATCCTGGGATTGACGAGGATGAAGTGCATGAGAGAGAGTGAGTTACATACATTGCGGTTGTTTCTGGAAGGTTCATTCCTTTACATGTAAAGGAAAACTCTATCAGGTTTATTGTAAATACTGTTGTAAATAATTTTAATGTTATTGGAAATAATCCTTGCTGAACAGCCCTTGGTTTATGGCTGTGCTTTCTTCTTCAGACACAAAGGAAATTAGTATGAACACAAAGTCTTAAATTTCTTTTATGAAGACAGGTGTTGTTGATTTATGTGTGATTCCCCATGAAATACTGGCTCATGGTTCAAATTGAGTCTAACATTATTTAGGACTAAGAATAGTTTAGAAATTTCTTGAAACTGAAGAGCCTAATAGGCACAGACAAAGCAATATGCAAAGCAGGGGAAATGCATTGGGAAGCAACTGCAAATCAAATTATTTCAAGAAAACAAACAAATGCTGCTTGAAACATTTTGTGTTGCCTGAGATGACAGGAGAACTGCACAGAGCTTTAAAACGGGCAACTTAACAGGAACGTCCTGTGGCCTGTAGGGATGTGCCAGGGCTGCCCAAAGGAAGGAGTTCTCTGTTCTCTGCACTCGACAGAGAACACCTCAGCTGCAGTCACTGCTGGGCCTTGCAGAAACACCTGGAAAGCACCAAATACTGTGCACACCTACAGGCAGGGCAGAAAAAACAGGGCTGGTTGGGAAGGTTGAGGTGTAGACTAAAATGGGGTGTAAGTCAAGGACAGAATAACGAAAGGCCTGTGGGTTACACACAGGGCTATTAGGTGTTGTATTGGACAAATGGTCGAGCTACTCTAAACATCTCAGAATGGACTGAAGATAACATTTGGAATGGGACAGGGTCCCCAAGGTAGCCTTTGGAAGGCTAAATATATTTGAAATAAAGAACAAAATTCCTAACAATGATGTCAGTGTATAAAAGCCTATTCCAGACAGATTCATTCTACTACAAGTGCTCGGCGACAGTCCCAGATTGGAGCTGTGCACATCCTGCCCCTGTGGGTCTGAACGTTTGACCTCCCACTCATTCTCAAGCAATTGCTGCAGCCGATTCTTCCCTTTCCACTCTTTGTTCATAGTTCTGTGGGGTTGATCATGGGTGGCAGAGCTGGGTGGTGAGAGGTGGGATCAGTGGGTGCAGCATCCCCTGCCCTCGGCCGGGGCTGTGTGCCCACTGAACAGCTCCTGGAGCCAGGTGTGAGCCTGGGAAGGCAATAGGACAGCTCAGGAGCCAGATGTGAGCTCAGGAAGGCAGCAGGACAGCTCAGGAGCCAGATGTGAGCTCAGGAAGGCAGCAGGACAGCAGCGTGTGCTGTGAACAGCTCCAGGAGCCAGGTGTGAGCCCAGAAAGGCAGCAGAACAGCTCCAGGAGCCAGGTGTGAGCCCGGGAAGGCAGCAGGACAGCTCAGGAGCCAGGTGTGAGCTCAGGAAGGCAGTAGGACAACTCAGGAGCCAGGTGTGAGCTCAGGAAGGCAGCAGGACAACTCCAGGAGCCAGGTGTGAGCCCGGGAAGGCAGCAGGACAGCTCCAGGAGCCAGGTGTGAGCCCGGGAAGCCAGGTGTGAGCCCGGGAAGGCAGCAGGACAGCTCCAGGAGCCAGGTGTGAGCCCGGGAAGGCAGCAGGACAGCTCCAGGGGCCAGGTGTGAGCCCGGGAAGGCAGCAGGACAGCTCCAGGAGCCAGGTGTGAGCCCGGGAAGGCAGCAGGACAGCTCCAGGAGCCAGGTGTGAGCCCGGGAAGGCAGCAGGACAGCAGCGTGTGCTGCAGTGCAGGGGAAGGGGAGCCCAGCACTGACAGCTCCCTGGGAAGTGCCTCAGCAGGATTTGGAGCCGCTTCCCCTGATCACACATCCATGAGTTCATCAGTCTGGCTGACAGAAACAGCTCCGTGGCACAGGGACCCAAACACTTCACCTCCCTTTCCTCAGTCTGTTTCCCATTCCAAATGAGATGTGAATACCTCGAGATGAGAATGCACTGCACTCCCACCTGTGCCTGACTCCCACACCTTTCAGTGTGAGTCTATTCACAGCAACAGCCATATGAAACATCCTTGGGGAATCTGACTCTGGATTGACTTTTGTGAACAGTGTGTGGAACCATAAATTTGGGTTTGGATTAAGTCAAATTAACTAAAGAGTTTGGCTGAGAAGTATTTCTAAAAACTAATACTTAATTTCAATGGTTTGCAATTTTACACGTTGATTTTTGTTTTTCAGAACATGGACTGGAAATAATAAAAAAGGATTAAAACAGTAATATATTTGAGAGAAAAAGAAGGTTTATCTCCTGTTTTCTTGATGAAACTAAGAGGGTTTATTGTGGAGTTTTTGCTGCCCATGAATCTTTCCCTCTCGCACCTGTGCTAGAACACTGCTATGATGGATGGCTGTCGTCCTGCCTAGGAGCAGCCGCACAGGCTAAGGACAGGGATTCCACATGTGTGTCCATGGATGTGTTGCTCAATCTCCTTTTTTTCACTTTATTTAGCAGTACTTTGTGAGGCAGGAAATAGAAGGTAAGGCCTAACCAGCAAAGAGAATCTTGCCGATTCTTTGAAGTAAGTCGAGAAGCCACAACAGAGAACGGCAAAAAACCAAAATAATTTTGCAGCTGCATCTGGGTGCACTGAACGAGGAGAGATGGCATGGCCAAGTTCCCATCGGAAGGGAGGTGCAGGGAATGAGCCACAAAATTAACACAGCGTGAATCATTTTGGCAACGAGTCTAGGAGGAAGAATTTTTGAGAGATTATGTTCAAGAGTAAGGATGGGAATTAACTAATGTCTGGTGGTAAAAAGGACATGGAGAAAGTGGAATCATGGCTGACTGAGAGGTTACAAACTCAGGTCAGGAAAAGGACAGCGGGTGTGAGCCAGAAGCGGGAGAGGAGCAGGGACAAAGCAGGGGACTGAGGGGGCTGGGGGAGAAGCAGTGGGGTTTGGGGGCCCAGCATAATGGAGAACAAGTCATTCAACAAAGGAAGCAGAAAAGATGATTAAGATATAAATCAGGATCCTTTGGGGATCTGAGCAAGAAGTAAAACAAAGAGAAGTCAATTCAAGGAAGTAAAGAAATGTGGGAGGCACAGAACAGAGTGGGGCAGCCTGCAACTGCACAGAGCACACCACAGAAGCCTCACAGAAACACATTCCAAAATAGATTTCATTCATTTTACTTCTTATTAAGCTGAGAAAGTATTATAAAAATTTCTCAGTTTCATTTTAGAATTATTTTTTCCTCCAAATACTTAAAAGCACAGAGAGCAGAACCTGTATGGCTTTCACTTTGTGCAAGGTACCTGCTTGAGGGTGTGCTGAATGAGACCAGGTGGAGGAAAGCGAATTCTGGAACATGGTTGTGGCAAGGAGGTTAAGGAAACAGACTGGAGGAAGTGTGAGGGTCCCTCATACCCAAAATGGCTTCTTTAGTACAATTGAGACAAGCTTGCAGCAATAAAATCAATGATCCTGTGGTGAACTAATGAGGAAAAGTGTGAGAAGATCTGACTGATAAAAAATGCATGTTGTGTGAAAAGCAGTTATCACTTCCAGATTGTGCAGGCTCTACATTTCTGTTTATTAGTAGAACGCATTAGTACCACTACAAAATGCTGCAGTTTATTCCTCTGTAACCCTCCTCTGCATGAAGGGAAGGTTGAATTTCAGCCTAGGCCTGAGTCCACCCTTGTTTTCCATCCATCCACATTGCTACAGACAAGGTGATTTACAAGCAGATTCTCACACAGGAAACAGAAGAAACAGCTATAAAAATCTGCCTTCCCCCTCATTTAACCCAGACCTGTTTGTGACTCTCGGCAGGTGCCTGTGCTCAGGAACAGGTACCACTGTGTAATTAATGTGAGTTAGTTATTTAACAGTATGCGTTTATCAGAGAAAACAGTGTAAACAATACTATCTCTTTTGTCATTTGCCAGTCATTTCCTCAAGGGGGAATGTTTTAACAACCAGACATAAATGCACATAGATTTTCAGCTGACAATGTACGTAAATGCAATTATCTCTGTGAATTTTACATTATGTTATCTAGAGAGCACTGGGAAGCTGAGGCGCATTCATGACCATTATTCAGGTGGGTGTTGGTGACGCTGCTGTCAGAGGCACCTGTGGGGCACTGGCCGGGCAGACAACAGCTCACAAGAAATGAGTGCTCTGGAGCCCGTCATGCTGAGCCCTCAGCACGTGCGCCCCTCAGCGCAGCACTGAGAGGGGAGGGCTCGCACCCTGGTGTACTGTGTTCTGATTGGCCCATTGCTCCCGCTCTGTGCAGTGATTGGCCCAGTGCTCCTGCTCTTTGAGGCGACTGGCCCGGTGTTCCCGCCCTGCACAGCGGTGTTCCCGCTCTGTGCAGCGATTGCCCAGTGTTCCTGCTCTTTGTGGCAATTGGCCCATCGTTCCCGCTCTGTGCAAGCGATTGCCCGTTGTTCCCGCCCTGAGCAGCGATTGCCCAGTGTTCCCGCTCTGTGTGGCGATTGGCCCAGTGTTCCTGCTCTTTGTGGCAATTGGCCCATCGTTCCCGCTCTGTGCAAGCGATTGCCCGTTGTTCCCGCCCTGAGCAGCGATTGCCCAGTGTTCCCGCTCTGTGAGGCAATTGGCCCAGTGTTCCCGCCCTGCGCAGAGATTGGCCCAGTGTTCCCACTCTGTGAGGCGATTGGCCCAGTGTTCCCGCTCTGTGAGGCGATTGGCGTGGTTTTCCCGCTCTGTGCAGTGATTGGTGCTCCCTGCCCCCATGTTGAAGGTTCGGCGCACGGCGGGAGAGCGGGCTCTGAGGGGAGCAAAGATGGCGGCGGCGGCGTGAGGGGAGCGTGTCCAATACGTGAGGGAGCCACAGCACCGCGCTCACCCTGAGCTCCCATGGGCCTGAGCTGCTCCCACTGCCCAGTGCGGTGTGCCCTACACAAGCATGGCTGCTCCTCCTGTTCTCTACACGAGCCTTCGTTTTCAGCCTGTGTCCTCTTCAGAGCAAGGAAAGCCAGCTCCCACAGCCACTGAACCGTCTCAAAAGGTAAATGAGCTCTGAGGGGTGATACTCCCCTTCAGGTAAAAAAAAATTCTGTGTGTCCCATGCAGTCTGATGCACCGAAAAGTAACACAGTTGTAATTACACAAGACACCTCTCAGTACTTAAAAGCTAACTAATTGCAATTATCTCAGCAGTCATACTGTATTTCCAATATCATACAATATGTTTATTGCTTCTACTTCAGAGTGCAACACTTCATGAATTTTTAAAAAGTATTTATTTAAACATAACCATGGACACAGAAAATGTACCATTTAGTAACATTTAGTTACTAGAAGAAAATTATCCCCCTCTCAAAACCTCACTTGTTAGAAAGGAATACAATTGCTGAATGTTTATGCAGGGGTCCTATAATACATGACAAAGATTTTATCCCTTAAGTATGAATGCCTACATGTAATCTGAATACTTTTCTGTGAAGGTTTTAATTGCACACGGATAACAGTGGCAACACTTGTTCATTGGGTCATGATCAAAAAGCAAAGGAGTTGAATTATGTAGAGACGAACTTTCTCCCTGCTGTATTCCCTCTGCTGCTTTCAGGGCAATTATGACGTGTTTCTGTGTCCCAGAATTATGGGGAAAGAACATGGGGGAAGGAAACAAAACCCTTGTGACAGACTCACAAGAAATGAGTTTTTATTCACTGAGAGGTCTGGCTCCATTACTATTCAGAAACCAAACAATACCCAGCTCAGCAGCTGGAGTGAACCGGGGTTACAGGATCTGTGCAGAGGGATGTGGGGTCATGTGTGTCTGAACTGGCCATGCTGATTATTATTTTCAGTTTTGTGATTGTGGTTTGGTACAAAAATATGTGTTGGAGTCAAGGTGCATGGCTACCCAAAGACTTGCAAACTCCACTAATGCCTACAGAGCATTGGTGAATGTGAGTGACTTAAATTTTGTTCTCTTTTTGAGGCTTCTGAACTGTGGGAGGTAAGCTGACCTGTTATTTCACATTGATGGTGAGATACTAAAAAAGCCATTGTTTAGGCTGGCACCTTTATAAATGGCTGTGGGAATTGTTAACCTGATTCTCCTGCCTGTGCTGGTAGAAACTGGTGCTGGTACTGAATGTTACTGGATGTCTTGTGCCCTTGGGAATGCAATTATGGAAAGGTTTTTTGGTCTATAAATTTACCATGTTCTCAAAGGTTTTTTTTAAGTTCATTCCATTCTTATGCCTGTTTTACCATCCTTGGTGTGATCACTTGTTATCCAGGTGCAGGATTTGTTTTAAGCAGCATTACATACCTGAGCATGAGACAGGAGTGGGCAGGGGACCTTTTCCTTAGAGCTGGGGATCCCTGCAGCAGGCATCAGCCCTGGTCAACGAGCAGTCAGGTCTTTGGCTCCTTTGTACCAGAGCCCCCAGGCTGCCAGACACTGAGCACCCTTTCATCCTTGTGACTTCAAAGTGCTGCTCAGAACTGGGCAGAAAGAGGCTCTGAGTTAGATCTGTAATTGAAGCAGATCTATTAGGCTGCCCTGCCTGGTCTTTGCAAAGCGTGTTGTTTGAAACCTCACAGCTAATGGATGTGTTCAGGTAGAGCACGGCCTTGTGGAATTATTGCAGCTCTTTTTAGCTATCTATAAATGCACCTTCTTGAATTTCATTTGAGGTAAAATCAAATGCTACCTCATGTCCTGTTACACATAGTTAAAAAATATTCAAGGTTCTCAGAGCACTGGAAGTGAATTGTCTCATTACAAAGTTAGCCTTAGCATTTTTGACATGGCCGGCAGATTTCATACTCTTTATCCGGAGGAACTGAGAAAATTGTGATCAAAAAGCCAACCCTGGAGTTGTGTTCTGGCAGTACAGGTACCTCGCTGCCAGAGGATTGTCAGAGTTAAAAGCATGATCTATTTTGGTGTGAGTGAGAAGTGCTGTTGGTAGAAGCCCTGCTGTGGTAGAAGGACAGCAGTGATTACAGGTGAGGTGTCAGGGCTCTGGCCAGGGAGGCCCAGCCCAGCAGCCAGCCCAGGGTGTGCTGGGGACCTGGGACTGAGCCAGTGTCCCCCACCATGGACCCTCACGCTTGTGCCAGGCAAGGCACACGGGGCTCATGTTCAAATCATGACCAACAGCCAGCTGTGTGAGTGTTCCAGGCTGGAATACTCTGCTGGAAATACAGTGTTTCTATGTAAGCTGGTAAAAATGCAAGGCAGCCTTGCTGTCTGAGGTGGAAGGGAGGTGTGTGAAGGTGTGGGCTCCGTCTCAGAGGGAGCAGCTCCTCTTGGGTTTCATCTGTGAGATTCCTGGATAACATGGAACAGAGGAAAATTGCAGTTAAAAATAATCAGGGTTAATCTTGAAGGTGTTATAGGTAAAAGTTAAGTTAAGTTAAAAGAGGATATAGTTCAATTATATTGTATTAATTATGTTATATTATTTGTATTATGTTAAAGGGGAGGGGCTCATTGGAATGTGCTAGAAGGGTGCAGGGTTTGGTGAAACAGGGGTCTGATGGGGCAAGGCAAGGTGGAAGAGAGATTGGATGAAAGATCTGACCAATCATGCGAAGCCCTGCAGAAACGATTGGTCCAGAATGGACGGCGGTAAAGACCAATGAGAAGCCTGGAAATGGACCAATCACCATGAGGATCCAAAATGCACCAATCCTGGACTCGAGGGGGACTATAAATGTGGGGAGTTCGTTTGGGTCGGGGTTCTTCTTCTTCTTTTGGGGTACTTGTTGTTTGGGAGAACCCAGTGCACTTGGGGTGAGCGCACTGTTTTAGTTTTTGGCTCGCTGTGTGGGTGCCTGGGCTTATCCTGGGCACTCCGTTCCTTGTAGCTATTTTAATAAACGAGAACCTCTTTCTCTGGAGAAAGTTTGGCCTCGTTCATATCTGGAACAAAGGTGTCAGGAAAGGAAGTGCCTTACAGTGCCACAGGACCTGGGTTCTTTAAAACCCAGGAAAATAACATTTTTGGAATTTCAGCTGCCTGATAGGGATACAAGTTAACCCCAGCCACACACTGGCTGGAGTTTGTAGCTATTGAACAGCAACCACCAGCTGCAGGCAGGCTTGAGGTCCAGCAAAGTATTCAAGAATTCCTGAAGCTGGTAGTGAGAAAGAAAAAAAAAGGAGAAAAGAAAACCTGGGATCTCTTACTTACAGGAAATTGGGAAAAGCATACGTCTCACTGAGAAGCCAGGAAGCACACATGCACATGTATATTCTTCCTGCTGAGTTTTCTTAGCATTCCCAATCCATGCGAAGTTCTAAAAAACATTTGACTCCAGTTCAGATTCGGTCTCCCTCAAGTGAAAAATGCTGCTTCTCTGCCAGCTGTGTGGCACACCAGGAGCTAAGGCAGGCAAGTTCCTGCTGGTGAGGTTTGCTCAGTGGTGCCAGCACTGCCCTGGCTCAGTCTAAAGCCGAGTTGGG
The DNA here is from genome assembly GCF_028551555.1 of Melozone crissalis. Taxonomy (NCBI): domain Eukaryota; kingdom Metazoa; phylum Chordata; class Aves; order Passeriformes; family Passerellidae; genus Melozone; species Melozone crissalis. The sequence goes on along the minus strand of NW_026535812.1, from coordinate 25,486,484 downwards.
CAGGAGCCGATGGCAGCACCGTGTCCTGGGCAGAAGGTTTTGCTCTTAAAGGGGATGTTTGCACCTTTCCACTGAACCACTTCCTTCTCAAAACCTCAGTCTGTGTCTTTTAAGGATTACAAGATTCCGTGTAGCAAAACATGAAGCTTTTGTTGTTGTTTTTACCAGAGGTGTTGTTTTTCCTTTGGAGGCTTTGCAGATCTCCGTGAGACTCCAGGTTCCCTCTGAAAGTTGGAGCTGTTTCACAGGGGTTGCTAAGGTGATTTGGTGGGGAGGAAATGCACTGGCAATTTGCTGTTAAGTTGTTTACAGGAGAATATGAATAAAATTTTACCGCCTGAGCAAGGCAAGTGTCTGTGTCTGAGAGTATTCCAGAAAGGCTTCACTAGAGAAGAAAACAACTGTACAAATGCCCAATTTGTTGCCCCCAAGGACGATAAAATGCAATGCCTGCGGGGTAGAGGCAGAAACATCTTGTGTCACCTTTTCATAATTTCAATTGGAATGTGAAACATTTTCATTTTGCTCCCTTTTCTTTGATTTTTAAATGTATTTCTATATGTGAATGGTTTGTCAAGTGTTTACTGGGGAATATTTAGTGTTCCAAAGTAGATATTACACTGAGTCATCACAAATAGCTTTAAAACTATGAACAAACCCTGCTGCCCCCATGCAGCTTTGCACCCAGGAAAACAAAACAGCATGACACATCTTTGGTGGGGGAGAAAATCCTCCTTAACTCCATATCTCAGGGCTGCCTTATTCCTAGGATATGGTAATTCCATGTGGGGTACCAGCATGTGCCTAGCATCCTGCCTTTTCCAGCGTTCAGTCTGTCATGTTTCGGAAGGAATTAAAGTTATGGCTCATGGGGGAGAAGGTTTGAAGAACAAATGGTCTTACAGCCTAGAGCCAATGCTAGGGAGGTTTCAGGTGTGTGAGTTCCAGAGGGGAGCTGTGGCAGGGAGAGGCTCTTTCCACTGTGCCCTCTCGATTTCACCTGGATTCTTCATTTCCGTCTCTGTTTTGGGATACTGACAGTGGGTGATTAGGTGTGGTTCTTCACCTGGCAGTGTGACCTGGCAGAAGATACTGGTCAGAAAGACTACCTGCATAAATCTGCTGACTTGACCTGTAAAGAAACTGCTGGAGAGTTGTGGATGAATTGTTCCATGTATTTAAGGACAAAGGTTCCATGTATTTAAGGGGTGGCTGGAACTGTGGGGTTTGCAGCCCTGTGCTCTGACTGACAGCTCGTTAAAGCCAATGGGACTGGTCATTGAATGGGCTCAGTCTGGGCTCTCACCAAGGCGTGTTAGCACAGGGGTTTGGTTTGTAACACTGGGGTGGGCTTTACTAACCCAGAGGACCTGACTCCAAGTAAAAACACTCAAAATAAACACCATGAAATATTTACTGCCTTCTGCACAGCGAGTCTGAGCCATCTGAATACCTGTCAGAATTCAGACATTGCTGAATCTCCTGAGTCTGCCCTGCATTTACCTTATCTGCAGTCTCTGTAATTAAAATTTCCAAATCTTATGATTTCCTCTATTCTGTTTCCTTTCATATTCTCTTATTTTGTCTTGCTCTATTACTCTTACTTTTAATACAACTTTGAAAAACAAAAGCATTCCCATGTCTAAGCCTTGACTTTCTGGACATCAGATTGATTTCCCCCAGCGCTCTGGGCACAATGGTGATATTTAGAGTTTTAATAAAGAGGTGAAGAAAAAGAAAAATAACTGGGTACTTTTCTGATAAGGAATGCAGATGCTGTGACTTTGCAGGTGAGATAAATAAAGCCTTTACTAAAGCAAAAATAAACCCTTTATTGAAGCAAAAATATTCCCATTTGTGTCGTTTTGGGCAAATTCTTACCAAGGAGAGGTGCAAGGAGGCAAGGGAGAATTTTATAGCTGCTTCAGTTTCTTTATGATTCCTAAGATTTCCTTTTTGTTCTTCCAAGCAGAAGAAGCTGCTATTTATTTTTTTCTTTTTCCAATGTAAATACAAAAAGCTTCCCATCTTGCATTCTGTGAGTTTCTGTAGGTGTTGCAGGAGCATGCCCGGTGAAAAGCAAGCTGCTTTAGACAACTGCTGTGTCAGTTGGACTCTAGAGCAGAGAGGGATGGCTTTGGAAAATGACTGGCATTTGTGTAAATAGCAAAATTCTAATTTCTTCACTGAACAAAAGTCCTCCTGAGAAAAGCTTCTTCCAAATTTTAGGCATTTGAATTAAATACAATCTAAAAATTCAAATGTTGCTTGACAAGTTCCATTTGTATTCTGCAGAGAGCTCGTGCTAGCTCTCTGCATACATGCAGGTCTCATTCTGAAGGTAATTTAGCGTTTTTCTCACATAGTAACTAAAAAAGCAGCAATTAACTCCATCTGTTTTCACCAGAAAAGGCAACATAAATGGGATTTCAAAGGTGCCAAAATGAAACTGAGAGGAGGTTTCCATTGGGTTTACCTGGTTCCAGGACACTGCTGCTCCAGTCTTGCCAAAGATATCACTGGAAATGTTTTACTGATAAAAATAGTCCTGTCTTGCATGTGTTGTTCCAAAGACATGCCTGCCATTTTCTGGCACTGCTCTGAATTTGAATTATAAAGAGCAGCACAAAGGCAAACCTGATGGAAAACAAGTTCCTTTAAGAACAACAATTCCTTATCCACCACCCATTGATTTTGGAGGCTGCTTTTTGTTTGTTTGTTGGCTTTAAACATGAATTAATCTGCTTTCTTGTTTCAAATAAAGAGAAATCTGCTGCGGTGAAGCCGAGAGCAGGAGCAGAGTGTGGAGAGGGCAGGCTGTGGCGGTGGGGGCTGCACGGGGCACCCTGGTCCCTGGGCAGGAGCTGCTGTCCTGACAGGGGCTGGCTCTGTGGGGGACAGGTGGCAGTGCAGGGGTCAGCTCCTGAATGCAGGGCAGAAATGCTTCCCTTTCCTCCTCTCACCGTCACTGAAACTTGTAATGACGTTGTAATGAAATCACACCGTTCTCCGCCAATGAAACAACACCCCAGGCCTGTTCATTGAGTCATTTAAACACCATCATTTCCACAGGCTAGTGTTTCAGATATTGATTTTCACTCTGATTTTTGTGTGATGATATGTTATTAAAAGAAATAATGCAAATAATCCAAGAGTATCAAACTAAGTTAGCAGGACACTTTGACTTACCATAGAGAAATCCAAAATGCCAATGTAATTTTCTTTTTCAGGTTCGCATATTAAAAACCTTTCTTTTAAGATACCTTTGATTAAATCAGATAAGGAAGATTATTAAAACCGTCAAGTTTCTTGAGAAGTTGCTCTGTACCATATTCTTGCTAAGAATTTTTCAACATGCTATTAATACAATGAAATAATTTTCACCCTTTATTATATAATCAGAAGTTTATGTATCAGTCAGACATTAGTAAATGGTGCTCAACAATGCATTCAGACTGTTCGGAATCCTTATGCAGGACAGAAAATACTGTTGTCAAAAAACAGAGTAATCCAGAAATTGCAGCTGCATGCTGGAGGAATTTGGGTTGAGGAGTAGATGTGGGGGAGCTTTTCTGTCTCTTAATGCACTTTTGCAGGTGAAGTAGAAGCAGATTAATGGAGCTGACACTGCAGTGCTCTCAGTTCTGTTCCTGTGTTAGTGCAATGTAAAAGCGGCGTGTAGATGCACACTGGAGTTTCTGAAGGATGGGGTTACCATGGAGACACTCAAGCGAGCCAATTGGTGTGAATGCAAAGCTCTGATTCCTCTCTGCTTGCAGGAGGATTTGTTCTGATAAGAAACTTGTGCTGCCGCTGTTTCTCCTCCCCCTCCCACTTGTTACTGGAGCAGTACAACTCTTGGATGCTGTGTGTGATGCTGAGGGACAGTTCTGATCATGCTGCTCTGTATCTGCTGCCCTCAGCTGGGATTCTCACACACCAGGGACACTTCAGCTAAATGTTATTTCAAATGAATTATAGAACTCAATAATCTTGGGTGCTGTGAGTTCCTAATGTGGTGAGACCCCCCCCGCATTTTCAGACTGTGAGAATACATGAGTGTCCCTTTCACTGCAGAGGGAGAGGTTCTTGTGGTGGAAAAAAAATCTCTGTAGAGTAGATAATGGGGTTAGAAATAAGATAGAGGGGGAAATACCAGAAAGCTTGTTGAGTTCATGGCTGGTGTGTTTTTATCGAGAGTAGGAGTCCCAAAGGGGCTTGACAGGAGGAAATACTTCCTTGGAATATGCACAGAATTGGTATTGTGAGCAAAAGAGCTTCCGAAGTTGTGTGGGAAGAGGATTTGGTCCCTGAACTCCTGCTGCAGTTCTGAACACTTGTCCTGCCCTCACTGCTTGCCTTGCTCTTGTGTAAGCTGCAGTGCCAGGGAGGGGTGAGAGAGGTTCTCGTCTCTTCCTGTCTGTTCTCTGTTCAGCTGCTGGATTCCCTGAGAGCAGAATCCCCAGCTCCACGTGCCCACAGCTGGATCAACCCAAAGGTGTGAGGAGAAGCTGTGGCTGACAGCTCCCAGCCCCAGGCAGTTCCCAGCACAGACAGGGCTCAGATTTTTGCTGTTGCTGTGACCGAGTCCTGTTGGTGATGGCATCGCTGGGAGCAGCCACATGCCCACACCTTGTGATGCCCTGATGGCCCCTGGCACACGGAGCGTCTGTGCCCTCTAACAGACCGAAGGGTTGGCATGTCATGGGGCACCCAGCTCTTTGTTTAAATGCTGTTTCAATGATAGAGATACTGATAGAACTGATATTGAATAATTGAATTGAATAATTAACCCCAAACTGTAGCACATGAAACAGAGTTACTAGAGTACACTGGCTGATGTTGATAGTATTGCTACTTCTAGAAGTATTTCTTCTTGATCCAGCAAAAAGTTGCTGAAGTGCTGCTGTTCCTCACCATATTTATGGGTTTCTCTTTGTTCAATTGATACTAACTTGGCTGCTGTACCCCAAATAGCCAGGTCCTTATGCTTTACATCCCTGCTGTTGGACTGTGAGCCTGTACTCATTAAAACATAAATAACATAGCAGAAGTTAGTTTGGATGGAGGAAGAACTATGTGTTAGCACTCATGGGGAGACGGGGGAACAAAGGAAAAGCCCCGTGTCCACTTGTAGCCCTGTCAAGGAGATGGTATTAACATTATTTCAAATGTAATACAGCCAGAGCTGGAATGTTTCCCCTGGTAAATGCCTTTGGGAGGATGCTGCTATGAAATAAATTCTTGAGCAGTGGATTGGTTGTTATGAAAAATACTTTTCCATAAGGACCTATAATTTTAGAAAGCACTATCCCCAAGAATAATAATGTGCCATGGCTGGTAAATGATTTCCTTTTAACCCTCAGTATTCAGACCTTATTTTGTGAAATTACAAAAACTTTCCAGTTAATTTTTTCCTTTCAGATCCCAACCAGGTCCAAATGGAAAGCTTGATTAACGTGCTGATAAGAGCATTAACCTGCACTTAGGATCAATGCTTCTTTGTAAGCTGTGAGTGAAAATAGATGAGTGTTGCTGTTTTCTGCTTTCATTAATGAGCTGTTTATCTCAGTCTCCATGCTGCAGGACCAGGTGGAGCTGTCATTTCTTCCTGCTCATCAGAACTGATGGATACAATGGGAATGTGTGATTAAGGACAGGCTAAATACCTAAGTAGGAGCAGTGTCACTTTACCTATCCTGGCTTGGGGCAGTCTGTGTATGTGAGGCTGTTGTCAGGATTTACAAGTTTTAGGGAGTTGGATATTTGACTCCCTAGAAATAAGTATATGCCATAAATAAGTGTGAAAGTTTCTTCTGAAAAATCACTGAAAATAGCTGAATGTTCCAGATGAAATTGTAATAAAGCCTGGAGCATCAGTTTATAGAGTCAGCTGCCTGTGGACAAACTTCTGACAGATTTCCAGCTATGAGTGGTGTGCTATAGCTCTAAACCCCAAAGATTTTATCCATTTTGTAATGTTTTGGATTGTCTAACTCCCACAAAATTTCCTTCTTGGAATTCCACTGAGTGAGTAAACTCAATAGTAACTAATGACAATTTACTCCCCGTGCAGTTTTTTAACTTCTTCAAAGTATTTTCTACTACCAGTTTCCCTTGAAAATCTGAAAATATTTTATGGTCTTGTGAAACGTGCAACCTGCATTTGTTACATTGTCGCTGATTTTGCAAAAAAATATGTTTGCGGTGGGACCAAGGACAAAATTTTATATGCCTTTAAATTGATTTGCAAAATTCTAAATTCCTGAGTGCAAAGAAAAGTGAATCAATCTTTCAGTTCTCTCTCTCCTTAAGTAGTGATAAGTTGCTAAATTAAGCTTTTGGAGAAAAATATAAAAACTAGAAATGTGCAAGGCCAACCTCATACTGAATCCCTAATAAGAAGGGATACCATTTGTCCTTTGCATAGGTCCTACTGCCTGGGTAGATCAGTGCCCAAGCATTCTACAGTGGAAAAGCTCAGCTGGGCGGGTATAAACTGTGAATAGACAAGTGAATGAGATGTGTGGGTACATCCAGGTGCTGCTGGCAGCCTGGCAGTGGCACGTGCTGGAAAGGTCTTGGGTTAAAAACCAGATGTGTATAGCTGTTCCCATGCTTTCACAGGATGGCTGTGTTAATTTACCCAGACAGATACTGAGAATCAGAATCTATTCCAAGGACCAGTGGCCAAAGCAGCCCAGGGGTCCTGAATCCCCTGCTTTAATTGATTTCTCTCTTGCTTCAGATTGCTGGTGCCTTACTCATCTCCTGGGCCATGCTGTGTGGTGGCTGTTATTAAAACTGAGCAGTTTGCTCTGAGCACTGCTTTATCTCTTGAGTGTTAATATCTGGGACACCTTGAGAGAAGGTGACAATCCTTATCTCTTGGCTTATCCCCAACTGTGCTAGCCCTCACACAGACACGCTGGCTCCAAACTCTCTCGTGCTTTAAACTAGCTCTCTTAGTGTGCAATGTGAATGCCTGAGAGGTCTGTTAGGGAATACTGAGGATGCTATTTAGTAGCAACTTGGGCTTTCTCTGCTTTGGAACCAGTTATGAGACCAGAACAGATAAGAGCCTGAATCCATGCAGTAGCTTATTCTGCAATTGTTTCCCTGTGTAGACAAGCACTCCATGCTGAGGAAAGTTGCAGGACTGGCAGTTTGCGTGGCCTTGAGTGGCTGCCAAAACACGAAGGAGATAAGATGTATCAACCTGTTGCAGAAAGCTGGAGAAAAGCTCATCCTTCACCTACTTTATGCCATCCCCTATTTCCTGGGGTTAGCTGATGGTGTTGGCTGTGGCACAATGGTTTACAGCTGTCAGGCACGCTACTAGAGGGAAATGCATATTCACAAGGGTTCTGTCTTGTGCCTTATCCTCTTCTGCATTCATGGCTTGGAGAATGTGAGGCAAAAACCCCACAGTGAACATGGAGGTTTGCCCCATCTGACATAATGAAATTCATCTTCCTGGGCCATCAGACTTGATTAAATATATATTGTTTATGCTCAGAAAAGCTGGTGACAGCTTCAGAACCCTTTTATTCTTGTTTTCATTGCAGCTGCTGTAGCGAGCTGCTTTCCCTCTGCCCAGGCCCAGCAGGCAAGTCAGAGCTGCTGTGCTGTAGCCTTGCCCATGAACACCGAGGAGAACGGGAAGGAGGGAGGGAGAAAGGCTGATGGGAGGGAGCACCAGGAGACACAGAGAATTATCTTCTGGGAGGGGGTTTTTATTAGATCTCAGGATTGCATTTAGGAGAAACCTGGTGTCATGTTCTCCTGTGAAAGGCTGAGGCACACGCCAGGGTGATCCTTGAGCAGTTTCCAGACTCGCAGCACAAGTCAGCAGCTGCTGGAGCCGTTCTCTGCTCACGCCCTGGGCTCCTAGAGCCAGGAGCTGAGCCCCAGGAGAGCGGTTACACAGCATAATGCTGAACTCCCAGCTGAGGGGTCTGATCTGGAGAGATTGCAAATGCATTTACAGCTCTGAATACCTTCCTAGAAAGGAGTGAAATGAGCAATTGTTGTTGTTTACAGAGCAAGATGGAAACAGGTTGTTAAATATTTGCATTAGGTGCAATCCTAGTGCTACTCCATTCCACAAGAGTCTTACTCTCTGTCATTCCCTCTGTAGGCCAGGCCGTGCCTCTTGGTAGCAATTCTGAATCACCATCCAAAGAATTAGAAAATGTCATGATCTAATCATCATCTTAACAAGCCACTATATATCTGCAAACAAAAGAAGAAACCACAGAAGTATTAGTTTAGAATGTTTTTCAGATGAAAGATATTGCATTTGCTTGAACACAAATTATTACAAATTCCGAAGCAATAAAGAAGAAATTAATTGGTTTTGTAATCTTTTTGTTTTCCTCTGTGAATTAAAATTTGTTCCATTGTATTGCACAGTGTCTAACTAATTGCATTTTTTGTGGGGATAAGAAAAGAATCGGTGAAGAGAATATGGAGAAAGGCACAATACAGTTTCACCTTTTCTGATTCTGAGACCCTTTCCTGAATCTCAGGGGAAATGAGAGATCCTTTTCCCACTTTTGTGTCTGATTTAGGAGCCTGAGACAAATTCTGCAAAATTAATGTGTTCAAAGATGAGTCTGCTGAAGATGACCTGGGTAACAGGAGTAAAACCATCAATCTCATCCTGATTTTTGTTTGTATTTTATCTATTTCCCCCCTTTCCCCTATGAATGTGTAAAGTCATAAATTATTTTGGGACATCAAGAGCTGAAAATTTATTTGAATTTATGATTATCCAGTTGTAGAAAAGACTAAAATTTAACAGGAGATAAAATAATTTGTGTTCCTATGAGTACTCATGGCTGTTTCTTACTTCTCAGCCGCTGTAAGCTCTTTGTGGAGGGATTTTCCACTTCTCTATTTTGAATTGCAGTAAAATGGAAAATATTTTAAATATGTCTTAAATTTTCAGTGGCTCCTATTATAAGCAGAAAAAAGGGGAAATAAAACTTCTTGAGCAAGGAAGACTCAGAAGGACAGACCAGGCCTGCCACTGATGATTTTTCTTTCTGAGAACCGGACTAAATTATTATTTCACAGAAGACTTAAAGCCTTTTTACATGACCTTTATTTTGTGTTTTATGAAAGTCAGTGGACTTTACTTTTATTGCAGCCCTACTTTTTTATCTCTTTAGAAAGAACACCCAAACAGAAGTCCCCCAAAAGCACGGGGACTTTTGCTTTCCCTGCCCTTGAACAAACCTGTTGCAGTGGCTGGCAGTGCCCCCAGCCCCGGTGGGAGGTGTGCTGTGGGACAGCTGGCATTGGTGCCATCCCAGAGACATGTCCAGGCCCCACGCTGAGCCTGGCAGGTGGCCCTGGCACAGGTGGTGTCACCAGCCCAGCCAGGATGAGTTTTTCTGGCCAGCATGGCCGCGGGGAATGTCTGTGGGCTGCGTGCACTCAGCTGCTGGACAATAGCACAGGGTTTGTGCTGAACCACGGGGCTGAAAATGTGTGAGAGAGCAGCGTGTGCTGCAGGAGAGATATAGTACACTGGGTAGATTGTAGCTTGCAGTCAAAAGAGGAATTTGATATAAAAAAAAAATTACATAAATTTCACAAAGTGTACAAAGTGCAAGTCTGAATGTAATCCCAGCTCATTGCAGATGTCCTGTTACTGACTGCTCAGAACTGGGAAATGTGCATTTGAAAGTGTTGCTTGGATTTGATATAAACCGTTTATGAACTGCTCTGCTTGTTTTATAGTAAAATCTATTTAACCTCATAATGCACAATGTTATGATACTCATTTTCAAAGAGAATAAACTGCTGAGCTTTCCTTTTACATTTTCTCAGATTGTTTGAGGAACAGTGGCTGTGGTTGCATGTGCCCTTCTCTGCAGTCTATCTATTCTAAAGTCATTGGGTGCTCCAAATGGTGTAGGGATTGATTCAGTACAAAATTATTTTGGGGGTTAAAATAAGGAGGAACTGAAATCACTGTGAAGCAGGAAAAGCAGAAAGGTTGTGAGCCAAGGCCGTTTTCCTTTCCATTGCAGGCATGTCACTCGGGCAGATTTCCTGAAGGCTGCTTGGCCCCAAAGCTCAGAGATTCTGAAAGGAACAGAAAATAGCACCAACTGCTTCACCATTACCTTTGGGCATGCAGTGACCCCCTCAGCCCACCAGCCCACCTGTCCTGTCTGGCCTTGCAAGGCCCGTATTTGTCTGCTTACAGATGCATTGACTGTGCTTTGCAGCTTCACCTGCCGCTCACAACACCCACTGCACCCAGTTCTCCTCTGGGTTTGGGGATAAGGGTGCAATTTCTGACCCTGTGTGGGGAAATCAAACTTACATGGAGTTTCATTTATTGAACGCATGGTTAAGTTTCCTGCTGAGTAACTCTGTGTTAATCTCATTTCTGAGCTCTGTACTCCAAGCATCCTGTGATTCAGCAGAGAAAGAATTTGTTGTATGTTATTCCTTGCTCATTGAATTTCTGAGCTTCACATATTTAATATCCTAACTATGTGAAGAAAGGGTAAAAATCCCCACCTTCCAATACTGATGGTCTACTAAATTAGAGAAACTAAAGCAACATGATAGTCATGTAGTAGAAAAAATTTAAGAATATGCAAGAGCCTTGAAGAGATGAAAAGCTATGTTATTTTTATCAGAATATGGATGACCAGTAAGGCAAAGTATGGGACATTTCCTTTGCTAACATCATGTTTTGGAAGAGCCTAAGCACCCTGCAGAAATTCAGAGGAAATCCTAAAGTTGAGGTGGATTTGGCTGGTAGAAGGGTCTGTTGCAATTCAGCCTGGGTTCTAGGAAAGTGATTGATGAGATGAGAAAGTTTTCTGATACATTTATTAATAAAAAAGTTAAAATGCGAACAGGGGGAACATAATCGTTGGCTTTTGCAGTTCCAGCATTGCACCTGTGTGCTGGGTGTGTGAGGTGTCCTGACAAGATAAGATGAGCCTTGTCTCCTCCATGGCTGGAATTTCCAAGGCACCCAGCGCTCAGGGAAGTCGAACAATTGTATCAGCTTTCAGGAAGTAAATTCAGAAATAGAGTTCTGTATCTCACTATGGGCAAATCCAAACTCATTCCTGCCCAGGAAGAGCAGCGTGGCGTTACAGGTGATGGCAGCCATGCCAGCCTCAGCAATGAGCTTTTCCTGAGGGCTGGCTGCCAGGCCTTGTTCCAGTTCTAATCTGACTCTGCTGAAAATGTCCAGGTGCAGAGCCCAGCCCTGAGGGATGGTGGTTATGTTATTCTGACTGGCACTCTCCAGTTGTTTTCAGAATTCGCAATTTGTGACAAAGGAGAACGAACAATGTCCACTAAAACAATTTGAAGTATGCCATGATGGTTTGTAATTAAGTCATGATCTCTTTCTAAACTATAGACCTTATAAGAGCCTGACCTTTCAGAATTCAAAGCCTAAACTAAAAGGGATTTACATAAGTATTTTTTATGCAACCATTATTTAAATCTTCCACTCTGTAATTAAATTTTGTCTCTTTGCACAGGAGAATGAACTGTTCCTGAAAAAGCTTCTCATATGCTGAGCAGTATAATTAGAGAGCTAGTTCTGCAAATGTCACACAAAAATGACCTTTAATGAAGCAATATCAAATGAAAAAGCTATTAAAGCTATGCAGCTTGAAGAATAGCTAAAAGTTGAATTATTGAAGTGGGTCCTGGGCCTGCTGCCGTTCAGATCCCCCATGTGGGCTCCTTCTTGTGTGTGACAGAGAAAGGACGAGCTCAAATAGTCATGTGGTGCACTTGGCACAGGAAATTGTGTAAGAGCCCGTGAAGCAAGAATTTACTTTGTGCCACCACCGGCTGCAGAAAGATGCCAGCATCTGTTACCTGCAGGGGCTGTGGAAAAGTACCTTGTCTACAAGGACAATCCCAGCTGGAATGACTTCTCTTGATGTTTTATCTCATGGACTTTAAAGCACTTCTCATAAATCAAAACACAAGATATAATTTTAAAAACAAATCACAGACGGCATCAAAAATCATGTTGTGAAGCATAGATGATATAATGACTCTCAAACTTTTTTATTGCTCATTGCGGTTTTCCCTTTTTCACATTTATTATGTGTCTAAAGAATTACCTCAGACCAGGTTGAGGTTTTTCTTAAAGTTTGAGTCTATCTATGTGGAGATATTATTGGGAGGGGAGAAAAGAGACCAAATACACCAAAAATTTTGTGTCCTCTTTTCTACATTGTGGCTTGAAAAGCCACACAGCAGGGAGTGTGTTACAGGGTGGTTATGGCTTGTCAAGCAAATGCAGAGAGGGAGTGACTGAGACCCTTTCCATGACCTGCTCAGTGCATGGCACTGGTTTTCCTGGCCGTGCTGGGCCAAGCTGTGGTGTGAATCCATCAGCCACAATGTGTCCTGCACAGAAAGCAGGGAGAGCCTCCTCCCCTGGGCACTGCCAGGGTCTCAGCGGGCAGGGGTCTGCTGGGGAGGTGGCAGCGTGTGCCAGCCGAGCTCTGCTCACAGGAGCCGCTTCTCCAAAACTCCCGAGTGGAATGCTAACGACCTTCACAAGAGAAATCAGCAATTTCTGATTCATCCTGCCATGTGGGATGGAGGTTTTTATTTGATTGCAATTTTCTTTCATTCCGTAAGAGTTTATTGGGAAAAGAGCACTGCTGGTCTGTCAGAGTCCTCAGACACTTCATGCAGGAAGTTGGCACCAAAAGTTTATTTCACAATGTTTAAGTTTGTGGTGATTCATACTGCAGAAGTAGTTACATTTTTTCTTCCAGATTTCTGCCAAATTGCACTTCTGTGCTAGGGCTCTTTTCATCTCTAACATCACAGCAGGGTTTTGGGACTGTCTGCCCTACCCAGAGGTAGTGCTGCTGTCCTTTTTTGTTGTCACAGAGAGGAGTGGTCTGTGGATGGAGTCTCCGGGATTTGGGAGCTGATTTGGTGTCCTGCTTTGGCACAGATTTTCTATGTGGCCTTCAGCAAGTCTCTTACCACGTCTGTGCTTTACTGCCTTTCTGTGTCCAGCTCTCTCAGAAGCGAGATGGTTATCCGCACTAGAGCCTTGCAAGAAGGCATGTGTTGGAATTTCCACAAGGAGCCCTCGGAGGTTTCGTCCTCTGTCCGTGCAGTGCCTGATGCCTTTGAGAGCTCAGCCCCAGCTGCTTGGCTATGGTTCCCAGCCTGTGAGCTGTGTAAGCACTGTGGTACCAACTGGGTGGTTTCCTGTGTGTTACAATTCCCTTCTCCTGGATATAAATAGAGTACTCCTATCTGATCTGCCCTCACATGGAAGGGAAGGATTTCTGTTCCTCCCCACTGCCCGACGTAAGGTGAGCACTGGCAGCAAGTAACAAATCCACCTTTGCTAATGTGTTTGGGTCAAGGAATTATTCACAGACCCAGAGCCTAAATTCCCTCTACACCTTGACCTATTTCATCAGTATCAGGAGACCATCAGAAATGATGTGACAGTAAATGGCTTCAGCCAGCAAGCTCTCGTGCAAAATGTTTCAATTGTTGCTGAAGCATTAATAGCTTTTCTCCTTAGCTGCACACCAAGCTGGAAGTGTTTTATTTAATCTTATTTACCTCTGTTTACTTGATCCAGTAGTGTAAAAGCAAAGCACTTTATGGAGGAAATAGATTTTGTTTGTTTGTTTTATAAATGAGTAGTGGTTTTTTGCCACTTCAATCTTATTTACTTTGAGTCAGTGAATTAGTGAAAAAAGACTTTGCCTGTAAGTGCCTGAGCTGTCCCACTCAGATTCTTGGGTTTGAAGTCAGACAATTGCTCCCTTCCTTTGCCAAATGCAGGCTATAAGCACTGGAATTGCGTCTTTGGGGAGGTGGCTGCCCACAAACTCCCGAGCACTTCAGTCTGTCCTTGCACATTGAACGGAGTTAGCACACAGCACCAGAGCTGGTGCAGCCAGCCTTCAGTGGCTCACTGGCTTCTGGTTCTGACAGGTGTGGCTTGGTTTGCTGTGTGTTTGGGGAGGTTTTCACCCAACCAAACAAAATACCGTGCTGACTTCAGATGTTAAGAGAGACATGAGGCTATGGAACAGATCCCTGACTCACAGTGGTAATTTTCTCCTGTTTCCTCCCTAAGCCTTTGTTTGCCAACTCCTTGAGGGTGGGCTTCTGCTTTGATGTTTTATTGTCTCTCAAATCACTGCTTTTACTTTTAGCACCAGGAATTTTTGGAGTGCTTTGGAGGGAGGGGGGAAGGGAGAAAAAATAGATGTAGTAATTATTAATGTATTTGGTTGGATTATGAAGTCTCAAAGCTCATTAAAAATGAGAAACCATGGCAACCTCGACAATCCCTCCTACACATATTATATCTACCTAACAATGTGCAAAGTACATTTAGTGAAGAGAAATAAAGCATAAAGAAAGGGGAAGAAAAAGCATTCACTTTTTATATTACTATTTTTAGTTCTCAGCTCCTGCATACCAACACACTTGTGCTGGCAGCCCTTCGAACTCTTCCATGTGAAAAATAAGTAACTGATTATTGGATCTCTTCTCAGTATTGCTCTTTATTCATCTGAGATTTCCTATGGTGCATTTTTAGTAAAGGACAGATTTTATGGGAGGTAGGTAGCTGGAAAAAGAAAATGTTTCTTTGGTCTTGTCCCCTCCTGGGACATTGGGAGTTTGGGGCAGTCCTGCCTCTCCTTGACTCTGTGTACAAGTATAAATCTAACATTGGTACTGGTCATCTATCAAAAGAAAGGTGAAATTGCAGCTCTCTTAAGATTAGTTAAAGGATTTTTGAGAATACTGGGTCTTACATCTAATTATTCCTATTTTGTGTTTTAAAATACAGAACATTTGCATCTAAAACTTAATCCAAACTGTTACAGTGGTTTGTGTGGAACAGAGGATAATAGTGATAGATAATGCAAAAGCCAAGAGGCCGTGACCTCCTTTCCTGATAAAGGTTTTTCATTTTCTGTGTCTGCATTGATCCAGGATGTTTTGGTAAAAACTTGGAATAATGACCCTGACATCACACTTGAACTGCACTGGCCTGCTCAGGAAGCTCTTCCTGTATTACAGTCTTCAAAAGGCACGCTTTCCATAACGGTCATTCATTCCAAGCTCATCCACGTTTTCTACACAAAGTGCCTGAATTCAGACCTTTCTGTTTAGTAAGACATTAGAATGAAATCCTGATGAATGAGGCCGAGAAAGTGAATATTCTAAAAAAGAGCACGTGGCTGAGCTCTCTGCCTCCCTGAATTAACTGCTCAGGAATGGAGCCATCAGCGTGGCTGTGAGGGCAGTAAAGGCCCGGGGCAGTGTGCACAGCCAGCCCTGGGCTGGGTGAGTGCTGTGGGGAGGGCAGTGTGCCACAGCGAGCAGTGACTCCGTGTGGTACAGCAGCAGCTGGAAGGTGCTTGCTCTCCAGAGTGGCTGTAACCAGCTGCAAGGTTCTGCTTTCCTCCTTTTCCTCGATCATCTCCAGTGCCCTGACAGGACAGGATAGCTCAGAGGTGTAGGAGTTCCCCAGGAGTCAATAAATTCTGCAGAAGGAAAGATGCTGGGACCCCCTCGAAGGCATTTGAGGTGACTTGCACCGCCGGGGTGAAAATTCCTAGCAAACAGGTGGGATTTACATCTCCCAGGAATCTTTGTAGATAGGCATACATTTTTGTGGGTAAGTATGGGGGTACTCATTTATATGCATAGCAAGGGCAAAACCTTTATTTAACCCACACTGGTTAGCTGACTGCTGGAATTTGCTGTTAGCAAAGGAAAGAGCTCCTGGTGCCTGGAGAATTCTCCAACGAGAATGTATCAGACAGCACAGTGTGGGAGTACTGAGTGTGTTCACAGTACATGCAGTACCAAACTGAAATAGCACGTTTAGCACCCTGGAGACTGCCTGGGGACACTGATGCTTTCTGCGCTTTCTTTGCAGTGAAAAATAATATTATTTGTTTTGGCAGAAGGCTATTTTTATATTGAGGTGGTGTAACAACCTGGGGCTAAAGGAACCTGTAGGTTAGCATAGCCACAGGGTCTGAGAGAATGTAAAAATGGGTTAGAGAGTTTCTGAGGAACTGTTTTCCTAAATGTTATGCATAGGGAGTTAAAAATCCCAAGTCCAAGGTTAATTAATTTCATTTATCTAATGTACCATATGCATGCTGTGCTCATGGCAACAGTGTATGAAATTTAGGGGTGCAGTAAGAGGCAGTTTAGCAGCAGGGAGCTGCGCATTAATGAACTGCTCTGCCCATTCAGGCCATTACAGCACCTGGGTTTTAGTGGTGTAAAACCCACAAAGGAATAGAAACTGAAGAGATTTTTACCTCTGTGTGAGTTCATAAAATCTGATCATTATTGCTTCCTTAATGGTTTCTTTTTAGCAAAAGTCACTCTTGCTTTAGCAAAAGTTGCTGGCTTTTCAAGGAAGGATGAATTCTGCTGGTTTTCCTGCCAGCTTCTTAGGAATGGCATGTTCCGTTCCTTTGCTGAAGGAATAACACTGAAATTACAAGGGTTAGCTGTAACTGGAACAACGAGGAAAAGGGGATGGCATATTTGGGATAATAATATTAGAGAATAGGGATGCTGCTGTTCCCGTGTGTGTGCAGTCCATTATCACCAGCATTTGGAGTGGTTTGAGAGACAGTGGCTCAGAGTGAAGACAGATGCCTCACCAGAGGAGAAGGATCCAGTTGCTAATGGTTGATGCAGAGGTTATGCACCTGTGAGTTACAGCCTGTGCAGTGTGTTTGTTACTGACTGGCCCAACTTTTTGCTTCTGTAAGCCATTATAATTCTCATTATGATTTAACTACGTAACCCACCTTGATTTTTACATTTGAAAAATTCTTCAGCCCTGGCCGCTGCTCTGTCCCCGCTCCGCTCCTCTCAGCCTGCCGCTGCCCGCTGCTCTGTCCCCGCTCGGCTCAGCCTGCCCTGGCCGCTGCTCTGTCCCCGCTCGGCTCAGCCTGCCCTGGCCGCTGCTCTGTCCCTGCTCGGCTCAGCCTGCCCTGGCCGCTGCTCCATCCCCGCTCCTCTCAGCCTGCCCTGGCCGCTGCTCTGTCCCCGCTCCTCTCAGCCTGCCCTGGCCGCTGCTCTGTCCCCGCTCCGCTCAGCCTGCCCTGGCCGCTGCTCCAATCCCCGCTCGGCTCAGCCTGCCCTGGCCGCTGCTCTGTCCCTGCTCGGCTCAGCCTGCCCTGGCCGCTGCTCTGTCCCCGCTCCTCTCAGCCTGCCCTGGCCGCTGCTCTGTCCCCGCTCCTCTCAGCCTGCCCTGGCCGCTGCTCTGTCCCTGCTCGGCTCAGCCTGCCCTGGCCGCTGCTCTGTCCCCGCTCGGCTCAGCCTGCCCTGGCCGCTGCTCCGTCCCCGCTCCTCTCAGCCTGCCCTGGCCGCTGCCCCGTCCCTGCTCGGCTCAGCCTGCCCTGGCCGCTGCTCTGTCCCCGCTCGGCTCAGCCTGCCCTGGCCGCTGCTCTGTCCCCGCTCCGCTCAGCCTGCCCTGGCCGCTGCTCTGTCCCCGCTCCTCTCAGCCTGCCCTGGCCGCTGCCCCGTCCCTGCTCGGCTCAGCCTGCCCTGGCCGCTGCTCTGTCCCCGCTCCGCTCAGCCTGCCCTGGCCGCTGCTCTGTCCCCGCTCGGCTCAGCCTGCCCTGGCCGCTGCCCCGTCCCTGCTCGGCTCAGCCTGCCCTGGCCGCTGCTCTGTCCCCGCTCCGCTCCTCTCAGCCTGCCCTGGCCGCTGCTCTGTCCCCGCTCCTCTCAGCCTGCCCTGGCCGCTGCTCTGTCCCCGCTCGGCTCAGCCTGCCCTGGCCGCTGCTCCATCCCCGCTCCTCTCAGCCTGCCCTGGCCGCTGCTCTGTCCCCGCTCGGCTCAGCCTGCCCTGGCCGCTGCTCCATCCCCGCTCCTCTCAGCCTGCCCTGGCCGCTGCTCTGTCCCCGCTCCGCTCCTCTCAGCCTGCCCTGGCCGCTGCTCTGTCCCCGCTCCTCTCAGCCTGCCCTGGCCGCTGCTCTGTCCCCGCTCGGCTCAGCCTGCCCTGGCCGCTGCTCTGTCCCTGCTCGGCTCAGCCTGCCCTGGCCGCTGCTCTGTCCCTGCTCCGTCCCCTCTCCGCTCAGCCTGCCCGTGCCCTCTGCCCCGTCCCCGCCTGGGAGCCACGGCTGCGGCGAGGGTTTGTGCGCTCTCCCGGCGGCGAGATCCTCCCACCGCCAACCTGCTTTCTCCTCTCCTTTCAGGAGCATCCCGAGTCTCTGAAATCGCCCCTTCAGGCCCTGAGGCAAACTGTTCGAGGCGTGCCTTTTTATTTCCTCTAGATCGTGGAACTTCTCTGACACAGAATTATTATTGTGGCACATAATTATGATTGGATGTCATCATCATATAATTGCATGATATATGATGAGCAGCTAAAGCTTATTTCCTCTGCTCTTTGAATACTGAACTTCTGAGATTAATTAAGCTGATACTGAAAATGCTTTTAATTATATATGCTGCATAAACAGTACTATTAAGATCAGATGAGAATATTATTGCCTGAACAGCTTCAAAATTTTTTCAAATACCCACTGTGTGTTTTATATTACTGTATAAAGAAATGTGGGGATTTTTGAGAGGATAAAAACCTCCCCAGACAGTGAAGGAATACCTGAATATTTGCTGAAGCAAATCAGCTACTTTACTCTAATTGCAGTGTATAAAAAGCAAGAGACTGCAAAATTAAGAGTATTTTATTTGAGTAAATAAATGCTTCCACATGTCTAATCCCTGATCTTTTGAGGCAGGAAATTCATAAAGCGTGTTTCAATACTTCCTTCTAAAGGTACAGTCACCCCAAATCAGACTGATAGTGATGCCAGAAATGATGCAATCAATAGGACACAATCAATTCGCTGTGCCAGGTTCCCTGTCCGGCAGTGCCCAGCAGTGCCCAGCAGTGCCCAGCAGTGCCCAGAAGAGGAATCCTATCAGCTGGGATTGGTTTCAGCAGCAATCTGTTCTCCACTGACTGTCACTTTTTAAGTATTCATCTAGTCACATCTCTGGTGCCCTTTGCAGTGAGTATTTTTAGCATGCCAGCAGAACATGGACAGAATAAACTTGGACTTTCTGGAATACCATTTGTTCTCTTGTGTTTCAGAAGACTTAAAAGGTTGACTAAGAATTACAGTTCTGTAGACTATGCTGCTTTGTGTTGCTGTCTTTATCCATCTGTAGAGCTCCCCATCTCTTCCACAATGGGCATTTTGGTGTCTGTCAAATGCTCAGGAAAATGGACTCATTTATGTTTTCCTGTCCCTCTCACTACTCATTTGCAACCATTTGAAATGGATGTGTATTTGCAGCAAAGAAAACTCAAATTCACTAATTGATGCACAAATACGCTCATTTACATGCAATTTGGGGGTTTTTTTTAAGAAATGCATCTATTTGCATAAATAAAACCTCTTTCCCAAATATTAGTGTGAACAAAAGCCGTTTTCAGGGATGCCAAAAAATGGCTGAATAGAAAAGCCAATTCAGAATTTGCATAATAGTTACTAATTGTTTTCCTTGCCATTAGCCTGTCTCTGCTTAATAGGCAATATTGGCTTCTGTTTCCTTTCTGGGGGCAGTTTGATGCAAGAATATTGAGCTACTGTAGAAGATCTTAATAGTTTAAGTTACCTAGTGTGCATTTCCAGGCCTGGTTCCACACGGGAGCAGGGCAGTGGCACTGGCAGAGACCAGCGTGTGGCCTCTCGCCAGGAACATACTTCCCTCAGTGGGGGAGGACTAGGAGATTATTTATTATCACAAAACATTATGGGGTTTGGGGGAATCTCACTTTTTCTTTGGGGGAAGGAAGGTGTATCTTGGTTACAGCCAACATCTTTGGTTGAATGTTTTGTTCTTTACAAATAGTATTGCTAAAGCCTTGAGAGAGATTAGGGGAAACAGACACAGTTCAAATTGGGAGTAAATAAATAAATAAAGCACTGATTTGCTCAAGTCTATTTTATCAATTTCCTTCATTTAGAGACACAGAGAAAGATCTCATGTGTTTTTACTGTTCTTGATATTTATTGCAGCGTTCCTATGTTGAAATGTGGAAGTCAATATGACTCAAGACCATTAAGTCAGACTGAGCTATCAACTGTCTGCAGGAAACACAATCTGGTTTGCTGGGCAGGGATTTATTCAATAGAGAACTATTGATTCTCCTTAGAAGGAAAGGGAAGAAGAGTAAACCAGATATGTTTTATGCTAGAGCAGAAAGGATGATTGCTTTATTTCAAGGATGATTGCTTTATTTCAAGGTGCAGGATGTTTTGCTGCACCTTAATAACTTCACTGTTAAAACCGAATTGCTTCATTTCAGTGGAGCTGGGGATTCCAGTGTGCTTGCCTGGAGCAGCAGCAGGGAGCAGGGAAGGTGGAACCAACCGTGCTTCACCTGCAGCATGGCCCCATGGCAAAGGGGCTGCCTGCTCTGGGAAACACTTGGCACTATTTAGAGCATGCACAGTGAAAGGATTCAGGGAAGCTGCGCAGGTTTAGGAGCTGGAGAAGTTTTGTAAAGCACAGGAGAGAGGAAAATCAAACGGCCTGCTTGGAGGATTTATTGGGAAGTGTAACTGAGATCTCTTTTTAACTCAGATTTGTCTGTCAGCATGGGATAAAATCTGGTTTGTGCTACAGCAGTTATTAATAGAAGAATTGCATTTCCTTAGGAAAAGGAGAAGCAACAGGGTAATTGTGGCTAAGTTTGTGAAAGCGAATTGCAAAGATTTGCAATTAATATTGAGAGGAACACATTGGAATTTTATTTTAAAGATCAAATTATATGGGGATCTGCTAGGTTTGTATAATATTTATTCACCTACATATACAGAGAGGAGAAAACAGTGTATCTGCATCTGTATACACTCTTGTCACTTAATATTGTGAAATTCAATATTTAGGGATGAAACACTGTATTCAACACCCTCATCCTCTTAGGCCCAGTACAGCTTGGGAATGTCGGCATTCCTTGTCACTGTTTTTAGAGCGCCAGTTTGGGTTGCAGTGACCCGAGCCTGCCAGGGTAAAGGTTTGTCCATCCCTGCTGCAGCCCAGCCTGGCTGGGGTGGGAAGGCGCCCTGCTCAGGAATGGGCACCCTGGCACCACCACTGCTCCTGCCACCCTGCAGCCTGCTGGAAAGCTGGCAGATGACAGCAGCCACACCGCTGGCTCGTTCTCTCTGGTATCAGGGCAGAGAGATCCCACTGAGGACACTTCCAGTCTCATCTCCAGCACCATTCACCATTCACCACCAGCCAGTTTTGGGGGTGAGAAAGATTTCTTCCCTTATTTGCAACTTTCTTTCCTTCTCTTGCCAATACTTCCTGCTTTTCACAGCAGGACTTGTAAAAGAATTTCAGGAAGTGACTCTATTATCAGTCTTTACAGATGTTTCTTCAACTTCTTGCCCCTTTCTGAAGCAAATCTGTTTCCTTTGAAGATGCAGTGCCCCTTTCCACGGCCCCAGTGGGAGTTCAGCATCCCCTGAGCAGGGCTGTGACTGGCCTCAGGAACACCCTGGTGAAGTTCTGGCTGGACATGTGTTCCTGTCTGCTCAGGAAAAGTGTGACACTGTGGTTTCCTTCGTAAGAAATGTATCTCTGTTGAAAAGGAAACATATTTCCTTTAGAAAAACGGTGTCACGAAGAAACCCAGAGGCCATTCAGAGCGGTGAGGCTGGAAGTGCTGTGTGTGACAAGGTCTGTGCCCTGTGCCCTGGGCACAGCCTGTGCTGGGTCAGCGTGCCATGAGAACTGGACTGCACTGCCTTTCTGTGCAATGCTTTCCCTCTCAGCAAATTCCAGGATGTTTGACCAAAGAAAAGGGATTAGTGCTGTCATTTCCACTGTGTAGAGGAAGAGGTAAAGCAAGGAAAAGTTACATTTGGAGGAAGGAAACAGAGTGCAGTGTAAGATTCAGGTCTCCTGAGAGTGCTTTTTCTGTCACTCTGTTACATCCTATTGCCATTTATGATGATCCTTTTTTAGAAATGGATGGTGAATTGGAGCAACAGAGATGAGATTTAATTTATTTATCAGCTAGTGATGGTCATCCGTTTTTTGTTGGTTGCATTGTCCAAGGCGCCAAAAATATTTTGCATAATCTCCTTTTCCTAGAAGATATTTCTAAACTGTTTATCAATTTAAAAACATCAAAGATGAGCAAGTCAGTTGGGATATTTAATTTTTGCCTAGTCATTCAGCAAAGATCAGTGTAAAGGCTTTATCCTCCACCGTTTTTAATTTCATGTAGATAAGCAAAAGCTACATTAATCGTTTCCCTGTCATGCTTAGCAGGGGTCACCATCCCCATTAACCTTTTGACCCAGGTGCGTCTCAGCCTGGTTGGTTTGGGGGTGTGCAGTGAGGTGCAGTGGGAGGTGTTGGAGCTATAGGTGCAAACACCTCATGTTCCCAGGTTCCCTAGAGAGGAGAAGAAATTGCTTTACTCCTCATTAATTACTCCTCATTTAATCTCCTCATTCAGTGTGAAAGAAAATTATGATCTAAAAATCAAAATTTACAAATACAGTCTTGGCAAGATTGATCATCTTGAGTTTTAGTCATGGTGATTTCAATGATGATATTTGTTTATTACTATTGCTACAAGTATTGGGGATTTTTCTTCTGCAAAATGCATCTCTTAATGGAGCATTCAGCAATCACCAGTTCTCTCTAAATCTGTGGTATCTTGCCTACTTTTTTAACCAATACAACACAAACCTGTGGCATAAAGAGGCAGGAATAACAGAATCAGAAAAGAGCTAAATTTGGATTAAAGTATCTTGATACCTTGTGCTTTTATCTGTATGCCATCGGTATAAATGATCATTATCATAATTAAACAAAAAAGGCACAGCATGAATTTTTTATTCCCTTGATGATGCCACAGAAACAATATACATGAAATAAATGTGATAGTTGCTATAAAGTCAACTTCCACACGAGCTTTTACACTTTGCTGTAAAAGTCTTTGGTAGTTGTGCCGTTCATAGTGAATGGATCTCTCACTTTTTAGTTCATTGTATGTTTTTAAGCTGTAAAATTAATATTTACAGCTGTGTTATTGTTTTGCTGTTTTACTCGTTACTGTATTAATGAACAGTTCATCATAAATAGAAATAACATTATATTGTCCTAGAGCTTACTTAGTCAATGCTATTTATTTCTATTATATTATTTCAGAAATCCTCACCTTAACAACACTTGGAAATCTGTAAATATTATACTGCTTTTGGGCAGGACTTGAAATACTCAGTAACTTCAGAATTACAGACCAGTTTCCCCTTGCTGTTAGAATATGTGAGCTACACATAATTTAAATAAAATTAAAATACCAGGTGTCATGTCTCGAGCAGGGTGTGTCTTAACACATTGTATGAAATGTGGTACTTTTGACAATATTTCACTCCAAGGAGATATTTCATTTAAACCCTTGATGATTTTGTATTTCCCTCTTATTTTCTTTCAAAAACTAGAAGTCTGTTTTGACAAGAATTTTACACATAGAAACACTAATAGCATGGTAATTGTGCTCAGAAGCTGACAGTGCACAACTGGCATTGGGATAACCCCTCTCCCTGGTTGGAATTGCAATCAGTCTTCAAAACTGGTGTTTAGGAGACATTGTTAATGTGCCTCGTGCTTACTCACTCGAACAATAAGATCAGTTTAGGATTCCCTCAGGCAAAGTGTAATAATGATTTGTCACTTTTGGAAAAGGACGTTTCCATTTATTAATTTTCTCTTTTTGACGGGGACTTGGGCTTCAGCAATTGTAGTTTTTTGAACACAGTGTTTCATCTGATTGAATTTTTCCCAATGCGTTTGCGTCCTGCGAGGTTTGTGGCAGAATTGTCAAGACTCTAGATCTACATCAATAATTCTGAGCATCAACTGGGCTTAATTCAGTGGAAATTTTATTTCACAGGCGGTAATTCCAGAGCTGCCGTGTGTAGCTGTCCCGGAGCGTGACGCTGGCTGTGAGGAACGGTTTTCCTGCCACAGCAGGATGTCGGCTGTGCCTCGCGGCTGTGGGCCGTGAAATGTGCCCAGGAGACACGGGGGAGCCTCTGCATGAGCCAGAGCCGGGCGGGAAGCTGGGGCTGCCGGTGCGAAATCCCTGCAAAGAGAGGAGCAGGAGGGGGCCCAACCCCTGCGGGGCCCAGGGCAGGCAAGAGGAGACTGCTGGAGATCGGATCACAGAGATCACAGGAGTCCTCTCCGGGTGCCAAAAGGAGTCTGTTATCCAAGGGAAGGGATGGGGAAACCATTAGAGTTTGGAGACATTTTAAAAGGCTGTAGAGAAAACATGGTAAATCATGGTGTAGAACACCTCGTGCATCACGTTGTGTGGCACAAGAGAAATGGGGACAAGCCTTTGGGAACCTCTCCTTAATCCTGGGAGAGAGGAAGTAGATCTGCACTTCTCCCTGGCAAGGGTCAGATCCCAAATGAGTCTCTGAGTCTTTGTACTTTCATACTTCTTTATGCTGTCTTGATGTCACCTGAGAAAACAGCCCAGACTGATAGCACGGCTTGGCTGGATGTTTGCATCTCCTTCTGCCCTTCCATCTGCTCATAGGTCGTATGTATTTCTGATGTTACTTTAAAATTATACCAAGGGTTTCTGGGCCATGTCAACTTCATTATTAGCAGCATCGAGAAGAATATCAAATCAAAACTGAAGGAAAAAAAGAATTTGAAGGCAGGGCCTGACTGTGTTATTTTTAGCACTTTTTGGAGTGACTGTTCTTAACTGCCAGGAGCTGACAAGCAGGAGAAACACAGTGTGAATCAAGATGTTCACTTGTCATCTGTTCACATGTTTAATTTGTGAATTTGACATGCAAATGGTTCCTGTGCCACTGGTGTTGATGTGGCTGAGTGATGTACCAGCCGTGCTGGTGCCTTAGAGCTGCTCTCTGGGGGCTGGGGTCTCACAGAAACGGGGAGCTCTGGTCATGGCCTGGAGGCCCTGTGGGGCTGGGCATGAGGCATCCTTGTTGGATTACCAAGGAAGGACATCCTAATGTGCGTTGGTTCTCTGTTGTGAGTGCGCTTGTTTATAATTTTTATAATAAAAATAGAAAAAAGCATCCCAAGAGGAGTTTTCAAAAGCAGGCAGTATTTTTATGTATGCTGAAAGTGGGAAAATAGTCAAAAACCTCCCAAAGAGAGCGAGTACTTCTCAGTCTCCAGTAGGCTCCAAGAGGTTCAACAGGAGACAAAATGTTCACTTGAATGAGATCCTTGTTTTCAGGTTTCCCCCCACAGCGTGGTGTGGTGCCCACCCAAGGCCTCCAGGCCCTGCTGGCCAGAGTTCCACGCGCACACAAAGCCTGGAGTGTGACTGCCACAGGAGAGAGAAAAGACTCATCACACAGAACACAGGGAGAGGCATTAAATTCAGCAATTGTACCGGGAAAGGAAACTGAATAAATTTGTCAAATAGTGGAGATACAGAAGGAGGAGGAGAAAGAATGCATGGAGATGGAGTGTTACAAGAGAATGAAGGAAGCTACAAGTGAAAAGTGAGGTGAACTCAGAGATAAATGGGATGAATTTAGCAAGGAAAACAACCAAACCTCAGTAAGTCTGGAAATCAAAATGCCAAGATGTCGTGTTAAAAGGTTTAATAGTTCTATGATGTGCTTTATGGTATTTACCGAGCTACAGCAATTTCATATAGTCAAAAAGACAATAGAAATGTTTCCACTTGCCAGTTTTTCCCCAAGGCTTTCTGGTTTTTACACTTTGATGTCTATGGGGTTTTTCCACATGGCCAAAACATTTCCCAGTACAATGTGTGTGCGGGCTGAATGGTGGATACAAGTGGGATCTAACAAGATCTGTGGAAGAGTAATCTGCATCTGTTAAAGCTAGAGCTGACAAGATCCAGCAGCAGAGCCTGCAGAATGGCAGAAGGGCATGATATCCTTTATTCACCTCATGGTGTCCCTTGTGGCTCCAGTGGATGGGAAGAAGGGGGGGAGATTCCTGAGCTGCAAAATGTTCAGGATGACTCGCAGCAAGGATTTACTCTCCTGCCGACATACCCACTGCTCTTTGTGCAATTATATGCGATATTTTTGTTTGTTTCTGGCCGACTGCCTGGGTCTAGTGCACGGCTTGTGCAGCAGCCCCGTGAGGAGGGCCCAGCACACGCCCCTGGGGATCCTCCCTGGCTCTGCTGGGGACAGAAAGCCCCAGTGCCCATGGCCTGACACTCGGCAGATTCTTTTGCTTGGTGTTGGCTTTTTATCTGAAAGAGAAACAGCTCCCACCTTTGTGTGGAGTAGTGGGGAAAAGGTTCCATTGCCTCAGCCCCTTCTGATAGGGATGTTATTCCAAACGCCTCAGCAGCTGATCTGGCGAAGGAACAGGAAAACATGTTGTATTCCATGGAGCTGGGCTCCAATTCCACTGGATTTTTTAAAGCACTAGCTTAACATTTTCTTCTGTGATTCAAGTTAGCATTAAAACTCTGACAACAGCTGTTGCTTAATGTAGAAGTGGCAAATAGATTTTAAAATCCAAGACATTTTCCTTCCCGGCTCATAGAGCTAATGAACTGGATTTAAACTCTGTATTTGCTGCAGCTTATGACCTCTAATTTAGAAAATATATGAAATGTGGAAAACGGGTACAGAAAGAATTCTCCACTATTTGCATTCCCTTGTCTGATGATATGTAAGGGACTGATTTAAAAAAATATTTTCTATGTTCAATATATGAAGGCATTGGCACATACTGATTTATTATTATTGTTATAAACAGGTAAAAAAATTCCACTTCTTTTGGGAAGTAATATGCTAGTAAAACTAAATGTTGCAAAGTGAGCAAAATATTTCTTTAAAAATATCAGATAGTCTTAATTTTGGGAAGGGCTAAGCCTTCAGTGCTGTACTGGCCTCACACTGTTTTATTACTTTTGTATCCAGTAATTCCAGAGGTTTCACATGGGGTCAAGATGCCTGTGTGCTGCTGTTCCCTGCATAAGCTGAAGAATCAAGACCATCAGAAGGGTACTTTAATAAAAACTGTACTTAAGGTGATCAATAAAATCAGGCTGTGGCAGTCCTGATCAGCGCTCATCTATGGTAGCTGTTTTCCTAATTAGTGCACCCAGGCCACTTCTCTTTGTATTTAGTTCCAGTGGAACAGAGCAGGGGCTTTCCAGAGGAGTCAGACGGTCAGGATCACTCACTGGGAACCCCCAGTGTGGGTCTGTGGCTTGCTGTGGGGTGACACCTCTGCAGACGTGTGGCTTTGGGGCTGGGTTCTGCAGGCAGACACCACGTCAGTGCTGCAGAGCAGAGTCCATCTGAGGTGCAGAACCCTTCATCCTGATAAAGTGTTGCTGTGGGGTACCTGTAGCCTGTATCCTCACTGGTGGGAATGAGGATTTCAATCCCAGCCATGGTTTGTATGTTTATCAGTAGCTAAGTGGCTACATAGCCAAAAAATACTCTTCTTTTTTTTGAAACCTAATTTACTTCTTATCAAAGTGTATGACTACTGCAACTTCCTCATGTGAAAACCAGACATCTGACGGTGCTTTCAGGGGATGGGAGGATTAATGACTCATGCTAACTGTATGCTTGGAATATGCAGTTTGGAAGACTGTAAATATCTACATTCAGCTTGAGTGATCTGGAGTTAATGCCCTGGCTAGGCATTTCAATTCTCCGCAGAACTGAAAGTACCAAAGGCTTTTGTGGGACCCATCTGAAGACACAGTTCCTTCCTCTT
Source organism: Melozone crissalis (assembly GCF_028551555.1). Taxonomy (NCBI): domain Eukaryota; kingdom Metazoa; phylum Chordata; class Aves; order Passeriformes; family Passerellidae; genus Melozone; species Melozone crissalis. The sequence continues at coordinate 25,458,689 of NW_026535812.1, read as the reverse complement.
CTTCTCCCAGACCATACAGCACTGAGTGATGACTAAAAATCTCTGCTAACGCAAGTTTGAAAGTGACACAAGCTGTCAGCTCAGTGGGACAGAGCTGGAGCTGTGTGGCTCTCCCCAGAGACCTTGGCACCGTCGGCGATCGTCTGCCAGCCCTCAGTCCTTTCATTAGTTCTGCTTGTCTGAAGAGATTTTCCTTCGGCTGTTGTGGCTGCTGGTGGTTTCAGCCATCTCCCAGCTGGCTGTGGAACGTGCTTCCATCCCCTCCTTCCTGGAGCACAGCAGAGCCATGGCCATGGGCTTGGCCTGGCTGGAGAGCCTCCCCAGCTGCCCAGATAGTGCCTTGCCTCAGAGACACTGCCTGTGAGGGCTTGGCCACCTCCACACTTCCATAATGTACACTGCCTTAAACTTGGCCTTCCCTGCTCTTCCCAAACCCTGTCCTGCCTTCAGCCACCTCTCACACTTCCATAATGTACACTGCCTTAAACTTGGCCTTCCCTGCTCTTCCCAAACCCTGTCCTGCCTTCAGCCACCTCCCACACTTCCATAATGTACACTGCCTTAAACTTGGCCTTCCCTGCTCTGCTCAAACCCTGCCCTGCCTTCAGCCACCTCTCACACTTCCATAATGTACACTGCCTTAAACTTGGCCTTCCCTGCTCTTAAACCCTGTCCTGCCTTCAGCCACCTCTCACACTTCCATAATGTACACTGCCTTAAACTTGGCCTTCCCTGCTCTTCCCAAACCCTGTCCTGCCTTCAGCCACCTCCCACACTGCACTGCCTTAAACTTGGCCTTCCCTGCTCTGCTCAAACCCTGCCCTGCCTTCAGCCACCTCCCACACTTCCATAATGTACACTGCCTTAAACTTGGCCTTCCCTGCTCTTCCCAAACCCTGCCCTGCCTTCAGCCACCTCCCACACTTCCATAATGTACACTGCCTTAAACTTGGCCTTCCCTGCTCTTCCCAAACCCTGCCCTGCCTTCTGCCCCGACTTTGGTTTCCAGCCATGCAGCCCTTCTTGTTGTCAGCGTTCCATGGAGTACAGTATAAAAAGCTGACAACCTGGCATTTTTTCCTGATACTCTGTAATTTAAAGCTAAATATGGATCCGGGTCTGCCTTGGCTTGTTTTGGAATTGCCTCTTAGTTATTTTGGCACCGTTTCCCTACTACAGTGTAGTAGGCTGCCATGTGTATAGACTGTTAGCTGTCATGGATGTGACTCACTGTTCACTTCAAAAGGTACCTGGATTACAATCAATCAATGAAACATAACCTGAATTTCTGTATGGCCCTTCTGGCAGAGCCTTCCCGAAGCTGCTGCCCAGCGCCTAACTTCAGCTAGCCCTCCCCAATCTCTTGGAATTAACACAAGGTGGCACTCTCAGGTATTATCACTTTCAGATTCACTTCACTTGGCTCTTGGAATGCCTACATAACCCAATAGATTTTGTTGGGTTCCAGAACTTTTCTGCTTCAGTAAGATGGCTTTTAGGTATAATGAGTAAGGAAATGTAACCAAAATCCTACTGAGGGCTGCAAAAGTCAAGCTGAACCCCAGGACCAGGAGCGTGTGGAATTCAGGCCCTGCTCAGAGTACCAGTTCCTCCTTTTTCAGAGAAGGTGTCCAACACTCCCCTGCTTTTGCTGGTTTGTTAGCACAGTGTATGTGTTAGCAACTTGTTGCTTAGATGTTTGTGTAAGTTTGAGTCAGATGTCATCTCTAAATGTGTGGATAGTGCTAGAACATAAGTAGAAAAGTTCATCCTCTGCACATGCCTCGGGTGATGGGTAAACAGCATTTTGAAGATGTATCACTGGTTATACAGTATGAAAACTTTTCACCAAGTAAGTGATTTCTGGGAATTTGGATGGATCATTCTCCCTTCTTTCTCAGCTCAGATGAAGGCAGCCAGATTCCAGAAGATGAGAACATTTTCAGGAACAAAGTCACTGACAGTTTAATAGAGAGAATAAATTTGTAGTTGCACCACTCACAATAGCAAAAATGGGTGTGTTTTTTGTGCTGATAATAGAAGCCGCATTGTCAAAAATATCAACGTGGGAAAGCTCTTGTGAGTGCTGTCAATAGGGAATTTTCTGAGGAAAAATTATAGGCTTTGGCTGGTGCCTAGAGTGGATAAATTCCTTTTTCATTGGACACCATTACTCAATGCAGCTTCAATATTTACAGTTCAACACCTACAAGAAACTCGGGATTTATCTTAGGGACAAATTGGTCCCATTCCAGCACTCACAAAGCAGTGCTCACAGCTGTCAAACTGAGTTTCCAAGTGCATTTAATTTTGTTTCTTTCTTGGAATGTAGAGAGGCCTGGCCTTGGTAAGCCCCGTAACTGCTCATGGAGCACTTGGTCTTTGCTCCTTCCTGCTCTGCTTTAGGAATTAACCTGGACAGCCCCTGTTATTCCCACAGTTCAATGCCGGTGGATTAAACATAAAAATTAACATTGGGGCACAGTGAGGGCCCCAGTGTGGGCTGTACTTTGCTACCCCACAGCTCACACTGCACACAGAGTCACATCAGGTGATCCTGCAGCGGACACAGGGCATCAGATGTATGTCTCATTGTAATTTCAACTTTATCAGCTTTCTGTGTTTCAGAGCATATAGATCCTTTCTTTGGACACGTGTATTACCTAAATGTTTCCCAATCAGTTTTCCTTAGGCACAGCATCTCTCGGTTCCATAAGATGCTCCAGCATTTACACAGTACATTTCCTTCCTGTCGCAACATCCTGGAGCTATTTCTTCAGAGACAGATTGTTTGAGTTTCTGCAAGTCAAAGAATGTTCAGTACTGCAGAAGAATCACTGAAGCTACCATCACACGGTACTTCTGGCTGCACACGCTGCATTCTGTTCATTTCTTTCACCTTCCAAAACCTATTTGGAAAGCGCCCTTGGAGTGCTTTAAAAATGTTAACACGTTGTCAGTCAGTATGTTGTCAGAGCTGTTCATTTGTCCTTTCTTGCTTACTTGGAGCTTAGAAATGATTAAAGAATGGAGCTGTTCCAGAAGCTTGTAAATACTGACAGGTTTTTCACTGCTCCCAGCTCCCAATAGATTCGGCCAAACTCAACAGTAGTGAGCAAACACACAGGTAGTTCACGTACCCAACTTTCTCCCTGGTTTGTGTCTAATTCCATGCTAGAACAGATGCCACACGTTGTCTGGAGTGCAGCTCTGTGTGCCAGGTACAGAAGTTCTGTGGAGAAACTGAGTGCTCCCTCTGAGCCCTCAGGTGCTCACAGAGGTGCCACAGCTGCCCTGGGCTGGCCACACTGCCTGCAGAGCTGCTGGCTGTCTTTCCTTGCTCCTTCTCCAGGTGCTGTGAAATCACCATCCATAACAGCTGATGGCCACTGCAGAAATAACCTTTCTTTAAACAATCCTCTCACTATTGCAGGTCGTATGTTTTCTGGGAGAATCCAAGCCATGTTTTTGTCACAGGCAAAAAATGCTGAGGAAGAAGCTCTGAAAGAGTGAATAGAATGGATCTCTGTCACATTAAGAGTGTGCTCCTACTCTCATGATCTCAAATGTGGTATTTGAATGGTTGTTCAAGAACAAACGCGGCCTTCAGCAGGACGCCAAGCAAGGCAGAACTGTAGTGTGTCATGCATCATCCACACTTCCCATGGCTCTCGTCAGGAGGGCAGGGCTGGGCTCTCGAGCTGGGCACATGATAAGGGACAGGGAGTGCTTTATTTGCTGTTTATGCCTCTGGAGAGTGGAGAGTGAGCAGCTCAGCTGGCCTTGCCTTGCCCAAGGGGTGACTCCAGAGCTCCCTCCTGTGCACAGCAGGGATCTCCGTGATGGGATTCCAGAGGCTGCTCAGCAAGGTGTCCATGCAGACACAGCCCACCCCTCCCTCTGCTCAATGCAGAGCCACAGCTAGGGCAGGAGAGCTCCAGCCTCAGCTGTCAGAGGTGTCGCTGCCTGTGCAGTGGCTCTGTGTTACACACACCGTGTGCTCCAGCCTCAGTCATCAGAGCTGCTCTCTGCCTGTGCAGTGGCTCTGTGTTACACACACACCGTGTGCTCCAGCCTCAGTTATCAGAGGTGTCTCTGCCTGTGCAGTGGCTCTGTGTTACACACACACCGTGTGCTCCAGCCTCAGTTATCAGAGCTGCTCTCTGCCTGTGCAGTGGCTCTGTGTTACACACACACCGTGTGCTCCAGCCTCAGCTGTCAGAGGTGTCTCTGCCTGTGCAGTGGCTCTGTGTTACACACACACTGTGGGCTCCAGCCTCAGCTGTCAGAGGTGTCTCTGCCTGTGCAGTGGCTCTGTGTTACACACACCGTGTGCTCCAGCCTCAGTTATCAGAGGTGTCTCTGCCTGTGCAGTGGCTCTGTGTTACACACACACCGTGTGCTCCAGCCTCAGTTATCAGAGGTGTCTCTGCCTGTGCAGTGGCTCTGTGTTACACACACACCGTGTGCTCCAGCCTCAGTTATCAGAGGTGTCTCTGCCTGTGCAGTGGCTCTGTGTTACATACACACCGTGTGCTCCAGCCTCAGTTATCAGAGGTGTCTCTGCCTGTGCAGTGGCTCTGTGTTACACACACCGTGTGCTCCAGCCTCAGTTATCAGAGGTGTCTCTGCCTGTGCAGTGGCTCTGTGTTACACACACACCGTGTGCTCCAGCCTCAGTCATCAGAGCTGCTCTCTGCCTGTGCAGTGGCTCTGTGTTACACACACACCGTGTGCTCCAGCCTCAGTTATCAGAGGTGTCTCTGCCTGTGCAGTGGCTCTGTGTTACACACACCGTGTGCTCCAGCCTCAGTTATCAGAGGTGTCTCTGCCTGTGCAGTGGCTCTGTGTTACACACACACCGTGTGCTCCAGCCTCAGTCATCAGAGCTGCTCTCTGCCTGTGCAGTGGCTCTGTGTTACACACACCGTGTGCTCCAGCCTCAGTTATCAGAGGTGTCTCTGCCTGTGCAGTGGCTCTGTGTTACACACACACCGTGTGCTCCAGCCTCAGTTATCAGAGGTGTCTCTGCCTGTGCAGTGGCTCTGTGTTACACACACACCGTGTGCTCCAGCCTCAGTTATCAGAGGTGTCTCTGCCTGTGCAGTGGCTCTGTGTTACACACACACCGTGTGCTCCAGCCTCAGTCATCAGAGCTGCTCTCTGCCTGTGCAGTGGCTCTGTGTTACACACACACCGTGTGCTCCAGCCTCAGTTATCAGAGGTGTCTCTGCCTGTGCAGTGGCTCTGTGTTACACACACACCGTGTGCTCCAGCCTCAGTTATCAGAGGTGTCGCTGCCTGTGCAGTGGCTCTGTGTTACACACACACCGTGTGCTCCAGCCTCAGTCATCAGAGCTGCTCTCTGCCTGTGCAGTGGCTCTGTGTTACACACACACCGTGTGCTCCAGCCTCAGTTATCAGAGGTGTCTCTGCCTGTGCAGTGGCTCTGTGTTACACACACACCGTGTGCTCCAGCCTCAGTTATCAGAGCTGCTCTCTGCCTGTGCAGTGGCTCTGTGTTACACACACACCGTGTGCTCCAGCCTCAGCTGTCAGAGGTGTCTCTGCCTGTGCAGTGGCTCTGTGTTACACACACACCGTGGGCTCCAGCCTCAGTTATCAGAGGTGTCTCTGCCTGTGCAGTGGCTCTGTGTTACACACACACCGTGTGCTCCAGCCTCAGTCATCAGAGCTGCTCTCTGCCTGTGCAGTGGCTCTGTGTTACACACACACCGTGTGCTCCAGCCTCAGTTATCAGAGGTGTCGCTGCCTGTGCAGTGGCTCTGTGTTACACACACCGTGTGCTCCAGCCTCAGTTATCAGAGGTGTCGCTGCCTGTGCAGTGGCTCTGTGTTACACACACACCGTGTGCTCCAGCCTCAGTCATCAGAGGTGTCTCTGCCTGTGCAGTGGCTCTGTGTTACACACACACCATGTGCTCCAGCCTCAGTTATCAGAGGTGTCTCTGCCTGTGCAGTGGCTCTGTGTTACACACACACCGTGTGCTCCAGCCTCAGCTGTCAGAGGTGTCGCTGCCTGTGCAGTGGCTCTGTGTTACACACACACCGTGTGCTCCAGCCTCAGTTATCAGAGCTGCTCGCTGCCTGTGCAGTGGCTCTGTGTTACACACACACCGTGTGCTCCAGCCTCAGCTGTCAGAGGTGTCTCTGCCTGTGCAGTGGCTCTGTGTTACACACACACCGTGTGCTCCAGCCTCAGTTATCAGAGGTGTCGCTGCCTGTGCAGTGGCTCTGTGTTACACACACACCGTGGGCTCCAGCCTCAGCTGTCAGAGGTGTCTCTGCCTGTGCAGTGGCTCTGTGTTACACACACCGTGTGCTCCAGCCTCAGTCATCAGAGCTGCTCTCTGCCTGTGCAGTGGCTCTGTGTTACACACACCGTGTGCTCCAGCCTCAGCTGTCAGAGGTGTCTCTGCCTGTGCAGTGGCTCTGTGTTACACACACCGTGTGCTCCAGCCTCAGTCATCAGAGGTGTCTCTGCCTGTGCAGTGGCTCTGTGTTACACACACACCGTGGGCTCCAGCCTCAGTCATCAGAGGTGTCTCTGCCTGTGCAGTGGCTCTGTGTTACACACACACCGTGTGCTCCAGCCTCAGTCATCAGAGGTGTCTCTGCCTGTGCAGTGGCTCTGTGTTACACACACCGTGTGCTCCAGCCTCAGTTATCAGAGGTGTCTCTGCCTGTGCAGTGGCTCTGTGTTACACACACACCGTGTGCTCCAGCCTCAGTCATCAGAGCTGCTCTCTGCCTGTGCAGTGGCTCTGTGTTACACACACCGTGTGCTCCAGCCTCAGCTGTCAGAGGTGTCTCTGCCTGTGCAGTGGCTCTGTGTTACACACACACCGTGTGCTCCAGCCTCAGCTGTCAGAGGTGTCTCTGCCTGTGCAGTGGCTCTGTGTTACACACACACCGTGTGCTCCAGCCTCAGCTGTCAGAGGTGTCTCTGCCTGTGCAGTGGCTCTGTGTTACACACACCGTGTGCTCCAGCCTCAGCTGTCAGAGGTGTCTCTGCCTGTGCAGTGGCTCTGTGTTACACACACACCGTGTGCTCCAGCCTCAGCTGTCAGAGGTGTCTCTGCCTGTGCTCTGGAGACACGGGAGCAGATGGTGCTGGAGCTGTGCCACCAACAAGGCTCGCACATGCAAGTTTCTGAACAGAGACAAATCCGCTGAAAAGGGGAGTTCATCTTACCCATGACTGCTTGGTTGAACTCTGCAGGAACTTCTTCAGGTGCTTGCAGAAAATGAAGCTTTTACTTCCACTCTGAGGGTTTGGAAAAATTTCCAGACACTTGTGAAACCCCACAATAAGCAGGAGTTTGGTATGAAATGAAATGATGTCTCAATCCTAAACTCATTCACCATTGCAGGTCCATCAAATGGCTGTTAAGGATTCTGCAGTGTGAAAGCTGGTAGGAACAACCTCTCTGAAAGGAAATAGCTCTGTGTTTGCTTCTACCCTTGGATACAGTTTTCTCTGAAGTGAAAAACAAGAGTTATAATTTTTTTACTTTTCATCTTCTTGCATGACGGGTCAGGTTTTTAAAGAATCTTTGGTGAAGGATCCCAAGAAGAGCATTTTGAAAATGCATGTGCACTTCCCAGGGAGGTTCATGCCCTGTGTCCTCAGCCCTGACATGAAATGATGGTGTGACCAGCGTGCAGTGCCCACTGCTCTCCACATCTAATGGGCCCATTGCTCCCCACATCCAATGCAGTGCCCATTGCTCCCCACATCCAATAGGTTTAACGGGAAAAAAGCTTATGACTTTAAACACCTGCAGCTTATGAATGTGATAATAGATATTGAATATTACATGTTCTGACACCAGGCCTTCTCTGTGGTGGTGTGTGATCCCAGCAATTGGAGCTAAAGGTGATGGTGGTGTCCTGGAGCTCACGATCAAATTCATAACTGATTAAAACAAAGCTAAAAGCAAAGTTCATGGAACACTGACCAGAATGAAAAATGAAGCCCAGTGTCTGTCAACTTGCAGTGTTTACACAGTTAATCATCTCCAGCAGCCAGCAAGAAGTTTTACTTTAAAATATTTTGTGTGTTTTTATTTCAAATATAAATATGGGTGCAATATGTAATGTTCAAAACGTATCTCAAAACATCTGGAAGCCATAAAAGAAAAAAAAAAAAAAGCTCAGTCCTTTGTAAAGATGAGCAGAGCTTTGCAAATTGGCCATTGGAAAGCAGTGGCTGGGCTTCCTGGGCCACCCTGAGCAGGAGACCCAGCCACGATGGCCGGGCTCTGCAGCTCCAGCAGTCTCTGCTCAGGAGGCACTGAACAGGGCATTTCAACTGCTCAGTCTCAAATCTCGTGTGGTTTCACAGTGTAAACTCTGAGCAACCAAATCCACACATCATTCACATACAGGGTAATGTGGATACCTTTGGGGAAGGTTTGGACATTTTCTTAATGTGCAGATAAAATATTCTTTCTCTGTGTCACTTTTAAAGATAAACTAAAGCAGTTTGCAGTTCAGAATTGACTGCAACCTGTATCTTTTGTTCTTGGAAAAGACCTTAGGGCCAAGCCCCAGTAACCTAGATCTGAGCACAGCCACTGCCCTGAGCCTGCTGAGTAACCCAGCTGTAATTACTGGCAGAAAACCCCAGGCTGTGAATTCCCAGCAAGCATGAAGGGATTACAGTCCAGCCTCGGTGATGGAATGTCAGAGTGCACAACCCTTAAACCAATATGGTGCCTAGCAGCAAGTCTGTGCATACAGGTACTAGTTTTGCATTCTTCTTTTGTCTCTGTGCAAACTTTTAACAGGACCATCCCCATTCTCAGCCCCTCTTTAGTATTGAGCTGGTCAGTGTTAAATAAAACTGGTGAATATGAGTATTTTGTACATACAAAGTAAGAAATTCAGGATATTAAAATCAGGAAGTAGCTGAGGTTTTACAGGATGCCTGAGAATTCAGCTTAATGCTGAATATGAAGAGCAATACACCTAGAAAGTGAATAAGTACAACCAACAACATATCAGGAGTTTGGTCTAGGTGAAAATGATAATCCACAGATTTGTGTGTTACTTTTGCCAGCACAAAACTCTGCCTCGGCAGGGCTTTGTTCCCCTTGCTTTCCCTGCTCGCTGTCTCCTGGGTGCTTTGGCTGTTAACACAAGCAATATTTACCCAAATGTCACGCCTAATTGCACGTGCTAATGCTCTGTGCATGAGACATGAGGAGTACAAAGGAGCTTCCTTTCACCTATTCCGACGGCACAGAGCAGCTTAAGAAGCAACCTACATTTTACGGGGTGGAACCAAGATTAAAGGACAATTTTTCATGTAGACGAATGCGCTTATCCAGTTTTATTCTGGTGACAGCAGTGTTTTCAGACTGGGGCATACCTGATTGTACTGCAGCGTGGCTCAGAGCATCCCAATAGTCACTCCAGAAACAAGCTTTTGGATATCAAAATGGTGAGGAGTAATTTTTATGGGAAGGTAGGAACCTGGAGGCTGTGCTTAACAATGCTGTGCACATCCTTATGCTTAGGCTCACTTGTTTAAAGCAAAAGGATCAAATCCTGGGTCTGATAAGCTCAAAAGGCATCTTTTGCCACAAAACCCAGCGACTCAAACCCAAGAATGTCACTATGGTCTATTTTTGAAAATGTCTGGTCACCTATTCCTCATAAGAGCGTCACGTTTTCTCAGCCTTGTCTGAATGGAAACAGATCTGGAAGGGCTGGGAGCACCTCAGGATGTTTGTCTGTCAGGCAAAGCGGCCGAGAATCGTGCTGAGAATCCTGTTCCAGTTGTTACTGCTGGTTCTGTTACTGAGAGTATGACTTTCCCCGGGAGTGGAACAATCTCCGCGGTTTAATTGACACGGGCAAGCAGAGCCCCCAGTAACTCATCCGGCAGACACTGGATGGAGCCCTACTCTCTGAGGACACCGCTCCGGCTGGATCCGAGGTGGCAGCGGGGATCAGAGAGGAAAAGCCGCCCTAATGAATCCTTCAGGCGTTTTCTCAAGAAATGTTGGATCTAAAAATAGAGCGTGGAGCAGCAGCTGTGGCTCCCATCCCGGGCAGAGACCGTGCCCAGCCCAGGCAGGACCAGACCTTCCTCTGGGGCCGGCTGGGAGAGACGGCGAGGCTGGGGCTGGGGGAGTGCCTGAAATGAAAGGGAACGATCAAAATAAACCTCTTCCAAAAACCAGTCAGTCTGGGTTTGATTGCACCGGAGAGGGGACTTCCTCTGGAACTGCCTGCAAAGGGAAGAGGACTGGAGCCAGCAGCTGAAGCCCCTAGGCACAATGACAACATGTTTTGGAAAGTTCTGGATTTGGTCTTTTGTTTCTTTATTATTCTGTGGTTGAGCGTATGCCTCTGCTGGAAACGCAGTTTTGCTTCATCAACCACACTTGTTTATTTATAGATTTATTTTTTAAATCAAAATTATAGACTAGCTTTGCCAGTGCTTATTACACCAAAATAAAGTCAGGACAAAGCCCTTTGAAGCTACAAACATTTCAGGCCTTTCATTAGTATATTGGGGGTTTAATTCTTAGAAAGAAAAAATAAGCACTGGAAGCATAGAGGTAATGTTTCCTGGTTGGTTTTTAATAATTTTTTAATATAAGTAAAGGCATTTTTGAGATTCCCAATTTCCCTTTTCTCTTGTCCTGCTTCCCCCAGGCAGGCCGTGCTGACATCTGTCTCTGGTCAGAGGGGACCCCAGGGCAGGCAGTGCCAGGGCTTCGGCCAGGCCTCGCTGGCCACGGCTGCAGGAACTGAGCTGTCCAGCTGGGTGCTGCTCTGTCATTGGCTTCACATTTGGGAGATTGTTTTCAAGGGGCCCTGATATTTTAAAAGTAGCCTGATGTGGTTCCTGCTTTCCTGCTTCTTTTGGTGGTAGATTGGCTGACAGCTTTCTGCTTATGGTGCTCCCTTTGAATACCAGAATTTTTACTTGGGTCAGAGGCTGAATGTGTAACCTCTTGGTGACACTAATCTCCTTATATTATCACTGAATCACTGCCAGCCCGTTCTATGGACTAGTATCCTTTTATTGCCTGGAGATGCCTTCAGATTTTCCTTTAAATTATGTTGCAAATTCAAGAGTTGCACATGCACAACAGAATAATCCAGACTGGGTCCCATTCTGCATGCAGAGAAGAATGCCTGTGAGACATTTTCCAGTGTAATTGAAGAAAGAGAGTCTCAGCTTCTCTAGTACCAGGGGCCCAGAAGCGCACAAAAGCTGTTACAAATTTCTGATTGCTAAAAACCATTATTTCCTGTGTTCCTCAAATTCCTGGTCTCTACATGGGACCCACCAGGATTCAGCTCAGCTGTTCATCTCCCTCCTCAGGGACACAGTCAGATATCACTGGCAAACTCAGGATATCTCTTCAAAATAATTTTATTAGCCTAAGTATTTTCAAATAATTAGTTGTAAAGGCTATTACCAGCAATTCCATATGCAGGGCTGCAGCCTGAGTTTGGGAAACATATGGACATCCCAAACTGTAATGAGCAGGCCCTGTCTTTAGAGGAGAAAGAAAAGCTGTTTTCCTTTATTCTGAAATCATGAAGTGAATGTTAATCAGAATAGTTATCACAGTTACCATTTCAGCTAGTATCCATCGGGATTCAGGGAAACACAAAATAGCAGCATGTCAATCTATTCCCAGCTGGGAATACAGTCCAACACGCCACCTGGCAGCTTGCTCCTCTGGGGAGGAGATCTAGGAAAATAGGAAGTGTTAGTTGTCAGATTTCCTCCCATTGCTCCAGCACACTTCCTGTGGATGTCTGTAGCTGCAGTGCTGTTGGGCCATGGTGTCCTCAGTGGGCTCTGCACAGGGACCTTTGTGACGGGCTGAGAGCAGGGCCCAGGCTGCACGGGCAGCTGTGACCCGCAGTGTCCCCTCCCTGCAGAGCAGCTGGCTCTTCCTGATTGGCAATGGACAGCTCACTGCAGCAAAAACAACCCCACAGCAAGGGACAGCAGGGTGGGACAGTGTCACGGGGTGGGAATCGTCTCAGACCCCACGGGAGGCAGGAAGGCAGGAAGGCAGGAAGGAAGGAAGGAAGGAAGGAAGGAAGGAAGGAAGGAAGGAAGGAAGGCAGGAAGGAAGGCAGGAAGGAAGGAAGGAAGGCAGGAAGGAAGGAAGGAAGGAAGGAAGGAAGGAAGGAAGGAAGGAAGGAAGGAAGGAAGGAAGGAAGGAAGGAAGGAAGGAAGGAAGGAAGAGTGGGGATCTGCCCTCTCATAGCCCCCAGACCCAGCTCAGCTCTTTGAACAGGCTGAAGTCCTACCTCATATTCTTTTTCTGGTTTTCTACTTCTTTCTTCTATTTCTAATCATCAGGCTGACCAAGCTTCCTTCTCTGGGAGGCACAGGAGCCAGGGCTTCCTCTGTGCATTGGCTGCCTTGGTTTTTAATTGCAGAAAAGAAAGGTTGCTGGGGAAATCCAGGGTGAGATTTCTCATTCACTGACACTCGGTGCGTTTGTCTGCACATTCAGATTCTGTCAGGACCTGCCCAACCACTGTTTTAATTGCTCTGTGCCACATTCTGTCCTTAGGGTCTGTCCCTCCTTTGAACTGCGATCACCTGAGCCCCATCCCAAGCCTGATGCTCTCCACAGACTTCAGGCCAGTAATTACAGCATTAGTTCTGCTCTTACTTCAAGTGAAGCACTGTCATTTTGTCTTTCATGGCAAAACCAAGCCTGTTCCACCTCACAACTGTTTTCTGAAAGCAACTCTTCCTGTTGAGTGAATTGTATGTTTTCTTCCATCTCTCTTCTGGGCTCAGAAATGTCAAATTCAGTTCACACTTATTAGTGAGTACTTACCTGTACATTATTACTACCAGTACTTAACACAAAAGGCAGATAAGTTCTCGTTTGAGGACTAAATACACTGGATGCAGACCATAAATATTTTTTGTTCAAGAAATGTCACTGTTGTTAAGGTAAACTGCTACTACCGTGTGCCAAAGGAACTCTTGTGTGGCTCCTGTGCTGGATGAATGACCCCCGATGCTCTGCATGCAGAGGGACACTGGCTGCATTCAGGGAGCATTAGAGGCAACTGAAGGATATTTCCAAGCCATAGAGCAGAGACAGAATCTTGTGAGGTACTGTCCTACCTTTGGAGAGGAGCCAAGCACAATATTGAAGATGTCTGGGTTTTTCCTGGGGAACATCCAATTGCTACAGCAGTTACTACATGAGTAAGAGTAAGTAACATTTTTCAAGGTTCAGGAGAACAAATAGCTGAATAAACCCATCAGTGAATTTAAAGTGAATGCAAGGTGAGACAACAAAAATGCAGAATGAGCAAAGACCTAAATATTCCATCCGGACATTCACAACCCAGAAGGGATGGTGGCTCTGTCAGAGGAGGCTTGGTGTAAAACAGCTTGGCTCTGGGCAATCCAGCACAGTGCATTTGTTGATGAAAGCCACGTCTTCCAGTGAAACCATCTGCAATGTGATTGTCTTGCCTGACCAGAATGTAATGAGAACACATTCGTGCGTGGCAGTACAGGAGTTTCTGGGCTGTTGTTGACAGCTTCAATGGCTGTTTTCATGAAATTGGAAAATAATCGTAATGCTGCCCGTGTAGAAAGTGGAAATATTCTGAGAAAGTTGAATTGTCTTTGAGAGCTCTTGGTTAAAGGGATGGAGGGAATACAACACTGAAATACCAAAGGATTCCAGCCATGGAACAGCAGAATCCAGGGCATGGGAGGAGGGAAAGAATTTACAGGAGCTGCCTGGCTGCCTTTGGAGAGAATATCTTGCAAACCTGTCAAATGTGGCCATTCCTTCAACATCTGCAGATGCAAGTAAACGTCTGATGACAAGTTTAGGTTCTGAATGGAACAGCTGCACTGTTATTAGAAGATTCATAAAACCTACAAAAGACCTCATGAATTTCTAAAGCCTCTGAAATGAAGAGTGTGCAGAATAACATCTGCTCATCTTTCCTGAGGTCTATTGTTGCATCTGCCCTGACAAAGAATCCCAAAGAATGCACATTGTTTGCATGTTTTCTAAACACTTTAGGAGACATCATTTCTAACAGCTCATTTGAATCTCCAGGAATATCCTTTGACACGAATCTCCCCTGCAATCAAACAGGAATTAAGAAGAAAATCTGTTCTTGTTTTACTATTTGAAAAAGAAATCTGCTGAAAATCAAACAAGTACAGTTGCCGGAGGCACTGAAAGGAATGGTCAGGAGCTGAATGATTTGTCCTTTTCTGTGGTTTTGCTTTGGTCACACAAAGCTTTTGCTCCCACTAGTGACTGGGGGGAGGGAGAATACCCAGAACTTTCAATGCCTGGAAAAACCTTACAGGGCTTCAACAGTACTGAAATAATTGAATGATGGTAACAGGAGTGTTAGTGAAGAGGTTACAGGGAAATGTACCACTTCTTTTTTTCCCCTCTTCAAAATATTTCAAATAATAACAGATGCAAGAGTGGTAAACCAGAAAGTAAAATTAATCCCCTGTTATTGATTTAGCTTCTGAACAAGTGTCAGTTCTTCATCCTTCTGAGTGTTATCCAGGTCGGAGGAGTATTTTGTAAGATGGAAGATTTTCTGTGGAGAAGCTTGAAAAAGGCAGTGCTGTAGGATATGCTCTGTAGAATCGCTGAGCTATTTGTGGGTTGTGCAGGAAAAACAGAAGTACTGCTGCCCCTAGAAAAGCCTTTTGTCTTTCTTCACTCCGTCACCAAGGTCAATGAACAAACAAGGCTTCATTTAGTGTTGGACCAATGGGATCCTGAGGTTTAACATGTTTGAAACAGGCAACACAAAGAAAACTTGGACCATTTGAATTTTTCTAATGTTCTAATTCTGGTTTCCTTCTCTATGGCCTTGTAAGTGTCTTGGGTAATCTCAACAAGACACAGGGAGTTCCTTCTTGACTGACATTTTCTAACTGTTTTGTGACCTTTTCTCCTCTCTCTCTCTCTCTTCTTCACACTCAAGTCAGTGCTTATTAAAATAAATTCAAAAATTTTATGTAATTAATACTGATTACTGTAGTTAGTGGTGCTGAAAATGCAGTTCATTGGCTGTGCTGCCTCACAGATCCTCTTGCAGAAGCTGAAAATGTGGATCAGAGTGGTGGGATGCCTTTAGAATCTGCACCTCCAATCTACTCCAGAGAGGTCCAGGTGACAGGCCCAGTCTCTTGGACTGGACTGGAATAGGATAACATTTCAAAGACTACAAATGAAATTAAAATTTTAATCCAGATTGATAATATTATTTTAATGTTATTTTTAATGTACATAAACATTTTTTCAATATAATCTCTAAATTAGGCTACAGGCCTCTTTGTTACTTTGAATAATTGGTAATTGAAAAATCCTTCCCAGCTGTTTATAATAAAAAGCTTCTGCTCAACATCTGCCAGAGAAGAAAAGTCTTTGGTGGGAGAGAATCTGTGGCTTGGAAAGAAACGTGGTCTCTGTTCAGAGGGCAGAAATCATTGGGTGCACCTGCATTATCTGCCTGTTCCAATTTTAAATTCACTCACTCCAGAGATGCTTTCCTGGGAGGAAGGGCTGCCAGCTCTGCCTCAGCCTCATCTCCACATCCCCCTCTCCAGACATTGTCTAGCCCTGCCTGGATTTAATTTATTATTATTGCATCATTAATGAGAATCACACATTCATCTGAGAATCACACCACACTTAATTTTTTTATCTAGCAAAGTCAATTAGCATTTTATTTAGTCCATTCATACTATGGAATATTCTATTCCACCTTCCATTGGTTTACATACATGAAGAACTTGGGGGACTAAATAAATCCTTATATATTCTATATGATGTTATTCCTGTCATGGCTTTTTAAAGCAGAATTAGGAAGTTTATATATTAATGATGACCATAAGATCAGCCTCAAGGATCCAGACAGATCTGTACTTGCAAGTGTGCCACTCATCATACTTAATGGAATTTCAGTTTCATCTGGAAAGATCTCTTCAAAATCAATGCAAGCAAAAGTTTCATTTCACCAGGTCAGAAATACCCAAACCCTTGGGATTTGGACAGTTTTTCAGTCACCATCACACAGAACTGCTCTGAGCCTGGGTGCTACATGCAGAGTTCACAAGCATTTCAGTGTTTTATCTCTTAGATGTGGAACTGACAGAAGGCGGAGTGATGGTTTTAGCAGCAGCATGTCAGCGCTGGTGCCAGCAGGGGTTCAAAGTGCAGTGCAGGTGTGAGCATGGCCCAGGTGTGAGCATGGCCCAGGTGTGTGCATGGCCAGGGCTCAGCAGTGCCATGCAGGTGTGAGCATGGCCCAGGTGTGAGCATGGCCCAGGTGTGTGCGTGGCCCAGGTGTGTGCATGGCCAGGGCTCAGCAGTGCCATGCAGGTGTGAGCATGGCCCAGGTGTGTGCATGGCCAGGGTGTGTGCATGGCCAGGGTGTGTGCATGGCCAGGGCTCAGCAGTGCCATGCAGGTGTGAGCATGGCCCAGGTGTGTGCGTGGCCAGGGCTCACCAGTGCAATGCAGGTGTGAGCATGGCCCAGGTGTGTGCATGGCCAGGGCTCAGCAGTGCCATGCTGGTGTGAGCATGGCCCAGGTGTGTGCATGGCCAGGGCTCAGCAGTGCCATGCAGGTGTGAGCATGGCCCAGGTGTGTGCGTGGCCCAGGTGTGTGCGTGGCCAGGGCTCAGCAGTGCCATGCAGGTGTGAGCATGGCCCAGGTGTGTGCGTGGCCCAGGTGTGTGCGTGGCCAGGGCTCAGCAGTGCCATGCAGGTGTGAGCATGGCCCAGGTGTGTGCATGGCCCAGGTGTGTGCGTGGCCAGGGCTCAGCAGTGCAATGCAGGTGTGAGCATGGCCCAGGTGTGTGCATGGCCAGGGTTCAGCAGAGCCATGCAGGTGTGTGCAGGCTGCAGCGATCCTGGGATGCCCCAGCTCAGAGCCCCAGCATGTCAGTGCTGATGCCAGCCAAGGCTCAGCAGTGCCGTGCGGGTGTGTGCAGGCTGCAGCGATCCTGGGATGCCCTGGCTCAGAGCCGGGGCTCAGCAGTGCCGTGCGGGTGCGTGCGGGCTGCAGCGATCCGGGACGCTCTGGGACTCTCTGCCAGAGCCGCAGCAGCAGCCCCGAGGGGAGGCCGAGCCGAGGCGGGGAAGGGGCCGCTCCTGCCCGGCCCTGCCCGGCTCCCCCGGCTCCCCAGGGCCCGGCCGTGGCCCCGCACCCGGGAGCAGGTGGGCAGAGCCGGCACAAAGGGCGTCCTCAGCCGCGGCCGCCTCCTCCGGGCATCTCCGCTGGCTTTGTTCTGCCTCAGCTGCGGCCAGCCTGACCTGACAGCTGCCATCAGGCATGAATTGCCCTTGGAGACATTAACCTGATCAATTATTCTATCGTTGTCTTTAATAAATTCTCATTTTGCATTAACACTGAACGACAGCCAAATGAGAACCACTGCTGTGTGCAGCTCAGGCCATAACAAGCAGTCCATGGGGTTTGTCCCGGCCGGTGTCTCTCATCTCCTCTTTGGTGAGGCTATGGACTGAGTTTGATGAGTGTAGCACAGGGGTTGTGGCAGAAAGCTCTCTCTGCAGCCATCCTTCCCCAGTGCACAGCGAGAACCATGTGCTGGTTTGTGCCCTCAACGCTCATTAAATCCTGCCTGCATTTAGGGTTCTCTTTATCTCTCTCCTATAGTCACAAATGCTTTTGTTACAAACCAAAGCAGTGAGGAGACACGTCTGTCTGTACCTTGAGAGGACGCACGTGTCTGAACCTCTGCCACTCAGCCACATCCTCCTTTGAGCCACTTGGTGGAAAATACCTTCAGCTCTAAGAATCAGGAGTCCCTTCAGCCACTGAGCTGTGACAAAGTTGTGCCTTTAATCAATGTCAGAGCCAAACACACAAAGGCTGTAGCAGAGTAAAGGCTTTGGTAGCGCCGAGCGTGTCAGAAGGCTGCCCTGGGGCATCTGAGACAGTGTCTGGCAGGTGACTATTTCCATGGCAGCAAACCAGGCCAAGTTCACGGCGGGGACACTCAGAGCCAGCCATCTACAGCTCCAGGTTATCATTTGCCAGCGGTGGGAACAGTGATATATGGAATGCAAGGATGTCCTGTGAATGGTGTTTATCGGTGCAACTTCCGATCTTCGTTTCATTGGATATATCAAACAGCTGAAATAACACTGGCAAGGAATTATCAAACAATTACAGGATTAATTTGCCCTTTCAAAATTTGATTACATGTTTTGTGTCATCTTATCCTGTCACTCAGGGAAATCATAATTATGTTTCCCTGCAGCATAAACGTTAGTGAAATGTGCTGTCCAAGTCAATCAGTGTTATGAAGAAATTAATCTAACCCAGTTCCTGTTGCTAATGAACTTTTCCATTAGCTGTGAGCTCTCGTCTGTGGTCTGTGCTGGTCAGGCAGAGCAGCTTCAGCAGCAGCTTTGCTGCCTCTGTCAATGTGTCCCCGTGTGAAGATGGCATGGAGTGCAGGTGTTTGTGGGGAGCTGTGTCCCCCGGCCGTGGATCAGAACATGGGCTTTTGGTGTGATGGATCTGCATTTGGGCAGAGTCAGAATGTGAATACCCCAAAATGAGACAGGCTGAGCCTGGCACAGTGACAGCAGCACAGGGCTTGCCTCTCACAGGCCTACCCCACATTTGACAGTGCATTGGCAAAGGGTGTACCTACACAGCAACTAGAAAGCACAAGTTCACTACACCAAATAATTTTGGTAAGAAATTTGTTTTCTGTGCTGGTTCCTTAGACACAGAGTCCATACTACTTTATACTGGTCCTTTATGAAAAGCTGTAGGATAATTTAAAATTTGTATTATATTTGATAAAATAGGATAGAAGATACAATATAAGAAAAAGTGAAGTGCTGTGATGTAGCCCCACTTTCCTGCTCATTACCTAGCTCTTCATTCTTCCTGTTGTAGTTCCTTTCACACGGTCTCTCTGGTTCTGGAATTATTTCTTCAGCCATTCCTCCAACAATGCACTTGAGTGCAGAGACAGTCAGTTGCTTAGAAGATGCTTATTCAGGTGACAACACTTTAGGGGCAGTTAAGTATGAAATAAATAATACTGCAGCATCCACACCACAGTTTCCTATCTGAGTCAGCAAGGAGGGGGTTGGTCTTTATTGCTGTTTCTCTTTAGCATATGATTAGTATTGCGTTTTTTTTCAAGTGCTTTGCTCATGGATGTTTCATGTTGGAGTTTTGGTTTCCAAGATAACATTCCTCCTCACTGAAAGACAACATAATTTTTCTGACTTGTCTTTTCATCAATTATGCCATAACTTCCCCCTGATAATACAGAGGGAAGATATTTCATTTCCATTTTAATAGCAGAACTCCCTTATGTACAGTGATGAATGGTTGAGATCCTGACCAGACCTGAAGTCTGCTGAAATCAATAAATACTTTCTCTTGGCTTTTGTTGTCTTTGGATCAGGCTGTGGAGCATGATCCTATCCACGGAAGTCAGTGGGAATTGTGTCTTTGATTTCACTGAACACAGACAAGCACATTTAATGAACAGTGCATTTCATGGTGCCAGGCTGTTTCTCTGGTAAAATGAGCTGCTTGCTAAATCCAGGTTGCCCAGGGACATGATGTTACAGGTGGAGAATGAAAAGTCAGACGGTCAAGTCTTCTAGAAATTCACTGGGCTTTCCCTCCTGTGTTCAGTGTTTCTTTATGACCATCATGACAGCAATTGTTGTTCCAGACATTGTTATGATAAAGCCTCGTGTGTCCCTCAGCAAACTGAATACCTCACTCTCCTGGGACATTCAATTGTCACTGAAGAGTCATTCCAAAATATTTTGTTGTCAGTTTGGACTTGGAGATTATTGTCAATTTGATGACAAATACAGTTTTTCCTTTCCCTTTCCCAACCAGAGTGTCTCATTTAAAGTTTAGGTACATGGGTTCTGTGAGCCTGAGGAACACAGAGCAGGTTCTCAAGCACTGCTTGTTCCCCAGGGCACAGGAACCACCATATCCAGAGCACAGCTCCACCGAAAAGGGGCAGAATGGCTGCTAGGTCCACTCTGTTTCCTCTTCAACATGTAGGGAGCCTCTGGAAACTCATGAGGACATGAACTTTCTGTGTCTGTTCAATTCTTAATTGCCTGCTACGTGGTTACCACATCATCTACATGTGGCACCTGGCTTTGCAGGCAGCTCCTTCTGAGCAGCTCCGTGAGCAGCAGGTCACAGACAGCCTGCCCTGGGCCAGCTGCTCCCTGAGGTGCCACCCCTCGAGGCTTTGGGAGGCTTCTCTAGGGAAGGCTGTCATTAGACTACAGAAGCAGGCTCAACCTTTGTGCCTTGCTTCTGTATTTAAAGTTAAACGCGTTTAAGTCCCAATTGCAGGCATACAGACATGGGATTTTAAGACTGTTCTCTTGTTTAGGCTCGTGGCAGGGTAAATGCAATGGCTCCATGTTATCTGGAGCAGTATTTGCATGAGAGATGAAGTCAGCTGAAGTTAGCCTGCGTGCGTGTGTGTCTCAGAGGAAGACAAAGAGCATTAAACATGCCAGCTGGGAAGCACGTGCTGTTTCCTTTCCTCCCCTCTGACCCTGGCAGTCCCACAAGGTGCAGCTGCGTAGGGCTCAGAGCATTCCAAGGAGCAGGAGGGTGGTGTGGCCTTATGCCTGTTAAGCCATTTAGGCAGCCCTGGTGTGTCAGTAATCCCCTCCTGGATTAAAGCTGGGCAGCAGCTCCTGGGCGCTCCTGCCTGCTCCATTCCATTTGCTGGGGTTAGCAATGGCTTCATTAGGGGAGGAATGCTTTGGGAATAGAACTCCCTGGCCAAAGCTGCTGGGAGGCTGCTAGGATCAGTCCCACCTCCCTGTCTCAGGCGGCATCTCTGGAAAGTGCTTGGAACAGAAATCACTCACCAGTAGAACAACACCCAAAGACATCACCAATGACCCCAGCTTGCCCTACACGCTGGGCCAGAGCTGCCTGCTCCCTTTGGATGCCAAGCACTCCTTTGTGCAGGCTGGACTGGGAACATGGCTGGGGAGGGGTTTATTCCACTGTCCCTGGAGGTTCAGTGCTGCCTGAGGACTAAACCGTTTTGCACCACCCTGTACCAAAACAGTCCCAGTGCAAAAGCTGAGCTGAGAGAGGTGGATGTGTGCTCCTCCTGAGCCCCTGGACCACAGCTGTCCTTGCTTTCTGGTTCTGCAGGAGCGCACACAGACATTCCAACATGAGTTCGCTGGCCCCTCCCAGCTCAGCCCCAGATGTCAGCCCTGCTTTGGCTCCCTGCTGCACAGGACAGCCCTCACCTCTCCAGCTCTGAAGGCCCCTTCATGTGGAATCCATTGGCTTCAGCAGCAGCAAACTCTGAGCCGTGTTTTGACACGAGAAAACTCCTTGTTTTCTTTAGAAGGTTCAAGCAATTCCCAACTGTCTTCAACTGCTGATGACAAAAACCCTTTCCCTCTCCTCTGGGTATGAAAGTCTATCCTGTCTGTCCAAATGAGGGAAACACAGCTGGTCCTGAACTTTAGGAGTGGATCTGCATGTTCATTTACTGCCTGGACAGTAAATTGAGTTTAAGCATCCACAGCACTATTCATTTTTGTCTCCAAAGCTTTGGAAATCCATCTTGCTCTGCAATTATATGGAGAAAACAAAGCAAAAGGATGCACAATTACAGAAATGTAGAATATGTTGTATCTAAAAATAACCTCAGCTAAAAATCAGAATAATATATGCCAAGATCTGCTTAATCATTGAGAATGGAAGGATAAAACATTCTTGACATATGAAAAGCAAAGCCTTGTCCAGTTTTGGTCCATGTTGGGAACTGTTCAGCAGTGAGGGCACACATTGCTGGGATGGATGGGAAGCAGGTGAACTGCTTGAGATTAACATTCTGGTGCAACCAGAGGGGCTCAGCACGGCTGAGTAATTGGCTGCAAATTGCCAGATGGCCGTGGTAAGAGGATTACCATGAATCAAGTTAGATGGCAAGTGTAACAAAGCAATCGCAAGCAAAAATAACATTACTTTTTTCATTCCAGTTAGAAACTAAGTGAACACCAGTAGCTTTGAAGCATACAGAATGACAGCAGCTTTTGATGTCAGCTCAGAGTTTCCTCAAAGCTCCTGTTCCCTTTCTCCTTCCTGACCTCCCTGGGGCTCTGCCCTTGCTGCCTCCACTTGCACAGAGTGTGTGGAAGCTTTTCCTGCTGCATTGGTCTGGCAGCACCTTGGCTGCTGGACTGTCACAGGCAGCACTGCCCTTGAGGTGCCCCAAGAGAAGGGCCCCAACATCCCTCGTTCTTCACAGCACCACCAAAAAGCCTTGTGAATGCATTGTGCCAGGCTTGAGCCATTCCAGGGTCCAGCCTCAGTGGCACTGGGGGACAGGGATTGTTCACTGATGTGTGTTTGCTCTGGCACCTCTTCCCTGTTTGTTCAGGGTCTGGTTCCATCTCCCCTCTGCTACCAAGAGAGGCACAGCCCTCTCCAGACAGATCCCAGACAGCCTGAGTTAAGTTTTAAGGAGCTCATGTCTGGCAGGGGAAGGTGGAACAGGAATCATCTCTTCTTGTGCATGTCCCACAGGACACCCAGCCCTGGGCAGGCCATGCCAGAACCAGCTGCTGGTGGAGAGGGCTCTGTTCCCATGGGTGCTATTCCCAGCTCCCTTCCCCAGCACCAGCCGATCCCATTCAGTTCCTGAAGCTCTTTGCATTTTATTGCCCTTCCAACTGCAAGAATTTCAGGGGACATAGAGCCAGAGAACCGTGGAATATCTCCCCTGTTTGGGAGGCAAAGGTTGATAGTTGAAAATGAGACATTCCAAAAGTCAGTGTATGCTCGGTGCTGAGGGAAGGCCCCCAGGAGCCACAGCTCCCTCCCCACTTCTACAACCAAAAGAAGGCTGGTGTGGAAGGGGCAGGTTGGTGAAGAGCAGAAGGCTTAAGGTTTGCTTGGCTCCAGCACCAGCCACCATCAGACCCTGAATTTCACACAAAAATCCAGCATGGCAAAACACCTGCCAAGGAACAGATCTATTTGGCTCATCAATTACTTGATTTTTCTGTAGAGATTTTTAGTAGAGATCACTCCTTAGGTCAAATCATCACCCAAGCAAGGCCATGTTATGTGTCGAGGCAGACAAGTTTTCCCACAGTGCATGGTGCAGCATGGAGTCCGTTTTGTTTAGGGTCCCCAGGCCAAGCCCTGACAGCACCACCCCTCGAGGGGAGCAGCTCCAGCTGCCAGACAGGGCTGGCAGCTGCTGAGAGCAGCAGCCCTTCAGTGACAACAAAGCATCCCCCAGCAGTCCTGCCATGAGAGGGAGACGATAACTGCAGCCTGCTAGGGAGGAGGCTGGCCAGCTGCCCCAGCAGGACTGCCAGAGCCAGCTCTATCTGCAGCTCCCCACGGCAAGGAAGGCAGCAGAGGAGTGTGTGAGCCCAGCCAAAAAGATAATGCTTGCTGTGGCAGCACAGCGTGCCTGCAGGCAGGCGGGGAGCTGGCCTCTGTGAGGAGAGCTGCCGTGGTAAATCCCCCAGGGATGTTCCATTGGCTCCAAACTGCCTTACACCTGGGACTGCTGGCCAGAGACAGCTCCATTGTAGCCTTGAAACTGGAGAGGAATGAGGACAAAGGTATCACTATAGAAATAAAATATGTATCATTATACACGGCTTTATCTGACACTGACATTAATGGAGATCTTTTCAAGAGTTTCTGTGGGCCCAAACCATTCAGCCTTCAGAGGAACAAAGTGCTTGAGATTTTGAAAGACTCGCTCTGTTCTTGGTTTTCTTCCTGAGCTGTTTCCCTTCAGCTGGTGTCTCTGATACTTTGTGTTTCTGCTAAAGCAAATAGATAATTTTGCTTTTTGTTAGTTCAGTTTAGGCAGAAGTTGGTAGAAGGGCTAAGCACAAACTCTGCACGAGGTTTCTGCCATGGAAATAAGGCAGGAAAATTCCCGTCGAAATGGTTCAGGCAAGTGCAAGGGAGTGTCTCCGGCTCTTCCAGGGGAATGGATGGCAATTGCTGCAGTGCCACTGTGTGGTGGGATGGAGAAACAGATCCCCGGGAAATGCACCTTCGCCAAGAGCAGCTGCGGGAACAAGAACGCTGAGCCGCGGTTTAACGCGGCACTGAGCCGTGGTTAACGCGGCTCAGCTCGGGTCGGCGCTGCAGAGACAAGGGTCACGCTCTGACCTAAGGGTGGGTGACCTCCAGCCTTCGGCCAAAGCGAGTGGGTGTCCCCAAAACTCTGCTGACCTCGCCAGGCTGCCCCCTCCAACCTCTGCAACCTCCAGAGCAGAGCGTGGGACTCAACCTCCAGTGTATCTGTGTCTGAATCCCCCTTGCAGTGTTTCCTACACGCCTGCTGATGCTTCTTTCTCCCTTACACATCTTCACAACCTGACCAGTCCTTTGCCAATGTGCAGAGACCATCAGAGGAACTGACAAAGGGATCAGAATTTCCTTTTTCTAATCTCTGTGTGGATATGACCAACCCCTGAATTCTTTCAAAATTCAGCAAGAAGTGAGGAGGCCACAGGTACAAGAAATGTCACTGAGTTCAGAAGCTTTAATAAGCTAGCAATAATTAGCACTGGAAATTGCAGTGACTAATGACCCGGTTTGACGTGCTGCTGGCCGGGCCGTGCCCTGCCCGTCTCCCAGGGCAGGAGGTGCAGCTCAGCCCTGCTGTCCCAGCCCTGCTCCTCCCACGAGCCAGCTGTGGGCAAAACCAAACGTGTATGCAGCGCCTGCCTCGCTGTGCAGGAACCCCAGGGCAGCCTGGGGGCTTTGTCTCACCTCCATTAGCGCTGGGGATGGTGCGGGGTGACAGGAGCGGGGCTGGGGGACAGCAGAGAGCAGCTCACTGCTCAGTGTGGGACCGGGGCAAGGGCTGACAGGACTGCCAAGGTCAGAGTTAGCTCTGAGGTGAGGAAAAGCAGCCGCAGGCATGTCCTTGAGCAGCAAACGCATTGACTGAGGGCCTGGGGTGCGATACGTGGGCAGCTTCAGCCCTGCCGTGGCCTGTGCACATCCTCAGAGGGTCCCTGGCGGGCAGGGGCCGTGCCCTGCCCAGCCTGGCACAGGAATGGCACCGAACGCCAGCCGGGAGCAGCAGGACACGGAACCTTTGGCACACGCTATAAATAATCTGACACCTTCGAAAGGGCTCCGGCAGCCCTGCCCTGTGCCACGGCCTGCAGCTGGCTCGGGCTGCACAGCTGCTTAGCTCCAATCACACGGGGAAATCAAGGCTGCAGCTACTGCTGCAGAAATTCCAGAAATTCCTGCTCCGGGGTAAGGTGATGCAAATCAGGGTGTGAACCCGGGAGGACCAGTGCTAGTGCCGATCTCTCTCTGCTTCCTCCCGAAACGACAGCTTGCTTTTCTTTAAAGAAAATGTAGTTTACCCTAAATTTATCAGAAAAGAGCAGATAATTACATTCTATCGACCAGCAGGGATCCAAGCATTTTAATTCCTGGGTGATTTCT
This sequence comes from Melozone crissalis, assembly GCF_028551555.1. Classification (NCBI taxonomy): domain Eukaryota; kingdom Metazoa; phylum Chordata; class Aves; order Passeriformes; family Passerellidae; genus Melozone; species Melozone crissalis. The sequence continues at coordinate 25,433,150 of NW_026535812.1, read as the reverse complement.
GCATTACCTGGTGAGAGGGACTGGGCAATCCTGCACCAGCCACCATCAGGCATCACCTGGTGATTAACTGCGATGTTGGGTTTGAACAACCTGCATTGTTCTAATCCTTGAGTCCAGTCCACTGGTGCTCCCTTAAGGGCTGTCTAAATGCATGTTCCCTACCTGGAATGGAAACTTCTCTGTTTTCCAAAGATGCTGTTGTTTGAGCCTTTCCCAAATCCTGGTAAAATGTCTTTGACAGTTACTCCACAGCCAGAGACTTGTCACAGCACTTTTAGATCTCCAGGTGTACTCTTCTTTTTCAAGTTCAACACGTACACTGTAGTTAACCAAGAAAAACAGTATTTTTTTTTCATCTGTCATCTCTTTATCACTCGCTCTTGGTGAGTGACCAGAGAATTCATAAGGGGCAGATGCAGCTCTCAGCTGCAGAGAGGAGATTATTTATAGTGTGTGCCAAAGCTACACCCTGGCTGTGCACGCCAGGCAGTTCTTGCAGGCGTGTGCCACTTCTCTGAAGGAGCCTGTAACACAAACTCCTCTTGGATTTCTAGCACATCACTGCTCTCATAAATATTTCTGAGGTTAGAAATCAGATGAACAGCTCTGTCTAGTGGCACTTGCAATAACTACATGAGAAGGTTGTTATTTCTAACAGAATTCAGTCCATGTGTTGAATCAAGTGAGTCTAAAAATAGCTGATTGGCTTGCTTTTCCACATGGCAAGTGCTCCCAGTACTTCTGGAGGCATGGGATAAACATGTGAGGCCACACTCTGCCATGAGCTTTCTGTTCTTTTAAGAGCTTTACTGCCTTTACTTACTTTTCACCAAAAGCAATAAATCCCAGAGGCTTTGCCTTTCCTAAAGCTGTGATTGTGATTTGAGGGCCCTGTGCTTCCCTTCCCTGAGGTGTCCCAAATCCATCTCAGCTCACCAGCCTGTTGTGTGGCACGGTCACTTTGGTCTGGGTTTTGGGCAAGTTCCATGCTAGTGCTCTGTGTAGTTCTTAACAAAACCATGCAAGAGAGGAAATGGTTCTGGACCTGCCAGGACCTGGGCTGGAGGATCCCTCACTTGAGCAGTTTCAGCCTGGACAGGTCCTGGTTCATGTCCTGGTTCAGGAGGGTGAAGAAGCCCCAGTTACAAACAGGACACCAATGTGTCCCCGCTGGGTTTTAGCTCCCAGGATGTGGCCAGATGGTGAATTACCTTTGGGCTGGTTGTTCTGTACTGTGAATATAAGATGTATGATATTGGTTATTCCTTACAATAGCCCTGTGGGCAGCTTGCTGCAGTCCAAAGGTTCTAAAACACTGTAAAAAATTCTAAATCAATTCAAATTTTCTAAAATACCCAAAAAAAATCACAAAAGGACAGGAGTTTTTTTCCCATGAAATATCAAAATTATAAAAATGTTCTTCAAAAAGTTTCCTTTATTCTCATGATTTTGGTACAGCAAATTCATTTTGTGATGTATGAAAGGGGAGCAGCAGCACCCCTAGCAGCTGGTGGCTGTTCTGTTACAGCTTTGGGTTCCCTGTCTCCATGGATGCTCCGAGTGTGCACCTCTGGGTGTGCTCAGGCTGGCACAGAGCTGGTGTCCCACCTGGAGAAAGGGGACAGCAGGGGCTTGCTGTGCTCGCAGATGTGCTGGTACCCCAAGGCTTTGGATGCCAGCACTGCCAGCCTGAGTGTCCTGAGGCTCAGGTAAATGTGCCACTGAAACCCGCGTGTGCTCCCCTGTGTGCAGAGCTCTTTGGCCTCAGCAGCTCCCAGGGGTTAAAGCCTTATCTCTGACAGGTCTGAGCAGTCTGACACCCACCCACTGGTCTGCCTTTGCCTCCCTGTCCCCCTGAGCTGCGAGCTCAGCCAGCTTTGGGAGCCCAGCGCAGCCCCTGCCTCCTCCACGCCCACCCACTCACTCTGACCTACCCCAGGTGCTGCTTACAGAGGGATTGAAGTGCACTTGTACGTAAGATGTTGGTGGTGAAACAACACCTTGCATCAAATGGGAAAATGGGAGTGAAGGGAGAAGGCACTGAAGTTGCTGGGGTCAGAAGGGAGTGGTTTGTGCTGGGTGTGTGAGCGTGCCTCCGTGTGCAGTGCTGCTGGCTCTGACTGCAGCCCCCTGTGTCACCTGTGGAATCAAAATTAGGGAGCACAAATAATAAAGAGAATGCACTAATTATTTCAGGGTAGGGATTCAACATGTACCTTTGTCTAGTGACTTCAGCTTGCAGGGCACCAGAGGTCAGAGCCTGAGGAGGGAGATGAGGGCACTGGGACTTGCTCAGGATTCCGGGTGAGCCACAGCACAGAGCGCCCATGTGCTCCCCCTGTGCCCAGAGCAGATGCTGCAGAGACTGCAAAGCAAGGGGCACATCCTTTTATACTTAAATCTCTCTTGAAACAAGGGCTCTGCCTTTCCTTAGCAGGCAAGGCTCTGTTCCTTAGCCACGGCAAGCAGGTAGAGACAGAAATAAAGCTGTGACTGGCTGGGAGTCATGTCCAGCACAACTTTCATATGGAGTCTAAACTTGCAGGTTTTCCTGAAATCTCCAATGAAGCCAACAGGATTTCCAAAGGAATGCATTCCTGTTAAATCTGCTGCTCCCTCCCTCCAGCAGAATGGCTTTGCATAGCAGAGCCTGGAGATAAGGAGAGAAGTGGTCACAGAAAGCTGCTCCTCCCCTGCCCACGAGGGATCCTGGGCTCCCATTCCATTGCCTTGTCCTGGTTCCCTGCAGCTGCTCCTCTCTGTGTGCCCCATCACCCCGGGCTCTTGCCTTTCTCTGCCAGAACCCTCAGTCTGGGGTTTTTCAGTTATTTCTGTCCAAAATGTAAAGCTGCAAATCCTGGATCGTGTCTCCTTTCCCTCCTTCTCCCTTGTGCTGAGTTTTCTTTCTCACATCTCCTTCTCTAGGTTCTGATTCATTTCACTCTTTGTGAGCTCTCATTTGGCATCTCCCATGCTGTCTGCCTGCCAATTCCTTGCAATCCCCACTGTCTCTCCACTATGTTACTTGGATGTCTGCCAGTTCTCAGCCTTTAAACTTCAGTATTTCTAGGATCTGCTCTCCTGAGATTTTTTTTTTATTTCCTCTCCCTTTTTAATATTTCTAACCATTTCTCCTTTGGCCCTGTGCTGAACTCTCTCTAGGCACAAGGAAAATAAGAAGGTTCTTTGGCGACCTGACTTGGAACAGATTGAATTCCGAAGGGTGGTGTAGAGATTTGTTGCAATATGCTCCTGGAGGCTTTATTCAAATTGCAGGGGCTCTCAGCTGCCTCTTTAAAGGGATAGTCTGTAGATAAACCAAAATTCACAGTTTTAATATGCTCCAGTGATCTATATATGCTAAACACTTTCATTTTTGACAGCCTTAGGAAAGGCAAGAGTTGACAGACAGCGTTATTCTGATAATTTTATTCAGTGTTCTTCCTATTTGCTATAAAGGGCATTTCCCACAAACAATCAAGTACAACTGAATGAGGGAAGCTTACTAATTTACAGGGGAGAAAATATTCTGGGATGTTTTTCCATGCCAACCCTTTGATAAGTACTGCAAATTTGGAAAAAGTATGTCAGTTCCAATGTGTACATCCATGCCTCCTTATGGAAGGCAGCTCCTCTGCTCTCCTTACAAGCACGTCTCTGAGCCTGCCTTCAACCTCACACCTGCTCTGAAGCTCTGCTGCTGCTGAACTGCGGGTCCAGTTCCTATCAAAGGGCTGGATCGGTGCTTTTGGACACAACAAAGAGTGTGTGGTGTGTTATGTGTCTGTGGTGTGCTATCTGTGTATGGTGTGTTATGTGTCTGTGGTGTGCTATCTGTGTGTGGTGTGTTATCTGTGTGTGGTGTGCTATCTGTGTGTGGTGTGCTATCTCTGTGTGGTGTGCTATCTCTGTGGTGTGCTATCTGTGTGTGGTGCCCTCCACAAGCAGGAGCCTGAGCAGGAGCTCAGGTTGGTGCTGGCCCCAGCCCCAGCCCACGGCTTCCCCAGCAGCTCTCCCACCCTCCCAGACACAGCCCCAGCTCCCAGCCTCGAGCTTTATTTACCTTTGCCTGAGGCTTCATGTAAACTCCAAGCCCAGTAATAAAGTGTGCAGCTTTCTCTGTCACGGGCTCTTGAATACTCTCCTTATGATTTAGTGTTTCTACAAATAACTGTTTTCTATTTACTCTCCTGAGCTGCACTTACAGCAGTGGGACTCTTGTTACAGTCTGTTGTGTTTCTTATTAATGCCGCATGTGTTCATCGCAGCTGAAATGCTGCAGTGAATACCAGAGGAATTATGCCTTAAGTGGAGTCTGAAATGTAAATCTCAGGATACTGCTCTCCAGCGGTTCATCCAAACTGCCTTTCACTGGTTAGCTTCTAATTTCTTTTCCCAGGACAGGCTGGTGTGCAAGGACTGTCCCTGAGCTGTCGCTGAACACACTCGTGCTGAGAGGGCTCTGCCAAGGCTGCAGCAGCCCCGGGGAAGGGAGGGTCAGGGGGTCCCGGAGCAGCCACGGCTTGTGCAGGAGGCAGGGATGGGGGGCACAGCCCGGTATGCAGGGTCTGTCTGAGGGTCCCGGAGCAGCCACGGCTTGTGCAGGAGGCAGGGATGGGGGGCACAGCCAGTCCTGCAGGTCTGTCTGAGGGTCCCGGAGCAGCCACGGCTTGTGCAGGAGGCAGGGATGGGGGGCACAGCCCGGTGTGCAGGGTCTGTCTGTGGGGGCTTTCCGGAGGGAGCGGGGTGCCAGAGCTGCTGTGGGTGGTGGCTGAGTGCTGGGGAGGCAGAGGGAGAGCAGGAAAACCCTGACCCTGTCCCATTCCTGTCCCATCCCTGTCCCTGTCCCTGTCCCTGTCCCTGTCCCCGTCCTATCCCCGTCCCTGTCCCATCCCTGTCCCTGTCCGTGTCCCTGTCCCTGTCCCTGTCCCTGTCCCTGTCCCCGTCTTATCCCCGTCCCTGTCCCATCCCTGTCCCTGTCCGTGTCCCTGTCCCTGTCCCTGTCCCTGTCCCTGTCCCCCTCCTATCCCCGTCCCTGTCCCATCCCTGTCCCTGTCCCTGTCCCTGTCCCTGTCCCCGTCCCTGTCCCATCCCTGTCCCTGTCCCTGTCCCTGTCCCCATCCTATCCCCGTCCCTGTCCCATCCCTGTCCCTGTCCCTGTCCCTGTCCCTGTCCCTGTCCGTGTCCCTGTCCCATCCCTGTCCCTGTCCCTGTCCCTGTCCCATCCCAGTCCTTGTCCCATCCCTGTCCCTGTCCCTGTCCCTGTCCCTGTCCCATCCCTGTCCCTGTCCCTGTCCCTGTCCCATCCCTGTCCCTTTCCCTTTCCTTGTCCCTGTCCCATCCCAGTCCCTGTCCCATCCCTGTCCCTTTCCCTTTCCTTGTCCCTGTCCCTGTCCCATCCCTGTCCCTGTCCCTGTCCCTGTCCCATCCCTGTCCCTTTCCCTTTCCTTGTCCCTGTCCCATCCCAGTCCCTGTCCCATCCCTGTCCCTGTCCCATCCCTGTCCCTGTCCCTGTCCTGTCCCATCCCTGTCCCTTTCCCTTTCCTTGTCCCTGTCCCATCCCAGTCCCTGTCCCTCCCTGTCCCTGTCCCTCCCTGCCTGTGCTCTGATGGCCTCACCCTCAGGAGCAGGGATCAGGAATGCAGGGGGAAGGCTGGAGCAGATGGGGACAGTGTGCACCAGGCACTCAGGAGGCAAAAGGCACGGGACAAAACAGTGCTTGGGGCTCAGGGTCAGCCCATGTCTTTGCAAACCATACACATGAAGCTCAGGGGATCTGTTTAAATCGGTTTGTCTCTCACAAACTGGGGTTTTGCAAGTGATTTAATTGCTGCTTGGGTGAGTGCTTCTCCCTGCAAAGCTCTGCAAAATGAAAGCAGCTAATAATTAATGTCTAATACCGATTATCACACTGGGTGTCTTTGCTGCAGCTCTACTTCATGTGGGCACAACTGAAATGGGATTGGCTCAGCAATAATTTACCCTGCTTAGGAATGTGGGCTTTGGACTCGGATGGGCTTTTATTTATTACCTGTCTCCAGGTGAGGTCAGTCAGAAAACCCTCCGTGAATTCAGCTTGGGTAGCTTTTGAAAGCAGATGAAAAAAGCTGTTAGGAATGAGTCTTAAGTTTCCAGAGAGGCTGGGGAGAAAGGCTTATCCATTTATTATCCAGTACTTTAACCAGGGTCACTTTGGCTTTGCTGAATTCTATCTCCTCAAGGACAGGGAAATCTAACTTTCTCCTTTTGCTTTTTCAATTTCTCCTGCTCCAAGGCTCTTTTTTTAAACTATATTGTAAAATAAGGTGAAAAAAGATTGAATGCAATTCTTCTGTTGCTACCAGGGGAAGCAATGACCAAGGTCAAACACTTTCACACTTTTTCCACCTTCAAAGTTTTAGTCAGACTTCATCTGGAGACTTCTAAAGGTTGGTTGAAAACATGCTTATCAGTCTAGGAATGTAAGTCATGAACAACTTCAGCTCTTTATCTTCCACAGAATTTAACTGCAGAGGAAACAAAGGATTAATAGGCCTTGGATTCTGATGTCCCACACGCCACAGTGCTGGGGAGGGATGGACAGAGCTGAGGGAGGGATGGACAGAGCTGGGGAGGGATGGACAGTGCTGGGGAGGGATGGACGGAGCTGGGGAGGGATGGACAGAGCTGGGGAGGGATGGACAGAGCTGGGGAGGGATGGACAGTGCTGGGGAGGGATGGACAGAGCTGGGGAGGGATGGACAGTGCTGGGGAGGGATGGACGGAGCTGAGGGAGGGATGGACAGAGCTGGGGAGGGATGGACAGTGCTGGGGAGGGATGGACAGAGCTGAGGGAGGGATGGACAGTGCTGGGGAGGGATGGACAGTGCTGGGGAGGGATGGACGGTGCTGGTGCCCTGCAGCTGCTGCTGGAGCTCATCCTGCTGCCCTGCACAGCCCTGCACTGCAGCACCCAGGGCAGAGGGCAAGGCAAGGAGCCTGACAGGAACTTTCTCTCAAACTGGAGACATCCAAACAGAGCCCTTATTTACTAAAGTGATTAAGTCATCTGTTCATTTTCACTGACTGGGGCTTGGCCTGTGAATACAGAAGTTGGAACTGCCTGTTCTTCACTTGTTTTTCCATGTCTTGGATAATTCTCTCTCTAGTCGTGTTTTGTTCCATCTCATCCATTTCCCTGTAGGACACAGTGTCTATTTAGCAGTGACTTATGAAATAAATGAATCTCCAGGGCAGGACACTTCTGCTCTCTGTCTTACCCTTAATAGGTATTGAAACATATGAAATAATTCCTAAGTTGTTTAAGAATCATAGTAATTATTCCTACTTCACATATAATTATTTTTTAAAAGGACTCTTTTTTATAGTTTACTCTTTATTACGTGAACAGTCTTTAACAGTGTTTATCACAAAGGCACATTTAAATCCATTCTGTTCCATTTTGTTTTCTCAGAACAGTCTTTTCACTTCTCCATAGAAAACGGGAATGGACAAAATGTGAAGTATGTGTGAGTGAAATGATGGTACATGGCCTGATGGAGAAATGGATCTTTTAAAAATAGTGTCTTGCAGTCTTTCTCCTAGTGGATTGGGAATGGGCCTGTTCTGAGCTCGTTAATGTGGGGCTGGTGTAGCTGCCAGCTCAGCTGCCTCTGTTTAGCTTTGTGAAGAGCTTTCCCTACTGGGTTTTTTAAATACAGAACTAAAACCGTGCTGAGCTTTTCTTTTGCCCTGACAGGAGCTCTTATGTGTGAGCAGCGGCTGCTTTCCATTTGCAGTCCTGTCTGCAGCCCTGTGCAAAGCTCCAAAGCTCTCTGTGCTTTGGGAACAGCCAGCCTGGCATCGGCCCTGGTTACTGGGAGCTTCTGAAGGAACAGCCCATTCTGGGATTCATTATCTGCCTGTCCTCCCTCTGCAGAAACGAGGGGAATATCTGTCCCCTTTGGGAGGGAGCAGGACAATGGAGGGCAGTGCCTGGTTAAAGGGAGCCCTCCTCTTTGGCAGTGGCGGGTTGTGGATGTTTGCGTTTCCCCAGGTTGTGAACGTTCGTGTTTCCCCAGGAGCCAGGGCTGTCCATGAGCAGCTGCTCTGGGAGCGCCCAGCTCAGCTGGGCACAGGGCAGGGCTGGCACAAAGCACCTGACGCAGAGGGATTCCTTTGCTAATGAACGTTGGTGAGACTGTGTGAGCACGCACAGGCATGAGACTAATGAATACATGTGCCAGAAGAGGAAAAGAACCTGCATCAGGTTTGCCTTGCTCAGCACCAGGCCTGGCACTGCTGTGTGCCAGGGAAAGGAATGGAGAGCTGAGAGGGCACAGAGCTCTCCAGAACTACAAATGTGCTTTATGAAAACAAGGTGAATGAGCAGATTTGGGAGAGTCCAGTCCTTCTCCCTTTCCATATCAGTTTCCTGCGGGTATAGAACTCCACATAAAAACTGCAGACATTTAAACTGAAGACTTATTTCCTTGCTGTGCTTGACCTGTGTATGTGGTGACATAAAAGACAGGAGAAATGAGAAACACTGATTTTTATTAGTTTTCTTTTCCTCCACAAACCTGTTTGGTTCAAAATAGAAGCAGTGTAAATAATAACAAATATACTGGTACCTAAATCCCTCCAGGTGCCATAATGCAAGGAACTTATGAAACCAGGTATGGACTGTTGTTAAAACACACTTTTCTTTCTAAAAACATAACCATGGATTAAATCAATTTGGTAATTAAGAACTGGAATTTAACTGTGCAAAGGACAAAGAAAGGTTTCCAATTATATTAAATTAATATTATGTATTCGCTCAGAGTAGGTCTCTGTGAGAAAAACTATTTTTGGACTGAAATTTTAGAGCAGACCTCCTTTGCTATAATACATCATACTTCTAGTAAACCTCCTGAAAGATCAGCTTTCCAATCTTTGTGTCCCAGGAGCTTGTTCTTTATGCGCTTTTTTCCCTGTTGGAAGCATCTCAGAATTTGCAGCTTTACTTTTGGATGGACAGTTACAGTGAGGGAGTTTAGTCCAAGAATATCAGTATGGGTTTTATCATTGTGATTAGGCTGCTCTGTTAATGGTTTACTTAAAACAAAGAGATCTTTGCTGTGGTGTTTGCTGCCCAATCATAACTATCTGGAGTATTTCAAATATTCCTAGCTTTTCATGCAAAGGATAAGAGCATCTGCAGCTGGCTGTCCTTTTGTGTGTATCTTGCTTCTGCCTTAAATATTTCCCTTGGAATTCTCAGGAGCTTTGGGAATGGTTTTTTAAACTCTCAATCCCTGCCTGGCTGTAGTTGGACACCCAGCAGGCTGTTGTATCCTGTGCTACAGACAAAACCTGTTAAAATGATTGAGCAGCCTCCCTCAGAGCAGCTGGATTCTGCCCTTGGACAGGCTGAATTCCTTGGAGGCAGCTGGGTGCTGTGCTGGGCCCTGCAGCTCTGGGGACACTGGGGACACTGGGCAATGGTTAAAATGCACAGCAGGGACTGGTGCTGTCACTGGTCAGTGTTTCTGCCTTGCCTTCAGATAGAACCAGAGCATTTCCAGTTCTTGTGACTTTTTGGGGCTGAGGGCTTTCAGCAATGCAAAAAATGGCTGTTCCAGACCCAGTTTCCTCCTGCCCTGAGGTGCTGCAGTGAATGTTACTGTGGATAGAAATCAAGTTAAACATCAACAGCAAAGTGAAGAGGATCAGGGTACAAGTTGAACTGTTGCGTGCCTGTTTCATTAAGGCATATGCATGGTTTTATGGTCTGAAAACACCCCATTTAATTAGTGTTTTGTTCTTCAGATCGTTAGTTCCTCTAAGAAAATGTTTATTTTTATCCCACTAAGAAAATGAAGCTATTAAAAAAAGTTGTTTCACTGTTTCTAGTGGGTGACAGTTTGCCCTTTGCCATTTCCCTCGATGGCCCAAGGTCAGTGCTGAAGCTGCTGAAGGAGTCCCCTCACATCCCAGCTGGGCACAAGGAACTTCATTTTTATTGTATACTGATTTAAACTTGTATTTGGCATTAGCTCAAAAACGAATTCTAAGCCAGCACACTCCTTTAGGAGCATTTGCAAAGGAGCTGGGAAGTTGTGAATCTCTCATTGCACAACTGGAGAGGTGTGGGCTGTGCTGCACTCTCAGACCAAATTCCATTCCCAGGAGCTTCATTGTGCAGTCCTTGCCACGTCACAGGAGTCCACAAGGTACAGGCACAGCTGCACCCAGGGCAATCCATAGAAATACCAATGGAAAAAATCTTCCTTGATAAAAATGAACATTCTCTCCCCCCAGTACACAACGGTTCGCCTCATGAAAGCATTTCTATCTGATTTTTAACATCTCTGAGCTTAAAAATTGGTCTGTTCAATGAGCCCATGTAACTCACAGTGAGATGACTAAATCATGTACTTTGGTTATCTTGCTACTTGAAGAATTGATTAATGATGACACAGAGCAAGTAGGTATTGAGCAGAGCAAACTGGCTGGTAACACATGTTCTCCCCTTCTTAGAGGGAAAAACATGTTCTCTATTTCCTTCCAGTGTCTGGCTTTTATCTCTGCAAAACACAGGATCACAAAGTACATGGCAGCATTCCCAGGAATGATATCCATGGCTGCCCTGCCCCTGCATGGGGAGGTGCTGAGCGGGGCTGGGCAGTGCCAGTTGAATTCAGCACCCTGGGGCACAGCATGCCAGCGGCTGAGTGTCCCTCTGCTCGTTTGTCTGAATTCTGAAGAGAGAAAGAACATGCAGAAACAAGAAGAACAGGAAGCACTGAGTCTCACAGCAAACTGCTCCTCGCAGTTCTCTTTTTGGGGTTTCCAAGCAATGAAACAAAAGGTTTCTCTTGCTTTCAGACTGCATTTGAAAACATTTTCAGTCACTTTATTTCTCTTTCATCTCCTGAGAAACTGAGTAAACTGTAAATGAAACAAAAGCACTTTACCACCACAGATGAATCCGGAGGTATTCAACAGCACAGAACTTGCTAGGAAGAAGCCAGGCAACATTTTCTGAGAAAGAAATGTTCTTGCTGTATGCCTGGTATCTTAATCCACTGCTACCTTTTGTCTTCTATACCCCAGAGGACCATAATTCAACACTAAAAAACCCTCCTTACAAAATATACAATAGCAGCCCGTAAAAATGAGCTGCAAAGCACGCTAAGGCCATGTACAAACGTGAGCAGTGCTGAAACAGGAATCACAATCCACAGGCTCCTTGTCATCACTTAGATGTGTGCCACAGAGCACTGTCACTGTGCTGTGGGGGCACTCTGGGGCTTCAGTGCTTGCTGATGGCTTTCTCAGCTCTCCAGAGAGCACAGCCAGCCCTGCAGGGGCAGAGAGCAGCACTGCTGTATCCTGCACACACAGAGAGCAGTGCTGCTGTATCCTGCACACACAGAGAGCAGCACTGCTGTATCCTGCACATAGAGAGAGCACAGCCAGCCCTGCAGGGGCAGAGAGCAGTGCTGCTGTATCCTGCACATAGAGAGCACGGCCAGCCCTGCAGGGGCAGAGAGCAGCACTGCTGTATCCTGCACACACAGAGAGCACGGCCAGCGCTGCAGGGGCAGAGAGCAGTGCTGCTGTATCCTGCACACACAGAGAGCAGTGCTGCTGTATCCTGCACTCACAGAGGGCACAGCCAGCCCTGCAGGGGCAGAGAGCAGCACTGCTGTATCCTGCACACACAGAGAGCAGCACTGCTGTATCCTGCACACACAGAGAGCAGCACTGCTGTATCCTGCACACACAGAGAGCAGTGCTGCTGTATCCTGCACTCACAGAGAGCAGTGCTGCTGTATCCTGCACTCACAGAGAGCACAGCCAGCCCTGCAGGGACAGAGAGCAGTGCTGCTGTATCCTGCACTCACAGAGAGCACAGCCAGCGCTGCAGGGACAGAGAGCAGTGCTGCTGTATCCTGCACTCACAGAGAGCAGTGCTGCTGTATCCTGCACATAGAGAGAGCACAGCCAGCCCTGCTGGACCCTGGACCCTGCCTTAGGGTTGGGTGCTGTCCCGGCCCTTAGGGCAGCCTCTCCTTTGCTTCCATGGCCACCACGGCGCTGCCGCGCTCCCCTCGCGTTCCGGGTACTTGCGCGGTCCTGGCAGAGCCGCTGGAGCTCGGGGCAGCGTGTCCCCGCTCTCTGGGAGACGCTCGTGCCTTTGCAGCTCTTCCCAACTAGGTAAAGTATGTGGAAGGATCGTGCCCAGCCTCTGCTCCGTGCAGGGCTCACACTGGCCAGCTGACCTGCTGGAAGAAATCATTTTGCATTGCTCTGATGCCAAGTTTTGTTAGAGTAACTTGAAAAGCATTTAAACTCTTTATTAACATTCATAAACCAGTTTATTCTCCATGGCAGTGATGCTGGGCAAGGCTTCTGCTTATTTTGGGTCCAGCCCTGCCTCTCTGTAAGAAAGCCTTTTGCAAGGTCTTGATCACCTTCAGTTTGACTTAAGGAATGAAATCAGTCCATGACTAATTTTGAAACCAACTAAAAAGCAATAAAATTGTTTTGTCTGTGGGGACCTGTTTCTCTGATAAAAGGAACGGTCTCAGCCAGATTTGCTGCACAGGCAGAGTTCACTGGCCATGCCGCTGCATCAGAGGCCTTGGCAAAGCAGGACTTGCTCTATCCACTCCTTTATTCCCTTCCTTTTGAAACCAGAGTTCCTTTCTTTTGGGAATCTGTTTTTGGCTCAGTGAGTGTCTCTACCCCCAAGTCTCTCTCTTTTCAGTCCTGTTAGAAGTGCTGTATGAATTCTCAGACTCTCACTGCTCCTGACCTGCTGCTGTCCCAGCTGAAGGGCTTTTCTCTCCTGCAATATCCTCATTTACACACCCACTCTCCTTTTGTCCTCCTCAGGACCGCACCTACCAGGTCCAGAACTTCAACTCTGTTCTGTGTGGTCACAGGTCAGGAAATAAGTCAGAGCAAGGTGAAGGATGAAAAAAGAACTTAGATAATATGACAGAAATTATTTCCAATTTAGAAGAACACTGAAGCGACTGCTAGAAAATTAGAGCTTGTATCTGACTGGAAAGGAGACAACTCGAGAAACTGAGCTTAGAGAAACCTTAGAATTGAATTTTGGCACGTCCAACAGCAGAATAAATCCCACTAATTAAAACATATTTGAGCTAATTAGTAGGATCAGAGTTGAATTAGGAACACTTTTAATAGCTTGGAGAGGAAAGATAATAAGAGAAGTGCCAATTTTTCAGAATGTTTAGGAAAGGCGCAGGGGGAGGGGAAGGGTGAGAGAGGCCTCTGTGAGCAGATCAGGGAATTGGGTCAAACTCGTGGTTATTGGGTCCAATCAGGCCCGGTGCAGCCCCAAGGCCGGCTTGCTGGGGCAGGAATGAAGGTCCCCAGCCCCTGGCAGGCAGGCTCTGCATGCATCCATCCACGCATAGTTTCCACTGCAGGACTGCAGCCAAGCCAGGCGTGGAGCCTGGCTGTGGGGAGCACAAATGGGAAACTGGAACTGAAGGGGAAAGGCAAGCTTCAGAGCTCCAGCTCATTAGAGAAAAACAGACACAAGCTTCCCTGCCTCGCACTCCAGATCTCCTCGCTTTGATTCTGTTGCTATGGCATTCATAAAATTCCAGCATTTCAATGCAGCAACGAGGAAATCTGGCACATAACTGCAGGTTAATCAGTTGTTTGAAATGAAATTGGGTTCAGCATTTCTAAATTCACCCCAATTACAGAATCACAAGACCAGTTAGGTTGGAGAAGACCTCTAGGATGATGGAGCCCAACCTTTGCTCAGCCTCTGCCTTGTCAGCTGGAGCAGAGGTGAGCCATGCAGGCCAGGAATCCATTCCTGGGGCTCAGGTACCTCACCTGGGAGAGGGGGGCTTGGAAAGCCTCAGCCCCTGCTCACAGCAGCTGCCCAGAGGGGCTGTGCAGCCCCAGCAGGCCCAGGCAGGCAGCACGGGGCACCTGGAACCTGCTGGCAAGGGCAGGGTGGGAGCCACAGCCCGAGAGGGGCTGAGAACAGCTGACTGCTCTGCCACTGATGTGCCACTGATGCGTCACACACAGAAAGGGCTATCTGTTGGCAAGGAAACAAATAAAAAACATCGGAGTTCTCCTTTTTTGTTTTGTTTTGGTTTTGATTTCTGTATGGGCAGAATGTTCATTCCTTTGAAAAAAAAAATAAAAACCACACCAAAAAACCCAGCAGCAACCAAACTTAGGGAATAAGCAGCAGCCCTTTGGAGACCTGCCCCTGTCACTTGCTGAGGCATTTCTGTGCACAGCTGACAAAGGGAGAACAAAGCAGAGCCAGCCCTGAGCTGCACTCACTGTCCGTGCCGGCTCCCAGCTTGCTCGAGTTTCTAATGGCAACCACAAAAACTATTCAGCTATGGCAAGCAATGCCTCCATCCTTTTGTTAGGTCATGTTTGAAATCCTGCAAACTCTTTAAATAGCAACATCTTATGAAGTACAGTCATCAGATTAAAGAGCTTTTATCTGCATTTTCTAGGACTTTCTCTTAACTGTTCTCCTATGGAAAGAATGGTCTTTGAGTTACTGAGGGGAAATTCACTGTCAGAATTTTAAAATGGAATTGTAAAACTGGAAAAAAGAATGTATTTAACTAAACTGGAGATGAAGGGACACACTTCCCAGTTTCACAATTCTTTAATATTCAGATTCATTTCATATTCACTGAACAGAAATTAGAAATAGGTGTAACTTTTGGAAAGTTTAATAATCTTTGACAGAAATCACCTACTTTAATGTTACACTGACCTAATTTTACTGGGCATGATTATTTACCTTGAAGTCTCTGGGAGTTTTACTGGTGAAAGTATTGGGAGATATAAACTGTGTTGGAAAATTAAAAGCAAAACCAAAGAAGAACATATAATTCAAGCGAGGTGGGAAATGTTTTTCACATCAAAATATGAAATGCACACACACAAAATACAGTTACCATATTGAAATCTCAAATACTTCCAGTTGGAAAATTCCCTGTCAGCTCTACAAATGTTAGAGCTGCCAGGCTCCCTCCTTCTCTCACAGAGGAGACAATCTCTGCACCCACCTCTGAGGAGGAAAGGAAGAGACAGGAAATCAGCTGGGAAACAAGTAATATCAGTCTAAATATCAGCAAATACAAAGTTCATTTTACAATCGTAGACAAGAATTTGTAACCTCCGTGACAAGAGTCACAGAGACAGCAGCACCTCAGTCCTCAGTTGTGTTTCTTGGGTACACATTCTTTCTTACTCTTTTTCTTTCATGCCAGTTCAGCAGTAAAACAGCATCTTGTTTCAACTTTGATGCTCCATGGGCATTACCAGGTCCTTTATTCCTGCAGCACAGTGAGATGTGCTTTTCCCCTAAAGCTTTTAGTGAATGCTGCAAAGCTTTCTATTATTGCTGAGTATTTTAGCAACACCAAAAAAAAAAAAAACAATTAAGAGGAAAATAGGAATGATTAAATGTCTTCTGCCACCTTGGATTGATTTACAGTTATAATTTGGCTGAGCAGTGTTCACAGTAAAGTCTCTCACAGCCTACGTACAGTTGTAGAGAAAAGAAGGAGGGGGCAGGAGGTCGGAAGGCTCGACCCTCCCTGAGCTCTGGCACTGCTGAGGGACTGCCTGTGTTGCTGGAGTAACCGTGTCCTCCTTGGGAAAATGCTGCTGCTTGCATTGGAAGGAGGCTCCACTGCCTTGGCTCGTGTCCCTGGAAAAGCAGCGAAACCAGTGACAGGGACGTCCCCAGTGCTGGCTCTGTCACACTGACACCTCGTCTTTTCTTTGCTTGGGGTGACCCCTGTCACTGCTGGGCTTGGGAAGGGTTTCTGTGGGACAGAGGGAGCCTTATGCCCTGCATGCTAATTCTGGGACAGGGAATGCTCTGAGCAGAGCACGCTGCCTCTTCAGCTGCCTGTGAACAGGCCAGGGAAACAGGAGAGTTTCAGAAGAATCTAATTTACAGTGCTATCCCTAGCTGGCAGTCAGTACCGATGGGACATGCAGGCAATTCCTCTGGGGATTAACCAGCAACTGGGCACTTGTCCTGGAGCCACTGCAGCCCTCCCCTCTCTGGGAGGCACAGAGGGGACAGATGTGCTGGGAATGGCCCTGGGCAGCCCAGAGGGGACAGATGTGCTGGGAATGGCCCTGGGGAGCACAGAGGGGACAGATGTGCTGGAATGCCCCTGGGCAGCACAGAGGGGACAGATGTGCTGGGAATGGCCCTGGGCAGCACAGAGGGGACAGATGTGCTGGGAATGGCCCTGGGGAGCACAGAGGGGACAGATGTGCTGGAATGCCCCTGGGGAGCACAGAGGGGACAGATGTGCTGGGAATGCCCCTGGGGAGCCCAGAGGGGACAGATGTGCTGGGAATGGCCCTGGGGAGCCCAGAGGGGACAGATGTGCTGGGAATGCCCCTGGGCAGCACAGAGGGGACAGATGTGCTGGAATGCCCCTGGGGAGCACAGAGGGGACAGATGTGCTGGGAATGGCCCTGGGCAGCCCAGAGGGGACAGATGTGCTGGGAATGCCCCTGGGCAGCCCAGAGGGGACAGATGTGCTGGAATGCCCCTGGGGAGCCCAGAGGGGACAGATGTGCTGGGAATGCCCCTGGGCAGCACAGAGGGGACAGATGTGCTGGGAATGGCCCTGGGCAGCCCAGAGGGGACAGATGTGCTGGAATGCCCCTGGGCAGCCCAGAGGGGACAGATGTGCTGGGAATGGCCCTGGGCAGCCCAGAGAGGACAGATGTGCTGGGAATGCCCCTGGGCAGCACAGAGGGGACAGATGTGCTGGGAATGCCCCTGGGGAGCACAGAGGGGACAGATGTGCTGGGAATGCCCCTGGGGAGCACAGAGGGGACAGATGTGCTGGGAATGGCCCTGGGCAGCCCAGAGGGGACAGATGTGCTGGGAATGCCCCTGGGGAGCACAGAGGGGACAGATGTGCTGGAATGCCCCTGGGGAGCCCAGAGGGGAACAGATGTGCTGGGAATGCCCCTGGGCAGCACAAAGGGGACAGATGTGCTGGGAATGGCCCTGGGGAGCACAGAGGGGACAGATGTGCTGGAATGCCCCTGGGGAGCCCAGGGGCAGCAGGGCCTGGGCCCCAGCCAGCAGCCAGGGCCACCTGCACAGCAGGACATGGCCAGGGCCGTCCTACAGGACACTGTGCTTGAGACATGAAGCATTTGGCTCATAAATAAAGCCAGGTCTCACTGCTGGATTTGCTCTTTGATTGCACAGAGAGGCAAAGTGTGCTTTTGATGTGGATGTAGGGAGAAGAAGAAGAATCCTCCATTTTCCTTGGTAGATTTTCAGGCAATAAAAATGTTCCCCACTGAACATATCTATGCACACCTGCCTCATGCTGGTTGTGATAAACACGGGCTCTGGGTATCACAGAGTGTTTGCCTGCAGGCAGGTATGGACATGCTTCTGGTTAGGTGCCGATTCCTGACACCAGCTTTCAGGTCCTGTGGCCGGTAAATGGGAGCTCTCCCTCACAGATGCTCAAGGTCCACATCGGGGTTACCTGGAGTGCTGTGCAATGGGTGGAAAGCTGCCCTGCAGGTTCCTGCCCCCATCCCAAGGGTGCAGCACTGTGTGCTGGGCAGGGAGCTGCCCCAGGGAAGGACTCGCTGCCCCGCCTGGGCCCTGAGTTTGGGATTTCAGTGAATCCCTGCCTTTGTCAGAAGGTTTAATAACAGCGTGTACATTTCTTTCTTCTCTTAAATTACACAGTTGATTTTACTTTTCTTATGATGGCAATTTTATTGTAAGGTTTTGTTTCTCTTTCACTGTGCATGAAATGGAACACTGAGGTGGCTGTTCAAGAATCAAAATTATTCCTGTAATTGTAGCGCAGTGAATAACTATGTGCAAGAGAATAATCTTGTAAAAGCTGATTACCTCAGTCATTAATAATTAGGATTTATGAGTTAAGTAATATGCTGCAACTATATCCAACACCTTGGTAATTGCATGTGGAAAGTTGAGAGATAATTTTAGAAATAATTCATTGGGAAATCCCAAGTGACAACTAAACCAGCATCTTAGGTTCTGCCTGTGGCTTCTCCCTTCAGCTCTGACTGTTTGAAGATGGAGTGGCAATTTGCAGTCTTGTCTCATTTGTGGACATACACATTTGTTCATTTTAATTTCTTTCTGCATTGCTTAATTGGATTCTTAGCAAGATTTTTTGTTTTACTGGGTTCTTCTGGCAGAAGAATTAATAATACATCTGAAGTTTAAGTGGATGTACACAGAGTTGTCTGGTCCTTACATTTTCCTCTATATTTTTTTCTGATTGTTAACAGACTCAGTATAAATTAAATTTTCATATATTTAAAAAGACAAGAAAGCTCTTTCAATCTACTCCAATTTTGTATCCTATTCAGTGATATAAGAAATCTGGCAAATTCAAGTCTTGCAAGTATGGAGAGGACAATTACAAATCTAACAATATTTTTCTGTCCCTTCTCCCTTCAAGTTCAGCCAGGAGCCTAAGCAGGTGCTCATCTGTAAATAAGCAAGTGGTTTTTTGAGTACCCTTTGCACGGCAGAGCTGTCACTGTGCGGGCAGGGCCTGCCCTCCAGCACCTCCAAACATTCCAGCTATTTCTGCTCTGCCAATTACACAGGAGCAGAATCACACCTAGGTTTTGCCTTTCGTGCATTTGAGACAGACAAATAATCCAGCTTCGTGATTCAGTACTAGGGAAGCATTCTATATTGTATTTTAGATTCCTAGCCAATGTGGCGTTTAATATTGGAGCTAATTTCTCATGTGGATGCTCCCTGTGCTGTGACAAAATGGCTCTTAAAACACAGGACTCCTTATTTTTTTCCAGTGGAAGCAGAGGCAGATTTTAACTGTAGAGGAGCAGAGAGCAAAATAAGGGCATGTTGTAATCATTACTGCATGTAACAGAGCAGAAAAATGCCCGTGTCTCTTTATTTCAGGACTCTGTGCTGAAGCTCTCACCTCCTGAGAGTGCCGAGACCCTTGCCTGGGCTGCTAGAGTCGACAGAACTCCTGCCCTGGCACAGAAACGAGCATATATTTTGTTTTCCTTTTTAAAATCTACTTTGCTCTCCACTGATATATGTTGAAGTTGTATGTTGTCCCAAAGTCGCAGCCAAGTTTCACCATTTTTACAGACACAGGTTTTTCAGGGTGATGTAGTCTGTCAGAATTCCCAGCAGTTACTTTGTCGACGCCCCATTTTTTTACCACGAAGCGGTTCCTTTCGCAGCTTTCTCCCAGCTCGTTGCCGGCAGTACGGCAGCGCCAGCCGGCCAGGTGCCTGTACAGAACGGGCAGGTGAGGGGGCACAGCCGGGGGTTCCCGATGGTGGCACCACCGCACGGCTGAGGCGCGGCTGGTGGCACTGCCGAGTAACAAGCGCGGAGTCCAGCACCTTTCCCGGCAGGACACCCGCGGGTCCCGCCGCGGGAAGCACCGGGCTGCCGCTGCCGCCAGCCGGGGGCCGGGGAGCGCTGCCCGCGGCTCTCCTCACCCGAGTGGCGGTAACGCGGCCGGCTCCTGCCCAGAGCTCACCCCGCGGGCCCGGGCACAGCCGGGACACAGCCGGACCCGCGGTACCTGCGCGGGCCAGGGGAGGGCCCAGGCGGGGCAGGGGCTGTGCCGGCGGCGGAAGCGCCGCTCCGCCCGCCCCCAGCCGAGCCGCAGGTGGGGCGGGAGCGGGAGCGGCACCGGCAGCGGGCGGTGCGGCTCTGCCCGGCCCTCCCCGCCCGGCCCGGCCCGCGCTGGCCCCGCGCCCGGCGGGGCTGTGGCGGCGGACGAGCCGCGCTCCGCGCCCGCCTCCCTGGCGAGCGGCGCCGGGCGGGCGGCCATGGACGGGCAGCCCCCGGCGGGCCCCGCCGCGCCGCGCTGGAGGCGGCGAGCGACCCCCCGCCCGCTGCCGCTCGCCTGGAGCAAGCCGCGGCCGCAGTCGTACCAGAGCCCCAGCGGAGTGCTCGTCACCGACTTCCCCGTGGAGGACAGGTGCGCCTTCCCCGCGACTCGGCCCGCCGGCACCGGCAGCCCCGCCATGGGATCGGTGTCCAACGGGACCGTGCGGCCGCCGGGCTCCCCCGCGCTGTCCCCGGAGCGGCGCTCCCAGCTGCTCGCCCTGCCACCGGACAGCCCCGTCGGTTCGACCGCCAACGGCACCGTCTCCCCGCCGGGCAGCGGGCAGGGCCGCCGGCCGCGGCCGCCCAGGACAGCGGGGCTGCCCGCGCTGGCCCCGCAGCAGGAGCGGATCGTGTTCGGAGCCAGCGCTCAGCCCGCACCGTGCCCCCGGGCTGGTGAGCCCCCGGAGGAGCCGGGAGGATCCCCTGGACGCGGCCCCCGGGCTGCCGGGCCCCCGGAGGAGCCGGGAGGATCCCCTAGGAACGGCCGGGCTGCCGGGCCCCCGCAGGAGCCGGGAGGATCCCCTGGACGCGGCCCCCGGGCTGCCGGGCCCCCGGAGGAGCCGGGAGCGCCCCCGCAGGAGCCGGCGGGGTCCCTCGGGAGCGGATCGCCCCCCGCGCTGCTGAGCACGCACAGCCCCGCGGCGCGCAGGGTGGGCTCGCAGCAGCTGATCCCCCGCAGCCTGGCCGAGGGCCGGCCCGCGGGCCGCGCCCAGGGCCACGAGCGGGGCCTCAAGGCGCGCAGCCTGGTGGAGACCCCCCGGCCGGCCCTGGGCAGCGACCCCGAGGACGAGCCCGAGGGCGGCCCGGGCGCGCTGCGGCGCGGGCTCCGCTCCACGTCCTACCGCCGGGCCGTGGTCAGCGGCGTGGACCTGGACGGCTCCGCCGAGTGCAAGAAGAAGAACAGAATGTCCCAGCCCGTCCTGAAAGCGGTGGTTGAAGATAAGGAGAAGTTCTCGAGCCTGGGGAGGATAAAGGTAAGGTGTGCTGATAGGTGAAGGTGTTGGCTCCGTGGGAGTGTGGCCCTGCTGATCCTGCATTTCCCATAAATGCTGGGAGCTTTCAGATTGCTTTTTTGCTAACGCAAAACTTTTGATGTGACTGTGAGTTTTAAAAGTGCTGTTTTCCAAGTGAGGTGTTGGAGATGGCGGGCTCTGTTGAAACCCAGGAGGTTCAGGGCCTTTGCTAGCTGCCTCCTGCTCGCCTTTCCTGCTGGATTCTCCAGCTTTCACAACTGAACCCCGGGCTTAAAACCTGTGTCCCAGAAAGGAGTAAACAGGAAAAAAAAGGGACATTATCTTAATAAAGTCTGTGTGCTAGAATAGAGACAGAAAAATGAACTTCCTCCCTCACTTCTCTGAGACATTACTTTTAAAGTATTTTTTTAAATCACTGAGTGATTTTTAAATTGATAGAAATCACTTCAGGTATTTTAATGCTTGAAAGTAAAAGCAGCATGCCTGTTTTTAAATCTTGGCTGTAATCACTTAGAATCCTGTAGTAGAGTTACATTGAATGTTAATGTATTAAATTCTAAAGACATACTGATAGTGTTCTTTCACTTATCATAATGTAATATTGTATTTCCTTATTTTAGATATAACTTGTTACTGTATGAAATGTATTCACAGATTTCTGTGTAGTGAAGTACATCCAAGAGCTGATGCTGTAGCTTTTAAAATAATGATCAGCTTTATCGCAGTTTTCAGCCAGTTTGAAATTATGGTAGTGGATGCTTCTGTGAAAACACTACAAACAGCGAAATAGAAATTGGTGAACTTGTCAACAGCTGCAGAGTGTGGTTTGGTTTGGTAGTAGACTTAAAACAGTGAGTTTAGTTTAAGATAGGAGGACATGAAACTGTGGTGTTTTATGAAATAGGCTCTTGGCCCTGGGACTTGTTGCACGAGAGCAGCTGTTTTATTTCAGGGGTTTGTTGTGCTCTCGGAAGGCTCCTTTGCAAAGTGCTCAGAGTGGTTTTGCTTGCAGAGGGGAAGGGCGGCCTCTCAGTGCTGCGCCTCCGCAGGCAGCCCAGGGACAGAGGGATGAGCCGAGTTCACTGAACCCCTCTGCAGCCCGTGCAGTCTGCTTTTGAAACACAGGGAAAACACATCTAAACAAGGCATGAGAGACATGAAACTAGGGTAGCTTTTCACTTTCTCTCGTGACACAGTTGTTTTTACTGAACTCTTGTCCAACACATGAAGTTTACAGATTAGGCCCTGTTGATTTGGTGCCCAAGTCTTGAATAAAACAGACATTCTTGTTACTGTGATTATTTTGCATTCTCCTCCTTCTAACATATCTCTCTTTTCTCTTAAAATTACCCGCAGAAGATGCTGAAAGGACAAGGGACGTTCGATGGGGAAGGTGAGTCCTGTTCTGTCCAGACTTGCTAATAACTCCCAAGGGAAATGAACTTCAGGATCGTTTTGCACACTTCCTTTGTACGGAGTCAAAGACTCAGTGCCTTCTTTTTCAGTAATGCAGCTGAGATTTGGGACTATAATTTTGGCACTAGACCTACCTTAGGGCTATTTTAAAGACTATGAAGTGGCAGACTAAAAAGGTGTGTCAAGGGCTTCTTTTCCGCTTAAGCTCCTGTCCCTCCCCAAACCGGAGCTGTTGGCTGTGTTTGCCTCAGCCCTGTCAGCTCTGTGCAGTTCCACAGTTAGCTCCTCGAGGTGGGACTGCCCTCCTGCCTGTTGTGGGGCTGTGCCCAGGGGCCGGACATCTGATCCATCGGGGGTTTGGGCCCTCCCTGCAGCACGCCCCTGAGTCGTTACCCTGGGCTGGGGGGTCACACAGCTGTTTGTGCCTTCTCATCAGCTCGGGGTGCTGGGCTCGGCCCTTGGGCTCTGTAAGCATTTTCATTTCTTGCTGCTTAGGCTTCAGATATAAGTGTCAGGAAAACACTGTCTGTGGAGCTGTATTTTTGTGGTACTCGTTAATTCTGGGTTTGCCAAGTTTGCTGTTTTTCCCAATATTTCAACAAGAAAACATCTATGATAAGTCCACAGAAGTTCTGTTGCAATAACTGCTACTCTCGTGGCTTTTCCCTGTTTAATGCCTCTTTGAGGTCATCTCAGCTGTGTTACCTTCCTCTTGTTTCTGTTTTCAGAGCTTCCCACTGTGTTCTCTTTGCATCATCCCCTTTCCTACTCTTTATTTTTATCTCTTCTCACGCTATCTCCTGATGATGTTTTCTGGATTCTCTTCAATGATCCTGTCTGTCTGGGATGATCCCAGCTAATAACTTTCTCTGGAATGCCTCCCCCAGTTCAGTTGCTGTGCCAGTTTCCTCAGTTGAAAGTGTAGAAACTCAACAGGCCCTGCCCCAAAGCTGCTCCAAAGGCCACACCTGGTCTGAGCAGGGGGGACAGACCCACCCAGCCAGGTGAGGGGCCGCAGGAGGTGGGGCCCTGCCTGGAGCAGCCAAACTTCCACTTCAGTTCCCCCTTCTCTTGTAGGGGAAGATTGGATGTTCTCCAAAGCCTGGCCCATCTAAAAGTACCTTTCAGAGCCTGCCTGCTTAATGGCTGAGTTGGCCTGTGGGTTTTTGTGGTGTAGAATTTCTGTCCTTGCTCACTGCTGTTGCCAGGGGTGTGTGGCCAGGGAGGTTGGGAAGCAGCAGAGTGCTCCACGCCTGTGTTCCTTTGCCGCTGATAGTTCTCAATTAATGATGGCACAACTCAAACACACCAGGAGGGTATTTGGTCTGGAGGTTCATAGGTCTCCTGCTTACTCAGACAGGCTTTTAACTTTCTATTTGGAATAGTTCTGACCTCAGATCTCTGAAACTGGGAAACAGTGAAATGTGAAGACAGTATTTAGAGCTGACAGAAGAAGGGTTGGCTTGGGCAGTGTGCTTTTCCTGGACATGAAAATAGTGAGACCTGCACATCAGTGACTGCTCCACTGACACGCAATCCTGTTTTCTAATTGCTGGTTAATTACAGAACTGGGTACAGCAAACCAAGGAAGAAAAAATTGTTTGCTATTTTTTTTTCTTGACAAAGGCCACATCTGTTCTTTAATTCGGTCTGGGAGGATCTTTGGGTACAGTGATCCATTGTCACTGTACTGCACCATTGTCCAGCCCAAATCAGTCGCTATCTTTGTCTTGTGGAGTGTGAGCAGCACAGTGACACTTTGGTTTCTTCCATTGTTTAAATGTTACTTTAAATTTTTATGAGACCAACTAAACTAACTTTCTAGCAATGACTGACGTACTGTTGTTATTTGACAGAAAATGCTGTATTATATCAGAACTATAAGGAAAAAGCTCTGGACATAGATTCTGATGAAGAGTCTGAGCCCCAAGAGCAGAAGTTGGATGACAAGGTTGTTTTTCACTATAAGCCCCTGAGGTCGACGTGGAGCCAGCTCTCTGTGGTGAGTTGTATGGCCACAGACAGCATCTCAGGGTGGGCAGAAGCAAAGTCTTCTCTTACTTGCTGCTGGAGTTTTTGGCTGAAATTTGTCATCATCTTTGTCACATCATAACAACGACATGGAGGTCCCAGTCAGTTACTGGTCTTTGTTTCACATAAAAAACAATTAAACCAAGTTCATTTTAGAGGCCTGTACTTGGCAAAGGCACAACTTTACTGATTCATTAAAAAAAGAGTTGTGTGAGTTCACTAAAAGGGTGAATTATACTAAAGAAAGGCTTCAGTTAGTTACAAGCAAGTTGCTGCTGAATTGTTCTAAATCAGTGCCCAGCAGCTCTTAGGCTGGCTCGAGTGCAGGTGTTTAATGGAAAGCGTTTTGAGAAGTGCAGAGCAGAGCTGCCGGTGCTGTGCTGTCCCTTGCACAGGCTGGGAAGTGTCTGCAGGGCCTTGGCAGAGCAGCATCGTTAAACAAAGGGAATTCAGCTCTTCTGCCCAGGGCTGCGGTCTCACTGCCTTCCCTGCCCATAACCTGGCAGATCACTGACAGCAGCTGCTACTGCCACAGCTCTTTCCCGTACATGGGATTTTGGGACCGAAGGAACCATAAAAATTCTGGGCCATTTCTGTGCCTTCTGGAGCGATATCCCTATAATGAAGGGTTTGGGGTTGTTTTTTGTTAATGTAACTTGTAGAATGTTGTAGATGCTCATCTCAGGCATTAGAGAGATTCTGCCATGACAAGATCACCTGCAGTATTTGACCATCAGCTCTGTACATACCAATAAATGAGGGATTAAGCCTCAGGGAGCGCCCCAAAGGCTGGTTAGATGGTCTGATTAGCAGAGCTGTCTTACAGATGCTGATGACCCTTTGCACTTTAAAGTATTGAAAGATGAATCTCTCTGATTCAGTAATTATAATGAAGGCAAGACAATGCGGTTTTGTAAATATGTGCTTTAATTTTCTTTTTCCAACAATCAAATACTTAAAATACAGTTCATTGACTTCATGTTGCAAAAAAAAAAAGTGTTTATAATGAAGTCAAATTGTTTTTTCTGCCTTCTGGGGGAACTAGCAGTTAAATGTTCAACAGCTGAGGTATTTTGGAAGGAACGCTATTTAGTAATAATAATAATGATAATTTCAAAACACTAATTTGCTTTGAGACAGAAATAGCATGAGGACCATCTCAGGAGGAGAACTGTGCTGTGCTTCACTTACAGAAACCAGCTTGTTCTTTACTGCTCCTCACACACAAACTTGTGCACTGTCTGTGTTTGATTTGCAAAATTGGAAGTGGGGAGTATATGGGAGAAGGTGGTGCATGGAGAAAACAGAATCTGGGAACGTGAGACTCATAGTGACTGTGTTCATAACTCTGGAAAAATTACATGCTGTCAATGTGTATTAAGAAGTTAAAAAGTGAGTCTGGAGTTGTTGCAGGAAGTCAGCTGGAAAATGTCAGTCCTGGGTTTCAGCATATGCTAGGAAAGGAGGAGGAGAATGCCTGTGGTGTTTGTGAGCAGTGCCTGTGCTGGGAAAGCGAGGGCAGGGGCAGAGGATCCCCTGTCTGCAGGAGGCTGCCCTGGCACTGCTGCAGCTCCCACCGCGCTGTGCCTGAGGGTAGTGCCCTTCAGGCATGGAGTGCTCAGATTCTTCATGAGAACAGCAATATAAAGGGTGTTTCTGTCTTCCTGAAGTGAATTCACACGTGTTGACCTCAGATGTGACTGGTTTCTCATTCATGTAAAATTCAGGTGCTGTGAGTGGCTTTAGGGAGCCACTCCCAGGTCACTGCCCAGGGTCACTGTCCAGGGCTGCCTCCCCTCCGTGGTACCAGCCCAGACCCCTGGTGTGGCTCTCTGGGGCCTTCAGGGCTGATGTCTGCACCTTTCTCTCCCTGTACTAAAGGGTTTGTGGTCACTTTGGCTGTGGTGCAGCCACTTAGTAGATTCCTGTTGAGTTCCCCCTTTCAGCACCTCCTCATTTTGAAGGCACTTTTTGTCCCTGAATGGAGTTCACCTGTCCTCCTTTCATCCTTTGCTTCTCACCTCCATGGTTGAATCAGCCATTGGTGGGGACGAGTCACTCCAGTGTTAGTAGCAGTGATGTTGGGCCTCTTTTGTTCCTTCTGATCATATTCTTAGTGTAAATAAAGGGGTTTTTTTGCTTAGTATCACACATGTGATGTTTTTTTAGATTACTTCAGCTGAAACATTTTGGACACATCAAAATTAGGTATTGAATTTTCTTTGGCAGAAATGGCCAGAGCAGTCTCCACGTCTGGGTCTCTGTCTTTTGGAAGCATTGCTGTTGGTGGGGAGTGTCAGGCTGGGCCCTTGGCTGTGAGTTCATGTGCCCTGAATTGCTGTGTACTTAGTGGGACACACCCGTGTGTGCCAGCTGCAGTTTGGAGCAGGAATTCAGCAGGTGCCCCGTGGAGCTCCCTGCGCTCTGGCGCTGTCTGTGTTAACAGGGAGCACTGAAATCTGGGGGATGTGTTCCTAGCTATTTCCTGTGCTGTGCATTTTTAGAAAACTCTTCCACGGCATCCAGAAAAAAGTTACGTTGCGCCTTTCAGTGCCATTGCACTTCCTCAGGAATGCTCTGAAGCTTTCAGGCTCCTGATTAAGATGTACTTTAATTGTTAAATAAAAAGCCGTCTAATTAGCTCTTGCTCAGCATCCAGAAGTGTCTGCCCGTGGTGCTATGGGGGTCTGGGAGTTGTGTTCCAGAGGCTGGTGCCTCCCACACTGGAATGTTGCTGTAACACCCACAGGCATTTACCTGTGACTCTGTGCTGTGGTGTGCAGACCAGAGTGTGGCACCTCCTTATTCCTGCTGCCCAGCATTGTGGGGCCTGCTGGGCAGGAGCAAAATGAGGAATAATGTATCCTTTAAAATGCCGGGGAGCAGGTGGAGCAAGAAGAGAAAGCTGTTGGTGATAACATGTTAGGAGAAGACTGACAGAAATGGGTGTGGGTCTGGTGTCTGTGATGTGCCTCTGCTCCACAAAGAGAGCAGGGCTTTCCACGTGCGTGGTGCTGTGCCCTTTCCCTTCCCTTGCCCTGGTGTCCCTCCTGACCTGGGTCCTGTGTTTAGAACTCCTGTAGAGCCAGGCCCTCCTTGGTGCTTTGCTCTCTAGGTTTTGGTAGTCCTGTCTCTCTTTTTAATCACATTTCCCCACAAAAGGTATTAAAACATCGATTGATTTGTCTTTGTAGGTGAAGAAGAACGGCCTGTCAGAAGCCATCAGCCAGGAGGAAAGGAAGAGACAGGAGGTACTCTGTGTTTTGGGGCTGCTGCTCAGGGCTGCACTGCACGCCTGCCTCAGAGCTCTGCTTGTTGATAAGAGTTCATTGCTTGGCTTCCTGCTCTCCAGTGAAGTCTCCTCTCTCCCCAGGGAGAAAAAATGAGCCCAGAGTGTGCTGAGGTGCCTGTGTCCATGCCAGGGGCTCCTGGGCTGCTCCAGCCTGGCAGCGCCAGGGTCGCTGCTGTGCCAGGGAAGGGGTGACAGGGACTCCGGCTCACAGAGGGGAAGGAAATGTGGCACAGGAGTTTCCATAGCAGTGGGGAGCAAAGAGCAGCTTCTACAGAGCTGTACCCACCCCTGTGGGCAGTGCTGGGCACGGGGTGTGCCTGCTGGAGCCCAGCTGGTCCCTGAGCCCTGCAGCAGGGCAGGGGCTCCCTGATGGCAGCAGCAGCACCAGGGTGCTTGTCTGTTCTCTCTCTGTCCTTTGCTCCTGTGTCCTCTCCATCCACTTTCCTTGTCCCTTTGCTCCTTGTGTCCTCTCCATCCAATTTCCTTTTCTCTTTGCTCCTGTGTCCTCTCCATCCCCTTTCCCTGTCCCTTTGCTCCTGTGTCCTCTCCATCCCCTTTCCCTGTCCCTTTGCTCCTGTGTCCTCTCCATCCCCTTTCCCTGTCCCTTTGCTCCTGTGTCCTCTCCATCCCCTTTCCCTGTCCCCTTTGCTCCTGTGTCCTCTCCATCCCCTTTCCCTGTCCCCTTTGCTCCTGTGTCCTGTCCGTGTGCTGTGCCCCCGTTCCTCCCTGCAGGGCTGTGTCCCAGGGAAGGGGAGCTTGCCAAGCCTACCTGGCCAGGGCAGCTGTGTCCCTGCAGCTCCTCCCCAGGCGTGTCCTTCCCAGCAAGCAGGGCTTGGCTAGGAGCCCTGCAGCATTGCCTGCCGTGGCAATCTGCCCCAGTGCCTTCTTTCCTCTTGAGGGCATTGCTCAGCCTCCTCCTGCTGGGAAGCTTCTGAGACAAGGCATGTATTTCAGTGATATCCTTTAGGAGCCCTTAGTCAGTGTTTCCTGGAGCCATACTTGCATCCTTTCAAAAAGAACAAGTTCTTTGGATTCCTTTTAAATGTAAAGTCTTCAATGTTACCAAAAAATGTTTTCATGCCTGGGGGTTTTTAATTTGAATTTTAGAGGCCAGTTCTTTCAGTGGGAGCCTAAATAAATATTTTTAAGCTGTAGGTACATTACCAATTCATGCTTTTGCTGTATTTCTTTTAAAGTGCCTTTTATCGTGTATTCTTTATCCGTTCTTTGAATTGCTTTTTAGAGCCTATTAGATTGTTTTATAGTTATATACATTATCACTGCAGAAAAATATATTTGTCTTCTGCCTTGATTAATGTCCATGTCCTGTCTTCATACACATCCCATCTTTCAGAATCTGTTAGTGAGATGGGTATCTGTGCATTTTTTGGCTAAAGAAAATGTGTCACAGACTGATTTGGCCTATTTTCAGTAGGTGTTTCCGTGCAAGCCTGAGATCCTGTGTGTGTAGCAGCTGCAGGGTGCCCCTGGCCCCCTGAGAGTGAAACTGTCCTTGGGGTTTGCACCAGGGTGCCCTGACCCTGGTCTGTGCAGAGGAGCCCCAGTGTGGCTCCAGGTGCCCCCCAGCAGTGCCAGCAGGCACCAGGGAGCTGCCCCAGCCCCTGGCCGTGTGTCAGGCACCCTGCTCTGGAGTTTGTTCTCGGCAGTGTGGTGGGGCCATGGTGAGGTGATTGTCTCTGCCTTCCTTGCACACCAGGAGCAGTGTCTGCCCCATCCCTGCTGTGCTGGTGGCTTTGTTCCCAGCCTGGGAAAGCTCCACCAGGGGCCTCAGCCTGCTCCCTCCAGCCTCACTGCTGTGCTCTTGGGTCACTCCTGTGTGGAATTCTCTTCCGTCTCCTGTTTGCAGTTGCACTGAAAACTCTGAATATAGACTTGTTAACAAAGACTTTTTTCTTAGTATCAAATAACTTATTTATAATTAATGATGCAACTATTATAGAGATGAACATTTAAGTCATAATCTCTAGTTTACATCCAAAACTTTGCTTTGCACTCCTGCTCAACATTTTCTTTTTGTTTTTAAGGAAAAAAGCCCAATCACTAGTAAGTCTCTTCTTTCCCCCCTTCACTTTGCAGGCAATATTTGAGGTGATCTCTTCTGAGCACTCCTACTTGCTGAGCCTGGAGATTCTGATCCGGATGTTTAAAAATTCCAGGGAACTGAGCCTCACAATGACCAAAACAGAGAGCCACCACCTCTTCTCCAACATCACGGATGTTTATGAAGCAAGCAAAAAGTGAGCGTGGCATTTCTGTACTTACCAGAGCTGTGCGTCCTTAAACATAGCAGCAGGTTTCTCTTTGGATGCTGAGTTATCCGTTTTAGTGGTGAGCATTTCTTCCCAAGCTCCTGCTGGTTTGCAGGTGGGAAGTACAAGTGGCAGAGATCTGCACAGCAGTGTCAGCAGGGCTGGCCTGGGATTGGTGTCTCTGAAAATGGGAGGGAAGGGAAAGCACAGAGTGAATCATAGTGGGGATCAGCATCCTTCAAATGTGAGCAGTTCTAGGCCAAATGCTGCTCAGGCATTCAGACCTGGTCCCTACAGGGCATCAGATAAAGCTCAGTGTGCCCTGCTGAGCTGTGGAACTGGAGCTGGAGTTCCATGCTTGCCCTGCAGAGCTGGCTGGTGCCAGGGGGTGCAGAGGTCTGTCCTGAGGCGTGCTGTGCTCTGGGACTGGCACCCTGTGTGAGCACCAGGGCCTGGCTCTGCTGCCAGGGGCATCTCTGGGACTGGCACCCTGTGTGAGCACCAGGGCCTGGCTCTGCTGCCAGGGGCATCTCTGGGACTGTCACCCTGTGTGAGCACCAGGGCCTGGCTCTGCTGCCAGGGGCATCTCTGGGACTGGCACCCACCCCTGTGTGAGCACCAGGGCCTGGCTCTGCTGCCAGGGGCATCTCTGGGACTGTCACCCACCCCTGTGTGAACACCAGGGCCTGGCTCTGCTGCCAGGGGCATCTCTGGGACTGTCACCCACCCCTGTGTGAGCACCAGGGCCTGGCTCTGCTGCCAGGGGCATCTCTGGGACTGTCACCCTGTGTGAGCACCAGGGCCTGGCTCTGCTGCCAGGGGCATCTCTGGGACTGTCACCCACCCCTGTGTGAGCACCAGGGCCTGGCTCTGCTGCCGGGGGCATCTCTGGGACTCTCACCCACCCCTGTGTGAGCACCAGGGCCTGGCTCTGCTGCCGGGGGCATCTCTGCTCTGCTCTGCTGCTTTGGGGCACATTCCTTCAGTCTGCAGCCAGGCAAACAGACGCTGCAGATAGTGCCTGGAGAGGAGGAAATGGCAGATCTTACAAGATACAAGTGCAGAGGAGTCTTGTTGCTGGCTGGTAATTACTGCCAGTGTTATTTAATCCAGGACATGCATATGTATGTGCTCTCAGAGTACTTCGCACTCTCTTTCACAAAGTTACTGGAAGTGGCTTGGCTTCCTTGCCATTTGTTCTGTTCACAGCAGCAGGTGGATTATGTATTCCACATAACTAAAGCATCAGCCTGTCTGTGTTGCTTTTCCTGTCCCTGATTTGCAGTCTGCAGTGAGCACAGTGGCTGCAGTGGCTGGTGAAGGTACTGAGTGCTCACAGCTGTGGCTCTGCACAGCTTTACATGGATCTCTTTACCTGTGGAACAGAGAAATATTGGGCTCCTTTCAGAAAAGGGCTGAGGGTTGAACAAGGATTCTGAGTGGTTTTTTATTTTGCTCCCCCTTCTTTTGTCCCCTTTGTGACTTCTTTAGCATTAAACCCTCATTTACCTTGGTGAAACTTGTGAAGGTCCATGTCCCCAGTCACAGTAAAGTCATTTCTTGGCTTTTTTCTCTGAGACACCACAAAGTCTGTGGAATTTAACATTTGTTGTGCAACAGTTTGACTTTTTTCTTCTGAAGTTCATGCAGCAGCAAGATCTTGTTTTTTGGAGGCTGATGTTCTGTGTCAAGTGCAAACCCAGTTCAGGAACTACAGAGCAGGAGAATGTTTGGGTTTGGCTGGGGACCCTTCCTTTCTCCCTCCCTACCCCTTTCTTTGTTTCTTGCAGTTGAGCCCTT
Source organism: Melozone crissalis (assembly GCF_028551555.1). Lineage (NCBI taxonomy): Eukaryota > Metazoa > Chordata > Aves > Passeriformes > Passerellidae > Melozone > Melozone crissalis. Next base: position 25,401,446 of record NW_026535812.1, on the reverse strand, counting down.
TGCCAGAGGCTGGGGTTGTGTGGCCCCAGAGCCACCCCAGTCTGGTGGCACTGGCGTCAGGGAGTGCAGCTCATCAAAGGCTTCATTTTCCAGGAAAAGTTCCTTTTACAGGTGCTCCTTACACAGTGTGAGGTGTGAAAGTAAAGGACAATGGGGATGGGGAGAGCAATGCTCTTAGGGGAACTCTAACATCCCTTTTGATTAATAGTCTTCAAAGGAAGTGGGAGGGAGAGGAAAAAAAGGGATGGAAAAATACCACATTAGCCTAGAGTTGGAATCTTATCCTTTCTTGTGTGTGAAGTCTCATGGTTTTAGAACTTGGGTTTTTATGACTTGGGGTAAAATCAGAAGTCATAACTCCTTTTTAAACCTAAATGAAAACATAATTTATCTCCCAAGTTTTGCAATACTGTTAAACTAAAACAAAACTGTGTGCTGGCTTTGAGCAACGTCATTTCTGTAAACAATGGAAGTGATTTTAAACCAGATACCCGCTTGGTATCTCCAAACTGCTGCTTTCTGTTTTCAAGGGGTTTCAAAGTAACAAAATCCACCTTTTCACTTTAAAGTGGAGTCTCTCCCATTCTGCTGGTTTTTAAGCAGCCTTTGCCTAGTACAAAACCTGAGTATGAGTGTAGTTACCAGTGGTTTTGGTTGCTGGGACAAAAGATTGGTGAGCTGAAGAACCTGAGCTGATGGGAATACTTTATAAAAACCTTTAGTTGAAACTGCTTAAAGCCTCTGTCTAGGAACTTTGACTTGGAACACATTTAATGGCAACTCTCCAGTAACACCAGGATGGGCCTGCAGTGCCTGACAGGGCATTCCTGGGGGAACAAAGCTGCCTTTGTTGGGAGCAGAGTGCAGAGAGCAGAGACTGTCTGTGACAGTGGGAGCTCCCTGGAGTGTCTGTGGCAGAGGAGAGGGGATGAATAACCTGTGCAGCACCTGCTGTGTGTGTTTGTGGGAGCTCCTGGGAGGTGGCTTCAGAGGGCTGGAGCGCACTGACCCTTGTGTGATGTGCTGGAACCCTCGCTGCTGCAGCCTGGGCAGGAGCTGCTGGGCTGGGCTGTGGGGATGCCGGGGAGCAGCTGAGCCAGGAATGCAGCCTGAGAAAGCACTGTCAGGTCAGACAGCCCCCCAGGAGCCTCTCTGGGGAAAGAGGAGTCCCAGGGAAATGAGGGAATTTTCTGGTCTTCAGGAGCAGTTGGTCTGCAGGGTCACATCCCCAGTTTATAGGAAGAAGGAAAGCTTTAGCAATTTGTGCCTTCTCTGCCATTAGACCAGCAGAAGGCAGATGATTCTGTGATACCAGAGCAGCATTGGCAGAAAAAGATCCCAACAAAACCATTTTAACAGATTCTGTCAGGTTTAAAACTCTGTTTCAGTCACAGAGGGACAGGATTGAGCACTCTGGTTGTGCTGGGTTCGTGACTCGCAGACACTCCCATTCCATGTTCCCACAGCCTGGGGCTGGGCTGGGCACAGGGGGCACCCAGGGGGCACCCAGGCTGCAGGGCCAGCTGCTCCTGCCTGGCCCTTGCCCAGTGAAAGGAGCTTTGTGGGCTCAGGTGTTGCATTTGTGTGTGTAGCTGTGTGTTGGCTTCCATTGCTGAGACTGTGGCAACTCAAACTGATTTCAGTTCTGCACTTTAATAACCCTCTCTCCAGCCCTTTTTTATTTTGATTCAGCATGAAGATTCTATGGAAATAAGACTATTTTTCCTATTTTCACTATTTTAAATCCCCCTCCCCTTCCCTAAATGACAGTCGTGTTGCAGATGTTCAGCTTCTGTCCCTGATGAGAAGGCTCAGGTTTGGAGAGGTTAATCAGAAATCTCTGTTACTGCTGGCTGAAGTTATCTCAAGGTGACAGTTGTTGCTCTGGTAACAGCTGCACATATCAGAGCCCCTATCTCCAGGGGGAAGAGGCTGAGTTCTGCTTGCTGCCCCTCCCCTGGTTTCTGTCCCTGCAGCACCCTGGAGCTAAACCGGCGTTTTGAATTTGGCCTTCAGGAGTGCTGCAGAGTGGATGGTTCTTTAAACAGTGTAAGGACAAGAGGAGGGAAATCAAATTCTGTCCTACAATGCTGTTTGACTTTCTCTGAATTGGATCTAACTTTAACCAGAAAAGTCCTGGATTTAACAAAGAGATGTTTGAAGTAAATAATTCTTGACATTCAGCAAAAATAGCTGCACACATCACAGCAAACTCCTTGTTGGTTAAATTGAATGGAATCATTCCATCCCTCAGTCTTGAGCTCTATGGCAGAATCTATCCTAAAATTGTGAGTGAAAGGGTTTATGATGTGTCTGGTTCACTGGTTGTATCCAATAATTAGCAGATTGGATATGGAAAACTACAGCTTTTGATTCAAACTTGAATGCAGGATTTCCTTATGGGACATATTGGGAGATGGGACTTTGATATACTGCTCCTCTTTGTCTCTCTTTTCCCTTTTTGCTTTTCTTTTTTTTTCTGTCTTCTCCTCTCCCATGTCTTCACTGTTCTTACAGGGACTGTCTGTGCTGATGTCACTGATGAAGCACCAGATAAATTCTAAAGGTGGAAGCTGTGGCCCAGCAGGGTCCAACACCTTGTCAGCGTGCCATAGCACAGCAGGAAATGTTGGATTTCCTCATTTCCTGAGCAAAGTGAATTGGCAGCAGTGGGAGGTTCTCCCAGCCATAAACATGTCTGAGCAGAGAGAAACAAATCCCAGTGTGGGATGGGGCTCTGCTGTGCCTCCTGGGACACTGCAGGCTCCATATTGCAGGCTCTTTTTTCTGTGATTTTATTATTTATGTGCCCCTTGGGGCTGGCCCTGGCGCGGAACCCGAGCCCACGGCACAGGACGGGTCTGTGGCAGCTCAGGAGGTGCTGTGCCCTGGAGGGGCTGCGTGGGGCACGGGAGGTGCTCAGGGCTCTGCCTGCTGCAGAGACAGGGCTGTAACAAACCCTGCCCAGTGCTTGCAGGCTGAGCCTGTTAGTCTGCCAGTCCATCTGCAGTTCCTGTGTCACAACGTCACAAAACCCAAAACCAGACCAAAATCCACTCGATTGTGGTGGCTCTGCTGCCCCACCGAGAGCCTGGCGGCCACTCCGTGCAGCAGCTGCTTCTGAGCACACCTGGAGGGTGCCTTCATTTAGTTAAGCTCTGTTGCTGCACACACTCAGCTGCTGCTCAGCCTGTTCTGCTCCTCTAGCATGTTTGAGGTGTGTTTGTAAAGCAAACTGTGGAGGGCATCACTTGAAAAAAGTGGCAGATTTGAAGAGCCAGTGTTAGCGATTAAAATATTGAATGAAGGGCTGAAATTAAATAAAACAGATTTCAAAATATTGGAGCTTAATGTGAGCTCATGTGTTCTGAGTATTTCCTTGATATTTTCTGTGCTGTATGAGGATTTTTGTATGAACTTGTTGACTGCAGGGAGTTGAGGGTTCTTGCAGTGAATGCTGATGTACAAAGGCTTCAGCCAGGACAGCATTTCATGTGTGAGGGGTGACCTGCAGAGCTGCTCTGTGAGCTGTTCCACCCCAGCAGGGGGGCATTTCCAGTGGGCACCATGGAAATCAGGGCTGGTGCTTTGGGAGCGTTGGGAGTGCAGAAGGCAGTGGGAGGCATCAGTGGCCACACTCACATGTGGGACAGAGACAGCAGGGAAGCTGTCAGAACAGCATGGTCAGGGGAAGGGCCAGCTCAGCATTTTGGGTTCTGTGCCCATTTTCAGTGCTTCCAGTCCCTGTTTGGTTCCAGTGGAGGGCTGCAGGATGTGGAGCACCGTGTGCTGCTCCACCACCACATGGCTCAGAGCCCCACATGCCTGTGCTCCATCGAGCACTTCTGCTGCTGTGCTGCCTGTAATTGCAAGAGGAAATGTGTTAATGTGGGTATGAAGTCGTTTCATTTCTTTTCCAACCCTGTTTCTGGAAATTCTGGTCTGACCAGCTCAGTGATGCTGTTTGGTTGTGGCATGGGGGAGTGGGAAGTGGCTGTGCCAGCGCTGCTGCTGAGCTGCCAGGGGCCGTGTCCTGTGCCCTGGGGCCGTGCCCTGGGGCCGTGTCCTGTGCCCTGGGGCCGTGCCCTGGGGCCGTGTCCTGCCAGCCCTGCCCTCGCTGCCCTGCCAAAGGAGGGGCGGCCTCGCCCTGTCAAGGCCAGCCCAGCTGGCATGGGTTGGTGACAGGGCTGTGTCAGGGGAATGCTGCGAGAGGAAGATGCTGTTTGCATGTAGAAGTGAGCAGTGACTGTTAACCCCCCAGGTTCTTTGAAGAGCTGGAGGCCAGGCACCAGAACAACATTTTCATCGAGGACATCAGCGACATCGTGGCGAGGCACGCGGGCTCCACCTTCGACCCCTACGTGAAGTACTGCACCAACGAGGTGTACCAGCAGCGCACCCTGCAGAGACTGCTGTGAGCACGGAGAGCCCCCTGCAGGGCTCCCGGGGCTGGGGGGCTCTGCGTGCACCTTTGTGGGTACACCCCTTTGGGGGAGCTCCCAGCCGGGCTGCGCTGGCCCTGCTGGGCACCTCCTCCTGCCGGGTCGTGGCTCACACTCCCCTCCTCCGTCAGTTCAGTTCAGTGTCACACAGTGGGACAGTGGCCCTCCCTGTGTGGCACACCTGGGTCTGCCCTCACCGTCAGGGGTGGCAGCTCCTGAGCTTTAATGTCAGTGCTGGGGCTGGTGGATCTGAGAGAATAAAGCTGAAGGCTGGGGTGGTCTGACTCCTGCAAATCACACTTCCTTTTTATAAAATCATGTTTTTTTTAAAATGTAGCAACTCTCATAATCGTTTGGGAGAACATCCCATTGAATTGTTCCGTCCTCTTTCCCCCAGAGCCACAAACCCAGCGTTTAAGGAGGTGCTGTCCCGGATCGAGTCCCACGAGGATTGCAGGAACCTGCCCATGATCTCCTTCCTCATCCTCCCCATGCAGAGAGTCACTCGTCTGCCCTTGCTGATGGATGTGAGAGCACCTGCTTCCCTCTTTCCTGCTGCTTGTTCTCACACTGTTAACATTCTCTCAGTTCTGGGTCTCTCCAGTCTCTTCCTGCCTTCTCCCTTACAGCACTCCTGGGCTGTGGATTGTGGATTCCTGCTGCATTTTTTGCTGACTGGAACTGGGCCTTCCTGCTCCCCCATTCACAAGTTAAATGCTTGGATGTTCTAGTGGGAAATTGTACAGTAAAGGGTCAGAATGGTTCTGAAACTCAGGAGGAACCAGCCCAGGAATTGTATGTGGTGCTAGGATTGAAATGCACCCTGCAGCTGAAAAACAAGACCTGCTGTCCTGTAGGATGGCCGAGGGCCCTCAGGCAGGGAATACTCTGGGAAGCTGAACTCCATTGAGTGGCACTGAGCTGTCCCTTCCTGTGCAGTGACCAGGGACTCAGAGTGATGGGGGTGCCATCATGGAGTGTTTGGCAGGCACAATTCACACCAGGAGATGGGGTATTTCACTTAAGGTGTCAGGACTAAGGGGTATTTCATCTAAGGTGCCAGGACTAAGTGAGGAGCTGAATCACCAGCAGGAGTGCAGATTGTGATCAGGCTCACATTCCAGCACTGGTGGGAGCCACAAACAGAACTGATAATTTTGTTTGTATATTTTTAAATTGAGCACTGAGTAATTTGATCACCTGGACAGTTAGTTCGTTCATGGATATTGGATTCTCTCTTCTCTGCAGTATGTTTTTAGGTAAAAAATGGAATAATAATCCAGTATTCCTGCAGAGTGTCACTGGCGGTGCCTTCCCCTTCTTGGTTTTTTTTCCTATACCTCCTTCCCCTCTTTGGCTGAAATAATCTAAACAATCAGATCTAGCATTTTATTTCCCACTCTTTCAGTTTTGTTTTTTGTATAAACCTCATCTTGAGAGGTTTTTCATCACTTTGTTCCCAAACCTTTGCAGGGAGGCTTTCCTTGGTGTGACTGAGTGACCGGAGATCCCTCTTTATCTCAGTCCACAGCTGTGATTCAGCTCCTGGATTTCAGTTAAGATGTGAAATCTCTGTGGGTTGCAGTCTGTGCTGCTTGGTCCTCTGAAGTAACTGATGTTTTGTTCCAGACTATTTGCCAGAAGACTCCCAAGGATTCAGCAAAATACGAGAACTGCAAGCAGGCTCTGAAGGAAGTCAGCAAGGTATGCTCTCAAGTAATTCCTGAGTACTTCCAGGGAAAAATGGATGTTTTCCATGCATAAATACTGCAGACGGGAGGAGCACTGAAGGCTCTGCATTGCTGTATTTAAGGAAGGGCACTGGGGATTGGGTTTGTGCAGAATTACTGCCTCCTACTTGGGAAGGGATCCCAAAGTGGGTGATACTGTGGAGATTCTGGGTTTGTGAGGGGAGCAGCGTGGGAAGTGAATCCAGCTGGGAGGAGGGTGTGTGTGTGGAGCTGATCATCAGCCTGGGTCAGAGCAGTGCCCTGCTCAGCCAGAATGGGGCTGAACCTTTGTTCCTGCTGGAGAATCACAAATGATGGGGTTCCTGTGGGACCACTGGGGTCAGGGGGAGCTGGGAGCAGTGCAGCCACGGGGCCAGCCCTGGTCACTGTGGCCCTGCAAACACCACGGTGAGGTGGATGTGCTCCTGCTGGGGTCTGTGCCCCAAAAATGCCTTTGTGCCCTGCTGGCTCTGTGCCCTGCTGGCTCTGTGCCCCAGCAGTGCGCCTGTTGGGGTGTGTGCCCCTGCTGGGATGTGAGCCCCAGAAGTGCCTTTGTGCCCTGCTGCCTCTGTGCTCTTGTTGGGGTGTGTGTCCCTGCTGCCTCTGTGCCCCAGCAGTGCCTCTGTGCCCCAGCAGTGCCTCTGTGCCCCAGCAGTGCCTCTGTGCCCCAGCAGTGCCTCTGTGCCCTGCTGCCTCTGTGCCCTTGTTGGGGTGTGTGCCCCTGCTGCCCCCGTGCCCTTGTTGGGGTGTGTGCCCCTGCTGCCCCCGTGCCCTTGTTGGGGTGTGTGCCCCTGCTGCCTCTGTGCCCCAGCAGTGCCCCCGTGCCCCAGCAGTGCCTCTGTGCCCTGCTGCCCCCGTGCCCCAGCAGTGCCTCTGTGCCCCAGCAGTGCCTCTGTGCCCTGCTGCCCCCGTGCCCCAGCAGTGCCTCTGTGCCCCAGCAGTGCCCCCATGCCCCAGCAGTGCCCCCGTGCCCCAGCAGTGCCCCCGTGCCCCAGCAGTGCCCCCGTGCCCCAGCAGTGCCTCTGTGCCCCAGCAGTGCCCCCGTGCCCCAGCAGTGCCTCTGTGCCCCAGCAGTGCCCCCGTGCCCCAGCAGTGCCTCTGTGCCCCAGCAGTGCCTCCGTGCCCCAGCAGTGCCTCCGTGCCCTGCTGCCCCCGTGCCCCAGCAGTGCCTCCCCAGGAGCAGCAGGCTGTGCTGCAGGCCCTGCTCAGCCCTGTCCCGTTTGCAGCTCGTGCGTCTGTGCAACGAGGGCGCCCGCAAGATGGAGAGGACGGAGATGATGTACACCATTAACTCCCAGCTGGAATTCAAAATCAAGGTAGGACGAGGAGCGTGGTCCTGACCGGCCAGGACAGTGAACAGGGGAGCATCACCAGCATGGTCCTATCGCACAGTGATTCTGGAAAAGTGAACTGTTGTGGCATGACAGAAATTAAAACTTTTGGTCAAGTATTTTAATTTTATTAGAAGGTGATGCTACAGCACAAGGGATTTTGAATAAATACTGAGTGTAGAGTATTCTTTGCTGTAAAGATAAAACTGCTGTGAAGATTTTGGCATCAGGAGAGAGGCCAAAGGCTGCTGCTCGCTGCTCAGATTTGCTTATGTACCTGATGGGAAAGGTGTGCCTGGGAAAACACTTCCAGGCCAGGGAGGGATCCAGGGGGTGTTTGTCCTTCCCCTCAAGGGTGGGATATCACAGGTTTCTATTAAATACTTCCTGTACTATCAGTCTTTTGTAGGAAACACCAGCAGACCCAGTCATAGGTAGGGGATACTTATTGGACTTTGTTCAAGTACATTTATTGTTTCTATTCAATGTTTGCTGCAATCCCATTTCTATAATTGATGTCTGATACCATTACACAATGGGGATTCTTCTGGGAGAAGATTGTTTCATTATCAGGCATGTAGTGAGTGGAGGCTGGTTCATGGTTTTAAAAGCACAGCTCTTGAAAGGCCCTGGGTCAGCTTGGGGCAAATGCTGCCTCCAAAAAGACATTTTCAACTTGCATAAAGTATTTTATTCTCAAATTTTGTCTAAAAATTGATGGTAATAATATTTGCTTATAGCAACAGCAACAACAAACACAACACTTCTGGGCAAGTGACACCAGAGCATTTCCTGATGGGTGGTACCAGACTCAAATCTTGATGAGTCCAGCCCAGTGTGGGGGCTGGGCTGCTCCCTGGTTCCCTCAGATCCCAGGAGTCCCTCGGGGTCTGGGGTCCCTCTGTCCCTTATTTATCCCTCTCTGCCCTGCCCATCCCTCTCTGCCCTGCCCATCTCTCTGTCCTGCCCATCCCTCTCTGTCCGTTATTTATCCCTCTCTGTCCTGCCCATCTCTCTGTCCTGCCCATCCCTCTCTGTCCCTGCCATCCCTCTCTGTCCTGCCCATCCCTCTCTGTCCCTGCCCATCCCTCTCTGTCCCTGCCATCCCTCTCTGTCCTGCCCATCCCTCTCTGCCCTGCCCATCTCTCTGTCCTGCCCATCCCTCTCTGTCCCTGCCCATCCCTCTCTGTCCCTGCCATCCCTCTCTGTCCTGCCCATCCCTCTCTGCCCTGCCCATCTCTCTGTCCTGCCCATCCCTCTCTGTTTATTATTGTCCCTTATTTATCCCTCTCTGTCCCTCGGGCTCTGTGGCTTCTGGGTGACCCCACCTGCCCTGGGGCTTTGTCTTTCCCCGATTTTGTGTGAGATTTCCCATTTTGCATCCAAGCCCCAGCCCTGCAGCCCCTCAGGCCCCAGGGCAGGGGAGCCCAGCTCTGGTTCAAGGCATTTTTCACTTCTGAGAGCCTCTTTTCTGCAGCAGGGACATGGTGCACGTGATTTGCTCCTTTGGCAATTCAGGAAAACTTAAACCAAGCTGTCTCTGGAAGAGAGTCAATTAGGAAAATGGGATGAACTCATTTGGAGTACAGATTAGAGGAATTTTTTGTTCATCCTCAAATAGAACTTTTAAAAGTATTTTTTGCTTGTAAACTAATCATCATGGGACTGTAATTCTGTTTTATGGTCATTATAAATTAGTTAAAGTAGTTCTGTTGTTGCCCAGTCTCACAGAGTTTTGGAGATTTGTTTATTATTTAGTTGGATGTAACTGTGGAGAGCTTCACGGGAACCAAGGGAAGTGACTCAAACCTCCTGGTGCTTGTGTACATGGCTCAACTGTGGAATTCAATTTTTAATTAAGTTTCAGCAGTTTTTGTTCTTTAATTTTGTATCTTTTGCACGGGAGAAGCTGTGGGGTTTGTTTAGGGAGTCGATGTTTGTTCTTCCAGCAGTGAGGTCTCAGTCCCAGCGCTGGGTTTGGGTTTGGCTCAGCAGGTACAGGCAGGCTGCAGTTGGCTTGGCCAGGGATTAACAGAGACGAAAAGCCAACTCCTGCAGAATGGGGGAGGCAGCTGACAAACTGCATGAAGGGATGTTGTTCAAAGTGTGGGAAAGGTGCTTAAATGAAGGAAAACAGGCAGTTGTGCTCATCACCTTGGTGTGCCTGGAGTGTCTGTCTGGGGGCAGCCTCGCAGGGTCTGTGTGACCAGCGCAGTCCCACATCTCCCTCCCTCCACCTTCCTGGCCCAGAGGGACAAAAGGGCCTCCTGCGGGCTCTGTGTCTCCTGCAGCTGGGGATAATGTGGGTTCATGAAGGCAAGGCTTCACATCAGGCAGCTCAGGTCCTCTGCTGCAGCTGCTGCAGGTGTTGGCCCTCACCTGGGGCAAAGGGAGCTCCTGCCCCATCCACGAGCTGGATAAAGAGAGCAGCTGTAGGATCCCTCCTCAGCATTTTCAGCAAAGCCTGACAGGTGACTGAGACACTTCAGGAGCACAGCAGGGCCATGGCAGCCTTCCCTTGGTGCTGCCAAGGACAGCACACAGAGGTGGGGAAGGAAGGAGGCTGTACCTGCACTCCCAGGTGAGGAGGGTTTGTTTGTACACCCTGCCCACCTGTCCTGGTGACACCGGCACAGGGAGTGTCACCTCTGCTCCAAGGGGAGCCCTGAGGTGCCAGGGACACTCCCATGTCCCCTCTGCTCCAGGAGCTGCTCTCACCCTGCAGACACACTGCTGAGGGCAGGCTTTGCTCCGTGCCCTCAGGAGCTCTCACAGCCTGTCCCAGCCCCATGGGAGCAGATCAGTCAGGTCTGTTCATTTCTCTTTTCCATGAGCAGCAATGACAGGTGCCCCAGTGGTTCCCAGGTATTTGCAGCTGTTACCTGTGTGTTGTAGCAACGATGCAGTCCCTTGAACTTTGGTAACCTCTTTGTGTTTGTAATCTCTGAGCTTCGAGTTTATTCAAGCATTTTTCCCAAATAAATTGTACTCTCTTTTCTGTTTTTTAATTTTTTTTTAATTTGTAAGGATTACAACATGATTTTCTTGCCTTGCAGCCGTTTCCATTGGTTTCCTCTTCTCGGTGGTTGGTGAAAAGGGGTGAATTAACAGCATATGTAGAGGACACTGGACTTTTTTCCAAAAGAACCTCTAAGCAGCAGGTGTACTTCTTCCTCTTCAATGATGTCCTCATCATCACCAAGAAGAAGAGGTAAGAGCTTCCCCAGTATAAAACTGTTTCTGTGCTCAGTCCTCGAATCACAGTGACTTTTAACGTGATCCCGGTGTGGAATGAGTTCAGGAGTTATTTGAGCCTCTGCCATGGGTTACCAATAACAAGTAACTGCTTGTTAAACAGGATTTACTTTTGGCAAACGCAGTTAAGATTCCAAATTGTCAGAGGAATTAAAAAGATGGTTCTTTATGCCCTAGCAAAGACAGGTTTGGGAAGGATGGAGTGTTGGGGCTGTCCTTTCCCTGCACACTTGCCAGGACGGCAGGAGCATGAGGCTGCCCCTGGTTTCACTAGCAGTGCTGGAGCTCGGGGTGAGCCCTGCTCCCACCACAGCGTTGCCATGGATCCACAGCATGGACACAAATGTTTGTTGGACTTGAACGTTTGTGGTTTTCCTTCAGCAGCTGAATCTCAGGAGATCCTTAACATTGCCCCAAGACACCTCTCCTCACTTGGAGCTAAAAATGGGCATTTCTGAGGCTGCACACGGGGCTTTACCAGAGTCCATCTCCAGCCCTGGCTCCATTGCTGGGCTGTGCCTCTGACCTGCTGGAGATGCTGCAGAGGAGCAGCCCAAGGGCTCTCCAGTCACAGGGCTGCTCCCCAAGGCTGGGCAGGAGGGGACACAGGGATTTGGCATGTGTGCAAGGCTTTGAAGAGGGATAAAAATCTGCTTTTCCCCACTGTCCAGATTTTAATTTATTGGGAATGTTTCTCCTGCCAGTTGTCCTTGTAGCCCCTGCTGTGTGTAGATACAATCTGATTTTTTTATTTTAATCATTTAAATGCCATAATTCTTGCCAAGCACTAATGCAGTGTCCTGAGAGGAGCAGCCAGTGGCAGCAGGTGTGGGGGTGCCGGATCCTGAGGAGAGGCTCAGCCAAGGGGCTCGGGAAGGGTCAGCCCAGTCCTGCTCACACAGACCGGGCTGTGGGCTGGGGCAGGGCCTGAGCTGAAATCAGTGCAGTATTCACCCCGAGGGCTCGTGGGAAATGCACTCACTGCTTCTGCTTGTGCTTGGATCCCTGCAGCAGCAGTCTGATCCAGCGCGTTTGTGGGATGGAAGTGAGGAGTGGGAAGGATTTGTAGAGGTTTATCTGCTGATTAATTAGTAAGAGGTTCTGTTATGATTAGCTGTGCACATGTACAGACTAGTTGATTAATTCATAAGAAATGCATTTATTATTCATTGCATAAATGCATAGACACATTTCTTTTTCAGACACAAGATTCCCATGTAGTGATGGCAGCACTCCCAGCTGGGATTGCCTGTTCTTCCTTTGGCTAAGGAGTTATTTAGACTAAAATACTGAACTGACTTCTTTAAAAAAAAAAAATACACCTCCAAAAATCCCCAAACTTACCCGAAAAAGCCAAGCCCAAACCAACCCTTTCCCTGTTCAGAGCATCCGAGCAGGATTGGTTCCATTAGAAGCATGTTGTGTGTCCGTCATTTGGGAGTGCACAAAGTCATTCTGCAGAAAGAGCCCAAAGCCCTGTCAGTGTTTATTTCCCAGAACCCCCGTGAAAATGTCTGAAAATGTCCCCTGGGAGCTCGGCTGGGGCTTTGTGTTACTCAGAGCTCTGGCAGAAGCTGCTCACCGCTGTGTGGGGCTGGGAGGAGCTGGAGGAGCCGTCCCCACCGCGGCGTTGGCTTTGGCCGAGGCTGGGGCTGCTCGCAGCCCAAGGGAGCGGGGATCCGAGCCCTGACCGGGGTTTGTTCCCTGTGCCCCGCAGTGAGGAGAGCTACAACGTGACCGGCTACTCGCTGCGGGAGCAGCTGCTGGTGCTGCCCTGCGACGGGGACGAGCCCGGGCCCGGCTCCTCTCCGGGCCGGAGCGCCCCGGGGATGCTGCACCCGGGCCGGAGCGCGGCCTCGCACCTCTTCAGGCTCCTGCTGCTCTGCAACCACGCCGGGGACAGGGTGGAGATGCTCCTGGGGGCGGACACGCCGTGAGTACCGCTGCTGAGGGCTTTCTGCACCTGGTGGTGTCCGCAGCAGCTCCTCCCGCCCTGCCCAGAGTAGTACATGTTTGTTTGTTTATTTATTTCTATTACTTCTTCTGGGTTGTTAATTTAAACTGCTGGGTAAGGCCTCGATTACCCTGCCTGCAGAGATGAGTGTAGCTGTGCCTCGGGCAGGTTCCTGTGGGGGCCAGCCCTGTGCTGGGTGCCTCACCCGAGGGTCGGTGCTGCCAGGTGGGGCTGTCACTGCGGGGCTGTCACCGTGGGACTGTCACCGCAGGGCTGTCACCGTGGGGCTGTCACCGTGGGGCTGTCACCGCGGGGCTGTCACCGCGGGGCTGTCACTGTGGGGCTGTCACTGTGGGGCTGTCACCATGGGACTGTCACCGCGGGGCTGTCACTGCGGGGCTGTCACCGCAGGGCTGTCACCGCGGGGCTGTCACCGCGGGGCTGTCACTGTGGGGCTGTCACTGTGGGGCTGTCACTGCGGGGCTGTCACCGCAGGGCTGTCACCGCGGGGCTGTCACCGCGGGGCTGTCACTGCAAGCACAGCACAGTGTGTCACAGGAGTGTCCCAGGCACAGCCAGAGCACTCGGGGCCCTGAGCAGGCGCTGGGATGTGCTGATGGTGGATGGAGCAGCAGGGTTGGAGCCGGAGCAGCTCTGCTCCTCTCTCTGGGGCACCCTGAGGAGTGCCCTGCCTTAGAAACCTGTGCCTGCTCTGGGATGTGCATGTGCCGCAGGAGTGCCCTGCCTTAGAAAGCAGCAGCACCCAGTGCCAGCTCTGGGATGTGCATGTGCCATCAACTTCCGCACGGCCTCCCAGCGCTGAAAGAGTTCACTTGTTCTGGGGGAAGCTGGAGGCAGGACAGAGGCATGAAAGGGAGTGCTCCAGACATGTCCCTGCCTGGAAAAATCGATAGTTTTAGGTTGGCTTTCAAAGTTTAGAATAACCATGAAAGGAACTGAAGATCATCAGTACTTTCTATTAAAGATCTCATTATGAAAGCAGGAGATGATTCAGACTTGTTTGGAAATGCAATTTTATTGGGGAAAAAATGCAGGACATTTTTAGTTGTCTGGGCTTTGTATGAAAAGACATCTTGTTCTGCAGACTTATTATTGATTTGTTCTGTGCCGTTTGCAGTATAAATAGCAGTCCAGCTGATCATCGCTCAGAGCAAGAGTCTGAAAGGAATTCCTGTACTTTAACTTACCTATTTTTATAGTCTTATCTTTTGAGAAGGATGGGAGGGGAATTTCCAAGGCCAAAGAGTTCAGAGTAGTTTTGTGCAGGTAAAACTGAAATGTTTTCTCTGAACCAAAGACTTCCAGCACAGTTTGATCATGTTTCACCACCTCCTGTGGCATTGGGTCCTAAGGAGAAAAGCACCAGTGTTAGGTGAGAGCTTTCTATGGCCCTGTGAAGAAGGCAGAGCCTACACAGAGGTGCTGGGTTACTCACAGGGGCTGAAGGGAGAGCTGGAGGCACTGGAAGAAGCAGGGGCAGCCTCAGAGCTGAGCATTCTCCGGGGCATGAGCTGGGCCATGGTTGTGCTTTGCAGGAGCGACAGAGCCCGCTGGATCACGGCGCTGGGCCAGGACAGCGACAGGCAGCACACGGACAGGACCAGTAAGTGACAATGCTGGGGCTCCTGGGCGCTCTGCAGGGCACTGCCCTCGCTGGGGCCGGGCTGCCCTAAGCCATGGGGGAAGGTGTAGAGTGGAAATGTTTTAAAGGAATGGTGATGTGTTGTAGTAAAAGCCCTGTGACTGCTTTAACTGAGCCTGGCTCTCTCCTGCCCCAGCCCTGGCTCAGGTGGAGACCATCAGGACGTACACAGCCAAGCAGGCCGATGAGCTCTCTCTCCAAGTCGCTGATGTGGTTTTGGTTTATCAAAAAGTGAATGACGGTGAGTGAGGATTTTCTGTCAGTAACCATTTGTCACCTCTGCAGGGGGATCCAGCTACAAAAACGTGTTTCCTATTAGCACAGGGCTGCAGTGAGTAACAGTTCAGCTTCCAAGGAAAACGTGAGCATTTGGGTTCAGGTTTCTGAAGGAAGCAGCAGCTGTAACCAGCTGTAGAACATGGCTGCTGGCCAGCATTGGCATGGGAGGTGTCCACAAATAGGAAATTGAATTAGTCTAAAACCACAGAGCTCAGACATTCTGGTGAGTGCCAGGGTTGTCCAAGAGAAACAGCCCCAGTCTGTCGTGCCGTGGCCTGGGCTCTCCTGCTGCAGCTCTGGCACGGGGTGCTTGCTGAGGTTTGACACAGGGTCGAGTGTCCCAAGATCACTGTGGCTCTTGCCCAGACCTGCCCACAACGGCATCGATAGCACCAAGTGCTGCCCAAGTCAGTACTTGAGGGACTAAATTCTAACTTGCTGTTGCTCAGTTACCTGGGAAATCAGAGATTCTGTCACTGTACTATTGCATTACTTCAAACTATATTTGAATGACAAAAAAGACAGTGAAATTGTGCAATGCTTTGCACATACTATTTTTTACCTGGTCTGGCTGGATTACAAACACCTGCCAAAGCTCTCCTGACCTGGTGCGTGATCCCCAGCGAAGGCAGAGGCAGAATGCCCCTCAGTGCCCCCAGGGCAGGGCAGGGTCGGTGCAGAGGTGTCACTGCTGTCCCTCCCCGCAGGCTGGTACGAGGGGGAGCGGCTGCGGGACGGCCAGAGGGGCTGGTTCCCCTCGGAGTGTGCCAAGGAGATCACCTGCAGGGCCACCCTGGACAAGAACATGGAGCGCATGGGGCGCCTGCTGGGGCTGGAAACCAACGTGTAGCCGTGCCTCCCCCCGGCTGGGGCTGCTCTGGGACAGGGACAGCAGGGCCACAGCCCAGCAGCACCTGACACTGGGGATCCCTGCTCTGGGACAGGGACAGCAGGGCCACAGCCCAGCAGCACCTGACACTGGGGATCCCTGCTCTGGGACAGGGACAGCAGGGCCACAGCCCAGCAGCACCTGACACTGGGGATCCCTGCTCTGGCAGCTCCGGGCTGGGCCCTGGCCCCAGCAGCTGCAGCACTTGCAGCAGTGGCTGGGCACTCCTGCAGCTCCTGCCTCGCTGCCTCCTTGCGCTCCTGCTCCTTCTGCTTTGGAGCACCTGAAGTTGTTTTCAGCAGTGCCGGCTGTCCTGCAGCCCCAGGCCCTGTGTCACGGGCCACTTGCCTTTGTGTCAGCAGCCGTGTGTTCCCTGAGCTCCGGTGCCCAGCTCTGGCCTCTGTGAAGGCTGACCTACCTCTCCAGGGCAAGTGCAGGGCTGGCCCTGGCCTGGCACAGGCACAGCTGGCACCACCTCGTGAGGACTCTGCAGCTGCTCCTGCGTGGGGCTGCACAGGCTGCTCCAGGTTCTGCTGTGGGCAAAGGATTTCTGCAAGCTGGATAAAGGCACCGCCCTCTGCAGAGCAGGTGCTGCTGCTCCCTCCTAGCACAGGGATTTTGCTGCAGAGTCACAGGTATTTAGTGCTGGCAGTGGGGGCAGTTGTTTCTGGTTTCCTCAGCTGTCGTCTGAGGTCTTGCATCACTCAGTGCTTCAGAACAGGGGTGATGAGAACGTGACCTGCCCTCACTGCTCTGGGAACACGTGCACTCGTGGCTGAGCGGAGTTCAGGGCAGGTGGCTGCAGAGAGGTGGGAGAGTGTGAGTGAGAAAAACCCTCCCTGTTAAGGACCAGCTGCTGCCTCAGCAGTGTAGAAACCAGGGGACAACTTGTACTGCCAAGGCTTCCTTCTGTTGCCTTCCCCAGCCTCTGCTGGTTTTTATGTAAGATGCTGATTTGAGTGGGGAGTGAACTGTTTGTAAAGATGTGTAGCTCTAAGAATTTAAGCTACATTAGGAAGGCAGTAATTTTGTACAAAAATACTTATCTGGACAGTGTGACAGTGGTTATACAGCCTTGCAAATTAATTTATAAGTGGACTGATAGAATAGTAATGAGAGAAACTGTAAATTGAACAAAGACTTATTTAACATAGTAAAAACACTGCTACTGTTTTAACAAATTTTACTGTATACATGTGGATGTTTAACACATAACTGAATGTATAAATCCAGGCATTAATTTTATTCAGATTTTTTTTAATGCACTGTATATATTTTTCATACCTAGTTTTTCAAAAAATGCTGTAATGTTTTGTAAAGACATTTTTCATTTTTCCTATTGTTGGACACAGTTCTTCAGGAATTAAAAGACTTCTATGATTTTATAGGACAACAATCAATAAAGTGCTTTTAAATCCTTACTAAAAAAAAGTTTTGATTTTCTTTTAAATGCCATAAAGCCACCAGTTGACAATGTCATTTTTGTCAGAGAAAGTAAATCTCTTCAGTAAACACTGGCATTTTACATTTTCCTGTTCTGTAAAGATAAATAGCACGCTCTTGTGTCCTACCTCATGTCATAGATCCCATTTACCTGTTGGACTTGGAGCAATGGCCTGGGACAGGCACATTAAGAGGGAGATGGGAAAAGTCTTCAGTGCCCTTCGCTGCTTGGGGTCCAGCCTGATGTGGTGATCCCCCAGAGAATGCACCAGGGCCAGCTCCTCCCTCCCTGCAGCCACCGGGGCTCTTCTCCCCTTCCTCGGGCTCCCTCCTCTCTCTTCCCTTTCCTCAGGCTCCCTCTGGCATCCCCAGCCCCAGGGCAGGCTGATTCTCCTCCTCTGCCTCCTCATTTAGAACACCTGAGGGTGGAACGGTTAGTTGGTGCTGGGGAAGGAGGTTAAACCACGTTTTGTGCAGCTGGCAGTGGCAATGAGGAGCCTGGCGCCCTCCATCCCTTGTTAACCCAGTGAAAAGCACAGTCCAGCCAGTAACTTTGACTTGTTTCACCTGAGCTGCTCTGCTTTGCTCAGAATATAGCATAAATCCCCATGAACCTGATGATTAGAGTCATGTCTGCAAAGAAAAAAAACAACAAAACACCAAAGATGGGAGAAAAGTTGTATTTCCAGGTTTTTCTTCTCAAGGATAAACCTCAAAATCCTTAACAAACTTTGTTATTCAAATAATCTTCCATAGCTGGAGACCATTCAAAACAGAGCATTCAAAACATCGAGAAGAGTTGAAAAAAAGACTCTTAATGGAATACTATAACCCATACATGAACTTCTTTAAAAAAATACAAAACAAAAAACAAAAAAAAGCCTCCAATGCAATGAAACCTTAACACATAACCCAACGTGACTTTCATCTAACCATGCTTTCTGCAATCTGCTATTTCAGTCAGTAGTGATGATGGATGGGACAGAAAACGAAGATTAATTAAATGGGATGAAATGCAGAAAAGGAGAAGAATTTCTAAAGATTGTTTCCTCCCACCATACAAATTCAACAAGCGTTTTCAAGTTTAGTTAAATTAAGCTGTAATTACCTTCTGTGGAACACTGGTGAGCAGACTGCTGCACAGCTGGAATAACACAGCAAGTGTAATCACTCACCACACCCCATTAAAAGAAAAAAAAAAAAAGAAACAGTTTAGGTTTAGGTATTACTAAGCAGTATTTTAGCAGGGTTTTTAAATATCTGTCACCTGATGGGTGAAAATCCCAAAGAAAACAGCTACAGCAGGACAAGAACCTTACACCATCCAGCAGCTGCCTCTCTGTCCCTCAGGAAGCCACGGCGAGCACAGAACGCATGCACATACACACACTGCCAGCCAGCCCCAGGTCCTGCTGCTCAGGACAGGACAGCAGCAGCGCCCCTGCAGCAGTGGCTGTCTGGCTGAGGAGCTGCCGTGCACAGGAGGCGCCGTGCAGCCCGCTCAGGGTCGGCTCAGCTGTAGCGCTCGCCCTGGAAGCGCGGCGCGAAGTTGCGCACGCCCTCGTTCTCCTGCGTGGTGATCAAGTCTATGATCGCTGTCAGCACCGCTGTGTCCCTGCTCTTGATGTCATCCCAGTCCACGGGATGGGGGCTCTCTATTTTCTCTTGTAGAAGGTCATCCAGTTCTTTTCTCAGTTTCTGGGAAGTGTTGTAACAAAGGAAAAGAAGGAAAAAGGCAAGAGATGGATGTTAGAGCTACACACAGCATCAACACAGAGGTTCCAGTGCCTCGGGCCCCTGTTCTCCCAACCTTTACACCTGCTCTTCTCCCCTCAGTTCATCTCCACACTGCTATTTTCACAATCAAACACTCTCAAAACCCAGGCTCTTTGATAAGAGGTGACCACCTCTGGAAGTGATGCCTCTAACAGCCCACCCAGCACTTAGCTAACCACCTCAGGATTAAAAAGGCTGCTTTAAAATAAAAATAAAATTTTAAAAAAGAGTCCAGTATGATTTTTGGGATCTAATATTAAAGAGTTCTATGGAACCCCTTCCTGTTAACTGAGGAGCCCCACTCTCCTGTTCCCACATCTGTGTGGATATCTCCTGTGCTGACCAAGTCATCCCACACTATCTGTGCAAAATTAAATCTCTTTTGCTTACTCTGTGTGCTAGAACTGCTTGCTGGGAGTGCATTTCTAACATCATCTCCCTGAGTGATAAATCAATAGGCCCACAGGAATATCGAATCCAGAGATCCCTAAGCAGAACCAGTGTTACACTGAGCCTTCCAGGTACATGATTTTGAAACAGTTACCTTGACCAAGTTTGCTATTTTTTCTGGAGACTGGAAAACAATCCACTCATCCACAGCGATGGTGTCCTGGTCCTTATCCTTCTGAATGGATATATCCCCTCCAAAGAACAAGAGGCAGTATGGGGACACCTCCGTACAATCATACAGGTAAATCTGCACAACAACAGAATTCTCTGATCACCCTCAGATTATCTCCAGTGCCATCAGTAATCCTTAATGAGACTCCTACAGATTTCCAGAAGACCCTTACTCAGTTACTCACAAATTCTAAAGAAAAGCAACTCAGTTAAAAAGAAGTTACATGAAATCAGATTGCACAAGGGCAAAAATGGTCCCAAGTCTTTCAGTCTTTCACACAGTGGTGAAATGAAACCAGATGCTCCAAACAATGAGAGGAAAAAACATCAGCATATTGAGAAGTGTTAAGACTGTATTGAAATTAAAAGAAAAAAAAAAAACACTAAAAGAATTTACACCTGTTACTGCCAGACCTTAAAAAACCCAAATCCTCAAAAAAACCCCAAGAACTAAACCACAGAAGTTGATTATTTGTGGTACAATACCCCAGTATCACAAAGGAAATAATCTGATGGTGTGTACAAGGAATGGCCTAGGACAGGAAGGCCCCACAACAAAGGCTGAACCCTGACCCACTCTCATTAAGAGGGGATAATAAAACAAATGAACCCCACAAGCACTGCTCTGACTCACGCTGCTGGTCCTCATCTTCAAATGGTACACCAGCCAGTTATAATGGAACTCTGTCTCCTCCACATTCACTGATTTGGGATGGATATTCACTGATCCATCTGTCTTGGTGCAAACTTTCACCCTTCAAAGAAAAAACAACAACAACAAAAGAGTCTGATAATACAAGAAGTGATAAATCAACAGAGCAGGATCCCTGGGGTCTCTTTTCCCAAAGAACCAGGAGTGGCAGTGTTTGAAGTGCTGCTGTGGAACCCCTTTAGAGCAGTGCTACTGAGGTGTTGTAACATTATGCATGGCTTGAGAAGGTCACACAAGTTAGTTCAGGTGTTAGCAGGAATCCAGATGTTAAGAAATCAACAATCCCACCCTTCTCAGAGGAAGGAATGCACAACCATGACTCCAACTCTAAAGTGAGATTCATTCATGCCATTCACTCAAGCCACTGCTTCACCTTGCCAAATTATGCCATGCAGAAAACACCCTGAATACAAACCAACTTTAAAGCAAACCCTCACATTTTTCTCTTTTTGCTGAAGCTGGGCCGGATCTTTGCCACCTTGGGATACAGGCCAGCACAGATGACTGCTTTGAGCAGCTTCTCATTACCTGCAGGAGAGAGCAAAGTGAGTGAGGCACTTCTGCAAGCTGAGATTTCAGCTGGGATAAATGCTCCCTTTCCCTCCATGGTTACCTGAGTTGGTGTTAGATTTGGGATCCTTGGGGTTTCTACTATTCACAAACCCAGCTGCAAGGAGATGCTCAGCAAACTGCCCTTTCATGTTATGCAGCATCTAGGAAACAACAAACATTGCACAGAATGATGCTGTGCCAAAGGCTCCTGCTCTCCCCACACACAGGATCCTGTGTGGCCCTGGCAGGTGCTGTTACCTGCATGGTATTTGAGGACAGGAAATATTCCCAGCAATAGTCCTTCTCATTCCTGAAACCACAACTCCGAGCCTCTTCCCAGCCCTGGGAATGAAAACCAGAGGTGTAAGGGGTTTGTAAGTGAACCTACAGGCTTAAGGACAGCCAAAACTGGAGGTCATCAAACAGTCACATATTCCCTACCAGGGAGAAAGTAACTCCTTTGATCTCTCTGTATGTGTGCACACACCACAGTGCAGAGAAACACAACTGCACAACATGCTGAATCACAGCCTTCCTTTTGCCCTGGTGGGCAGTGATACCTGGCTGTGTTTGCCACAGCACCCACCCTTTGATGGAATTAACAAAGTTAAAGTTCTGGGCAGTAACTTGGGTTTTCCAGGCTGTTTATTTCCTCCTCTCCTCACCACAACACAGTACAGCACAACATCCCACACTCTGAAGTTGGCTTCAGCCTCTTGTAGAGGCCAAGAGTGAACAATTTCAGCAAGGTAACTACAGTACTGTGTTTCCTTTGTCTTTTTCAGACTTGCCCTCCAGAAGTCAGGTTACTGAGCCTGGAGACAGATTATGCAACACTAGAAGGGTGAAAATCAGTTTGGTTTTATGTTTCTGTAGAAGCCAAACAAGAAAGCCTACAGAGCATAAGCTGATCAGCTTTTTCCTTAGGATCATCAATATTATTAAAATTAAAATTCTAGAAGAAAAAAGCCACATGAAAGCATGCTTACAGTGAAGGCATTCACCACAGTCAGATGGTCGCTTTTCGAGTTCTTTGACAGCTCCTTTCTTCTTGCATCTGCGATTTTCTCTTTGCCCTAAAAATCAGAACCTACATAATACCTAGACTGACATGACAGTTCTCTTCTCCAAACTCAGGTACATCTGTACAGCAGTACCTTGTATGTAACACATGAAAATTATAGTTATTTCAAATATTCCACAGGAAAAATGATAATTCATAGTATACAAAGGCAACTCACTAGTAAAAATGTAATTACCATGACATTAACGAAAGTGCTCTTAAACTATAACACCTCACTGAGTCCCAGCATCCTCCTGAGATTCTTAAATTCCCACAGGTAACTGTGGTCTGTGAGACTTTACCAGAGGGATGACAAAAGGGTCCTTGAAGCTGAGGCTGGCTGCAATGGTCAGCACGGGGTCCAGGCAGCAGAACAAGGCTCCAAACAGGATCATCTTCCCAATGTGTGGCTCCACGGGCAGCCGTGCCAGGTGCACCCCCAGGGGAGTCAGCTCCTCCTGCCTGTCCAGAGCATTCTGCCAGCACGAGGGCAGAGAGGGAACAAAAACACGCCATGTGAAACGGGGAGCACTTCCTTGGGGCACAGGTATCCCCCACTAAAACCCAAACCAGATGTTCCTATCTATGGCTACAACTCATCTGTACAACTACCACCAGAGCAAGGAGCCAGCAGAACAAACGTGCCATGAACCTCTCCCTCCCCAGCAGCCAAGGGAACAATGACACCAGGTGCTCCTCCCACGGGCTCGTTTGTCTCCAGCTCCTCACTGAAGTGCAGGGCCACGTGTGTGTCTGGAGTCCTTTACAAAGCCCCTCTGCAGCACTCTGCAGGGCCCCAAGCACCATGGATTGTGCAGTGAGGGTCCAAGGCTCTGTGCAAGGGGAAGGGGCTGCAATGCCCAGAGCTGTGCAGGCACCCCTGCCTGGTGACACCCACAGTACCACGGCTCTGAACAGATGAAGCAACACTTTACCAGCTCCATGAGGTGATTTATGGCCAACATCACAGCATCACGAGAGGGGGGGTCCATCAGTTTGCTCAGAAAATAGGCAATTCCACCAAGCCTCAGGATCTGAAAGAAAAATCACAACAAAAGCCTACAGCAGCTGGAGAAAGATGGCTGTCTAAAACTGGTTAGCAGTAACCACGCTCATTGAAGTAGTGTGAGTAATTCACAGCCCCAGTTAGAATTTCTTGGGTTAAGAACCAAGGACAAAAAATTTACTAGTGATGGAATTTACAGCAGAAGAATCTATTCTTCATTCAGTTCACTTACACATGGCAATCCTTCTGCTTTTGTAAGGAATTCAATGCAAACTGCCAAAAAGGAAATTCACACCAGTTCTAAAACGACTTTGTAGTAAAATTCTTTTAAGAGACCATATAAATTGACTCACTGGCATTCTCACTCTTTTGGATGAACAACTCTAGGCTCACAGTTGGATTAACTTATTCTCTCACCATTTATCCCAATGGAAAAATAGGTAATAAATGTTTTTGAAGATTCCTGCCTTTACCTTGATTTGTAAGCAGAGTTCTTCCAAGGGTGTCCTCAGGATCTCTGGTAACTGATAATCATCCAGCAGGCTGGCACGCAGCCCGTTGTACAGATGGTAACAGTGGCCTGGCTGAACCCTGCAATGATTTAAAGAAACTATTCTTTTGGGTTTGGGCATTTGTTGGGGTTTTTTACCAATGAAACTGAGACATTATGGGTCTGTTTCTTACAAAGAGCTTCCCAAAACTCCTCCAGGAATTAGAACTGAAGTGTATTCAATTGTAAAACCCATTTCAGTCTTCTGAAGACCCATCAGCAGGAAAGAGGCATAGAGAACACAGAAATTAATTTTTACACCATTTCCACTTTACTGTATCAGCCTCATAAATCAGGTGTGAGGGCAATGACAAAAATTACAACAAAATGCAGGACACTCTTGTATAGGAGGGAAACTGTGGAGTTAAACACAGCACAAGTCAATTCAGCTTCCTAGGAAGGCAAGGAAATCATTCCCTGCCCAGGAACAGGAGCCAGCTGTGCCAGCACATGCAAATAATAAAGAACCTTCAGCACTGTGGGAAACTCAACATCCCCAAACTTCCCTAAGCACCCCCTGCTCCTACCTTCCTGCTCGACCCTTCCTCTGCTTGGCATTGGCTTTGCTGACCCACTCTGCAGCCATGGTGCTGATGTTGTTCTGGGTGTCAAAGTGAGTCTCCTTTATTTTCCCCCCATCTATAACGAACACCACGTCATCAATCGTGATGCTGTTGGAAAAAAAGAGGGGAAAAAAGCAACTTTTCACCTTTGCAAGTGTGACCTAGGATTGGCTTTGGCCTCTCTTTATTCCCTCCCAAACAGAGTCAGCAATTAAAAAAATCTGTCTTTGGAATTTCATTAAGAACTATGTTACTGATTTATTCTCCTTGGTCTGGCAGAAGTTCCCACTTGCATTCTGAACAGAGGACAGGCAGCTCAGATTATCCTGTACAAATCATTCTAGCAATTGTTTAGTATTCCTGTAGTTTAACTGTTCAAAACAACAGAGTTGGCTGGATTGTTTAAAACAATTATAGGAAAACTCTGTTTAGTCTATAAATATTTCTAAACTAATGGCACAAACACAAACATATTTTCAGGAACACCAAAGAGGCTTATACTTTAAATCATCACTTCCATTTATTTTGTTAAACACATAGCTTTCCTGGCTCTGGGCAGCCAGGCACTTACCTGGTTTCTGCAATGTTGGTTGCAATCACAATTTTCCTGACTCCTGGCGGGGTCTTCTTGAACACCTGTAATTATCCAGGGCCCATTTATGTCTTTGCCAAAAGCAAACATGCGCTTCATTCTTTTTTTTTTTTTCTTGTAGTTGTGAAAAATTGCAATAAAAGAGAAGCATACCTGAGTCTGGTTAACAGTAGGCATCAGTGAATGCAAAGGGATGATAATAAACCTATCTGAAAGTTAAAAATCAGTATAAGATATGGTTTAAGCACAGAAACTTCCAATTTTACAGGAAAATCTATTAAATCAACCATGCAGAACAGAGAAAATAGGCTGCAAGTCAGGCTACTGCTTCTTGCTCTGAGATCACAGGTATTTGTATCATAACAGCAAATTCTAAAGTAAAAAGGTATAAAGCCTTTTTTATGATGCTGTAACATGAAGAGTTGAGACAATATGTGAAGTTATGTATAGTAATTCAGACTTCCTTTTTAAATTCTGTAGTTATTAAATAATTGGTCAAGTTTAATACAAAAACTGACACAATGTTCCAATGAACTGGAATTCTGCACCTATGAATGTACACAACCACACTGCAAGTCACCATCTGAACAGCCAAGAGCCCAGCTAAGACAGGTGAGATGGAAATAGAAGAGATGCAAAAGGACAAGTTAAATGTGTCAGACAGGCACAGAGTACTCGAGAGTTTGTAAGAAATTCTCAAATCAACAGGACTTAAGGGAACGATCAGCAAAGCAGGGGAAGCTGCTCAAGGATGAAGCACAGAGGAAGCACACACAGAATGGAGTTTAGTTTTGGATGGGAGCTCTCCCAGCTGCAGGAAAGGACAAGAGGAAGAAGATGCAGGTCAGGTTGTTTTTCAGACTGTCACTCCCACAGTGAGAATAATGAGTTGTTGTTGGCAGAGGAAAGGACACCAGACACACAAAAACTGCTGAACACCCTGGAGAGGAGACAAGGGAAAAAATGAATCCAGCCCAACTGCAGCAACCCCATGCAAAAGGAGTCTGCCCCCAGTGCCACTGCCAGAAGTCCCACACAGAGTTTGGGTTTTACCTGACTTAAACATGACTTGAGACATCAAGAGCTCATGCAAAGTGCTGATGTTATCCCAGCCTGGCAGAAACACCAGAATTGCACCATCCTACGGGGAAAAGAGGCAGTGAAGGGAAGAGAGGTCAGAACACATCACACACCGCACAGAGAGCCAGCTCCTTGCACACTGACATATGGTGGGCATGTGAGATCTGAAACCTCACTGACCCAGCCTGGTACAGTCTGTCAAGGGTTTGTTTTTTTTTCTAGAAAAGAGCTACCTCCATGTATTTATCTGAACATAAGAGTAGTTCAAAACTGTTCAATTACTTAGAAGAGCAAACAAAAACTTCTCTTCTTTCTGTGTGACCAGCCAAAGCCATTGCCAGCTCTGGCACTGCCCCAGCTCAGTCCCACTGTACCTCCTCTTCCAGCACAATGTGTCTGATCAGTGCTGCTATAAGGTCCAGGTCCACCTTGTCATCATCCATCATTTCCAAGGCACTGATTGTGCTTGCTGAATACCTGCAGCAGGGAAAGCACAGACATGTAAAGCTCTGAGTGAGCCACCCAGCCATGAACCCACCTGCAATCAGCTCAGTTCTCTGAGCAATTCCTGCACCTCCAAAGGGCTCTCCGCATTTAGTTCAGTGTGATTATCGTCAGTTCAGAACTGCTGAGGAATTACCATGCCATGACTGAACTGTTTTGAAGCACTTGCATGACCTCCCTCCTTCTCACTGATGAGCCAGGGACTGACAATTTGTATTTAGGTAACGAACTGAAATTTAACTTGAACAACTCAGAGGCAAAGGGAGCTAATCCTGCTGTCTCTAAAGCACTTCAGTAGCTGCCAGACAACTGTAGAGACAATTCCATCACCATTTTCCACAGCAGCCACTATCCCACTGTTATTAAAGCCCAGCAACACAATACAGCACTAATTTATGGTTGTCACTTCAGAGCTGCCTGTAAACTGGAAGCAGAAGAGAAACTTGGGCCCAACCTGCCCTGCAGCTGCCTTAGGTAGCCCGGCCACTGCTGCCTGTAGATCTCCTCCTTCTCCTCCTTCTCTGGCCTGCTCATGTGGCCCTGCATGAAGCCCCTCCTCCAGTGCAGCCGCCGGTCCGTCTTCTCCGGGGTGTACCTTTGCACAGCAGGAGCAAACACAATTCCATTTGAAACAGGGAATTTAGAGCAGCTGCACAGTTCTCAAACCATGGACAGTATGCTGTGCTTTAGCTAAATCATGTGTAAAAATCTTCAGTTTCTCTTCTGACAGAAACCTTACAAAAGCAGGGACCAACCCTAGTAAGTATGAGAACATGTAGGGGAAAAAAGTGAACAGCAACAAAGACTAGCTTGATTTAGAGACCTGAAATTTCACCACAGCAACAGAGAAACTGTTCTCCCCCTCAAGCCAATATTCCCAGGTAACTGTGTGCCACCTGTAATTACTGTACAGGGCACCCTTTAGGAGGTTTTCTGTTGAAAAATACAGGCAACTGTTCTTTATGCCAAGTTAATCTTTGAGCATACACACACTAAGCTAAGCCCCCCCATAATACTCTCTGAAATGATGTTCAGAAAAAACACTTGCCTCAACTTCTCAATGACATCTTCGAGCAGATATTCCACCACTGGGAAAGTGAACCCAGGGATGTGAATCATTGGGCAATGGTCTGTGGAGGGAGGCAGAACTCAGTTTTAAAACCACTGATGAAATACTGCACTGAATGAACAGAAGCAATAAACATTCCTCACTAGCTCTGCAATATAGCTGCCATGTCTACAGGACATTTCCAGTTGTCAGGGAAGGTGTCACATTCACCCCCAAGTAAGGCTGCTGAATAAAAAAAGGACAGGGAGCAGGCAGTATTCTGCACACCACGATGTTCAACTGGTTCCAGCTACTGGAAAAAGCTGGGAGACTGAACAACTCAAAGTTCAATCTGCTTGCCCCCTCAGAACAAGAATGCTAAACGTGGTAAATATTTACTAGGAAAACACTCTGTGGATTCTGTTTCCATAAGGTGTCTGAAAAGCAAAACCAGAAGCAATGAGATAAAACAGAGAAACTGCATCTCCAGCAGCTGGCAGGTATTTGTAAAACTGAAGTAATTTCTTCCTTTGATACAAATCAATACTATCATTCAAGAACTGCACTATACTCTGAGAAGCCTAAATTACTTAAGAAGAACATTTCTAGGAAGCATTTCACCTACCAAAGTACTCGGAAAACTTCTCTGCATTTAAAGTAGCACTCATCAGTATGACTTTCAGATCCTGCCGAACATTCAGAAGATCTTTAATAATGCTCATTAAAACATCTGATTGAAGATTTCTTTCATGGATTTCATCAAGAACTACATGACTGATGCTGGACAAGTGCCTAAAAAGAGGAGGGGAAGAAGTTAAACTTTTGCTTTTAGAAAAAATAAAAAGCAGAGCCATGACTGTTTGGAACAGCTCAGGACTCATTCCATAATTGCATTCAGTGTCTCATTAAACAGGAGCTCTTACTTATCTGACTGGAGCCACTGCAGGACAATTCCCGTGGTACAGTACAAAATGGAACCTTGTTTCCTTGGCAAGCGGCTGAAAGAGACACAATAAAATAAGAACTCCTCAGTTTTCCTCTGTATTTAACAAAGTGCTGTAAAACCTGAAACCCCAGCTGCAGGTGCCATTGCAGACATGATGCAATGTGCCTCGCTGCCTCCCTCACTCACAGCACAAGGAATTGGGCCACTGCTGCATCACCTCTGTGGCTGGGGAATGGAGCAGGGAGAGGCCCTGGCTTCCAGGCACCCTGTGCCATCCCCTGCACACTGAGGTGCTGATGCCCACCTCCTGCAGCCCTCCAGGCTCAGCACAGAGGGCACTCACACGCACAGCACTGGCAGCAAAGAGAAATAGCAGAGATTCTATGAACCCCAGGTAAAATGCTGGGAGGGCTCAGCTCTCCTCTCTCACCAGCAGTTTTGCTTCAACAAATGGGTTCCCTTACGTGCTGGTACCACTTCAGATTTTTCAATTATAGCCAACGACAAACGTAAAAGCTTTTGCTCTGCAAGCTCCTGTCCCTGCACCTATTGCATGGTCCCAGGGAATTGGTCTATAAATACGTGTAGCAAATGCACGGCTTTCCACAGAAATATGGTTTGGAGCATTCTCCTCTTTAGCATTTTCATTTTTTCTTGAAATTCATTGATTAGGGACATCAGTTTTATTTCTGCCCACAGCAGAACCTTTTACAAGAGCTGAAAACAGGACGTATTAGACAAAGCCTAACTTAGAATAGTCACTGTCACATAAAACATAGTAAATGCACTCAAACCTCTTCCTAAAATTCAAAAACCTTATCCCTTCCTCGCAGGAATTCCTTCAGGGGAAAATACCAGCAGGAAAGCAGTTCTTTCTTTTTAGAAGTACTTTTCAAATGGTCTCCTTTGGATAACAAGAGGCCCCTGCCATGGAGCTGCTCACCTCTGCAGGCGGATCTGGTACCCCGTGCTCCTGCCATTGCCACAGCTCTCTGCCCTCTCTGCAGCCACTCTCTCAGCCACCTGAGGGGGACAAAGAAAATCAGGCTGATCTCTGACTGAGCTGCTCACCATAGGAACACCTGATTCTGAGAGGTTTGTAAATAAAGAAATGCCCTGAAGAGCACCTTTTCTCCTCCCCTGAGAGCAGCAACCCAGGGACAAGACTAGAGGAACACAGGGCATTAGTAGCCCATTCCCCTTTCAGAGCTTGGCCATCTGACACTGAACTATCAAGGAGAGTAACTACAGAGCATTTGAAAGCCAGATTCTTTCCTGCTCATTAACACACCTCTAGAGGGCCTGACACTGCATTAGTTTGTATCTTAGTGGGCATTTGCACTGCCCAAATCCATTAAACCCACAGATGTACCCCATGACTAAAGCCAGGGAAGAAGGAGGCTGCAGTGCCAGTGCTCCACAGACACCGAACCGTGTGAACAGCCGGTCAGTGCAGGTTACCAGCACTGTTATTGCAGCAGCCTGGGCAGGGGCACTCACGGAGATGGCGCTGATCCTGCGGGGCTGTGTGCACACGATCCTGCAGGTGGAGCCCAGGCCACGCTCGATGTGGTCGTCCAGGATGAACTGTGTCACCTGCGTGGTCTTGCCGCAGCCCGTCTCGCCGCTGATCACCGTCACGCGGTTGCTGTTGATCAGCTTCACCAGCTCCTGGCCACACAGAGACACAGCTGTTACTGCTCTGCTGCTGCAAACACACTGCGGAGGATTCTCACAATTCCCTGCTCCTGTGGGATGAACTCTCAGCAAAGTGTCTACGTGCTCAGCTGCCTCCTGTAATGCTACCCAAAACGTTAAATCTCACAGAAGCCATTTCTGCACATTTGCACTTCACGTGTGTAGGGTTTAAGGCATGCTCAACCTCAACACTAGCTTCAAATGCTTTAGACCCTGTATGAAAGCATCACAGAAGAACTAAAATGAAAGCCTGAAATACATTTTTAACCTTTCTGCTTCCTGCTTGGCTCCTGTAGATCTCTGGAGGCTGAACACAAGAATTTGCCCTGCTGGACTCCAAGCCTGCACAAACTAAAGGTTTTCAGCACAATATTTTAACATTTCTTGTACCAAGAAGAAGTTTCCCAGCCTCATCCTCCCCACCCCAAGGACTGTTAAGGACAGTATGACTATTTAAAGAAACCAATCCTAACAGCAAGGACATTATGGCAAATAGAGGGACTGCAGGAAGGAGCTCACTGATCACCCACTGAGCCTGCAAAAGCAAACATATCAGAATATTCCATTTCTACTGCATGCAGGGGATATCAGCCTAAGAATTAACATCAATTAATAACAGCCCCTGCTTTGGAGCACTGCACCACAGAGACTCTCTCAATGCACACTCACCTCTCTCATCCCGTATGAGGGCAGCTTCTCTCGGAATCTCTGGGGAAAAAGAAAAAATGTTTCTCTTTAAACATCTTTTCAACACTAAAGCAATAGAATAGATTTCACTTCTATTAGATTTCACCCTTTAGTTTGGGCTAAACTACAAAATAATGACAAACTGCTTGGCCACACTTGTATAAACACAGGCCCATGGGAAATAACTTTAATTCCATGTGTTGTTTCAGTTTCATTCAATTTAGAAAAATTATTTCAGCCCAACAGTTAAGTACACAACAAGGCAGGTATATACAGGTGCAAGAGCAGGGCCTGGTATGGAAGAGAGAACTGGTGTCCAAGGAAAGACAATTTTCTGTACATGGCTGTTGAAAACAAAACCCCTGTTTTCAAAAGGCCATTCCTTCAGAGCCCAGTGCTGTGCTTTCAGTTTCAGACATAACTGCAGGGACACAATCCATATAAAAGAAAGAGACACCCACCCAATAGAACAACATGTCAGGTTCAAATTCCAGATTCTAACTGTTTCTGAAATTTGTCATTTCCAATTTTTAACCACTGTTCTATCAATAGGTACGAATTTTATGAATTCTAAAGATAATTTTTAGCAAAAGTAACATCATGACGACTTTCTAGTAAATTATGAGGGATTACATTTTGAGGTTAGCTTAATTTAAAAAAATCCAGTTAAAAGTTTTCAACTTAACACAGGGAAAAGTACCTGCATTTCAATATATCTGGGATCAGATCTCTTCTTCATTAAGTCTTCTTTAAGTTGTTCGTCTAAATCAGCATCCTGCTCGGTTTTTTCACAGAGGAATTCCACATCCAAATCCAGGGATGTTTTCTCCCAGGTTGGTATCTGTCTCACAGGAGCTTTCTCAGCATCTGGTTTCACTTTGGCAGGCTGCTCTGGAGCAGGGCTGGAATGACAGAACAGGAACTTCAGATTCCCCCAGCTGTGCCTGGCCACACGCAGAGTGCAGGTAATTACATCCAGCAGTTAATGAACTAACAGTCCATGGGAACAGAGAACCACAGAATGGTTTGGGTTGGAAGGACCTCAAAGCCCACCCAGTGCCACAGCAGGGACACCTTCCACTGCTCCAGGTCCTCCAAACTCCAATGTCCAACCTGGCCTTGGGCACTGCCAGGGATCCATGGGCAGCCCCAGTTGCTCTGGGTCTGTCACTGCAGCGAAAATCATTAAACCAAAATAAAGTCTCACACTACCAACCACCAAAACCCTGACATCAGGATCTAAGAAACAACACGTTCTTTTGTACCAAACAAAGCCCCAAAGCAACAAAGCATCATCAGAGAAGGACAGCTTGACCCACTGCCCCATAACTGGATCCCTCACCAAAGGGAGCCCCAATCCCCTCATTCAGCACACCAGCCTATTCCAGCTATTCCTGCAAACCCTAAATGACTCCAGAACAGACCCTGCGAAAATGTTCCAAGACTGCACAATAACTGAAAACAGAAGACAAAATCCATCTCTGGAAGAGTAATTCCAGAGGCCAAGAGAGCTGAAAAGTCCCATGCATCTACTGTAGTAGGCCTTGAGATGAGTTAGAAGTTTTATGAGTTTAAGTAGAAATTCAACACCCTAAACTCAGCAGTAATTAAAGAGTTTTACAGCAATGACTACAACCATTTCAGTGTGACAATACATGTGGAGAAACTGGAGGATATTTGTTGAGCCAGTACACTCAATAAAGGGAAATCACTTCTGACACATCTTCCTGACAGCTTATGGAAAGTTTGTGCAATTCAAAGTAAATAAATGAACTGGTAATTATATCTCTTTACCCTTCTTCATCCCCGGACCACCAGGACATGGCTTCTTGCTCTTTGTCGTTTTTAGTCTGGACAGAATTGAGCAGCTGCACGATTTGCTCTTCCCGGCGCTCGTCCATGCGCACCACAGCTCTCTAGGGCAGAAAGCACAGGGTCCATCATCGGCGGGGAGCCCGAGCACCCCAACAACGACCGCAGCAGCTCTCACACACCGGCCCGCCGCTCTGACCGGGGCTCCGGGCACCGCTGCTGTGCCCAGGGCTCCGGGCACCACCAACAACGGCTGCGGCAGCTCTCACACACCGGCCCGCCGCTGTGACCAGGGGCTCCGGGCACCGCTGCTGTGACCAGGGGCTCCGGGCACGACCGGACACCTCCGGCTCTGCCTGCGCGGAGAGGCACAGGCCCCCGCCCCAGAACGCGTCCCCGCGTCCCTCACCTGCTGCCGGTCGGCGTCCCGGTTCTTCTGGCCCTGCCTGCGGGCGTACCACAGCCCGATCTCGCGGCCCTTCAGGTGGCTGGGATGCCGTCCCCGCCCGCCTCCGCCGCCCGCCGCGGAGGAGGCGGCGGCGGCGCCGCCATCGCTGCCGTGGCCCCGGCCCCGGCCGCGACCGCGGCCCCAGTCACGGCGCTGCTCGTAGCTCATGGCCGCGGGTGCCGGCGCGGCTCAGCCCGGCCCGGCCCGGCGCGGCCCCGCCTCATCCGCCGGCACCGCCCGCCTCATCCGCCGCCGTGCTTCCGCCCGCTGCCTTGCAGAGCACGGAGCCCGGGTTCGAGTCCCGGCTTGAGCTAACCCACCCGCGGGGCCCCGGGTTCGAGTCCCGGCCCCACCTAACCCAGCCCCCGGCTCTCGGGTTCGGGTCCCGAGCCGACCGAACCCACCCGTGGGACCCCGGGTTCGAGTCCTCACCCTGACCCCCCCCGCTGGACCCGGGTTCGAGTCCCCAACCGGCCGCTGTGTTGCAGAATTGGGAATTTGTGTCGTTTTCTTAGTGTTTGAATTCGTATACTTTCAGGCCTAATCAAGAAAACAGATTTAATCCGTGAAACAAAGAGCAGCCAGTGCTGTCCAGGTGTTAGAAAAGTATTTCTAGTAGTATGTCGATTTAGATACTGACAAGGACTGCAAGTGAATCAAAACTGCTGTAACCTTCCACATGTGGAGCTGCTCCCTCGTTTCCACAGGTTCCTGCAGACACGCCACCCAGTGCAAACAAACACCAAAGCTGGGGTTTGAGATTTTATTTAGGATTCCATTTAGACACACATGTGCCTCAAATAAATAGGTATATAAATAAATAACTTAAAATCCACTGTGGAAAGCTGTAAAGCACTTGAGTATTTGTTATCCCCTTGATACAGCATTAAGAGTTCGAATTGATTCAACAGTGCACCTAAACAAAATTTGCATGATAGGACAAAACCAGCTGATACCGTATTTGCTGGGGTAAGTGACGGACAGCAGCACCGCCTGTCACAGCAGCCGGGGCGTGTGGATCAAACGCTGTTTTAGCTGCTGCCCTCCCGCTCTCGGTAGGCTCTGTTCAGCAGCTGGATCTCCTCCTGGTACCCCGCCCGGGCCGAGCCCTGCTGCTGGCTGTTGCGGCGGTGCGCCTCCACGGTGTCGGGGATGGAGATGCTGAAGTCGCTGTTGGACGGCACCAGCAGCGAGTAGGAGGCGCTTTCGCCCAGCTCGCAGCTCACGAACCGGTTCTCCTTGCGGGAGTAGCGCAGCGAGGGCGAGCGGGCGTGCGCCGAGGACTGGCTGATGCTGCTGACGATGGACACGGTGTCCAGCGCCTCGGGGGTGTCGCAGATCTCCAGCACCTCCAGGTGAATCTTCACGCTCGCGTCCGCGAAGCCGGGCTCGCCCGGGCTGGGCTCGTGCCCGACGCTCTTGGAGCGGTGCACCTCGATCCTCTTGGCCGCGGGCGCGATCTTGTGCCCCTCCGAGCTCACCTCGTACGTGGACAGCGAGAGCGTTTTGCCGCCGGGAGCCTGCAGGGACACGGTGCCCTGGAAGGCGCAGAGGGGCACGGCCAGGGCTCCGCCCGTGCGCTGCGGGGAACAACATGGTTAGTGATGAGATCGCCCAAAACCCGGCAAAATCAGCCATTGTGCTGATTGCCCAAAATACGGCAAAATCAGCAACTGTGCTGAGATTGCCCAAAATCCTGCAAAATCAGCCATTGTGCTGATTGCCCAAAATCCGGCAAAATCAGTTACTGTGCTGAGACTGCCCAAAATCCAGCACCAATGGGGCACTGTGGTGAGATTGCCCAAAATCCAGCAAAATCAGCTACTGTGCTGAGACTGCCCAAAATCCGGCAAAATCAGTTACTGTGCTGAGACTGCCCAAAATTCAGCAAAAATCAGTTACTGTGCTGAGATTACCCAAAATCTGACAAAATCAGCCACTGTGCTGAGACTGCCCAAAATCCAGCACCAATCAGCCAGTCTGCTCATTTGCTAGCTCCTCTCACTGCCTGCTCCTTGAAGAATTTTACACACTTGGTATTATGACTTGAAAGAGTAGTGAAAAGCTTTTTGTGGTATTATACACCTCAGTGTATGAAGTCCCAAGTGCCTGTAACTGACTGTGAAATCTACAGAATATGAAAACCAGAGTTTAAATAAAAGCTGATTCCTTCAGTGCACGGTTATGTCTGGTTTAATCAAACTCTTGGATCTGCCAGACTGAACATTCTCCTGGAGGGAGAATGAGCAATCTCCACTTGCTGGAATGAGCACTCTAGGTCTGGAGAATGAGACATTTCCAATCACTTTCTGAAAGTGCCTCTTTCTGAAAGTCTTCTCAAGCTTTCTCTTGAGAAATCAGTATTTACTGTTAAAGTGAAAACGATCCATCAAGGCTCCTCTGTCGCTGCCCAGTCAGTAACCAGGGAGACACTCACTGAATGCTGTCATTTCCCACTTGAACAGCTCCGTGGAAATGTTCAATTCCAGACACCTTTACCTGTTTCTAAAGTACAGAATCCATTTATCAGTGCAAACCACAATGCTGTGCCCTGGGGAGCACTGTGGATAAAGTGCTGGGACTAAACCCATGGTTATGGGGCCCAAGGGAGGGATAAATGCATTTATCCTGGGTTTAGGTACAGCCAAGTAGCACTGATTATTACTGGAATTACTATTATTAATGAGAAAAGAAAGTGACCTTTATCTTGTCCTTGATCCCATTATTAATTACCCATTTTTGCTTCTCAGGACACATCCATGGCAGTAAATAGGAATAAACAGCAGACCAGACTCTGCTGGTACACCGTGTGAAGCAGTGTCCCAGTGAGGCACAGGTGAAGCACAGGCAAGGCACAGGTGTGTCAGCAGTGTCCCAGTGAGGCACAGGTGAAGCACAGGCGAGGCACAGGTGAGGCACAGGTGCAGCACAGGTGTGCCAGCAGTGTCCCAGTGAGGCACAGGGATGCCAGCAGTGTCCCAGTGAGGTACAGGTCACAGGACTCTGTTCCTCCTCCCTGGGACAGGGCTCTGCACCAAGGGCACCCTCAGCTTGTGCCCTGTGCCTGTTGCTCCCCTGGGCCCTGCTGCCCTCCCAAACAGAAATCCAGCAATCTGAAACAGCTCTGGGCAGTTTGTATTCCTAATTACTCTGGTCAAACACAGCTTGAGATGAAAAGGTCTATTTTTAGAATGTCTTCAGTAAGGATCCTGGCTTTTCCTTTCCAGAGACAATGAGTTTTCTGTTTGTTTTAAAACAGAGGCTTCGCCTTCCACTTCCCTAAGAGTGCAAATTAGCTGCAGTGAAACTAATTGCTGCAATGATTTGCCTTTTCTGAGGCTGGGTGCAGCACATGCAGAGCCCGGGGGTGTGGCAGGAGGAGAGAAGCTCACCTGAGATGGGCTGAGCCCAGCACTTGCCACGGCCTGCCTGGTGCAGACAGAGCTGGATTTGTGTCTGTCAGTACCAGGGGGTGCAGCAGAGCCCCAGGGTGAGGACGCCTTGGAGGGAAGGGCTGTGGGAGCTCTATCCAGCCTTGCCCTCCTGGGCACGTGTCCCTGCTCTCAGCACTCCTCTGCAGCCCCAGAGAGAGCCAGGGGCACTGGAGCGGCAGCAGGAGCACCACGCACAGGGCACGTGCCTCGGAGCAGGGTGGGGAGGTGAAGGTGAATGTGACATTGATTTCCCAGCCACAGGAACCTCTGTGGAAATCAGGAACACGTTCCAAGCAGCTGAGCAGGAAGGGCCCTGTTGGGCAGAGCTCAGCACACCAGCAGGGCTGAGGTGGTGCAGATTCCCACCAGCAACGGGAACCTCCAAGGCCATCCCCAACTCAGCTTCTGTGCTGTGCCTGGCGTTCCAGGGAATGCTCACAACCCTCCTGCAGCCAGGGAGAAGCTGTGTGTTTCTCATGTTAAACACTCCTGCCTGCACTGCTCCTCCTCAGTGAGGTCACCTGCACAGCCTCCCCCTCTCTTTCCTTGCAGGGCACATAAGTGGGTCCTGTGCAGCCTCTCCAAAGAGTTTCCTCGAGGCAACCCACAGATGAGGTAGAGAAAAATAATCAGCAAGCCTGGAACAAACTGCCAGCCTGGGAAATTATTGTTGCCTGAGGGCACTGAAGCACAGACAAAATAAGACAAGACATATTTACACTCAATCTCTTTAGGAAGGGAGATACACGGGTATTTTATGAGATGTTAAAGGTATTTTTCAAAACTGCAGCCGAGCAGGGGTTGGAAATGACAAGTACAATTTTCTCTCTCCCTCTCCATAACAGCCATCCTATCATATATTCAATAAACCCTGCTGCCTCATTCTCCCATGCCACTTTTATTCCAGAGAAAACACTTTGCTGGAGCAGCTCTTTACTCACAGAACAGGCAATGAAGAGCCAACCAGCTCCACAGTCATTGCTGCCACCCCAAGGAGGTGCCACTCTCCAGGCCCACAGCTTCCAGAGGGAGCCAAAGCCATGCCGGGTCCTGTCTGGCACCTGCTCTTCAAACACCAAACCCCATCAGACTGCCTGGTCCCACATCTGTGGGGATGGCTGATCCCCTCCTGCTGCCAGCTCTTACAGCTCCTCCTCGTGATGAGAAAATCAGCAGCCCTCCAGCAGGAACCACTGTATTTATGGGCTCTCAGAGGAGCCCCTGTATTTATGGGCTCTCAGAGGAGCCCCTGTATTTATGGATTCTCAGAAGAACCCCTGTATTTCCTGCAGAAGGATGAGGCCAGTCAATGCTGGAGGTCTCCCACTTTAACACATGTAGGAAATGCAGAGTGATGAGAACAGAGTGACTTCTCTTAGACTTTGGGACTTCCAGACATGATGAATAAAGGAGATGGTTTTCAGCTTATCAATGTGTGGCCCAAATTGATCTTTCATCCAGCATAAACCTGAACAATGCATTAAAGTTATTTTTACAGAGCTCGCAGGGGTTTCAGGCCCTGCCCTTTCCCAGCTGCAAAGCAAATGTCAGCTGTGAAGCTCCGGCAGCTCCTGCTGAATGCCAGAACCAGCAGAGCTGTGCCTGCAGACCTGGAGCTCTCACCCCACGGGAGCTGCAGTGCCTGGCAGTGGGCTATGCCTGGGAGGGTGTCAGAAGTGGATGAGCTGTGACTCTTTGTAATGCAGGAAGGGAAGAGCATGTCCCAAAGTGCCATACAAGGCCCCAGGGCACATAAAGCACCCCAGGTCACTGAGCAGCTCACACAGAGCTGCTCACACCTGCTGCAGTCCCACGGCTGCAGCTGAACTGGCACCAGGGCACACGGGGAAAGGAATTTTATAATTTTGTTTTAAATCATCTGGAAACTCCTACAAGGAGCTATGAACCTGACACAGTGATTTTATTAACCAAGCTGAACGTGGCACATGAGGCCTTGGCAAGGACTGGTAGATTAAAACCAGGCTGAGTCACCACTCCCTTTTGCCCCCAAACGCAGGAATTCTTCTCTGCACACTGCAACAGAGTGAGCAGTGGTGTTTTTATGAAAGGGATGATCAGTCCCATTTGAAATATCAGCCAAATTCCTCCTGTGACTCAGATGATAAACTTGTGTTTATCAGATGGAGAGAGAAGCCCATATTTGAATACAAAACACACCTTATGCATCTCCTGTGCTTGGCAGAGGCTGAGCATGAGCTGATCTGGCTCTGAAATCACCCTGCTTGGATTAGGTGATTAGAGATCCCTTCCTAATGAAGCCTTCCAGAGCTCCTGTCTCACAGACTTCACCTGGGCTCTTACCCCACTCCCACCTGCAGCAATGCCCAATGGCCACTGAATTCCACAGTGGAATTCTCTGGAAAATATCATCTTTTGGAGAGAAACTTCCTATTCATTAAAGTAACATAATTCATACTTACTTCTTACCATACACAAATCATGCAGGTGCACACAAAATAAGAAAACCCCATGATTAAGAAGACAAGTGAGAAATTATCGCAGGATCAACACCTGCAAATAGGTCTGTGGTGACTAAACATTATTCAGCGCCATGTATGAGTTTTACTGAAAAATGGGATTAATAGAAGTATCAGTGTCAGTGAAAATCATTACTATTTCATAAGGAAACCCTTATTATCAGCAAAGAAGAAAACTGCTCCTTTACCTGCCGAGGGTTCCTCTCGGATCTGCTCCGGCACCACTCCCAGTCCGAGAGCTCGGGCGTGGGGCTCTCCTGGTGGCACAGCCTCCACTCTGGTTCTTCAGGGAGCGGGCCGGGGCTGGTGTCCTGCTGGTCCTGGCAGGGCTCTGTGCCAGCCCTGGTGCCCTGGCAGGGCGCTGTGCCAGCCCTGGTGCCCTGGTGCCCGTGTCCCTGTGCCCCTGTCCCTGTCGGTCCCAGGCTGTCCCTGCCTCTGCCCGGCTCCCCGCAGGCAGAGCCCACCAGGCTGGGGTAGGACGAGTGTTTGCCACCCCTGCTGGCATGGGGAGGGCTCTCCAGGGAAATCCTGTAGATGCCACAGCCCTGCTGGAACGACAGGTTGAACTCAAAACCGCCGCGCTTGCCTAGGCAGGGAGGAGAGGAACTGCATTAGGAGTTGGGATCAAAAAGAAAAATGAGATTGCAAACATAATGCAAATGACATGTTAAAA
Source organism: Melozone crissalis (assembly GCF_028551555.1). Lineage (NCBI taxonomy): Eukaryota > Metazoa > Chordata > Aves > Passeriformes > Passerellidae > Melozone > Melozone crissalis. The sequence goes on along the minus strand of NW_026535812.1, from coordinate 25,362,197 downwards.
CATGGAATAAACAGGCAATTTTCCCTCCATTACAAAAATGAATTGTTGAGAAGAAAGACTTGTGAGAAGGAGCTGCCTTCTAGATGAACTGCAGTCGTTCTCTCTGGGAAAGTGGCCAGAAGGGCAGCAGGGGCAGCACAAGCCATTCTGCACCTAGATGTGTTTAAAGCAGGTGAAAGCCATGCACTGGGGATGGCTTTTCTCTAAGATTCAGGAGTTCTTTCTCCCTGAACAAGCAGGGAAAGTCAGAAATTTGTCCACTGATGGTAGGGGATTTTCACTCCAGAGAATGGGAAACAACTCCCACATCCTCAGAAATATTTAGCCCTTAACATTTGCAGTTGAGACCAGATGATCCCTGTGAGCCTCTTCCACCTGACCCCCTCTGTTCCTGCAGCTGTTTTTGCACAAAGCCCAAGGAAAAACAGGGCTCTAGCAGATGCCAGGAAGGTTACCAGGGCAGGTGTGCAAGCTCTGTCACACCAACAACCCTTGCACACTTACTTTGGGCCCCTGGTGAGCACACTGCATGGGAGCTGCTCCTGCAGTTGATGATGCAGCCGCAGGGCAGGTGGAGCCAGTGCTGGGACAGCACAAACACCGGGGTGACTGCAGCAGCCAGCACCGTCAGCAGGAAGCTCAGGGCCTCAAAAGAGAGGCTCTGCAGCCCAGTGATGTACTGGACAGCCATGTGTATCTGAAAGGCAGAGCATTTTGAAATGTAAATCACTTTGGGCGCAGGAGACGCTTCCAGGAACAAGGAGAACATCTCGCTGCAGATTGACACCACTGTAGGACACAGATTGTCATTGGTGTTGGCTGAGGACAACACTTGTGGCTCCAACAGACAGCAAACACACTGACTGCTCTCCTCTCACACTGCATTTCTCAGAAAAACCCTCACTGAAGCTAAATATAGCTGCTGAGCCCCATTGAGCCAGCCAGTCCCATGTGGCACCGAGGAGCCCCAGCCTCACACAGCCAGGGGCAGGGGTAGTATCCCCTGTTCCCTGTTCCCAGCAGATCCCTTTCCCCATGTTCCTTGTTCCCAGCAGATCCCTTTCCCCGTGTTCCCTGTTCCCAGCAGATCCCTTTCCCCACGTTCCCCATTCCCAGCAGATCCCTTTCCCCACGTTCCCCATTCCCAGCAGATCCCTTTCCCCATGCTCCCCATTCCCAGCAGATCCCTTTCCCCATGCTCCCCATTCCCAGCAGATCCCTTTCTCAGGTTCCTGTTCCCAAATTCACACACATGCCCACAGCAGCACTCCTTCCTGCCCCAGCACTACAGGGTTTGCAAAGGTGCCACCAAACTGCATTTTTCTGCCAAAACTCCTATTTTTAACCCAAAGGATGTGTCTCAGAGGACAGGACAGAGGGGCTCTTAGCTCAATTCCCAGCCCCAGAATGCTGAGCAAGCCCTGTCCCACAGCTGGCAGTACCCAAGGGGGACCTTACTGCCCTGGTGTTCCTGTGACATGAATGATGTGATGGGAGAGTGTCAGAGCCATGAACCAGGCTCTGTCACACCCTCTGGCACCAGTGGAACTCCTGCAGTGACACAGGCCTGCTGGAGAGCCCTTCTGCTGGCTCAGCTACCCTACGAGGAACAGCTGCACTGGCCACCGTTCGTGTTTCAATCCATGGCCCACAGGTGACGTTCCACTGAAATGTAAGTGAGCATTGCAAAGTGAAGCCATCGGAGAATTTACCATCATTGGCAGCCAGAGAAGGACTTTGGTCAGTGCCAGGATCAGGGAGAATCGTTTCTGGGCCAAGCCCACGGTGGAGCTCCGGCTCTGGGTGCTGCTCTCAGCCGCACCCTTCCCAAACACCACCTCCGAGGCTTGGGAGGGCTCCGGGGCTCTGTCCCCAGGGTCCAGCAGCGGCAGCCGAGGGGCCCCGCAGCCCCAGGGAGTGCCGGGGCAGCCGCAGCCCGCAGAGCCCCGCGGGTGCCCGGTGGGCAGCACCTGGGGCTCACCTGAGCACAGCAGCTGCAGCGAGAGGGGCACGGCCAGCGCTGCCAGCAGCGAGAGGCACAGCGAGTACACGGCCAGCACCAACAGGGTGTGGGAGCTGCCGCAGTCCCCAAAGCAGCCCCAGGACGTGGGGATGTACCTGCCCCAGCCACAGAGAGGCAAAGTGCACAGCAGCAGGCTGACGGTCCAGATGGCGAGGATGGCCCATGCCGCGCTCACACGGAGCCTGGAGGAGCTGCAGCTCGGTGTCCCCGGCGTGCTGAGGGTGTAGAAGTTGTAGGAAACGATAAGAGACCCTTTCAGGTTGCTAGAAATGCCCTGGAATAAATACAAAAACGCGGAGGTGGTGCACAGAGGCTGGGGGAGGACTTCACTTGACCACTGCATGAGCATGAAAATAATCACTGGCACGATGCTGATCAGATCATCTGCTGCCACAGAGGTCACAATCCACGAAACCGTGCTTTTGGTCTGCAGCTTCAGCAGGGAAACCAGTGAATAAATGCTGCCCAGAAGGGCTGGGAGTGCAATGGCAAGAGTCAAGCAGAACAGAAAGACATTCCAAGTTCTCTGCTCACTGGGCTTGTCCAGAATGCTGTGATGCTCCGTCAAGAAGCTCGTCCCATTGAGTGACAAATTACCAGGAGTCACTGACATTGTCCTGGGCATGTTTTCCTTTGCCTTCTCACCGATTCTGCAAGTTTTCACCGGCTGAAACCAGAACTGTCAGCTCCACATCGCAAGTTTCTTTGTTTTCCTAGACTCTCTCCTGCGGCATCTGATGAAGAAATATTCGGGTGGCATCACCCCTAATCACCAGAACTCATGCTGTCAAAAAGCCAGGCAACAATGAAGCAGCAAAGGCGCTGAAAAAAAGAAATTGAATTCTTCAAGATCGTTCCGGTGCTGTCAGATGAACTGGGGCCGCTCGGGTGTCCCCGTGGCGGATGGCAGGCGCTGCCTCACTGCCGAGCGCGGCTCGGCGGGCAGAGCACGGGCAGAGCACGGGCAGAGCACGGGCAGAGCACGGGCAGCGCCGGGAGAGGCTGCGGGAGCTGCCGGAGCTGCAGCGGGCAGAGCGCGGCCGTGCCCGGGCTGGGGCAGCCCGAGCAGCATCGGGAGAGGCTGCGGGAGCTGCGGGAGCTGTGGCGGGAGCAGCGGTGCCCGCAGGATGGAGCGGGAGCAGCGGTGCTGCCAGCCCGGCAGGATGGAGCGGGAGCAGCCGTGCCCACAGGATGGAGCGGCAGCAGCGGTGCTGCCAGCCCGGCAGGATGGAGCGGGAGCAGCCGTGCCCGCAGGATGGAGCGGGAGCAGCCGTGCCCACAGGATGGAGCGGGAGCAGCCGTGCCCGCAGGATGGAGCGGGAGCAGCCGTGCCCGCAGGATGGAGCGGGAGCAGCCGTGCCGGGAGCAGCCGTGCCCGCAGGATGGAGCGGTGCCGGAGGATGGAGCGGCAGCAGGGACGCTGCCAGCCCGGCCCCTCCCGGCTGAGCGGCAGCATCAGTGTCCCCGCCAAGCCACACCTCCGCCGAGCAATGCCGGCTGATGTCAGCCCGGGATGGCAGCCCAGGATGGCAGCCCGGGATATCAGACCAGGATGGCAGCCCAGGATGCCACTGCCCAGGATACCAGCCCAGGATGTCACTGCCATGGTTATCAGCCCAGGATGTCAGCCCAGGATGGCAGCGAGGTCACACCCGGCACTGAGCAAACCCAGCCATGCCACACTGCTCAGGAACCACTCCTGCTGTGGAGGCTCCAAAATGTCTGGGGCATGTTGGAGAAAAAGACAATGCTGTGCAGTCTGTGACAGCACACCACGGTGGGAAACTGCACAGGAAGGATTAAAGGTAGCATCCACACTGCTGAGGAAACAGTTATCCCTTTCTGAAGGGAGGGAATAAAATAGAAGAGGGCATATGCTTGGAGTGACCCAGCTGTGACCCCATCTGGAAGCAGCAGAAAATCAGCTGTGTACGTGGGACCTTCTCCAATAACGATAAAATTGATGTCTGCAAGAGCCATGTGTAAAGCTGCACATTTCCCTGCCTGCTGTGCATTCCCAGGAGCTCTGCCGTGGGTTGTCTCAGCCCCTCATTGCTCCATCTTTACTCCCCCACCACCTTCTCTCTCACCCAGCTCCAAGCAAGGCACAGGGAGCAGACTGGGAAACTCAGCCCCAGGAGTGTGATCAAATTGAGTTTTAACAACAGATTGAAAGGTCTGGAATCAAATTTTGCCTCTGGAGAACCAGGAACATGTGTAAGAACACTGCTGGTTAGCACTGCTCTTACCTACACCCTGCATTTGATAAGGAACCTTCAGCCTGGGCTCCAGGGCTGCCCCCAGCTGTAATTCCTGGGAATCTGTGCCTTGGGAAGTGCCCTGGCAGGGGCGGAGTTCCACGTGTGTCTGAGGAAGGGATGCTCAGGGGAGGAACACCTGACAAGACAGAGCTCTGCACCCTGATCAGGAGGTGTCAGATTCGGAACATGTGGAATATTATATATAATATATAATTATACATATATATATATAATATATACAAGACAAAGCTCTGCACCCTGATCAGGAGGTGTCAGATTGGGAACATGTGGAATATTATATATAATATATAATTATACATATATATATATAATATATACAAGACAAAGCTCTGCACCCTGATCAGGAGGTGTCAGATTGGGAACATGTGGAATATTATATATAATATATAATTATACATATATATATATATAATATATACAAGACAAAGCTCTGCACCCTGATCAGGAGGTGTCAGATTCGAAACATGTGGAATACTATATATAATATAATATATACAAGACAGAGGTCTGCACCCTGATCAGGAGGTGTCAGATTTGGAACATTTGGAATATTATATATAATATATAATTATACATATATATATATATGATATATACAAGACAAAGCTCTGCACCCTGATCAGGAGGTGTCAACTTCGGAACATGTGGAATATTATATATAATATATAATTATACATATATATATATATGATATATACAAGACAAAGCTCTGCACCCTGATCAGGAGGTGTCAGATTCTAAACAAGTGGAATACAGAAAGATCCATCCAGAAAGGAAGTGCAGAGCTATGCCTCCGACATCAACTATTTATTAATGATTCCAGTCAAGAGAAAGAACTCATGAATACTTTAATGAGATTGTGAGGGGAAACGTCCCAAAGACGATAAAATCACACTTAGCAAACAGCCTTTGGGCTGCAGGGACGGTTCCAGCCTCTCTGATGTGAGGTTTCTGGGACTCAGATAGTGACAGACTGCAGGAGCCAGGCTGGGTGCCAGCCCAGGCTGGACAGAGTGTGTCAGCATGGAAAGCCCTGCCACAAACACCCTCCTTCACCAGCCTAGATGGAAACCATGGCTCACTGCCCCAGAGACGAAGGTTTCAGAGAAAGATTAAAGAAATCATGCTTGGGAAGGAGGCAGAGTGTTTTCAAACACTGAATCTTTTCAATTCATGTGTTCATCTTATTCCCTGGGGCTGATGACAAGCTGGGCTCTGTGCTCACAGGGGAGTGGAGTCCATCAGTGTCACTGTGGGTAAAGCAGTGTCCCCATCCCTGGGACAGCCAGTCCCCATCCCTGGGGACACCCAGCCCCTCCTGGGAGCATCACCTGGGGACAGGGAGGGACCTGGGAGCTCTGCCCTGCCCAGGCATGGGCAGGGAGCAGCTCTGGCAGCACGGAGCTCTGTGCTGCTCTGTCAGAGTGTCAGGGGGTAGCTTGGTCAGGACAGACAGAGATGAGAGATCTCTGAAGCCAGGTCAGGAACTTGGGGTTCATTGCAGAGGGCCTGGGTGCAGGGCCCTGTTGGGATTTGGGGTTTATTGCAGAGGGCCTGCGTGCAGGGCCCTGCTGGGATTTGGGGTTTATTGCAGAGGGCCTGGGTGCAGGGCCCTGCTGGGATTTGGGGTTCATTGCAAAGGGCCTGTGTGCAGGGCCCTGCTGGGATTTGGGGTTTATTGCAAAGGGCCTGGGTGCAGGGCCCTGCTGGGATTTGGGGTTCATTGCAAAGGGCCTGTGTGCAGGGCCCTGCTGGGATTTGGGGTTTATTGCAAAGGGCCTGGGTGCAGGGCCCTGCTGGGATTTGGGGTTTATTGCAAAGGGCCTGGGTGCAGGGCCCTGCTGGGATTTGGGGTTCATTGCACAGGGCCTGGGTGCAGGGCCCTGCTGGGATTTGGGGTTCATTGCAGAGGGCCTGGGTGCAGGGCCCTGCTGGGATTTGGGGTTCATTGCACAGGGCCTGGGTGCAGGGCCCTGCTGGGAGCTGCCACAGCTCAGAGCAGGCCTGAGAGAGGAGAGGAGGAGAGAGGATGAGAGGGTAACAGAGTAAAAGAGTAAGAGAGCAAAAATGTAAGAGAGTAAAAGGGTAAGAGAGCGAGGTTCCTGTTACAATACAATAAATCTTCTGGTTTTGGAACTTGGGGTTCATTGCAAAGGGCCTGGGTGCAGGGCCCTGTGGGAGCTGCAGCCACAGCTCAGAGCAGGCCTGAGAGAAGAGAGGGGGAGAGAGGACGAGAGGGTAAGAGAGCAAAAAAGGCAAGAGAGCCAAAGCATAAGAGAGAAAAAAAGGTAAAAGAGTAAGAGGGGCAAGAGCTAAGAGAGCGAGGTTCCTGTTACAATACAATAAATCTTCTTCTGTGTTGAATATTCTAATTCTCACTAACCAATCTAGTACAATACACAAATCCTACAGCATTTCCATACAGCCTATAAGAATCACTACATCACCACACTGTGTTACATTTCAAACCCTAAAAACTCCTCTTTGGGCCCCTTCTGCCAAGCTGTAGAGTCTGCTCTGACCCTTGGGCCTGTCTGCAAGCAGAGGGAATTGTTCCATCCAAAGGGGATCACCTTCAGCTGGCCACCCCATTGTTTTCCAGTTGTTCAGTAACTGAGGGATCTCAAAGCTTACTTTCATTTCAATCTCACTTATAGTCTCCATTTCTCAAAATCTTTTGCCAGACAATCATATTTATAAGGCTTTCCTGTTCCATCTTCCCCAGCATCGCTCCCCACAGCCCGGCTGCTGCTCTGGTTGATTTTGTTTTATCAAACATCTCCCACAGCCACGAGCAGACAGGGCTCCCATCAGGCTGGGTTTGTGCAGAGCCAGCCTGGCTAGGGCTCAGAGAGCCGAGAGACGAGAGCTGAGCATCAGCAGCCCCTTCCTTACACAGCCTTTGCTCTGCAGAACATGTACTTATGAAATATGCATGTGCTCAGGGGTGATTAGGATGCAATTCCTCATTTTGATTAAAATGCTGCTTCCTTTATGTTTACTGAGCCTCACAAAACTGCCTGATTTGTATGCTCACATTGTATTTTTTTAGGTTTTTTTACAAACTAAATTTAACTTCACTGCTATGCGTGCAAAAATGAATGCAAATACGCAACTTTCTTTAGCTTACAGTTGCTAACCTGAGAGATAAAGTGTTAAGTCCAAGCCCAAAATGATGGCTTTAATTCTGCGGTGGGGTGCTGGGGTGCTGGCATTATTTTTAATCATTAATTTTAATCAGGAACCCTTTTTTCCCAGAATTACATGCCCAGATGCTGCCAGATGCATTGGGCCTGGAAAAACAGGTTACTGTTAGACCCTGAGCCTAAATTAGAGAATCCCATCAAAAGCCTTTACGGCTAGAATTCCTGCAAAAAATTTCCTAGTCTAGAGAAAATTGAAACTCATTTGGAGCAAGCTGCATGAGATGGCAAAATGGGCCTTTCTTTCTCACAAATGGCAGAAAACAAGCCCTGGAGGACAGAAAAGAGATTTATTTCATAGGGAAAGGTACAGTAATTTTGTTTTCCTGTCCATTTTACCAGTGCTTTTATTACAGATTTTGTATTACTCACTCCTGTGCCAGCACTCCACCAGGGCCTGACATCCATAGCACAGTTCTGGAATTGAGCTGGCTCCTGAATCAGATTCTGTTATTATTTTAATGTCTCGTATATCTCTGAAAGACCTGCCAGAAGCCTTTCCACAGTGAACACATCACTGGTCCTTGAGCCCCTAACAGTGTCCTCTCTGCTCTCCTGTTTTGAGACAGTAAATTTCCCATTTCCTTGTCAATGCCCAGCCTCCCTTCAGTCCTCAATTTCAATTAAAACAGAACAAAGATCTTAAGGCAGTGTTCTGGTGTCACTCACTGGATATCTCTAACCTTCAGCAACTGGGAAAACTGGGAGCTGGTCAAGTCTGGCACAGCTCCCTGTTCAATGAGGACACGTCTCTTAGACCCCCAAATCTGTTCAAACTGAATTCTTCACACAAGAAAACGTCTGGCAGTGCCAGGATCCCTCCACTCCATCTTGTCTGCTGATAAGGAAATTCATGGCAGTGACTGTGTGATTTCATTCACCACTCTTCAGTGAAATATTAATGAGCTTTTCCCACTCTCCTCTGCTTCTCAGAACTGTTCCAGCCTCTATCTCCTGCCAGATTTGAATGAGGACAACAGCAAAGGTCACCATGACAATGGTAACTGTGAGCTGCTTGAGCACAGGATGCATTTATCCCTGAGCATTGCCAAGGCCACTTACAGATATAGTAGCAATCCTAAATGCCTGCTTATCCTCCACTGAAAACATTTTAATCAGACAGCAAATGATGAGCAGGGCAGCAGCTCCCTGTGGAGTTCCTTGGGCCCTTGGTGCAAATGAACACTGGTCTGTATAAATGTACAAATTGGCCTGAGCAAATGTATAAATTGGTCTGTATAAATCTAGAAATTGGTCTGCGTAAATGTCTGCCACGAGCAGACAATGAACACTGGTCTGTAAAAATGTACAAATTGGCCTGTGCAAATGTATAAATTGGTCTGTATAAATGTATAAATTGGTCTGTGCAAATGTCTGCCACGAGCAGACAATGAACACTGGTCTGTATAAATGTATGAATTGGTCTGTATAAATGTATAAATTGGCCTGTGCAAATGTATAAATTGGTCTGTGTAAATGTATAAATTGGTCTGTGTAAATGTCTGCCACGAGCAGACAATGAACACTGGTCTGTATAAATGCATATATTGGTCTGTACAAATGTATAAATTGGTCTGTATAAATGTCACAAGTACACAATGAACATTGGTCTGTATAAATGCATGAATTCGTCAGTATAAATGTATAAATTGGTCTGTATAAATGTCTGCCACCAGCAGACAATGAACACTGGTCTGTATAAATGTTAGGAAGACATGTAAGAGAAAAGACATTGAAGTAGAAAAGGAAAACAAATTTACTAAGCCAGATTCCAGTGGAAATTATATCAGAACCCAGAAAGCCTGGGGTCAGTGGCTTCCCAAAGGCACAGAGAATGGCTCAGACTGTCCCAGCACGACTGCAAGCTGCAGAAGAAGCTGCAGGTGAAGGAGTGGCAGGAACACGTGCAGTGCCATGAGCAGACCTTCAGCTGAGGGCTGAGAGCAGAGCTCTGCTCTGGAGGAGCAGGGACCCCTCCTGTGGGTTATGGCCAGCAGCTGTGTCTGCCTGGCCTCAGTGGGACATTGACAGCCCCAGAGCTGCCCTCCAAGGCTCTGCACACAGGGAGGAGCTGCTGCCCAGCCCTGCACCCCTGCACCCCCCTGCCCAGCACAACCTATGGCAGGAAAATTCCAATTTCCACAATGTGCCAAGAAAAACTGAAAGAGAGATCCTTCACTCCTTTACTGTGCTCCCAGGAGAAAACCCACCCAGCCTTTGTAAACTGCACTCTCCAAGCTCAACAATAAAAGGACTGTCCTTACATCAAGGATAGGAAACAATGGAGTCATTTCCATGGACATTTCCTCCTTTCCTTGCTGTTCAAGGATCCTGGATGGCAGCAGGCAAGGGAGGCTCTCTATGTCACCACAACACCCAAGGAGGGCTTGGGTTAGGGTAGGAACAATAGAGGGGGAGATTTTTACTCCTTCTTAACCTCCTCCACACTCATTTTCCCATAATGGATTGTTTTTTGTGGTCTGTTTCCAGATCAGATGCACTCGGGGTGAGCACAGCCAGAGCTGCCATGGGCACACGAGGGCACTGCACGAGGGGACAGACATTGATGGCAGGGACAGGGGACAGACACTGATGCCAGGGACAGGGGCTGCCTGAAGCCACAGCTCATGCATGGGATCCCCTGGACCAGGACTGTGCCATCAGAAATCAGCATTTCCACCCCAGGCCACAGGAGGAGGAGTGTTACAGATCCGTCACCTCTGGCAGTCACAGCCCCTGCTGAATGCAGAGACCCCAGAGCACCTTCCCAGGCAGGAATCCCTTCCCTGGCCATCACAAGCAGCAAAGGAAGGAGCTCCCGTGGCTGTCTCCTGAACCACAGCCCGTTCAGACAGCCCCAGAGCCCGCTGCAGCTCACTCCAGGGCTCAGAACAAGCTGGCTGCTCTAAATGGGACATTGTAGAACATAATGAACTTCCATTATTCATTCTCGCTCTGAAATCTGCCTGAACATCTGTGCTTGTTGGGATTTCAAGTGGGATTGTTCAGACAAAATTACAGAAGAATTTGCAGTGTGTGAGAGGAGGTTCTGGTGTGATCAAAGGAAGAAAATCAAAGCTTTACAGGGCCTCACATGACAACAATGAAGAATCTGAACTTTCATTCTGCTCATATGCACCTCATTTGCTGCTTTTGTGACTGCTCAGGAGTGCCCAGTTCATGGCTCCTCATTTTCACCTGTGTAGAAGTTTCCTGAGTTCAGAAAGGGAGGCTGACATCACAGGTTAAACCAGAACAATTACAGAAACATTGATCTCGTCACACACAGCCCCCTCTGCCAACAGCTGGGCTGGGCAGGCAGCACTGTGCTGCACTTCTGCCTTGTGCAGCCCTGATGGATGCAGTTCAGTCCTTCCTCACAATCCTGAGCAGCTTTTGTTCTATTTTTACCTCCTCAAACACGGGATAATGTCCCTGAAAGCAGAGTGAGAACATCAAAACAAATTCTGGAGCCAAAGTTCAGCCCCTGGAGTCAAGGCACCCAATCTCTGACACAGCTCCCAGAGCAAGCAGCAGAGCCAGAAGTGGCTCCCAGACCCAAATCTTGCTCTGCTAGAGCCTGGAGCAATCACTCCAAAACCTGCATCCTGTCAGGAGATATCACACTGCTGAAGGATTCCAGGGAATGGGAGCCAACATTCCTGCAGCCAAGGAAAGGTTTCCTCTCAGGAAAACAGTTGGAGATAGTCTTGAACGGATGATAACAGAATTTGGAAGCAGCCCTGAGACTTTCCAGAATAGGGAAATCCTTACTACTTAACTGAATTTATTTAGGAAATAATAAATAAACCCCCCAAAAAATTAAGGACAAAGCAAGTTGTAATTTGGACTACTGAAGGATTTTCCCCTCTGAAACTGGAAACTCCTGAGGAGTTGCTGTCAGTGCATGAGCTGGTCCCAGGCTCTGGCACTGCTCAGCTCTCTCTTCCAGCAGAGGGAGAAGGGACACAGGAGAATGGACACCCAGGAAAGGGGAGAAAGGACATCCAGGAAGGTGGAGAATGGGCATCCAGGAAGGTGGGGAATGGACATCCAGGAAAGGGGAGAATGGGCATCCAGGAAGGTGGGGAATGGACATCCAGGAAAGGGGAGAATGGGCATCCAGGAAAGTGGAGAATGGGCATCCAGGAAGGTGGGGAATGCACACCCAGGAAAGGGGAGAATGGGCATCCAGGAAAGTGGGGAATGGACACCCAGGAAAGGGGAGAATGGGCACCCAGGAAAGTGGGGAATGGGCATCCAGGAAAGGGGAGAATGGGCACCCAGGAAAGGGGAGAATGGACATCCAGGAAAGTGGGGAATGGACACCCAGGAAAGGGGAGAATGGGCACCCAGGAAAGGGGAGAATGGACACCCAGGAAAGTGGGGAATGGGCATCCAGGAAAGGGGAGAATGGGCACCCAGGAAAGGGGAGAATGGACATCCAGGAAAGTGGGGAATGGACACCCAGGAAAGGGGAGAATGGGCACCCAGGAAAGGGGAGAATGGACATCCAGGAAAGGGGAGAATGGACATCCAGGAAAGTGGGGAACACACACCCAGGAAAGGGGCGAATGGACACCCAGGAAAGTGGGGAATGGACATCCAGGAAAGGGGAGAATGGACATCCAGGAAAGTGGGGAATGGACACCCAGGAAAGGGGAGAATGGGCACCCAGGAAAGGGGAGAATGGACATCCAGGAAAGGGGAGAATGGACATCCAGGAAAGTGGGGAACACACACCCAGGAAAGGGGCGAATGGACACCCAGGAAAGTGGGGAATGGACATCCAGGAAAGGGGAGAATGGACATCCAGGAAAGTGGGGAATGCACACCCAGGAAAGTGGGGAATGCACACCCAGGAAAGGGGAGAATGGACACCCAGGAAAGGGGAGAATGGACATCCAGGAAAGGGGAGAATGGACATCCAGGAAAGTGGGGAATGCACACCCAGGAAAGTGGGGAATGCACACCCAGGAAAGGGGAGAATGGACACCCAGGAAAGGGGAGAATGGGCATCCAGGAAGGTGGGGAATGGACATCCAGGAAAGGGGAGAATGGGCACCCAGGAAAGTGGGAAATGGGCATCCAGGAAAGGGGAGAATGGGCATCCAGGAAAGGGGAGAATGGACATCCAGGAAAGTGGAGAATGGACACCCAGGAAAGTGGGGAATGTGCACCCAGGAAAGTGGGGAATGGGCATCCAGGAAAGTGGGGAATGCACACCCAGGAAGGTGGAGAATGGACACCCAGGAAAGTGGCTCAGGTGTGACAAGAACCACCACAAACTATTTTCCCGATTGTTTGGATTCCTGTCCCAGTTTGGTGCTGATGAGCATCAGGTTATTGCAACATCTCTCCTTGTCCTTATGCATTGCCAGGACTCCTGGCACAGAATAGGGACCCATTTGCCAGCTTGCATTTCTGGTTTGTTTTTCCATCTTGCTTAATTACCTGTAAATTTATACTGGTGATACAACTTATCCACTCTAAATATCTCTGTTCTTGCTCAGCTGCCCGGAGCAGAAGGCCTGGCACCAGAAATATGCAAGATAACTGCATGTACAAATCAAAATAAATAGATATGAGTCACAAAAAGCACAGCTCTTGCTCACATGCCTGCACTAACAAAACCAAGTTCTGCCTTCAGTCACCCTCCAAAGGGGTGAAGAGGTGACAGCTGAGGTTCAGACACAGCACCGCTGGAGATGATGGGGTTCACACCCATTTTCATGGTGAAGTGGTAAAATATGGATGTTCCATGGAGAAGCTTCACTCCACAGGCCTGGAGTGCAGGAATGACTGAAAAATGACAAGGGGGAATTGAGCTCAAGGAGCTGCTCCCATCAGCTGGCTGTGCCAAGCAGGATGCTGCTCACGCACACACACAAACCCAGGGGCATGGAAACAGGGAGTGCCACCTGGAACTGGTGGGAAAGCAGAGGAAAACTGGGAGTGCCACCTGGAATTGTGGCAGCTGATGGTGGGAATGCCCAGAACCCCATCTCCCAGCAGTGAGCGGGGCTGGGGACACGCAGGAGGGAGGCAGGGTGGCAGCAGAGCCCCAGGCTGCCCTCTGCACTCCCTCACTGCCACGCTGTGCCCACGCTGACAGCACGGCCGTGCTCCCTCCTGTTAGAGCTCATTACAGAACAAATCAGGCACTGTCCCTTCCACACCGAGCTGCAATCACTGCTGATTACCAGCCCTTTAAACTCCATGGAATTACTGAAGTGCTGCCTCTGGAATTAGTGCAGTTAGCAGCATGGATAGTGGAGAGTGCTTTCAGTCACTGCGCCACACGCTTCTCATGTTCAGCTTTATAGAATGGAATAAAAATGAAATTTTGACACGGTGTGAAGTGGAGTACCTTATTTCTCAGTGGCTGCTCAGTTCAAGTATTTCCTCTGTGTATTTTCTGGAGGGGGTGTTTGATCATGATTTTCCTGCACATTTTCCTGCTCTCCAGCAGTGAATCAGCAGCTGGAATGCCACAGAAGGGGAGCAGCAATCACAGCAAACACTAATGGTGCTTTAAAGGACTGCTGATAAACACACAGTGTGAAAAACTCCTTTGAACCAAAGGAACTGCACTAAGGACAGACCAGCTCCTGTGGGTTTCAGGCACCCATTTTTTCCAGATATGCCACCAGCGCCCACGACAGGACCCAGAGAAAGGGCCTGGAAGCACTCAAGTGTTTCTCATAAAATCATTTTCATCTGTACACGCAAATTTAAAATTTCATGTAGTGAATATGCCTTCTATAACAATTAAGTTCATACTATGGCTGAGAGCAGAAAAACACAAGCAAATAGAAAAAATAAGGTACGATAACACCAAAGCAAAAATCTACATATTCCTTACAAGTGCATTGATGTGAGCTTGAAGTATTAAGGGGGAAATTTACTGTGCAAATTGCTTTTGAAGCCTTAGAGACATTAAACTAATGCCCCTAAATGTCAACATTAAAGGGAATTTTATGAAGAACCAGGTTCTTTCCCTGTGCATAAGGAGAAACTTATTTTGGAGGTAAGAACTCTGCTCTGTCCATTATTATTATTATTTTAAAAATTCTTATTATTAATCACATTTCCATTCTTTATAGACTTTAAAGTCATAGAATCACAGAATGGTTTGGGCTGGGAGGAACCCTGGGGATGTTCCTGCAGCAGCACAGGGAGCTGCAAACCCGCGTCTGCACCGCATCCCCAACCTCATCTGCACCGCATCTGCACCCTGGGGATGTTCCTGCAGCACAGGGAGCTGCAAACCCGCGTCTGCACCGCATCCCCAACCGCATCTGTACTGCACCTGCACCCTGCAGGGACCCGCAATTCCACCGCATGCCCACCCTGCAGGGACCCGCAATTCCACCGCATGCCCACCCTGCAGGGACCCGGCCCGGGCAGCCCCCGCTGCTCGCAGCGCAGCACAGCCCGGGCATGTTCCTGCAGCAGAGGGAGCTGCAGCCCCGCATTTCCACCCTGTTCCCACCGCGTTCCCACCCTGTTCCCACCGCATCCGCGCCCCGCAGGCAGGCATGGACCCGGCACAGCCCGCAGGGGCCGGGCAGGGTGAGCCGGGCCCAGGACAGCCCGGTGCCCCTGACCCGGCCCGGAGGAGGCTCTGGGCAGGTGAAACCCGGGGTTTTCCATCCCTCAGGGCGTTCCTGGCCAGGGCAGCCCGGCAGTGAGCGGGGTGTCCCCGGGTCCCAGGGCAGAGCCGTGCCCGCTGCCAGGGAACACCCCACTGGCCCAACGTAAAGAAACCAGCCGCTGGTTTGTTCTATTTACTGCCCAACATCCAGGGACACCTGCCTAACTCTTCCCGCTCCCTGTATCTCTCCCTTCGGGGCAGATTTCTGTCTCTCCTGTCACAGTCCAGCCCCGGCTGCTGCTGCTGCTGCTGCTGCACTGGGGCTGCTCCAGAGGGCACCTTCTGTGCCCTGCCAGACACTCCTGTGAGCTCCAGATGTGACTGAGTGGCAAAACAAAGAATTTGAACATCTCTTCCAGGACCGGCTCTGGCTGTTCTCTGTGGGTCACCCCAAGTGTTTAACACCACCCGTGGGGTTTGCACAATCCTGTGCACTCGGTATCCTCCCTGAGTCCTGATGGCATTCAGGCAGGATCTGAACTTCACCTCAAGTCTGCTGGACCTGAATATTCAAAGTAACAAAAATCAAACTTATACAAGACTGGTACAGGGTGAACAAACGATCTAATTCCTCAGAGCCTCATTATACATAGTTAGGTAAAGAAGAAATCTGTAGGAATGGAATGAGAAAATTAAGGACTGCACACAAATGCTGAAGAGCCTAATCAAAGTTTTTTTCATGTTCTTATAGGAAGGATGACTAACTGGAAGATACAGTGCCTGTGCCTTCCCTCTCAGTCACTTTATCAGTAAAAATGTGCCTCTCAGCCTGTTTTCTGCATCCCCAGCTAAGGAGACCATTGACTGAGGCTCCAGCCCAGCCCTGAGGACCAGGAGGAAGGGCTGAGCTCCTCCCCACCCGCTGTGTATCAGGTGGCACTGTGGCACACCCGCTGCCCTGTGCTTTCCCCAGTGAACCCCTCCTGTCCCCCCAGCCCTGCCCACAGGTCAGCACTTCAGGAGCTCTGCAGTTCAAACATTTGCTCTCAGTGCTGCTTGTGAGCTGGCCTGAGTGGGTTTGTGGGGCTGGAGAGCAAAGTCTGGCTGCAGGAGGGTTTCCCTCTGTTCCACTGTGGCATTCCTACTGATCCCCCACAGCAAGAGCAAAACAAAACCGGTCTGTGAGGTTCATTCTTAGAAATCCCTCTCAGCGGAGTCAGAGGTGCTGCGCATGCAGGGCCTGGGGGCAGCTGGGGGTGTTCAGCCATATAAAAAGTGTTTGTTGTCAATGCACTCCCCTTTGTTCCAGGAGAACAGTGCCCTGAAGGATCTCCCTTCCCTCCCCATGGCCAAAATCAAGTGTGAACAAGAACTGAAATAAGCCTGGATAGCAGAAGAGACTTCTTTGAAATCCACATTTCCTGTGGACTTTTCGTTTGTTCCACAGCACACTGTAGTGTTACAGTGCATGGAAAGGACTCAGCAGGAGCAGTAACACAGACAAAGGCCTTCATAAGGAAATAAAAACCCTCTTTGTGAAATACCTCTGCTTTCTGGAAAGCTGCATTACCTGCCACTGGGATTCAGTCAGCATTTCTCTTGTCTAATCTCCACATGATGATCTCACATAGCCCTTAGTGACTCAGTGTGTTTATTATTTCTAACAGGCAATATTACAGTCTCTCACCTACTTTTAGGCCCTTATGGTACCTTTTTCACATTTCATTACAGCAACAAGCAATCATTTCTAACAAAACATTGTAAATTTCTGTATGTGCTTCTACCCGGTCCTAAAAGAAAGCCACAGCGCTGACAAGGGCTTGAAGAGATTGAAAAGGATGATAAAATATCCAAAGACTCTGCATCTTTGATCCCAAATGATATCCTAAGCTGTGTTATTAAATTAAGTCTAGCTTAAATGTCAGATATATGAATTGGAGCAAGGTTAATGTATAGATTGAAAGCATTTCCTAGAAATTCTCTTTCTGTGCATTTTGTGCTAAGTAATTGAAGCCCACCCAGACTGTGAGGCAATAGACAATCCCTCCTCATTTGCAGCAGTCAGCGCCCAGGGAGTTTCTCTGGATTCTTTGCAGAGCATCAGTGGTTCATGGGCACTTCCAGGGGGTCTGTGGAGTTGTCCTTGTCCTTGTCGAGTATTTCCAGTTTTCAGCAAAAAAGGCAATCCCTGGGAGCTTTCAGGAATTTTTGGGAACACTTCAGACCTCCCTACTTGTACTGGCTCCAAGTCCTCCTCCCTCATGTGTTTCTCACGTGGGAATTTATTTACGCTGAAATTTGCTGTTTCAGGAGAAGCAGCACACACAGGACCGCATCCCCCGTGCAGATGGGAGCAGCTGGAGCTGAGACCAGCACAGGAGACCCAGAGGTGCTGCTGAGCACAAACCCTGCGGGCAGGAATAAAGAGCAGAGGCAGGACGGGGGGAGAGGAGCTGCACACCCCTGTTCCAGGATCCAGCCCATTTAACTCCCTGTCACCCAGGGCGTGGCTGTGCCCCCCAACACCTCACTGCCCGGGAAGGGCAGAGGAGAGAAAGCAGCACAGTGACACCTGAGGAGGAAACCACGTCTCAGAGCCCTTTCCCAGCGCTGTCACACCAGGAGGGGCTGCAGGAGGGCAGGTCAGCCTGGCCACACACTGCAGTGAGCGTTCCCAGAAGGGACGCCTCGGAAAAAGGAACTCTGCCAAATCTCCACGTGGAAATCAATTCAGACACAAAGGCTCTGGCTGGACAGTGTCATCCAGCTCCCTGCAGCCATTCCCACAGCCCCACAGGGAGGTGACAGGAGGCCCTAAAGGCCAGGGGACAGATTTGTAATCCCCCTCTTCTCTTACCTCTTACCTTACCCCCTCTTCTCTTTCTCTTACCAGCCAGCAGATAAGACTGAGTTCCCTTTTTGACCCTTCCCAAACCAGATTCTACCTGCCTTTCACCTGAGCCTCAAGCCCTGGTGTGTGAAGAACAAAAGCAATGTAAACCACATGGTCAATGTTCCCTGCAATCCCTCACACAGCCCCAGAGTGTCTCAGGAGTCACAGGCACTTGTGCAGTTTGGCTCAGGCAGAGCAGATCTCTGACTGGGGTGCATGCACACTGCAGGAGTTTTTACGGCAGATTTTCACTCATTTTTTCTCACAGGATTCCGTGGGAGTCTGACTGAATCAGGCATGAACAGGGGCCGGATCAAAACCTCAGGACCTGCTTCACTGGACACTTAGGATGCAGAGTAATCCCAGAGTGACCAAGGTCAGTTTTCAGTGGAAGCTCACAGACCGACTCACTGGAGGAGGTTTTCTCACCTTCCTGACATTTCTAGAGCTCAGTCTTTCAGGCCTGTCTGTGACACAGCTCATCTGGAAAAGTGTCCTCAGGTTCTGGTCATCCCTCGCAGAACAGAACTGACTCTGCTCGCGATTCTCTGTAACTGCATGGACGCACCAGCTGGGACATTACAAGCACAAACAGGCAACCTGTGCATTAATGAAGATCTGTGGTTCTGTGTCTTTATCATCCCTGGCTACCAGAACTTGCAGGCATTAATTCCTTCCTGGCTGCAAGAAGAGAAAGCTCTGTAATCCTTTTATTATAATTGAATAATGCATCATTTCTTTAGCACTGCCCCACTGCTGCTGCCAACTCACACTTCTAAGAGGGAACATTGCCATTTGGAGCAGCTGGATGTGCATTTCTGTACAGGTGATGGGGAAAACAGGAATTGTGAGGGATCTCTTTTCTTTCCCCCCATGACCATCCTGGCTAGCTGAGTTTATTCCCCACGGGGAATGAGAGCAGTGCTGGTCAGCCTTCCTCATTTTGAGCTGTCCTTTGACAAAGCCTGGAAAATTGCTGATGACAAGCGTGTTATTTCCTGTTCTCTCACATTCTGACCAGCTTCAAGCGGGGCAGACACAAGGCTCAGTGATCTCCCCACAGCACAGACAGATCTTGTCTCTGAGCTGCTTTGTGCTGGGAGCCCAGCTCAGTGCCCACCTGGAAACGGCCACCAACCTGAGGGCACTGTGCCCTGCTGGCTGCCCTCCTGTGCAGGCAGTCCTGGCAATGAAAGCCTCCTGTTCCTGTGGGGCTGCAGGTGCCCCACATGCCCCAGGGCACAGCAGGGTCTGTTCCTCAGCACCCACAGCTCTGCACAAGGGAGGCCACTGCAGCTGCAGCCTGGCCATTTACACGTGGCACTGCCCTGGGTTGGACATGCCCTGCAATGTGTGGCACTGCCCTGGGTTGGACATGCCCAGCTGTGCAAAGCAATTCTCCTGCAGACACAGAGAGACTCCTGCAGGAATGTGCCCACACGTGGGAGCTGGAGCAGGAGAATGTGCATGCCCTGGAAACAGGGTGCCCTGGCTTTCCTTTGTGTTCTCCCTGTGCCAGTGTGCCAGGAGTGGCTGTCCCTGGGCACAGCAGGTAGAGCTGCCACCCTGGCCCTGCCATGTGTCCCTGGCACTGCCGTGTGTCCCTGGCATGGGCACAGCACCCTTGGGTGCTCACACACCCCACGTGTCTCAGCACAGGCTGCTCAGGGTGTCACTCACACACCAAACAAGGCAATTCCAGCTCCATTTGCTCTTAACCTCTTAGAGGAAGTGTTGAGCACAAGCTAATAAGGACTTAAGGCAGAGATTATAAGGCTAATCAGGGCTCTAAGCAGAGATTCCACCCAGACTCACAGCTCCAGCTCAGGCATATGGGCTGAAATGGGAGGGGAACACTCACCAAAGAACGCTTCAAGTCCTCAGGGCTGGGAAATCAACATTTCTTTAGCATCAGCTTCTCCCCACTGTTTGCTAGAAGGAGGGAGAAGGAAAAGAAAAAGTAGAAGTTTGGGAATAATTCATTTGCAGTGAGCCCTGCTTAGGCAAGTGCTCCTCCACCAACTCCTCTTTTAAATATTTCTGCTAATGGGATGCAGATACTTACACCTGTGAATTGCAGAGGTAATTTGCACCCACTTAGAGCTCCGTTTTGGGGAGGTATAAAAATACCCCAATAACAGTAATCCAGTCCATTCCTTATAACCATTATTAGAAATGAAACTAGGAATTATTTTAGCTTCACTAATAACATGAAAATGGGGCAGAAATGTGCCTTTGAACATTCTGTGACAGTCTTGTCTGCCACTAAATATATGAACACCGTTCCTGCCAAAGTTCTCCTGGGTTTTCATCCTCCTGCCCCCTTCAGCCACCCCTTCACAAGAATGGGATGATGCTGGAAGGAAGCAAAGGGTCCCAAGGTTGTTCCAAGACACCTCAATGCTCAGGCTCACAGAGGCTGCATCCCTGCAGTGCTGATCCCCCAGGGGTGTCAGATCCCACCGAGCCTGGCACCACCCTGCCCATAGACCTGGAGTATCAGGGATCCAGGGATGGAAAAGTCAAAGGAAAGGGGCTAAACAACAGATTCCAGCACAAAAAGGCATTTGTGTCCTTCCCACCTGGGGACATTCTGTGTGTAAATCCTTTCTGATACAAGTGCTGCATAAACAGACATCATTTAAACCTTGTAAGTGAGCAAGCTCAAACTTTTCATAAAGAACTTTTCATGAAGAACTGCCAAGAGAACAAAAGATCTTTTTTTTTTTCCCCCAGGAATTCTTCCACACACACTGGAACAACACTAAGATATTTTGGGAATGCTGCTCCCCCTGTAAAATTGGCTCTAGATTCTCCATGACAGGTAATTGTGGCAGGTAACAGAACAGATGACCTGAGATTGTCCAAACAGATTACAGTGAGCAGGAAAATGAAGGGGTTTGAAGGCAAGCCATTTGGATCATCCCTCTCTGCAGTTACAGCTGTCACACTCCACATGACAGCTACAACTTCAATTCCTTTCAGCTTGATTTGATCCTTGTGTGACAGTCCATCAAACTCAGGAGTCAATCCCAGAACTGCATCATAACTTTCCCTGAAATTCACAGAAATACAGATTCACAGGACAAGGAGAAGGAAATGCAAACACAGATTCACAGGACAAGGAGAAGGAATTACAAATACAGATTCACAGGACAAGGAGAAGGAAACGCAAATACAGATTCACAGGACAAGGAGAACCAAGAAAACTTCTCCCTTAGCACTCCTCATCAAGAGCCTCCCTGCATCCCAAGGGTCCATGGCTTTAGTGTGGGGCAGCTCACACATCCTGGGAAAAGACCTGAGCTACAGGCTCAGCTGGCTCCTCGTGGGAGCCTGAACCTCCCCGCACAGAACTGTTCCAGGCATCCCGAGTAATTTCCTCTGTTTTCCATGCCCAGGGCTTTCCTTCTGCCAGGCAAACGCTGCTGGGGTTTCTGGGGGTGTCCTGGCAGTGCCCCCACCCCTGGCACAGCCCAATCCCAGGTACAGCCCCACCCCTGGCAGTGCCCCCACCCCTGGCAGTGCCCCCACCCCTGGCACAGCCCAATCCCAGGTACAGCCCCACCCCTGGCAGTGCCCCCACCCCTGGCACAGCCCAATCCCGGGTACAGCCCCACCCCTGGCAGTGCCCCCACCCCTGGCACAGCCCAATCCCGGGTACAGCCCCACCCCTGGCAGTGCCCCCACCCCTGGCACAGCCCAATCCCGGGTACAGCCCCACCCCTGGCAGTGCCCCCACCCCTGGCAGTGCCCCCACCCCTGGCACAGCCCAATCCCGGGTACAGCCCCACCCCTGGCAGTGCCCCCACCCCTGGCAGCGCCCCCATCCCTGGCAGTGCCCCTGGCCATGCTGGGACACACTGACTGAGCCCCTGCACAGCGCCCTGGCACCTGGGCGAGCTCCTGGCACAGGGCTCAGGTTTCTGCCTCACCTGGGGCCCAGTTTGTGAACAAATCCTTCCCACGTGCCTGGAGCAGGCTGGGGCTGTCAGTCATGGCACAATAGCAGCGCCTCAGCGCAATCACAGCCTTTCCTTCAGCTGCTGCTCTGGGGGCTCCCACAGTCCCACCCCTCTCCCTGGGGCTCCAGCCTCGCCCCTCCTGGGATTTCTGCCTGCGCTGGTTTACACCTGACCTTCCAAAATTCATCGCTAATCAAGCAAATCCATTCATTTAACTGGACCGTGCCAAGTGTAAAATAAAGGCACTAAAGGAATCAAACTTCATTTTAACCCCAATGCAAACAAATCTAAATTAAGAATTTTGATTATTGAAAAGCAGACGGGACAGTGAGGCATTACAAGACCACTGCTACAGTGCCTGATTTATAAAAAGGAAAATACTATTTCATCAAAATCCATTCTTTATAGTAATGAATATATGAGATAACTAGGGCCCATTAAACCAAGTTATTCTCTTAAAAAGTCTCATTGCAGTGATAGAAACTAGTGTAAGTACAGTCTCTTACTGCAGGATAAACAAATAGACTTAATTTTAATTTTTCTTTGTTCAGGGGTACATTAAACGCATCAACTTCATTAGCCACGATTCCGTGTGATGGAAGTTGGAAGCTTTATGTAAATCAGGATTGATTTTCCTGGCAATAGCAGAGGGTCCCATTTCAGAGCCAGGGTGCCCCTGCCTGCTCAGAGGTGTGCTGAGAGAGCCCGAGCCACACAGGGCATCATGCCACAGGGAAATTGAACCTTCACATCTTCCTTTCCCAGCCTGGCTGTGGCTCCTCACCCACTCTGCAGCCATGATCTCCCAGGGCTCTCCTAGAGCAGGAAATGGGTTAAACTGATGAGGTATTTTTAATGTGTGTTGACAAAGGTCCAGAGTGAATGTACAGTTGCATCAGTTAAATTGGGACTGCTCTGCTCAGCCCCACTAGGAACGTCTTCCTCTTCTATTATTTAAAGCTTCTGGGTTTTTATAGCATTTCCTTATGCAGAGAGAAGAAACACATCAGATGCAAATCCGCTGGGAAAATATTCCTGCATTTTCTGTACAATCACACTGAAGAAGCTGCGGAAATTTGTTTCATTTTCACACTATCTTTACACTTAATTTGTACACAGCCCTTTTCCTTTTCTTTTCCAAATACCACTGTGGGGTGCAAATAAAGAGGAAAGGAAAAGTACATTTTGTACTCAGTTTGCACAGAGCACCCCTGCAGGGTGGGGATGAGGATCAGTGACACCATTCCAACCCCTGGTCTCAGTCCCACTGTGAGAGCAGAGAACAGCCTGGAAGGAAAACCCGAACTGAGATTCTCCTTGGTGATAAAGTGTCTGTTGTCACCCAGGGGGACAGCATGCCGTGGGCTCTGTGGCTGCTGCAGGAAGGCACTAAAGCCACGTTCTGTCAGGGCTCTGGGTTGGTAACCTGAGTCACTTGGATGCCACCAGGCTGCTCCCCTGGCAAGGGGACACTGCACAAACCCAAACCCAAACCCTCCTGTGCAGCAAACCGCCTGCACTGTCATTCCTGGCATCCTTCCACAGGGAATTTCCTCCCTTTCCTCGTCTTTGAGGGCAGAACTCAGCACTGACTGATCAGATGTGATTGCTTTTGTTCATGTGAGCAATCTGTGCTCACTCCCACTCGGACCTGCTCGGCATGCTGGCTCAGCTGCCCATTTCCCTCTCAATACTAAAATATTCAGGGGTCATTTCTGGTGAACAACAGCGCTGTGGGGACTTTTTAGAGAGACCCCAATCCATGTGGCAACTGGGCTTAAAACCATCTGTAGGTGCAAGCTCCCTGGTGAAAGAATGCATCAGTCTTGTATTACAAACAGCCTGAACATAAACAGATTTTACTGTTATTGCTTTAGATAAAATCTTTCACCCCTTCCAAGGTTTTATATCATTTCACACTTATAGGAAAACGTCCCAAAAGCTTTTCAAATGGGATTCAGCCGCAGCTGCTCTATCATAAATCTAGAGAATTAAAACGAGCAGTGAGACAGTTTGGCTAAACAACCTCTTAATTTCCTTCACGTGAGGCAGCTTGTATAAACAGGAACAGCAGCAGGGATGGGAGCTTGCTCAGGACATGGGAGTGGGGAGAGAGGGAGAGCAAAGCACCAGGAAAGCAGCACTGGAGGGGCTGAAGGAGAACTGGGGAGCCAAGGAGAATTAGCCAAGAGTTTGGAGTCAGAGAGCACGGGAGGGAAGGGGAACGTGGTCAGATCACCAGTGCCCAGCTATGGAAAACTCCCTTTTTCCCACTGGAGGTCCCACTGGCACTGGGGAGACAGAGCAGCACAACCTGGCATCACCCAGGGGACTGCAGGAAGAATTCGGATTTTGCAATCAGAGAGCAAATTCAGAAATTGCCTTGCAGTTTTCCCAAATCAATCCCTCCACAGTTTAAACAATTCTCTCCCTGAATCCTGATGGAATTCCTCCATTTCTGACCCGACCCACGCAGGCATGCTGCCAGCCCAAGGAGGGTAGGTGACTCTCCAGTGCATTGCAGATTTGAGCAGCCACACCAATGAGCCTTCCATGAACAGCAAATTCAGGATTAACACCAACCCCACATGTAACATGCACACACCCAGCATGCAAACTGCTCCTCATCTTGTACAGCCAGCCAAGCTGGCAACTGGCCATCCTTATACAAATACCAAATACCAGAAGAAAGGAAAAGAAGCAAGAATCCTACAGGTCTTACTTCTCACTCAATTAATCAGAACCACATAACAAAGACACTGTGGTTCATTACAGGGGGAAAAAAATGTTATTCCTGATGGAAAACAACCAAATGGCAGCTAAACAATGAACTGTGGAGGAGAAGTGGGAAGAGTTTTCCTTCCTGCAGCTAGCATGGGCATTGGGTTTGCGCTGCCAAGGTGCCCAGTGCTGCCCCAGAGCACAGCCCAGGGCTGGAGGAGCAGCTCTGCTCTCAGCTGGACCCTGTTCTGACAGCAGCAGCTCGGGGTGGCCCAGCAGGGACACTGGAGCCATCCCAGCCAGCCTGGGAGGGTCTCCAGCTGCACTGGCTCTTCCGGGGACAGCTCCTTGGATCCTTGAGAGAGTCAGTGTTATTTCAGCATCTGCATGGAGCTCTTCCCCAACAGATCAAATACAGTGATAGCATCAGCCTGTGCAGGTACAGCTCCAGGATGGTTCCTGCTCCCATTTCAGATCTGGCGTTTCTGTCCCAGCACTGCCAGAACTGGTGCACGTGGCTGGAAGCTGGGAAGTCGATTGTGTGTTTTCCTTCTCCACAACACCTCAAAGGCCTGGGAACAGAATGTCTCCCTCCTGCTGAAGCACACTGCACACATCAGCGCCACTTTATGGGCCTCTACCTTCCCCTGGCAGTCCACAAAAGTGCCTGCCAAGTTCTGCTCTTGGATGGGCTGGGGCAGCCCGGGGGCGGCCCTGGGGATGGCCCTGCTGTGCCTGAGGCAGAGCCCAGCCCCGCTCACCCACGGCAGGGCACAGCCCTGAGAGAGGCAGGCAGCAAACGGGGAGTGCACAGCCCACGCAGGAGCTGCCTGTCTGCCAGCACTGACAGACCTGGGCACAGCTGGGGGAACAGCTGGGGAACAGCTGGGGAACAGCCGGGGGGATGAGGCTGCCACAGCCCGCGCTGCCCATGGCCACAGCAGCACCTGTGTGCGTGTGCCATCAGGAATAATGGGAAATGTGGGCTTGCACTGACCCCTTCCTTCCCCAAAGCCCTGCTATTCCACAGCCAGGCCCCACCAGAGTCCTTTCCAGGCTGGTCAAGGGCAGCAGGAAAGGCCAAAGAGGGGAGACCTCGAGTGTGAGCCTTGACTGAGCTGCAGGTGAGCAGGAACAGGTGAGCAGGAGCAGGTGAGCAGGAGCAGGTGAGCAGGGACAGGTGAGCAGGGACAGGTGAGCAGAGCAGGGTGAGCAGGAGCAGGTGAGCAGGAGCAGGTGAGCAGGG
Organism: Melozone crissalis; assembly: GCF_028551555.1. Classification (NCBI taxonomy): domain Eukaryota; kingdom Metazoa; phylum Chordata; class Aves; order Passeriformes; family Passerellidae; genus Melozone; species Melozone crissalis. Next base: position 25,336,267 of record NW_026535812.1, on the reverse strand, counting down.
ACAGGTGAGCAGGAACAGGGTGAGCAGGAGCAGGTGAGCAGGAGCAGGGTGAGCAGGAGCAGGTGAGCAGGAGCAGGTGAACAGGAGCAGGTGAGCAGGAACAGGTGAGCAGGAGCAGGTGAGCAGGAGCAGGCCCTGGCACTGGGGCATTGGGGCATTGGCAGTGTCCCCTTACATTCCCAGGGACCCAGGCCTCAGGAGCACCATCCCTGCTCCAACACCCCTCACCTGCCCTCTCTGCTCTCTCCTCTCCCAGCTGCTCTTAGAAGGACTGCAGGCTGCCCCGGTGAGGTTTGGGCAGCCCGAGCTCAGCCTGGCTATCCGGCACTGTGCATTTGTGGCACCAAGTCTCTGCTGCCCCCCTGGGCTTTGCTGCAGCCCCAGAGCACAAACACAGTCCCATCCCTGCCTTTTCCCCCCGTCTCTGCCGCTGCAACCACGAGCTGCAGGGCCAGCTCCTAAGAAAGGCTGCCTTAAGATAAAACAAAATAAAAGACTCCCTCATTTTAAAGCAGAAGCACAAGGCCCCAAGCAAAAACATGCACACAATTAAGTTGATTTGTGCATGGAAATGTGGTGAGCACATGAAAATGCAGCATATTTCTGTGCTGCCTTGGGCTTCTGACTTTATGGAAATTCACTTCAATATATTAAACCCTATTTGTCCTTTGAAAAACAAACCCCCATTATAAATTTAAGTGCCCAAACTGAATAAATATGATTGTCCCATGCTAGCTGGATTGCCTATTTTAAAAAACCCCAAACTAACAGTTCATATCCACTTTATTAATATAACTGTCTCTTCAGCAGAAAAAAAGGAAAAATGGCAGAGTCCCTTATGTTGACATGCACATTGATCAGCAAGTCACCAAGCTATGTCCATAATGCAGACAGGTTCTGCATTCCAGACCAAGCTGAGCACGAAACAGTGACCCAAACTGAGTGGGAAATCTCACTCCTGGGCTGCATTAAACCCAAATTCCCGATGGCAGGTTGGTTCTCACAACGGACCAAGGGCAGTTCCCGATGGAACAAGATGCTTCAGAGCGAGAATCTGGGGGAGTCTCCTTCCCCAGGGTCAGCCCCTGTCAGTGCTCACAGCTGTGCCTCAGGGCTGTGCTTTGTGGGCACGCTGGTTCCACCAGAGCAGCAACTGCTGCTTCAAAAAACAGCAATAAAACTTTCAGAACTAAGACAGACAAAGCCCTGCAGCCCACAGGATTTTTGCGGCATTGGATCATGGTTCATTCTCCCACTCCTCCTGACTCCAAAGGAGCTTTATCAGTGACCTTGGCAGGTTGTGCCAACACTGAACACTCAGGGCTGCAAACCCTGGAGGGTTCACTCACAGAACCTCTGCTCACTTCAGCTGGGAAGGATTTATAAAACACAACTTCTGTAGAAATGTTGCATCTGGATAGCTGCTGCTGATTCTATTTTATATCTCATCCACCTGACCAGTTTCTTTTCAATTTGCACATATAATCAGGGGTAAGAAAACACCTCTTTTACCAACTCAGGCATGGCAGCACAGAATGTGACCCACACCATGCATTTGCTGAGAGGCTTGCGGCACTGATGTGTGTCCCTGTGTGAGGAGACTGCAGGGATCAAACCCTCTTCCTATGATGGTGTTTGCTGAGGCCAAACCACAAAGAACAGGTGAACTCCAAGATCATCAGAATTAACCTCTGACAAACAATAATGAAATTCAAACTGAACCCTGTTAAACATAAATTGGAGCAGAGTGAAATAGTCACATTGAATTAGCAGCAAGATTTGTGGGGCTATTTAGGACACTCAGTGAAAGTGTGATAAGTATCATAAGTTGTGATATAATATTTAATTGAAATATATTTCTCTCAGCTGGACACAGTAAAAAGTTGAGCCCAGCCCAGGACAGAGCAGCTGTGTGGTCCCCAGATGGCCACCAGTGACACACCCTGTGCTCAGGGCCAGGTGATAAACCCAATCCAGCCCTGTGAGAGCTCTGTGGAGCTCAGCCCCCTCACAGGGAAGAAGACCAACAAAGACTTAGGTTTCAAATATTAAAAGCACAAAAATACCACGGTGGGCTGGTATTTCAGTGCCAATTCAATGGCAGTGGGAAGGGCTCCGGGGGAAAATACAGCACAGATATTTGGGGTGCTGAAGCAGCGTCCCAGCTCCTGAGGAGAGCAGCCAGAGGACAGCACCATCCACGGAGCTCTGGGAGCTCTGAGAGCTGCAGGCTGGCACAGGCACAGAGCAGAGGAGCCCGGGCACAGCCTGGGCACCACAGCAAGGGCACAGCTTGGTCCCTGTGCCCCGATGTCCCTGGCCAGCGGGGCTCCAGCTGCAGCTGCTCCCTGCTGCACAGGGAGAGCGAGGTTTCCTTATTGCTCAACAAAAGCTGCTCTGTTGGGACGCTGTGCTGGGCTTTGTGGTGCTCCTGCTGCCAAACACCTGCATTTATCCAGACACAAGTGCAAAAGAATCACAGTTTGTGATTTGTTTCTGCTGTCAGACACCAGCCCCAGCAAGGCACCCAGTGAAACTCTGGACACTCTGCTCTGACACTGGGGTTTGGCGCCTTCACAGCCTGCGCACCAAGAGTGAGCAGGGGAGAAACAACAGCAGCCCCCTGAGCTCAGCTTTGGGCGGTTCTGCACTAGCAGAAGTACTGCAGAATATTTGGGGGATAATCAGACCTTTTATTCAGTTTTGCTCTTTTGTACTTTTAATGTCAGCTCTGACTTGCTTCCTTTTATCCGTATGGTGAGATTTCCCCCTTGGTCCTATTTGAAGTGGTGCCTTTCATTTATTTATTTTGTTATTATTACAGATAACATAATCAACATGTGTATTTTAAGAAGGACAACTTCATCTGAGACTTGCTCTATTTGTTTAGGCTGAGTTTATCCTGTTGGCTGAGAAATTACCAGGAGACTTTTCAGAGTGCAGAGCCGTGCCTGTGCTGCAGAGCAGCCAGCTGGAATGGGCAGCTCGGCCCACAGACTCAGCACTGCCTTCTCCAGGCCTCACACACCAAAACTGAGCTGTAGCTGTGGCACTGGGGGCTGAGCTCAGCAGGGACTGTGACCCTGAGCTGCTCCTTCCTGCAGAGCTGCTGGCCTGGAGATGTGCTGGGATGGAGATGTCTGTGCTGGGATGGAGATGTGCTGGGATGGAGATGTGCTGTGCTGGGATGGAGATGTCTGTGCTGGGATGGAGATGTGCTGGGATGGAGATGTGCTGTGCTAGGATGGAGATGTCTGTGCTGGGATGGAGATGCGCTGGGATGGAGATGTCTGTGCTGGGATGGAGATGTCTGTGCTGGGATGGAGATGTGCTGTGCTGGGATGGAGATGTCTGTGCTGGGATGGAGATGTCTGTGCTGGGATGGAGATGTGCTGGGATGGAGATGTCTGTGCTGGGATGGAGATGTCTGTGCTGGGATGGAGATGTCTGTGCTGGGATGGAGATGTCTGTGCTGGGATGGAGATGTGCTGGGATGGAGATGTCTGTGCTGGGATGGAGATGTCTGTGCTGTGATGGAGATGTGCTGTGCTGGGATGGAGATGTCTGTGCTGGGATGGAGATGTGCTGTGCTGGCCTGGAGATGTGCTGTGCTGGGATGGAGATGTGCTGGGATGGAGATGTCTGTGCTGAGATGATGTGCTGTGCTGGCCTGGAGATGTGCTGTGCTGGCCTGGAGATGTGCTGTGCTGGCCTGGAGATGTGCTGCAGGTCCATCCAGAGCAGCACTGACACCAAACTGGAGCACACAGAGCACACAGGGGGATAAAGGTGGTGCAAGAGCAGCTCCCCCAATGGCCCTGGTGGCCCTGGGCAGTGGCACTGGCCGTGGCACGGTGGCACAGGGCTGTGTGGTACCTGCCAGGGCTGCCACAGGGGCACTCACGGCACAAACCCAGACACACCCAGAGCTGGCAGGAGCTGCTCCACGCAGCCACTCTGTCCCCACAGCATGGGAACTCCAACAAGGAATGCAGCTGTGCTGGATTAGCCCTAAAGGATCCTTCACAAAGGCACTGGCAGAGCCATTTCACCACTGCCATGAACCAAATCTGTACGAGCAAGCCCAGGACTGCTCTTAATCTGGATTTATGACCCTGCTACCAACTCCATAAACCATCTACAAGCACTTGAGTGGCTGGATTAAAGTCAGCTGTGTGGGAAAGAATGCGAGTCTGTCAGCTTCAATGGAAGCAGGTCCACCTTGCACCGATCCTGGCCCTGGCTCCAGAGAACCAACTGGAGCCTGGACACACACAGCACACGGAGCAGCTCCAGGTGTGTTTTGGAGAACTGGATGGCTCAGCTGTTTCTCTCTGGAGGTCTCTTGGTTCTCCTCAGGAGTTTACAGATCCTTCCCACAGGACCTGCGGGCTGATGCCACCCTCCCTTCACAGCAGCATCGTGTTCAGCTGCCCTTAGGGATGCTGTGTCCCGCCTGCAGGACGAGGTGCTGTGGGTGCTGGCAGCTTTCATTCTCTGTGCTATCAGAGCAAACACAGCCCCGCTCCTTTCCATGGTGCCAGCTCCGGCTATCACCATTGCAATTGTTCTCTGTGCACGTTGCGCTGCACCAGGGCTCTGCTTCACCTCTGTGTAACACAGCCAGCATTCCTTTCCTTCCCCCACCGTGTCCTAAAATAACACTTTTTAAGCCCAATCCCTGTCATTCTGGGGAAAAGTGTGTATGGAAAATTATTATGTTGGGAACATGTATTTAAACAGCTGCCAAAAGTACACAATTGTAAAATAGTGAGAGCAAAGCAGAGCACTGTGGGGTCTGGCCAGAAGAAATCTTCACTCCAAAAAGCTTATTTCATATACACAGTAATTTCCCCAAATAAATAATGCCATAATGCTAATAATGTTTATGGGATGAGACGGATCTCTTCTGAATGCCAGCACAAAATTTAAATTAACTGACAAGAGGCATAATTTACCTTGAGTTCTCTTCATTAGGCACCACTGGCAGCTTCTCCTGAACTAGGAGGAATAACAATTAACTTCAGATGGAAATATGAAATCTAAATTACAGTTGCTAAACCTAAGAAGAGTAAGGAGAAGATTCTATTATAATAAGATATATTCAAATTACATACACAGCACCTTTAATTTGGGAGAGTGGGCTCGTTAGGAGTGACAGAAACGTGGATAGAGTATGAAGTTTAGTATTTCTTTCTATTCCTCAAACAAGCAACACAAGACTGCACCTTGTTTTCTCTCAGTGTTTATATACAGAAAATCCCAACCAGCTTCTCAGCTGTTAGATGCAGGTACAACTTATCACACATCCTACTGGGCCAGTTTCCACCCTAATTCTTCCAAGGGTTACTGCAGAGGACTCCAGGAACTGTGCTTGAAACTCCAAGGGAGTAACAGCTCCTTCCGCTTCTCACCCTGCCATCCATGATGAGGACTCCAAAAGCAGAGGAGAACTCCTCAGTTTGTATTACGGGACTTATTTCAGCTGGGGAGCTGCATGACACCCCTCCTGCCCCAAACCAACACCCCTCCTGCCCCAAACCAACACCCCTCCTGCCCCAAACCAACATCCCTCCTGTCCCAAACCAACACCCCTCCTGTCCCAAACCAACACCCCTTCTGCCCCAAACCAACATCCCTTCTGCCCCAAACCAACACCCCTCCTGTCCCAAACCAACACCCCTCCTGCCCCAAACCAACATCCCTCCTGTCCCAAACCAACATCCCTCCTGCCCCAAACCAACATCCCTCCTGTCCCAAACCAACATCCCTCCTGCCCCAAACCAACACCCCTCCTGTCCCAAACCAACATCCCTTCTGCCCCAAACCAACACCCCTCCTGCCCCAAACCAACATCCCTTCTGTCCCAAACCAACATCCCTTCTGCCCCAAAACACCCCTGTCATGGACATCTTTTATGGGAAATCCTTTCCTTAGGATTTTTCCTCCTGAGAAGCTGGGAGGCCTCAGGAACAAAATGCAAACAATGGTTATCTGTGCTGTGGAATGCAACAGGTGCATCTGGGATTGGGCTCATGTGGTTGTCTCTAATTAATGGCCAATCACAGTCAGCTGGCTCGGACTCCCTGGTCAGTCACAAGATTTTATTATCATTCCATTCCATTCCATTCCTTTCAAGCCTTCTGATGAAATCCTTCCTTCTATTCTTTCAGTACAGTTTTAATATGTCATTTTCTTTTAATATAATATATATCATAAAATAATAAACCAGCCTTCTGAAACATGGAGTCAAGATTCCCATCTCTTCCCCCACCGGGGCTGCTGCAGATTCAACACACCGCTCCTGCTTGCACATTTATTAGAGTTTTATTGGCAGACCCAGCTCCAAGCAGGACATGCTTTGAAGCCCTGGGCCTCACCCCAGATGTGCTGTGAGCCCCTGGGGGGCCTGGGGCACTCTGTGTGTGTCCCTCCTCCTGGGAAGTGACAGCAATGTCACCGCCCGGGGATGTCCCACAGCTGGCAGCTCCATTCCTGTGGCAGGGCTCCGTGTCCCACAGCAGCCCCTTCACCCCAGGCGTTGTTCTCAGACAATCTCAAACATCTTCCATTTGCACTCAGACAATGCCATGTCACCGTTCCCTCGCCATGCTCAGCCCGCTTTGAGTTATGAGATTGCATTTCTGCAGCTCACACGGGAAGTGGAATGAACAAAATAAAAATTCCTGGTAAGGACAGCAGCTGAGTGATACAGAACCAGGCCCCCATGAAACCCATTATTCTGGAACACTTAAGGGGAGGAAAGAATTTATAAGACAGACTAATTTTTTTTTTTCCAAAAGCATGTAAATAATTTATGGATTCAAGCTCTAATGGAAAGCAGGTGGGACCTGTGCTGTAAATGGCTGCAGCTCCAGAAAACTGAAATGCTCACTGAATATACCTTGGTAGGAAACCATGGAGCACTCTTCTTCAGAAAATACAAACCCCAGAATTGTTAATCCTTGCTTTGGCAGAGGATAATTCCAGCATGTAAAATTGCATCATCTCAAATACCACCTGGAAACAAATGGAGGAAGCATGTGCTGTGCTAGAAACTGCTGTAACATTTCAAACATTCTTGTCCTGCCTCTTCCCACTGCAGGCCAGCAAAGAGCCCCAGTGAGAACACCTGGGCCAGCACAGAGCGCGGCAGAAACACAGGACAGACTCAGACCCAGTCGTGTCACACTGAACAGAGGCCAGGGCGGTGGAACCAGCAATGTTTGCACCCTCAGAAATGCTGTTTGCAGTGTTTGTGTGGGCACTCAGCCCCCAGGGACCTTGGAGGCAGCTGCAGCTGTAACCAAGGCAGAGATTTTGACTGGCACTTCCTGGGGGAAAGCTGAGTTGTAATAAGCACATTTATTAACTTTCTTCCAGCAAAGCCAGGGGTGTCACCCCCTCAGGTGCTTCTTTATTCAATCCTCTGGCACCCAAACCCTTCACATTTAGCAAGTGGTCCAGCCAGGTAAGCCCTGGAACTTCAGAAAAAACTTCAGAAATTTCAGAGCTTCTCAATCTTCTGAGTTTGAGCTCAGGGAAAGGAAAACCAGCAGTGACTGAGCCCTGCTCCTGGGCCCTACCACCAGCACAGAAATGTCACATTAGCTGCACCTGTATTCCCTCCTCACTGTGTTCTAAGCTTGCTGTGTATCTCAGCTCAAACAAAAGAACTTCAGGTGCATCTCATTTTAAGGCTGATACAAAAAAAAAATTTGATTATTATTATGTTGGAAAATCTGATTGTGCTTCACCACCACAAGGTGAGAAGAAAATTAAAAATAAAATATCACTTGTCAGTATCTTTATAATAACTAAAGCTGGGAGCTCTGAATGCATCTTAACAAAGCTGTGAACATCTTCACAAACTGAAATTTCTAATCCCCTAAAATGCTGCAAGCAAAATGGTTCGTTTTTAAATCCTCCAAAATTTTGGATTATTCCCTCTAATCTTCACTAAGTCATATAAAAGATAATGAAAAGCTGATTTGTTTTAATCACTCTTAGGAAAATCATCAGAGAAATCTCCTCCTCCAATCTCCTCATAAGTGCCATCTCCCCATAAGTGCATCAGCAAAGATTTGGTCACTGGCCAGGGGAGCCTCAGCCAAGTCACAATGACTGTGGAATATTTCAGTGCTGCTCCGACACAGCAAGGGTGTTCCAGGGAGCACAAACTCATCAGAAAAACCCAACAACCACATTTCAGTCTGGTCTCACACAACTTTAATTCCATTCTGCCCAGACACCCTATAGATACAATACTTTTTATCAGGTCTGACACAGCAAGGGTGCTCCAGGGAGCACAAACTCATCAGAAAAAACCCAACAACCACATTTCAGTCTGGTCCCACACACCCTTTCAATTTTCATCCCATTCTTCCCAGTCGTTTTATGGAAGATAAAGTACTTTTTATCAGCCCAGCAGTGCTAAAGGCTTCTCAGGAAACCAATATCTGCATCAGACAGGTGTAAAAAAGCCACCTGTGAGATAAAAGGTAAAATACCTTTTCTTTCCTGCTACCATATCAACGATGAATATCTGGATATCTGACATTAGGTTATCCCAGATGCAGCAGGGTGTTCCAGGAGTGTTTCAGAGCATAGGATACACCAGACCTGGGCAGACGCAGGAATAAATATTTATAAACACTCTTGTGAGTTTTGCTTTGGCTCAGCCATCAGAGCAGAACATTATTTACATAGTAAAAGCAAGCTCCTATCTGTAAACAAAAACTAATGATCAGGGTGATAATACATGCTGAGGGCAGAGGATTTTTGTCTCAGGTAAAACAAACAAAACTCATAAAGATGAGAGCAGCCAGCCAGTGAAAAAGGAGGAATAGTGTCACACATCACACAGTGTGAACTGTGCCCAAAGCTAAAGAACAGCTGTAAATGATGCATGAGCAGAGACAGCATTTACCTAAAACTGTCAAGAAAAGCCTGAATAAAATATAAGGACAAAAAAAACTGTCTATGAAGAAATTGTACGCTGTAAATGGAAAGAGCTGAAATTTCACAATGTAAGCACTCAGTTGATGCTGCATTTGGAATGTAAAGGGCACAGATGGGGCTCCCCCAGTGCAGGTAAACACTGCTGTGGGAGCTCAGGTGAGCAGGAGGAGCTGCAGGCACAGGTGTGGGAATTCCTCCTCTCACCGGGAGCTCAGGTGAGCAGGAGCTGCAGGTGCAGGTGTGGGAATTCCTCCTCATTCTCTCACAGGAGCTCAGGTGAGCAGGAGCTGCAGGTGCAGGTGTGGGAATTCCTCCTCATTCTCTCACAGGAGCTCAGGTGAGCAGGAGGAGCTGCAGGTGTGGAAATTCCTCCTCATTCTCTCACAGGAGCTCAGGCGAGCAGGAGCTGCAGGTGCAGGTGTGGGAATTCCTCCTCATTCTCTCACAGGAGCTCAGGTGAGCAGGAGCTGCAGGTGCAGGTGTGGGAATTCCTCCTCATTCTCTCACAGGAGCTCAGGTGAGCAGGAGGAGCTGCAGGTGCAGGTGTGGGAATCTGTCCCAGATTCTGCCCCGCTGGGGATTCAGCCCAGCCTAAGCCCGGGTTTTGCCCTGATGGGGATTCAGCCAAGCCGGAGCCCAGGGAGGGCAGTGCTGGGGCTGAGGATGATGATGATGATGATGATGATGCTCCCAGCCGTCAGCGCACCCACAGGGCTCTGCCTTCAGCAGCACACTCCCAAAGGGGGATTTCTACAAGGAGAGACTTCAGAGCATTCCCAATGCTCTAAATCACACAAACAGGATAAAGAGAACAGAACTGAGACAAGCTCAGCACACTGTGGGGGTATGGAGTATTTTACAGCCATTGTTTTGCACCATTCCCTCACCTAAATCAAGAACAGTGGTGTCAGAAACAATTCTTTAAAGTATGAAAATAAACAAAATAATTGTACTAGTTGTGAGCATTGCTGAATGTTTTCCAGAGGAAGTCTTGCTGGACTGAAGGTCAAACTCTAACTATAACAGTGGTCTAAGACAAGAAAAACTCAAAAGTCCATGAAGACATGTGGAAATTACATCAATGCATGACTGTATTTCATAAGAATCCTCACAGAACAAATACTACTATTTCCAGTCCTCAGAAGCGAAGAATGCATGTCACAAAGTTTTCACACAAAGAAGTTTAAGCGAGTGTAATTTCCAGCCCTTCACACGTGGTAGGTAAGTGTTGTTATCCCGACAAAAACAAACACCAGGGCCTCTGCTTGGCCCCAGCAGCGTCACCAGGATGTCCCACCAGTGATGGGGCTGGCACCAAACCAGCTCAGCTGTTCCTGGCTGCTCTGCCCTGGCTCTCCTGGTGTCCCTGAGGCACAGAGGAGCCCCAGGCGTGGGTGGCCCCATTCCCTCCTGCAGCCACCTCGGTGCCCCAGCTGGGCTGGATGCTGAGCCCCATTCCCTCCTGCAGCCACCCCGGTGCCCCAGCAGGGCTGGATGCTGAGCCTGCCCCATTCCCTCCTGCAGCCACCCCGGTGCCCCAGCTGGGCTGGATGCTGAGCCTGCCCCATTCCCTCCTGCAGCCACCCCGGTGCCCCAGCAGGGCTGGATGCTGAGCCTGCCCCATTCCCTCCTGCAGCCACCCCGGTGCCCCAGCAGGGCTGGATGCTGAGCCCCATTTCCTCCTGCAGCCACCCCGGTGCCCCAGCAGGGCTGGATGCTGAGCCTGCCCCATTCCCTCCTGCAGCCACCCCGATCCCCCAGCAGGGCTGGATGCTGAGCCTGCCCCATTCCCTCCTGCAGCCACCCCGGTGCCCCAGCAGGGCTGGATGCTGAGCCTGCCGGCTGGGCTTGCACTGCTCCTGACACCTGCTCCGAGCCCTTCAGCCCTTTCCAATCCCTGCAGCAGCCCGTGGCTCTTTCAAAGGCCAGTTCACTGGAGAGAGAGCAAGGGACACTTTGTGCTTGGTGTTTGAACTGGAAATCTGTTTTCCAGAAGCTCTTCACATTGGTAGTTTTGACTGTATTCTGAAATCTCCCAGTGTGACACAGTGAACTGTGGGATCCTGCTGCTGCTGTCACTCACAGAGACCCAAACTTGCCTCGAGTCGGAGAGCAAGGGTATAAATGCAGTGTAATGCCAAAGATATTCATGGAATTCCCCTGCCCACAGGTGACAGAGCTGCTCTGAGGCTGTGCAAGAGCAGCACGAAAAGCTCACTGTGGCCCTTGAATACATAAACCCCAAACTGCCAAGGCCAGGGAACACTCCAGCACTTCCAAGGTCAGCATTTTCAGAAGCACATGTTTTCAGTGCTCAGGATTCCATCACTGAAGTTATGCTGTAATAGGTACAGAAACAGCTGAATTTACAGTCCTGTATTTAAACAAGACTTAAACTCACTGTAACTTCAAAACTTTCCACAGGAGCAAATCAATTTGGCACGAGCAAGTGTCCCTGGATTGCTGCAGTCAGGAGATATGGGTATGGACCCAAACCACTCTGAGATCCTGATATACATTACACCTACAAAAAAATCTGAATTGGAGTTCAGAGCCCAATTTCACAAATCAATCCCACTGCTGATACAAAACCAGACGTGGATGGGTCAAATTTCCAGAAAGTCCTACACTCCCTTTCTGCACAGGTAAGCAGAGGAGTTTTTATCACCATGGTCCTTTTTCAGGGTAATTATTGAACAGAGAGAAGAAAGTTAATTATGGTTTGGGTTTCTTTAACAGGGAAGAAAAACCAGCAATTTTGTGCTACTATGAGCAAACTGCCCAGTTGTTTTCTGCCTTTCCTTATCCCCCACCCTGCCCAAGCTCAGAGACACGGGGTAGGGGGAGGAAGGTATTTTTGGGTTAGATGTAATTTTCCCTTCCTCTCTGGAAAGTAAACAACAGAAGCTTGTGCTTGTCTCAGTTATGAGTAAAAAATAAACCAGGACTTCATAATAAACTCACCTGGCATTTAGCAGACACGGATCTCCCCAAAACACAGAAAATATCATGCTACAGAACCTTGTCAGTGACAAACAAGTATGATGGGGGAAAGCAAAGACTTCACCATGTTTTTGAACACAATTACATATTCCAAGATCAGAAAGCAGCAGCAGTCACATATACCTACAGTACAATGCATACACAGAGCCTGGCTAATGTGTGATTTAATATTCATGTCTTATCAAATATGTAAATGTGCATTCTCATAGAAAACACACATCATACACTCGAAGCCAGGCATGTGTTACGAAGATAATGTTGAACATTTATTTCTGCATTTCAAATTATGAAATCTGTGAGACTTCTCCTTGTTCTTTACAAAATAAGTAGTTTTCTAATTCTCATCCCTCAGTTCTATGCGTATTTTGAGACATCCTAGCTCCCTGCCAAAATCAGTGGTGTCTTTAAAACTTCTTAAGGAATGTAATAGGTCTGGAAACTCTTAGTAGGCTACTAAATCCCCCTGCAAACCCTGGCAAATCCCCAGAGTGCCCATTCTCACAGGGATACATGGCCTAATTACAAACCCATTAAACACTGCGGGTTCAAGGGTCTGCTTTAAGCCTGCAATTATTTGATCCTCCTCACAGTAAAAGCCCCAGTGAAACAGAGACAGGCAAAACAGAGCCAAAGGAGAGGCAGAAGCAGGATCAGAGAGCAGGCAAACTGAAATTGTGAGGAAAAAGACCAAGCAGGGAGGGAAATAACCCTCAGGAAAGGGGAAATCCTTCAGCTCCAGGGGGAAGAGAGCACAGCTGGGATGGTGTGAGGGCTGCCCAGCCAGGGCAGGGGCACGGAGCTGGCAGTGCCAGGGCACGGAGCTGGTACTGAGGGATTGGGAGCAGCTCTCTGTGCTGGACAAGGAGCAGGGATCCCTGGAGCTGCCCCTGGCACAGGTGTGCTCACCCTTGGCAGCATGCCATGCACTCATTTGCTCTAACACATGAGCAGTGCCAGGGCATGGAGCTGGTACTGAGGGATTGGGAGCAGCTCTCTGTGCTGGACAAGGAGCAGGGATCCCTGGAGCTGCCCCTGGCACAGGTGTGCTCACCCTTGGCAGCATGCCATGCACTCATTTGCTCTAACACATGAGCTGAGCTGTGGCAATGCTCAGACAGCACTCAGTGCGCAGCTGAACACACCAGGCACGAGCACCCACCCATTTCCCAGGCACAGGCACCTCTGGCTCCTCGTGTCACCCATGGGGCTTGGACACGGGCCCAAGGAAGGCAGGACAAGTTCTCACCGAGACAAACAACAGAGATTTCTTTTCCCACATTCACACATGCAGCACATTTGCCCTTCCATATGTTAAGATAGAAAACCTAATGCAAACCATTAGGAAAAGCTCTTGGTTTTCTCTCCCAGATCTGCTGCCTCAGTGTGGCCTGAGAAGGATGGCTGGGGTCAGGACAGCTCTCCCGGTGTTCTGACAGTCCAGAGTCAGCACTTTTGCCTCTGCATTTTCCATACTGTACTTGTGCCATGCAAGCCTTGTGCTTTGTCATTTGACATTAAAAAAGAACAGAAAGAGACATTTAAGTCATGGACTTGATTCAAATGATCTCATGGACAGGGCTGTGGAGCCAGCTGATCTGTGACATTGAAACGCAACCTATTTTTCTTGCTGGCTATTTGCTTACGTCGTTTGGGTGGTGAAAAGAGCCTCTCATCCAGGATGCCAGTGCCATGCAGTCCCAGGTGTGTGGCATTCCCAGGTGTGTGGCATTCCCAGTGCCCTGCAGTCCCAGGTGTGTGGCATTCCCAGGTGTGTGGCATTCCCATTGCCATGCAGTCCCAGGTGTGTGGCATTCCCAGTGCCCTGCAGTCCCAGGTGTGTGGCATTCCCAGGTGTGTGGCATTCCCATTGCCATGCAGTCCCAGGTGTGTGGCATTCCCAGTGCCCTGCAGTCCCAGGTGTGTGACATTCCCAGGTGTGTGGCATTCCCATTGCCCTGCAGTCCCAGGTGTGTGGCATTCCCATTGCCATGCAGTCCCAGGTGTGTGGCAGTCCCATTGCCATGCAGTCCCAGGTGTGTGGCAGTCCCAGGTGTGTGGCATTCCCATTGCCCTGCAGTCCCAGGTGTGTGGCATTCCCATTGCCATGCAGTCCCAGGTGTGTGACATTCCCAGGTGTGTGGCATTCCCAGTGCCCTGCAGTCCCAGGTGTGTGGCATTCCCAGGTGTGTGGCATTCCCAGTGCCCTGCAGTCCCAGGCTGTGGCAGTCCCAGGTGTGGCGTTCCCAGTGCTCTGGAGCCTGTGCTGTGGCATTCCCAGTGCAGAGCAGCCTGGGGACACTGAGGGTGTTCACTCCTTGGGTTCTCTGTGTCCCCAGCAGTTCCACTCCAGTTTTTGCTGGAGTGAAGGCCTCTCTGTGCCTCTGCTCCTTTTTTCCCAGAGCTGTGGGTTTAAAGTTAACCAGAGAAGTGTGACTGAGCCTTCTCAACTGTATTAGCACTGCACAGGAAACCTGTGGTTAACGGATCTCAATTCTCTCCTCTCCTTTTCTTCTGTGTTTACACCATTATCCGTTTTCACTCCATCTGCACATGCAGCTTTACATCCCCTGTTTTCCACTAAATCACCCACTATTGTCCCAATAAATTTAACTCATGGCTCCCGGTAGGGCTGCAGAGACTCAGAACCCCAAAAAGCCTAGCAATGTCTGTGGCTAACTGCAGCAATGTCTGTGGCTCTTAGGCAAGCTCCAAACCCGCCAAAACACAACAAAACAAACAAAAACACCAACAAAACACGGTGAGGGGGATTAAAAAAAAACAAAAAACAAAAAACCCCAAGCTTTTCAGCCTTTTCAGCCTTTTCAGCCAAGTGTTTTATCAGGCTTGCAAACACCTGCAAATCACTTGCACTGCAAAGCCTGTCGCCTAACAAAGACAAAGCTTTGTAATACAATACAATTAGACCTGAATAATTTAGGCATTGAAACAAATATTTTGAGGCCAAGACTGTTTGCTTTCCTGAATGAGAAATTACCCTGGCTTGGACTCATTACAGACCTACTGAGAAACAAAACCAGACCCAAATGAGGAAATGCTCCGTGTGGTGAGGCTTTACCACCTCAATTCTCACAGTCCAGCTGCACTGAACATGCACAGGGCTCAGGAGGGAAGGCAGGAGGTTCCCCATTTTCCTCTCCTCTAGCAGGGGACATGATGGGGAAGGGACCAGCAGGGCTGAGAGACGTGGTCTCACTCACACAGGCTGCACTGATATTAATTGTTCCTTGAACCCTGGCTTTGCTGCTTTGAAAGGTGAGCTTTTCCAAAAGGAAATAAATACAAGTACCAATAATGTTGTTTCACAGTCGTGTGAATGAGTCCTGATGTCACCCAGAGGTCGTTTGGGGAATGAGGTGATGCTGTGGTCCTCTGGACCAACAGGAGAACACAATATTGAATGGATCACTGGCTTTTCTAGACCCCACGAGGAATTCCAGTTGAGCTATTGGGATACAGTTTGCTTTTCTGAAGGCTGGACAGTGAAGCCATTTCTGTGTGTTGCTCTGAGCTACTTGTGGGCCCAGATTTTGGAGCAGCTTCCTTCCCTAGCCAGATTTTTAAGGGATACTACTGCTAAGTATTGCCAGCTCTTCTCAAATCAGCAGCGAGCGGAACTCTTTGTTTTTTAAGGACACAGATTTAACAATAGTGCGCTCTTCCACATTAACTCCCTTTTGTTCATTTTCTGACTTTAAATGCTGAGTGTTATTTGGTTCTATACATTTACCTTGTATTTGTTTCAGCCTGGTGGCTGTGCATCAGAAGCCCAGAGGGGTCCGTGAGCAGCAGTGCCAGATCCTCCAAACTCGTCCCTAAAGGATGAAGCTGCACACTCTTCCTCCTGCTCCTTCCCACAGCAAGGAGCAAGATCAGAGCAGCACACCTCAGCAAGGTGCTAAGGGGAAACTATTCACCCTTATCTCTGAATTCAGGGTTCCATTGTTTCTTTCCACTGTGGGGCGAACTTTCTGCTGTTGGTTTGCCTCTTTGTCTCTTATCTCGGTGAAATCACAGAGGAAGCAGAGGAAGGTGAGTAAGAGGGGAGCAAACACTCAGTGTTTGACTGGAACCAACACAAGGGTCAGCTGCTCCTTGGGTCACTGGGGCCTGCCCTCGGGAATCTGCAGGCCATGGCCATGGGCAGGATGAAGATACAGCTCTGTCACCCCTAGAATGACAAGGGATTATCTAAGTTGCAGGTTGGCTAGTCCTTCTGGGCCTAGTATTCTGTATCAGGAGAGGTCCATTAGGTGGGAGGCAATGCTTTGCCCTCCGTTGAGGAATTTGGTCATGCTGAGGCGGTGGATTAAAGGGTTAAAGTACCCTAGGGATGTGGAGAACCCCAGGGTTGGAAAAGCCCTCTAGGACTGTCCATTCCCCCGCACTCCAAGGCCACCAGTGACCATGTCCCCAAGCCCTCTAGGACTGTCCATTCCCCAGCACTCCAAGGCCACCAGTGACCATGTCCCCAAGCCCTCTAGGACTGTCCATTCCCCAGCACTCCAAGGCCACCAGTGACCATGTCCCCAGGTGCCACATCCACACAACCTTCAAGTCCCTCCAGGGGTGGGGACACCTCCACTGCCCCGGGCAGCTGTGCCAGGGCTGGGCAACCACTTCTGGGAAGAAATTCTCTCTAACATGCAAACAAAACCTCTCTGGCAGAACCTGAGGCCATTTCCTTTTGTCCTATCACTGTTATCTGGGAGGAGGAGAAGAGACCCCACCTCACCATTGTGTCCCCCTGCAAAGCTCCCTCCTCTGACTGCCCGCAGCAGCAGAGATAACATTGTCCTCAAGAAGCAGAGCTCACTGTTGGCTTGCTGGGAGCTTTCCCCAGGACAGGCCCAAAGGGGTCTCAGCGTTTGACTCACGGATCGCACAGCCTGGGTCACCCACGCTGCTCTTTCCAAGCACGGGGCTTTCCAAGAGTGGAAATTCTCTCCCTGCCTGTCAGGTATGTCAGTCCTCTTTGGGCTATTTACAGATTGCCAGATGGGTTCCTTCCTTTTCTCTCTCTTTGTGGTTCATTAGGCAGTTCTACTTTTATTTGGTTCACCTAGAATTTTTGAAGCAAGTCCTTGATTTTTGCCATTTCGGTTCAGTCTGTTTGCACATCACCCTGCACTTCCCAAGCTTTGTTCACTGGAGGCTGTGCAATGGGCACCTGGTTGCAAAATCACATGCATTTTTAATGCCTCCTCCAGTCTTACACTGCTTGCTGAAATCTGCTATTGTTTAAGGCATCAGGTAATGACAGGAGTGACTGCAGGAGCACATGGCTTGTCCCAGGAAAAGGACTGGAACTCTGTAAGAATTACTGCAGGAAAGCGTGAATGTGGGATATTTATAATAATTTGAACACTGATCCTGGAAAGGATATAAGCAGTATTTCCCCCACTCCTCTCTGTAAGAAAATGAAGGTTTTTTTGTCCTCTAGACCTTTTGAAGTTTTTTTCTTGCCCATTTTTGGCACTTCTATTGCTTCTGTGGTGAATAAAACCTCCTTCTTCGGAAGTTCATTTTGCAAAAGTGCTTCATCTGTACAGCTAATGTTCATCTTCCCCTCCTCATTGCATCTGCCCTGCAGATCACTCATGGGCAGTCCCACAAAGAAACGGGGATTCAGTTTCCACCTTTCTTGGCAGAAGTTACCCCTCTCAAGCCGCAGACATTTTAGTGCGTGTAGCCGGTAATAAAAGATTTCAGAAATTCCTGCCATGTCTGCCTCAGAGGTAATAAACCTCTAAAGGCACGCAGCAGAAAGCAGTGTGGTGTCTGGTTTGAATGAGAGGAATGACTGCAATTCGTATTGCTGCTGCTGATGTTTGTCAGTCTCTTAGTAAAAATGAAACTTAATGCAGATGAAACTTTGTAAGAATGAAACAAATATCGGTGGCAGAGAAATCTTTTTACAGCGCTCAGAGCTGCCTGTCCTTGCAAGAAGTCACAGCTATCTCCCTCGAAAGGAGGAATCACTCGGTGAATGAGGATGCAAGATCTTGCAGAGCGTATGCGACTGCATTAATTTGACAAAGGCGATGAGTGTGCACGAAGCAGGCACGGAGGCGCAGACATGCAGCCGCTCCATCCCCTCGCATCCCCTCCTTTTCCCGAGCCGCCCGGGGGAGCGGGGCGCGGGCAGGTGCGGGGCCGCTCCATCCCCGCTCCATCGCCGCTCCATCGCCGCTCCATCCCCGCTCCATCCCCGCTCCATCGCCGCTCCATCCCCGCTCCATCCCCGCTCTGGCCCGGCCGGAGCGCGGCGCGCCTCGGGGGCGGGCGGTGCTTGTTCGTTCCCT
The DNA here is from genome assembly GCF_028551555.1 of Melozone crissalis. Taxonomy (NCBI): domain Eukaryota; kingdom Metazoa; phylum Chordata; class Aves; order Passeriformes; family Passerellidae; genus Melozone; species Melozone crissalis. The sequence continues at coordinate 25,317,980 of NW_026535812.1, read as the reverse complement.
GCCCCATCGCGCTCTGATGATCGCCGAGAGGAAGGAGCCTTCAGGTCAGCCGGAGAACTGCTGGCCCGGCGGACAAGGGCTCCTTTGATCGGCGGGCAGCGGGAGCGCCGGGCTCGGATGTCCCGGCCGGGCGGGAGCCCCGCGGCGCCGCCGCTGCCCGCGGGCGCTGAGCGCCGCCGGCCGCTGCCCGGCACAGCCCCGCCAGCCTGAACCGGGCCCGAGCGGGAGCGGCAGCCCGAGCCTGAGAGCCAGCCCGAGCCTGAGCCCCAGCCCGAGCCTGAGCCTGAGCCTGAGCCCCAGCCCCAGCCCCAGCCCCAGCCCCAGCCCCAGCCGGCGCCGCCTCCCCGCGGGCCCCGCGGGCGCGGACCCGCCGGCTCGGGCCGTCCCCGCCGCCTCCGCCCGGCGCCGCCCGGGGATGTGCGAGGCGTCCCCGCGGCCGGAGCCCTGCGAGCAGCAGCGGGTGAGTTGAGCGCGGGACGGGGCTGCGGGAGCGGGGCGGCACGCACGGACCGACGGACGGACGGACGGACGGACGGGGCTCCGCGAGCCGGGAGCTGGCAGCGGGCAGCGGCGCTCCCCGAGCCGGGACGCTGGGGCTGGGGCCGGGCTCGGCCGGGGGTCGCGCCCCGGGAGCAGCGCCCCGGGCCACCCTCGGGGGGCCGGGACCGGCCCGGGCAGCGGCTGCGGCTCCGCCGAGCGCCCTCCCCGCCCAGGGCGGCCCGGCCCGGCCTTAGGCGCCTCCCCGGGGGCCGGAGCCGCGCTCCGAGGGCTCTGGGGATGTGCAGAGCTCCGGGGGTGCGCAAAGCTCTGGGGATGTGCAGAGCTCCGGGGATGTGCAGGGTTACGGGGCTATGCCGAGCACCGGAGCTGTGGCCGGCTCCGGGACTGTGCCGGGATCCGGGCTGTGCCTTGCTCCGGGGATGTGCAGAGCTCCGGGGATGTGCAGAGCTCCAGGGCTGTGCCGGGCTCCGGGGCTGTGCCGGGCTCCAGAGCTATGCCCGACTCCCGGGATGTGCCGGGCTCCGGGATTGTTCCCTGCTCCGGGGCTCTGCCGGGCTCCGGGGCTGTGCCGGGCTCCGGGGATGTGCCCAGCTCTGGGGCTGTGCCGGGCTCCGGGGATATGCTCGGCCCCGGGGCTCTGCCAGGCTCCGGGGCTGTGCCGGGCTCCGGGGCTGTGCCCAGCTCTGGGGCTGTGCCCGGCTCCGGGGCTGTGCCCGGCTCCGGGGATGTGCCCGGCTCCGGGGCTGTGCCCAGCTCTGGGGCTGTGCCCGGCTCCGGGGCTGTGCCCGGCTCCGGGGCTGTGCCCAGCTCTGGGGATGTGCCCAGCTCCGGGGCTGTGCCCAGCTCTGGGGCTGTGCCCAGCTCTGGGGCTGTGCCCGGCTCCGGGGCTGTGCCCAGCTCTGGGGATGTGCCCAGCTCCGGGGCTGTGCCCAGCTCTGGGGATGTGCCCAGCTCTGGGGATGTGCCCGGCTCCGGGGCTGTGCCCAGCTCTGGGGATGTGCCCGGCTCCGGGGCTGTGCCCAGCTCTGGGGATGTGCCCGGCTCCAGGGCTGTGCCGGGCTCCGGGGCTGTGCCCAGCTCTGGGGCTGTGCCCGGCTCCGGGGATGTGCCCAGCTCTGGGGATGTGCCCGGTTCCAGGGCTGTGCCGGGCTCCGTGCGGCGCAAGAGCAGCAGCCCCCGCAGGCTGCTCGGCGATGCCCCCTGGCACTGCCCGGCTGGCACGGGACAGGCTGCACAAGTTAATGAAAACACAGTGAAGTATTCCCGTGATGTGCTACATTTTCTGTGGAGGCGACGCTGGGAGCCAAGTAAGCCACAAACCGATTTTAACTAACCCATCCCAAAACCAAAAGCTAATGCATTCATTAACTCCTTGTGCCATCTAGATCAGCATCACTAGAAACATCTTCAGCTCTCTGTGGTGTCTAAGCTTTAGCAGGCAGAGCAGAGGGGATCACAAAAGCACCAGAGAAGTGTAAGAAAACCAGAATACCGAGGCTTGTATGTGCTTAAATTATTCCTACAGTTTCGCTGTGCTTGCAGTAGCCCATAAAGCAGCTTCTACCTGGTGGTCGTTAATGCAAATGGATTCAACTCTCCAAATAACTAGAAGTAAAAATTAGTCTGATGCCTTTAGACGCGAGGAGCTCTCCTGCAGGAACGGAAAGATTAGCTCGCTTGGAAAACGTAGATGACTGCAAAGAACATATTTGCACATGAAAGGTGCAGCGTTTCCTGCTGCTCTACGGAACTGTATTTTCAGTGCTCAAAGTCACCGCCAGAGTCAGGAGATAAGCATCATTGCTTCGGTGGGGCTCCAAGTGCTCAGAGCATTCCGGAGACTGGGCACTATTCAGTCCATATAAATAACTTCTCTTTTGCTGCTTAATATGACTGAAAGTGGGAAGGGGATAATGGTTAATTTGCTTTTTTATTACCTATGAACTCCTAGCCCACAGTTAATGGAGGCCAGTTTTCTCACTCTTTTGCACGTTTCAGTGGGATTTCAGTCGTGCACCTCAGAGACCACTGGCTCATTTGACCAAAAATCCTGTTCTTCAGAGAAAAACAGCAGCTGATGAGGCACGTGAAAGTAGTTGTGCTGGTCCCTGTAGTGCAGAAAGACAGAGGCTGGGCAGACCTCAGGATTCATCCTCCTGAGCCATGGAAGAGCTGCAGTCTGGCACTGCCAGCCACCTCCTGCAGCTTCATGTCCCAGGAGCAGTGACAGAACGGCAGATGAGGCATGCAGAAATAAAATGTGCTCTCGTTTATGTAGAGGAACAGTGTGAGAATGTCCGGTGAGCCACCAAGATAGGTGTTGGCAAACCCATGGAACATGAAACCTCTCTTACTTACATCTGTAGAAGCCTCTCTTACTTACGTCTGTGGGATATTGGCCATCTTTAGTTTATTAATAAACATACACTTTAGGGACCTGTTTCTGCAGCAGAGGAGCCTCATTCTAGGGGAGGTGGACATCGGAGGAAGGAAGAGATTATTGGAAACTAAGGAATGTGAATCGGGCAGAAAACTAAGGAAAATAATCAGGCAGGAGTCCAGTGGAAAAGCAGAGACTGGAGATCAGAGAGACTGCAGCAGTTTGAGGAGAGTTTGAGTTGGGATGAACACAAGGCAGCAATAATACAGCTAAGCCAGTTTAAAATAATGAAGTTCTGAGTCTTAGACTTGACTGGATGCAGAGGCTGAGAATGGTCCCTCACTGACTTATGGGGAGAGGGAGAGGGTGTAAGGAAGGCTGACCTTTGTGTGAGGGGTCTGCTGAATGTAGTGTTCCCATTATTTATCCCAGTGAAACTCCCATATTTTTTCCCATTGAATGGAAAGGGTGTGCACTGCCTGTGGATGTAAAGAGCCCCTGGAAACGCTGGCAAGGGATTTCATTGTGAAATACCGAGAAATGCATTGCTGTGTGTGTAGGGATTGGAATCCCAGCTGGTGGAGGGAGGTCTGGCCCTGGGTGAGTGGGAGCAGGTGAAGGGAGGGCCCAGAGGACCCAGAGCACTGCAAAGGTGTCCCAGCTCCCTCTGAAGAGCAGGAGAATCTCCAGAGCTGCTGCCCGAGGGAGCGTGAGCTGTGCCGGCGGCGTTGCGTGACTCCCGAGTGCAGCGCTCTATCCTCCACAGACAGCCTGCTCTCAGCTCCTTAAACATTGCTGTGAACGCTCACTGTCTTCAGTGTGAGTCTGACAGGCTCCCAGCACAGCCTGATTTTTTTTTTCTATTTTTAGAGCCAGCTGTAAAGCTGTAGTCAAGAACTGCTTACATAATATTTTAGAAGTGACAGCGAAGCACAATGGCATATTTTGACCTTTGGCATTAGATAAGTAATTGGCAGGTTAAGTTAATTTTTATTCAAGCAAAGAGACTTGCTTTTTACTGCTTGTGAACTCCTGTACCTTCACACAAGATTAAACCCCATGGGTACATTTTAAAAATAGGTTTTGGTTCACTGGCCTTCCTTTTCTGTGTGGTGTGAAGGAAGCTCCTCCACGTGAAGGAACTCCACTCTTCTGCTCTCCATCCATGACACAAAGTGCGTGGTACGTGAGTGTGAGTGTGTGTGAGTGAGTGTGTGTTTGTGTATGTGAGTGTGCACGGGCCTGGCAGAGGGCAGGATTCTTCATTTCCTGACTGACAGCCCCGTAGTATTACCAACAACAGGAAAACTCACCTAGAAAACACCTTTGTTGTGTGCAGTTGACGAGCCGGTTTCGAGCCTGTGACTCAGGGTAAGCGCTCAGTGAATATTGCCTTTCCCATTCCAGACACTGGGTTATGGGCAAGTCAGAAAGCCAGATGGATATAACTGAAATGAATACTCCAAAACCAAAGAAGAAGCTGGGATGGAGTGGCCTGGAAATCGGGCTGGCTGTGGTGGTGCTGCTGCTGGCCATCGTGGCCGTCACCATGATCGTCCTGTACGCCACGTACGACGGTGAGTGCACGGGGCTGTACCTGGGAGCACAGGGGGGAAAGGGGCTGGGATGGATGAAATGTAAAGCTGCTGTACCTGGGAGCACAGGTACAGGCAGGGGGAAGGACTGGGATGCTGGCTGAAATGCAAAGCTGCTGTGCACATGGCTGGCTGCCTGGGAGCAGAGGTACAGGCAGGGGAAAAGGGGCTGGGATGGATGAAATGCAAAGCTGCTGTACCTGGGGCTGTCTGGGAGCACAGGTACAGCCAGGGGAAAGGGCTGAGACGGATGAAATGCAAAGCTGCTGTGCCTGGGAGCACAGGTACAGGCAGTGAGGAAAGGCTGGGATGCTGGCTGAAATGTAAAGCTGCTGTACCTGGGTGCACAGGTACAGGTAGGGGAAAAGGGGCTGGGATGGCTGAAATGCAAAGCTGCTGCACCTGGGAGCACAGGTACAGGTAGGGGGGAGGTTTGGGATGCTGGCTGAAATGTAAAGCTGCATCCACATGGCTTGTTGCTGGAAAAACTCCGAAACCGCCTCTTTCCAACTGGGACTCGGTGGATTCGTTTGTTCCTGCAAAGTTGGGGTAAACACAAACCATCTGCTTGTTCTGACTTAGGAATACTTCTGTTTGTAATTAATGCTTCAGTAAGCAACGATCCCAACAAAGAACAACATTGCTGAAGAAAACCAAACTCCAGGGCTCCCTTTGTGTTCCTATTTTTTTCCTTTTTCAGACTGTTGCAGCAAGGACTCTCAGTGAGTGTAGTCATCCTGAGAGGCTTTGTGCTTCAGTAGCCAGAGCAAAGTAATTTCATTCCGGGGGAAATACATTGGTAATTTTTGGAAAAGATAATACAGAGAAGCTAAAACTTCCATCTAGGGTCAAACTAGAATTTTTCCTTCTATTGGAATTGGAATGGAAGTGTTTTTTTATAAATTTTGAAGTACTTAATAGTTGTACTTAAGCTTTTTATTGAAGTATAGTTCAATTATGGACTGGAAAAATACCATTATGGGGGAAAAAGAAAGTTTTATTTTCAAAGTCTCAAAAGGAAATATTTTCATATTCCTGAATCCTGTATTTTGTTCAGAAGACTTCAGAGTGAATGTCTCAGAATTTTCATATAATTCCTTGAAAATCCTTTTGTCATTGTAAAGTATTGCTAAATCCAAACTGGCTTTGTCATTCTCTCCAGTCCTTGAGCTATTTTTCTCTAAATTGCTTCTCTGTTATAAAAATAGTATTTTGCCCACCTCCAACTGATGGGTCATTTTCCTCTGATGACTACAAAAATTCCACATGATGAGTGACTAGCACTGAATGACCCTAAAGGGTTGAAGATGACGGTATTTTTAGAGCCTGATCCTATAAATATTCCCTTACTGACTGTAAGGTGTCCATTCATATTATCTTACTGTACAGTGCCATTAAGTTGACTGTCAATGGAAATATCTACAGTAGATTTTATTTTATTGACATTGAGTAAATAATTAAGAATATGACTGTATTCTCTTTTAGATGGCATTTGCAAGACACCAGACTGTATCAAATCAGGTAAGAATGAAAATGCATATGTTTTAAATTAATTTATGTGGTTTTAAACAAAGTTGCTACCACGGAATTCTCCCATCTAACTGCAGACAGGTATGGCACAGGGAAGCGCGGGTCTGTCACCCCACATGGTTTCCTTAGCATAGTTCTGCAAAAGTAAACTCTCGTGCTGTGATAGTGTCAGTCTTACAGAGCCATCCTCCATGTCCAAAAATCCTGCATGTAATAGTCTGGGAAGCTGCTTCATCCTTCCTCCATTGCAGCTGTTAAGGGATCCCAGGTGCAGCCCCATGGAGGCTCCAAAGGGGCTGATCCACAGACACCTTCGGGCTTGCAGATGCAGCAGAAACAGCGCAGGAAAGGCAGTTTATTGGGGCTGCAGGTCCTGTTTCAGCAGCTCAGCCCTGCAGGGCAGCCCCTCATCCCAGGAATTGCAGATTGCCATCAGCAGGGGCCACACGCAGGGTTCATTTCAGGTTATGTAAGGTTTATTGTTTCCGTCACTGTCTGTTCCCTTCGCTTCCAAGGTGTTCCTCTCCCAGCATGAAAGCTCATGCTGTGGTTGGGGAAAATGATCCATTCAGTTCTCCAGCAGATTGGTTTTAATCTCTGCTCGCTTTCAGCTGAATACACATTGCTGCAGGGGAGTTCAGGCAGACTATGGGATGGTGAATGAACCCCAAAAGGAAAAGCAGGAAAAGTTTGGAGAAATGGGGCGCAATGTAGCAAGAAGTGCCTGAAGTAATTGATCAGAGCAATTTTGCTCTTTTACGCTTCTGTTAAATGCTTTAACAGCATTTAACCACTGGAAGGGATAAAGTGAAGATACTGACAGAATTGATTGTTCATTTTGAGAGAAGACCTGCAAATAAATGACCAGAAGGAAAAAAAAAATGTAGTAAAATAAATAATGGACAAAGAAAAAATGTAATGAGAATTCAGTGGTTATACCCAGGGTAAATGCCAGAAACTGCATGGCACTGTTGGCCATGGATTTGTGAGGCCACTGCAGTGTGGCACAGGAAGATCCAATGCAGTTTGTGTATTTGAGCATTTTTTGGATAAGCTGACACACTCTGATGACTTCCCTGAGCTCAGGCACACAGCCTGATGGAACAGGCTGGGATTTTGGTCCCAGTTTTTTTTGGTCTCTGTTTCTTACCTAGGTAAGCATATTGTTTTGCTCCTGAATCCTCCCCAGGTCACTGGTTGCTTTGCCAGCTCATATTTCTTTATTTGTAAGCTATTAAAGCAACAACTGGCAATCAGGAGCACTACAGTAAGATTAATCATTACTAGTAATTGATATGAAGCTCTACATCCTTGGTGCCAGAGTAAACAAGTGACAGTAGGAACAAAGCCCAACACTGGTGTGTCACAGCAGCACTGAGCACCGATGAAGAGTACACTGGGTATTACCTGTATTTGTATAGATATAAATTCACCTGGATCAGAGATAAAATAATAAAATATTCGTAACATAATCGATTATAATATATAACTAATTCATAATTAAACATAATTGATTATAATATATCTGTGGTATCAGCCAAATAATGAATGGCTATCTGGGGGCTCAGGTGTGCAAGCAGCACTCTTGAGGAGAGCGTTCTGCAAGTCATACTCACTGTATGTGCTTCACATGCAGCCCTAAATGAAAGACCACAGTGCCCACAGCTGAGCCCTTCCTGGTACTTTCGCAGGGTTTAGGCTTTAGGTTCTGATAAAATTGGATAGCTGATACTGGCTGGGCTGGACCTTGGAGCAGGAGGGCTATGGGAGATGATTATTTCTGTGTGGCACAGAATTTCTGTGTGGCACAGAGGATTACCCAGGTGCTGACTCCAAGCAGAGCAACCCGACTGCGCAGTTCAAGCCGGGTTTGATATTACACTGTTAATGATTTCTCAGATTTAAGCAAGATGTGGCTTTCTCCTGGCTTCTGTTGTGAGGTTTTCCCCAAAGGACAAGTCAGTGGATAAGGGCTGTATTTTCTTGGTGTCAGGAGATGTGTCTGTCCTGCTGTCAGTGTTTGGCAGGGCTGGGTGTCCACCCTGGCTGGGAAGGTCTGTGCTGCTGGACTGACACGTGCCAAGGGCACCCAGGGGACAGGGATGCCCTTCAGGTGCTGCCCAGCCTGCAGAGAGACCAGAGGGACACCCTAAAACAGGAGATGGCAGGGATAGTTGCAGCCTTCCTCTTTCACAGCAAACAGGTGGAGCTAGGACAGGAATAAACTGCAGCATCCAAAGCACTCCCCTTCCCCTAACTGAAACGGGGAAAAAGGGCAGAAACCAGCACCAGGGCTTCCACAATCCCAGAGCACTTGGGGCTGCAGCAAGTGTCACACTTAGTGAGAACATGACTGAATTTCCCAGTCTCTGGCTGTTGGCATGATCCCGTGTCCCTTCAAATCAAAGTCACCCTGAAGCCATCGACCTCAGCAGGGAAACCATCTCTAGGAGGCTTTTCATCCGTTTCCACAGTGGGTTTTGTGCTACAGAAGCAGTCTGAGGTTGAAAGTGCACCTGTCCATGGCTATTTCCATCTTGCAGGCGCTGGAACATTGTAAAACCATCAGGTGTTGGCCTAGGATGTGACACTCCTGAGCCAGCAGAAAAATGGGGGCAGGCAAACCAACACCAACACCACAGGCTGTCTCTGCATTTCCACCAGCACAAGAGACATGGAAAATATTGAAAGCACTGGAAAAATAACTATAAATATTTGACTTGCCCATGTGCAGGAATGAACACTCGAAATCACAAGCCTCATAATTTACTAAAAATAATGTCAGAAAAACGGGAAGAATATTCAGTATCCTGGGAAATTCAGAGGTATCCCTAGCTCCTGCCTGACTCCCCAGATCTCTCTTTTCCGTGCCAGACTCTGTTCTGGCACTCTGGTGGTAGAAGCAGTCTGGGTGGAATAGGAACAGGCACAGGGAGAAGCCCAGGGGTTTATGGGCAGCAACTGGGAGGCTGTCACCAAGGAATTGGATTTCACTGAGAATCCCTGTCACGGCTGGTCAGTGACCGGCCAGTCTTGGACAAGCCACCCCAGGGAGCCACAGGGGTAGCAAGGGGCAGGATCAGCTCTAGAGAAAAACGGGGAGCAGCTATAATAATGAGTGTAGCTTCCAGAAGGCATTAACAGAAAAACCTTTCCTGACAAGAACTGAGATACTCCGACACAGTCAGTATTTGATTTAAATAGACAGGATTTAGTTGAGTCTAAATCATACTTAATTACCAAAATTACATTACAGTGGATAGTTAACCTCTGCTATGCCTTGTGCTTTAATGTCCCTTTTCACCACGTTTCAGTACAGAGCAGGCTAAGTGAAGGGTAAATGAAGGGTAAATGAAACATCCTACATTTTATTTAGAACTGAGTGACCGCTCACAGGGAGCAGGAACATCTGTCAGTTCACCAGCAGCAAACACAGCCGACTGGAGAGTGTGGAAGTGTGGTCAGCACAGGAACAGCAATTCCTTGTTCACTGCTGAGAACTCTGCTTGCTCTAGAACATCCCAGTACGCTCGAGCCTGTTCTAGACTGAAGACATTTGTGCCCTCCCTCCTGAGGTGCAAAGTGTGTGTGCAAAGCGTGTGCTAAGCGTGTGCTAAGTGTGTGCAAAGCGTGTCTGTGTGCCGCAGCTGCCAGGATCCTGGAGAACATGGACCCCAGCGCCAGGCCCTGCCAGGACTTCTACCAGTACGCGTGCGGAGGGTGGCTCAAGAGGAACGTCATCCCCGAGACCAGCTCCCGTTACAGCAACTTTGACATTTTGAGAGACGAGCTGGAAGTTGTTCTGAAAGGTCAGTGCAGTTCGGGGACTAAATAAAGTTTCTGCTTTGCCTTCCGTGTTATCCCGAGAAGTTGTGGTTTTCTAGCAAAGCTTTAAATACTGCCAGATATTTCAGGTTTTTGTGTTTGGCTCAGGACAAACGTGCCCCAAAGTGTTTGAGGGCTCTGGGAGTGTGCTGCTGTGTGTGACCCTGGAGCAGGGCTGGGCAGACCTGCCCTTGCTGCTATCTGCAGATCAGACCAGCTGCAGTCCCCACCCTGAGCCTGCCCAGCGGCAGCACCTGGCAGGAGGAGGAGGAGGAGGAGGAGGAGGAGGAGGAGGAGGGAGAGGTCTGTCTGTGTGCACATCAGCTGAAATGCTGCAAGCTGCTCCCTGGCAGCCCGTGCCCTGCCTATCTGTGTTCCATCACACAGCCCAAAGAGCAGGGAAGCTATTTCCCTACCTGCCGTATCAACAGTATCACATTCTTCACCATCCCTTTTCTCAGGTGAGAATAACAGAGTCCAAGAAGGCAGTCTGTACTCATGTAACACTCTCCAACCCATTCTCTCCAGGCTAAATATCCCTTTTTTTTTGACTTTGCCCATCTCCTGGTTTTGCCAGCTGTGTCTTCTCACAATAGCCTGGCTGTTTAAAACCTGTCCCTGAGGAGTCAGAGAGTTTGTATTTCCCCCAGGGACCCTACAGAGTTAGGTACTGGCTCCGTTCCATCAGCACAGACTGCAGCCACTGCAGGGCCCTTCACCTGCAGAGCTTTCCCCTCTGCTGAAGGGCAGAGCCTCCCTGGGCTGGGCACGGAGCCCTCCTGGCACAGCCCTGCTCCCCTGAGCCTGCATGGAGCAGAGTGACCATGGCAGAGCAGAGTGACCATGACAGAGCAGCAATGACCAGCACACAGCAGCAATGACCAGCACAAAGCAGCAGTGACCATGACAGAGCAGCAATGACCATGACAGAGCAGCAATGACCAGCACAGAGCAGGAGTGACCATGGCAGACCAGGAATGACCATGGCAGAGCAGCAGTGACCATGACAGAGCAGCAATGACCAGCACAAAGCAGCAGTGACCATGACAGAGCAGAGTGACCATGGCAGAGCAGCAATGACCATGGCAGAGCAGGAATGACCAGCACAGAGCAGAGTGACCATGGCTGAGCAGAGTGACCATGAGAGAGCAGGAGTGACCATGGCAGACCAGGAATGACCATGGCAGAGCAGCAGTGACCATGACAGAGCAGCAATGACCAGCACAAAGCAGGAGTGACCATGACAGAGCAGCAATGACCATGACAGAGCAGCAGTGACCATGACAGAGCAGCAATGACCAGCACAGAGCAGAGTGACCATGGCTGAGCAGAGTGACCATGAGAGAGCAGGAGTGACCATGGCAGACCAGGAATGACCATGGCAGAGCAGCAGTGACCATGACAGAGCAGCAATGACCAGCACAAAGCAGCAGTGACCATGACAGAGCAGCAGTGACCATGACAGAGCAGGAGTGACCATGACAGAGCAGCAATGACCAGCACAAAGCAGGAGTGACCATGACAGAGCAGCAATGACCATGACAGAGCAGCAGTGACCATGACAGAGCAGCAATGACCAGCACAAAGCAGGAGTGACCATGACAGAGCAGCAATGACCATGACAGAGCAGCAGTGACCAGCACAAAGCAGCAGTGACCATGACTCTCTGTGTGTGTTCCAGATGTCCTCGACACCCCCAGCACCAACGATATCCCAGCAGTGCAGAAGGCCAAAACCCTCTACAGGTCCTGCATCAATGAAAGTAAGTGTCCCCTGAGGCCATGGCTGCAGACACCCCAGCAGCACACAAAGGGCAGACAGGCAGCTGCGCCTGTGTCCCGCTCTGTGCACCATTTCTCAGATAATATCCTGTGTGAAAACTGAAATGTGTCAATTCTGATTGTAAATGAGTGCAGTCAGAATGTGAGCAGTAACACTGGTGTTGTACCTCCTGCTTTAGTGCCTTAGGTATTTCAGATAACTCTTCAGTTACTACTTTGCTGCAGATATATAAACTCAAATCCTTTCCGTTAAATGGGAGTTAACTTCTTTTGTAGAAACTAGCAGGGATGAAGTGAAAGCTGCCTGGCACACCAGGCTCTGCCACTAGAACAAAGAGCAGTAAAAGTTTGCAGGGCTTCCTAAACCATATTTAAATAGTTTCTGTAATAGTATGAATACTTTTCAAAACTATTATTTCGAGCTATCTGCAGAGAGAGAAGATGAAAGATGGTACTTCAATGTCATGGTCTCAAGGATCTGCATATGTTGTTTGTGACAGGAACATTTTTACATTAAATGTTAAATCACAGTCATACATCAGAGCAAACTGCTGCTGGGGAAACTGTTCTCAGCTTCACTTTTCTGAACTCATTATAATATATGTTATAATACATAACATTTGTGGGGTTTAAAATGTCATGGTAACTCATTTTATTTTTCCCAAAAGCTGCCATTGATCTCCGAGGTGGAAGTCCTCTAATCAGCTTATTGCCAAATGTGTCTGAGTGGCCTGTAGCAACAACTAACTGGGACGATTCCTATGGTGAGATAACCTGTGCTTATTTCCTTTTAGTTAAAATACCTGAATTATTTAATTTATTGCTTACTGAAAATAGAGACTGACTATACCTTCCATTTGCTTAGGTGCTGCTTGGACAGCTGAGACAGCTATTGCCCAGCTCAACTCCAGATATGGAAAAAAAGTCCTTATTAATTTTTTTGTTGGCACAGACGACAAAAATTCCACAGCACATATCATTCACGTAAGTCTGCCTGGGTGCCTTGCTGATCACAGAAGTGCAGCAAACAACTGGACGCACAGACATAAAAGTTAGCAAGGAGGAACATCAGGGATCTGGATTTGACCTGAACACTTTGTGTGAATTTGTGAGTTAGTGTGGTTTTCAGCCGAGACTCTGGGTTCCACAGCTCCCTGAGCCGACAGCTTTGTTCTGTGTGCTCAGACAGTGTCACTGCCAGGGAGACAGGAGTGGCAGAGACAGGAAGGTCATCTCTGAAACCTGAACATCAGCAGGGCAGGAGCTGCTGGCGGCTGGGATGGAGCAGTGAGAGCAGCACGGGCCGGTCCCTCCTGTCAGGGGTGGATGGAGCCTCACGAGCAGGGTTCAGGGATGCAGGAGCTGCCCAGCTGCTCTCTGGGCTGTTCTGTCACCTGTGCGTCACCTGTTTGGACACTGGTGCCACCGCCTTGCAGTGCTCAGCAACAGGAGAGGAAAAAAATTGGAAAGAAAAAACAAAAAGTTTAACGAGAATGAAAATAGTTAAAGGTGGGCCATTAAAAAAGGTGGGCAGCAGGGTGAGAGAGGAACGCCCCTGTGGCCAGAACATCATCTGTCCAGTGAAGCCTCAGCGCCTGCAGGTACCAAGGAACAGTGCAGGGCTCTGCCATCTCCCCTTGAGCATTTCTCTGTTTCTCTCTGCATTTACAGATCGACCAGCCGGGGCTGGGGCTGCCCTCCCGGGACTACTACGAGTGCACGGGTGCATACCAGGAGGTGAGGCACGCACAGGCACAGTGCTCCTGCTGCAGCCTGTGTTCTCCAGGCAGCTCCTTGGCTTTCGGAGACCTTTTGGAAGGAGATAAACACGGAACAATTTAGCTTTGTTACAGAGCCTCACAGCTGGATCGAGAGCTGTCCCCTGAGTACAGCCAGGGCTGTATTTAGGCAGAACACCAGTGGCCATGCCCTGTTGTGTCACTGCAGAAAGGAGGTCATCTCTGAGCTGTGACCCACTGGCAAATGCTGCAGGTGAACTTCAACCAGGAACAGGCTTGGGAAGAAACACAGAACATTCAGAACCAAAGAGACAACACTTTGCTGCATGAAAGATCTGAAAAGATCACAGTCTCCTGCAGCAATTGCTGAGCACAAACGCAGCAGCAGAAGGATGTGATAGCCCAGAAATGGCTCAGAGACCTGAAACCCCACATGGTCTCCTTTAATTCTTGTTTGCTCATTACTTGTGCGGGTCTCATTAACCTGTTAGCGCTGACACTGTATCCCTGTTGCTAATCTTGGATGTGCTCTAAGTCCTTGAGAGCTGAAGGCTGTCTGTGCTGAAGTCATGGAGCTGAAACTGCTACCACAGTGACCTTTAATTAACCACATTCCTTCTGTGTAATTAAATGCAGGAGCATGAGAAAGTGTGCAGGCCATTTGGGCTTTGGAGGTATTTTGCTGATGTGCCAACAGTTAATGGTGATTACATTTAATTACAGATCACATGCTCATTAAGACAATCACTGCCATCTGAACTGCCCGGTCCATGTGAGATGGCCTTTAGGAGCTGACTCACATTGCACACTCTGTGCCTTCCATGTGAGTGTTGACTGCAGCTCTGAGGGACAATTCCTGTCCTCTGACCTACCTGAGTGTCAGCTGGGCACTGCCGGAAAGGAGAGGAGGAAATAAATACAGTTGGAAAACAGCTTTATCACTGCAGCAGGCTCCCCGTGTCCCAGTGTCACTGCTCCGTGCCATGGCTGTTCCCTGCCAGCCCTGCTCTCCTGCTCCTGCCTCTGCTGCTGTTCCACTCCAGGAGCTGCTCACAGCAAACCCATCTCTGCCCCCTGCCCCTTCCAGAGCCCCAGCAGCACTGCCCACCCCACAGCCACAGCTGGGACCTGCCAATAAGATAATTGTAAAATCTTTTTCTCCTGTAAGATACAGGATGGCTCTGCTCACACACGAGTGATTCCGATGTCTTAGGCTTCCACTGGAATTGCTGAGACTATTTATACAGTCCAGATTAGCTGACTTAGTTCTTTGCTGCCTGACTTCAGAGCCACACTTAGCAGAAAAATAAAGTCACTGATTGGTACCTAAAAACCTCTGTTAACTTTGAGGTAATAGCTATATTGAATTTCATTTTTACAGTGCTGGTATGCACTGACTTGCTGTAGCTCTCAGTGGTTTCATGGGCTTTTCTATTTCTGAAGTGATCTCTCCTGCTTCTAACTGGCACTGGGAGCCTTTTGGGCTGCTGAGCCCTGTCCCTGTCCCTGTCCCATCCCTGTCCCTGTCCCTTTTCTTGTCCCTGTCCCTGTTCTTGTCCCTGTCGCTGTCCCTGCTGGCAGCCCCAGTGGGCACAGCCCCAGTGGGCACAGCCTGGCAGGGAGGGGGCCCAGGGGGGCACAGGGAATGGCTGCCCACTTGCAGCTCTCGTTAAACAGGTGTGTCCCCTGCCTCAGGAGCTGAACGTACCAAAATACTCCTATCAGTAAAGCTGATGGCATGCACACCTTGTTAATCCTAGCTTTAATCACTGCTTTGGTAGGTTACATTGCATAAAAAAGATTTGTTATTTGATGGCTGATCCAGCACTATGCATGTTTGTTTGTTGGGGTTTTTTTTTACCTTGTAAAGGAATATTGAAAACAGCATTTCTGTTGATAGAAAAATGAGTGTGACTTAACAATGAGGAACTAGAATTACAAATAATAATGGAATTACAATAAAACAGAGGTTCCATAGAATACAATGACACCTTAAGATATTTGGCTGTGTGGCATTTCAGAGAATTTGCTGCTGTATTTACATTCTTACCATTGCTGAACTCTTTAATGTTAGACTTCATATAAATTGTCAGTAGTACACCTAACTCTGCATACAGCAATGTGAGTTCTAGCTGTTCCAAGGAGCACTGGGGGAGGCTCACAGCTTCTGGGAGAGCTTTTCCCACAAAGCCAATTCCCTTGGTTTACGTTCCTGGGAACACAGCTCTTTGGAAATGGTATTTTTGGAACTTGTAATTAAAGTGGGCTAGAAAAAACATGGGTGATGGTTTAAATATGGACATACAAATGTCTCATTCTAAAAACCGAAAACAGTGCAGTCATTGGGAGTGTTCAGCAGTGCTCCACTTACCAGCAGTGCTCCATCAGGGAATGCTCACAGTTAAATTCTAGTTGACATAACAGTAATTCTGATAAAATTGACCTGTTCAAATAAGGAATGAGAACTGTAGTTCAGAAAAATGAAGGTGAAATCCTGAAGATAATCAAGGTATGCTCTCCTTGGAAGAGTTTTGTCTTTAAACTGTTCCTGTTTTTTCCTGCAGGCGTGTTCCGCCTATGTTGATTTCATGATTTCTGTAGCTAAACTAATCCGACAAGAAAGAAATCTTCCTGTCAATGAGAGTGACATTTCTGCACAAATGAGAAGAGTTATGGACCTGGAGAAAGAGATCGCCAATGTAAGAAAAACTTCTTTAAACCATCCTTTAAACAATTGACCTTTTCCACAATGCCTAAGAGAGCTGACAGTGCGGGGAGTGTTCAGCCTCCTTGCTGCTGCTGTTCTGTGGGAGCAGAAATGCACAGAGCCTGTCACACCTGAAGGAACAGCTGTGCCCTGGGAGGAGCAGGGGAAGGTATTCGAGGCAGCTGTTTTCCAAATAACAGAATGTTTATCCTGATCTGCTCACAGAAGGCCTGCAAGAGCAGAGAGAGGCAGACTGGGGTCTGGTTAATGTGGTTAATGTGGTTTAGAGCGTGAGTTTTGGGAGATGTTGGGGCCTCTCCTCCCTTTGTCCCGTTTCCCTGCGGGCTGTTTGGATCCCAGAGCAGCAGATTCCCAGCCCTTGGCCTGCTGTGAGCACAAAGTCATGTTTGTGCTGCACAAGCTGCTCCACAATGCTGATTGTTCCAAGGGCGTTTTTTACCAAACACTGTTCTCCCTCAAAAGAGAAGAACAAAGGAAAAATAGTATCATGAATTTGACTTTGGAGGAATAGCGAGGGTTTGGATGTGCATGGAGCAAACCAAAGGCATTCATGAGCAAACCATGGCTTATTATTAACCATTGCAGCAGGACCTGAAGCTGAGGATGACCATGAGACAGGCTGAATACATATTTTACGGCTTCAGCTATCTCTGAAGTTACACTGATAGTAAGGTCTCATACTTGGGAAAACCATTTATGTAAACTAAACCCATCTGACTTGGATTTCCTTCATTTTCATGAGAAACACACCTTTGGGCTTGGATCAGAGATGGGCAATTATTATCAAAAAGGGAATTAATTGAAGAAAGGCTTTGAAGAGCAGGATGAGAGGAGCTCATGCCTGCAGCGTCCCTGCTGTGGTGGGGTCCAGCTGGTGCTGGGGGAGCTGCCACTGCCTAAAAGGGATTTTAACCTCTCATCCAAAACTCAGCATCAGCCTCAGTGTGACTGAAGAGAGCTGGCATTGTGCTCTTGGGAGTTTGTTTATAAAACACAGAAAAACCCCACTGAATGCACAATAGAACTGGAAAGAGGAAGCGGAAGGGAAGGATAAAAGGAGGCTTGGCATAACTGATTTTTCAAAGCGCTTTAAAAGGGTGAAATCTGCTGCTGTGGATGCAGATGTTGAACTCAGCAGTGCAAAGTGCCAGTGCCCAGAGCAGCACAGAGCTGTGTGAGCTGGGGCTGTGGGTCACAAAGAGCACACAGGGCAGCAGTGCACCCTGAGCAGAACCAACACTCCTGGGAGCTCACTCAATACACGCAGTGATTCTCTCCTGATTGACTCTGACAGGCAACAACAAAATCTGAAGACAGAAATGACCCACTTCTGCTGTACAACAAAATGACCTTGGCACAACTCCAAAAGAACTTCTCACTGGTAATCAATCGTAAGGTGAGTGATCAATAACCTGGTATTTAACCTTCAATTTATCACTGATGGGAATAAACAATGAAGCCTGGATTTTTTTCTGTTAAAGACATATTTGCAATTGAACAGGATCCCTGATGGGCACAGTCTTTCTTGCTCTTCTGATGACACTGAACTGTATGCACATTCTGTACCCACTGCTTCTCCTGAAGGCACATCTTCCCATCGGCCTCAACATAAAAAGATGGAAAAGTACAAAGGAAAAAACCATTTCCAGTGGGAGGTGTCTCTGCCCATGGCAGGGGGTTGGATATAGATGATCTTTCAGATCCCTCCCAACCCAAACCACTCGGTGGTTCTGTGATCCTGTTCCTTGTCCCCATGGGTTCATGGCCCAGGACTGAGTCCAGCCTGCAGCCACCAGCTGCCCCAGGGATGTTTAGGGAATACTCAGCCCCATCTGTTTATCCAGAGCTGCAGATTCAGAACAAGAATCCGGTTTGCCCAGCATTGCCTCTGTCATTGCTGCTCGCAGGGCAGGCAGCAAAGAGCCCGGGCTGCCGGGGCCATGAAATGGGGCAGCTCTGCACATCCCTCCCACTGCAGCTCCCCAGGATGGGTCAGCTCTGCTCCCAGCCTGAGCCACGTGCTGTTTGTGAGGGCAGCCTTTAACCCACGGCACCGGAGAGCAGCTGAGAGCCTGCCCAAGCTCTGCCAGCACAGCTCTGTCTCCCCAGGAGCACGACGTCGTACTGAACACGGGCAGGTTTTGTCCTCATGATTTTATTGAGGTTTGTGAGGCCAGTGAGGTGCCATGAAGCACTGTTATTCCTGGCACTTGTTCATATTCACTGCAGTTTTATTGACTTTAATTCTCTGACAGTTCCCTCCTGCCTGGTTTAATTGGTTTCATAATTCACCGTCTCCCACAGGTGTAGTTGGTTACCATTACAGTCATCCTGTCAGAAAACAACAACTCCTGTCGCAGAGTGGCATTGCTCTGGTTATTATTAGTGCCTGGGGGGTGCTGCAGATCAGCACTAATTTAAATTTATTCCAAAATGCTCAAAAGACACTTGATGGGAGCTGGTAGTGTTGCAATGTCTAAGGATAGAACAGCAATTACTCCCGAGATTAGCCTGGAGTTTGCTGCTGCTCTCCCAGACCTGCAGTGACTGGAAGCTCATCTGCTCTCCTCAGCTACTTCCACTTGTCTGATGGAAGACATTACCTCTTCCAATAAACCTTTCCAAAGACACGGGCAGGGAACAATCACCAACACTTTTTAAAGTAATAGGCAGAACAGAAACTCTAAAAATTAAAAACAAAATTGTGCTAGTTTGAAATCAAAGCAATTTCTCTACCCTTTCTGCCAAACACCCCCCTATGTTAACAACATTTCTAGAGCTATGAATGATCTCAGGCCAGCTATTATTACAATGACCCCGTTTATAAGTAGTGCAAATATTAGGGAAACTAAAGGCAGAGCAGCTGTGTCATGCAAACAAACTGTTTATGATGGAACCATATCATAATGCATATTGATTTTCCAGGCGTTCAACTGGTCAGAATTCATAAATGCCATCATGTCAACTGTGCAGATCAACGTTGACAACACGGAACACGTCATTGTTTATGACCCTGACTACCTGCTCAACCTCGGGTCTATTCTTGAAAAATACTCTTCCAGGTAGGTGTGGTATTTGCATTTTCTTTCCAGAAAACTTCAAAAGCCTCAGAACATCACCAGCTTATTATGGTTGTTGTGTAAAACAGAGACCTTCAGAATTACATGGCCTGGAGATTTGTCATGGACCTTGTCAACAGCCTCAGCCGGGACTACAAGGACACGAGGAATGCTTTCCGTAAGGTGCAGAAATTCACCTCTCCCTAACTTTTAATGGTGGCTTTTGTGAGCCACAAAAGACAGGTTTTTATGTAGGTGTAGTATATAAATATTTAATGTATTTTGGATTTTGCACACAAAAGCCAGATGTGTTTGCTCTGCTGGAGCGTATCTATAATTTATGGGATTTATGCCTGAAAGTTGAGTGGATTTGAAAGCACTGCTCTGGTACCTGGTCTCTTGTTTTTCTGAATCTAAATTAATCCCCATTTTGGTATCAGAACAGACCCATTTATTTGCAAGGGATTACAGTTCTGACTGACTTGTTAGAAACTCCTGATCATCCAGGGGAATATATTCAAGGCAAACATTATGGCCCCAATCTTGGTTTCCAGGCATTCAATCCTGCTGACAGCTCAGTGCTTTTAAGGAAATGCTGAGCGATTTCAGCAACTGGGCATGGAAGTTCTTTGTATTCCCACAGCAGAACTTCTTCCTCTGTAAGAGTTTTCCTGGTGATCCTAGTTAGAGAGTGAGTCCAGCTAAGTGCCCTGGATGGGCATGGACTGGGTGTGTGCACGGAGGTGGAGGAGGCCCTGTTCAGCCCTGTTCAGCCCTGTCCAGCTGTGTTTAGCCCTGTTTAGCCCTGTTTGCCCTGCCGTGTGTCTCCTGTTTGCCCTGTTTAGCCCTGTTTGCCTGCTGTGTCTCCTGTTTAGCCCTGTTCAGCCCTGCTTAGCCCTGTTTAGCCCTGTTCAGTCCTGTTCAGCCCTGTTTAGCCCTGCTGTGTGTCTCCTGTTTATCCCTGTTCAGCCCTGTTTGCCCTGTTTATCCCAGTTTGGCCCAGTTTATCCCTGTTTATCCCTGTTCAGCCCTGTTTAGCCCTGTTTGCCCTGTTCAGCCCTGTTTGCCCTGTTCAGCCCTGTTTATCCCTGCTGTGTGTCTTCTGTTCAGCCCCGTTTAGCCCTGTTTATCCCTGTTCAGCCCCGTTCAGCCCTGTTTATCCCTGTGTTTTCCTGCTGTGTGTCCCTCAGGCGCTCTATGGCACCACCTCCGAGAGCGCCGTGTGGCGCCGCTGCGCCAACTACGTCAACGGGAACATGGAGAGCGCCGTGGGCCGGCTCTACGTGGAGGAGGCCTTTGCTGGGGACAGCAAGCACGTGGTGAGGCCCTCAGCCCTCAGCCTGAGCGTGTCACCCCAATTCTTTAACGTTTTCCAAGCCTTCTGATGTTGACATTCTTGTAACGAGCTTTCTCGCACGCTTTCTGTCAATAACTCATTGTTTCACGTTCTTTTGCGGAAGAAAGGAGTTTGTTGGACTGTTGGTTTGTCCAGTGTCACTGGAGAGGTGGCACTGTCACCCTCCAATCCGCTGTCACTTTCGGAAATCTATAAATGTTAGAGTCAGAAAGTAAACTTGCCTTTTCTCACCTTGAGAACAGCTGTGCGTCACCTGTAGTGACACGAGTGCACTTCATCGGGGCACTATTTAATCACACTCTGTATTTAGTATTTTAGAGCATTTAACAGTACTCTGTCTAGTCTTTTTTCCAGTTTTCACAGGAGAAGGTACCTTCATCACCACCATGAGTAACAGCAGCCTCCTCGAGCCAGGTCTCATAAGCCCTTGGAAGTCTGTTGCTCACCTAAAATAGCTCAGCTACCTTTGGAGGCATACAAATAGCAGGATAGCTTCTGTTGCAGTGTTAGAAACAAAAAGGTTTAATAAAAGGCAAAATAACAAACAAACAAAAAAAAAAACCAAGCCAAGTGCAAGAGGTTTTTGCTCCTAGTAAAACACCTCACGAAAGCAATTAGTTTCTTTGTTCTCTTCTTTTTTCTAGTAAATTGCCTAAACAAGACTTTTTAGCTTCTGTCCAATTAGCTATCCTTAAGTTTGAAGTCCCTTAAGCCTACAAAGTAGCTTTTTCACCTAATAAATAATAATAATTTACCAATAGCCAATAACAATTGGTGATTTCTGCTCACCCCCAGCCACACAGAAAATTCCAGAACAGACCCCTTAGCTGACTGTGATCACCACTGGAATCCTGGTGTGAAACCACCCATTTTTGGGCTTGGCACAAGCACAGTGATTCCCTCAGAGGCACAACATCCAGCAGGGCAGTGTCTGTCAGGTTTTGGAAACCCTGCATGGCTGAACTGCATTGCCCACCCTCTTACTCTGTGGGTTTGTAACATTCTGGTGTTTTCCCCAGGTTGAAGAAATGATTGCAGATATTCGTGATGTTTTTATAAAAACCTTAGATGAACTTCCCTGGATGGATGCAGAGACCAAAAAGAGAGCAGAACAAAAAGTAAGTTCTGTCTGAAATATTGGTAATGTGTAGTTCTATAAAAATTGGTATTTCAATTGCTTGTCCTGACAAAAAATAAGCAGTAACTTCTATAGTATGATACCAACAAATTTATAGTTATATAGGCACAGCAGTTTAGGATTCCAAGGGAAGGGCCTCTGGAGATAGGCACACAAAATAGGAAAAATCTGCATACAAGATTAAGACCTTTCAGGCAAATCAGTGATTAAGGAGCTAGATAATGAATATCTACAGGAAAACAATACTGAAAATGAGAAGGAATGATTTCTGGTGACTTGACCAGCTATTAGGCAGAACAGGATAAAACCCATAAACTTGTGCTTTCAGTGAATAAAAAATTTAAACAAAATCTATATATAATTAACACCCTGCGGTTTCTGCAGTGGCTTCCATATTGCCTTTCTTATGTAATTTATTATTTAAAACATGGCTGGATTTGCTATGGATATCAAATTCCCTTGTCCCTAGGCAAGAGCAATTAAAGAGAGGATTGGTTATCCGGATGAGATCGTGACAGATGATGACAAGCTCAACAGTGAGTACCAGGAGGTAAGTTTGCACAACAGGCAGGGGAGTTGGAAAAGGGTTTTCAGAGAGGAAAAGGCTTTTCAGAGACGAAAAGGGTCATTTGCTTTCCCACTGACCCCTGTGTGCCCAGCTGCAGGGGAAGGGAGCAGGTGTGACCAGCCAGGTATAGATGTGACGCACAGATGTGACACGAGATGTGCCACGCAGATGTGACACACAGATGTGACGCGCAGATGTGACACGCAGATGTTGGCAGCTGCTGGTTAAGGGCAACATCAGCAATTGCTGAACTCCACTCAAAATATGTCTAGAAAGAGAGAGTGAAGAGCTCTGGGAAAAGTACCCAGTTGCCAACATAGATCCAGCTACAAAATCAACTCTGTGGTGTAGCAGAGCTCTGCAAACCAAGGTCTAATTGTAGGCCAAAAAATATTCTTAGAAATGTGCTGCTTAGCTCATCATGCTTAAGACTAGATTTTCCTGATCCGTGTGTCTTTAACACCGCCACTAACTCCTCTTCTCCCTTTCTTTTTAGTTGAACTACAAAGAAGAAGAATACTTTGAAAACATTATTCAAAATTTAGTATTTACCCAGAAGAAAAGGTTGAAAAAGCTTAGAGAAAAGGTGGACAAAGAGGAGTAAGTATTTAATAATAGTCTGTCTAGTCTTTTATCCCATTTTCACAGGAGAAGGTACCGTCCAACTTCAAATATTCTGTGATTCTGTTACATGGTTTCTAAGCTTATTTTAGCAATCATTAGCGTTGCCATTAACAATTGAAATACTAACGTTTGTTCTTCTGGTGTTACCAGGTGGATAAGTGGAGCTGCTGTTGTCAATGCTTTTTACTCAGCAAGTAGGAATCAGATAGGTAAGCTTTACCTATTTATTTTTTATATACGTATGTATGGACTTTTAAAATGAGGAACTGAAACGATCTTTTTACAACAAATTTGAGTACAAAGATTCCTAATGTCAGCCCACCCAACACCATCCATGGGAATGCAAAGCCCTGTCCATTCTGGCTGAGGATTAGAACCACATGGAGGCCCCAGGGCTTGGGAGCCATCCCAGCCCCCTTGACAGGGCTGCAAGGCTCCCCAGAGTCACGAAACATTTCACAACATTAATTATGCATCTCAATATTTCTGTCACGTCCATTCTGCAAAGAGTGTTTGAATTTTAGTCATCCGAGTGTCACAGACTGCAGTGTCCTTTCTAGGCCATCACTGAGTACTGTGATCCACCCTAACTCCTGAAAACGAGTCCAAGGAAATGGAAAAGCCTTGTCCTGCAGGGCTCTGCACTGAAATGAAACAAGATTGTTTCTTGATGTGAGCATTTAGCTCTTGACTGAGCAGTTAACACAAAAACTTCCAGAAGGCTTTGTTTAAAATAGCTTTGTTCAGTAATTTGTAGGAAAGGAATCATGATGTGGAAGACTGAAACTGGTGACTGGCAGTTAATGTGAGTCATAAATTCTTACCTCATCCTTCAGCTATGGCATGCACAGGATAATTAAAGCAGTCTGATCTTTAGAGTGATGTCTGAATTAGAACTAGACTTTAAAAAAACCCTCTAAAGAGCAGCTCTGTGCATGGGGTGTGGGGAACGTGGGGCTCTGTGGCTCCATCTGGGTGAGGTGCGACCTGCTCTGCTCCATCAGCAGTTCAGACCATGCGTGCTCCCTGATAGCAGATAGGACAGTGGGGCATCCATCCCACAGCAAACCGGCACTGGGATTGTGCTAGCTATCAGCTCACTGCTGATACCATCCATGCTCTCTGATAACAGATAGAACAGGGGGACATCCATCCCACAGCAAACTGGCACTGGGATTGTGCTAGCTATCAGCTCACTGCTGATACCATCCATGCTCCCTGATAGCAGATAGAACAGGGGGACATCCATCCCACAGCAAACCAGCACTGGGGTTGTGCTAGCTATCAGCTCACTGCTGATACCATCCATGCTCTCTGATAACAGATAGAACAGGGGGACATCCATCCCACAGCAAACTGGCACTGAGATTGTGCTAGCTATCAGCTCACTGCTGATACCATCCATGCTCCCTGATAACAGATAGGACAGTGGGGCATCCATCCCACAGCAAACCGGCACTGGGATTGTGCTAGCTATCAGCTCACTGCTGATACCATCCGTGCTCCCTGATAACAGATAGAACAGGGGGACATCCATCCCACAGCAAACCGGCACTGGGATTGTGCTAGCTATCAGCTCACTGCTGATACCATCCATGCTCTCTGATAGCAGATAGAACATCTATTCCTCAGCAAATTAGCACTGCACTGGGATTGCTGTGGCAGCAGCTCCAGAGGTGGCTCCTCTCACTGCTGATACCATCCGTGCTCTCTGATAACAGATAGAACAGGGGGACATCCATCCCACAGCAAACCAGCACTGCACTGGGGCTGCTGTGACAGCAGCCTGCACACACAGCACAACCGGCTCATTTCTAACCTCTTTGTTATTTTCTGGTTTCCCCATGGCTCTTTCTCGTCCTGAAAGAAAGCCCTAGAGCTGAACTGGATTTTTACTGAAATGCAAGAAATATCAATCTTCTTTCTTTTGCTGTGTGAGGACTGTCACCCAATTCTGCCTGTTCAAGTTGTGTAGAGCTACATCCACCTCCTTCTCAGGGAGAATTAAAACTTCATATTGCAGAGGCAGCAGGGGGACAGGAAAAGGCCTTCAAATACTAAGTGGAACTGAATATTTTATAGTATTTTATTACTCTTAATTTATAAAAAGACCAGAATTGCAACATGGTTTCTTTCTAAATGAATTGTTTTGTAGAAGAAGCCTAGAAAAATGAGCAGAGAAGTGGGTAAATGGAACTGCTTTGTTCCAGTTCTTTTATTGACAGCTTGGCCTATTTTTATTGATTCCAGTGGGAGTTACTTGTATTTTCAAGGGAAGAATAAATTCCTGTCTCCGAGATTGATTTGTGATGGAATGATCAAATGATCTATTCTTCTTGGGGGACACCCTCCCACTTCTCACAATGTTGTGAGGTTTGTTTAATGACGAGACTGAAGTCTGTGAATGCTAAGCGATGTAAATTGGAACAAACTGCTTTTTCCTGCAGAGCAGAAGCGTAACAAAGCACAAGCTGGCCATGGTTTTGGAAGTGTCTGCAGAGGGGGGTGGTCCTGCTGCTCTGTTTCTCCTGCCCCACAGCATTCCCACGTGCCAGTCACTTGTTGGGAGATCCCAGGGAACGGGGTGGTTTGGGTTGAGCCCATAACAGTGGTCTGGCCCCACTGTAGCTGCAGGGTGACAGGGCAGGGCCTTGGCTGTGCTGTGCCTTCCTCTCCAGTGTTAACTGTTGTGACGGTGTTCACAGGGGCTCTTGGATGAGGGAAGAGACGAGGATCTGACTCCATGTTTCAGAAGGCTTGACTTATTATTTTATTATATATATTATGTTAAAACTATACTAAAAGAATAGAAGAAAAGGTTTCATCAGAAGGCCAGATAAAAATAGAATAGAAAAGAATGATAACAAACCAACATGAGCTAATCACAGATGCACCTGTTGCATCCCACAGCAGCAGATAACCATTGTTTACATTTTGTTCCTGAGGCCTCCCAGCCTCTCAGGAGGAGAAATCCTAAGGAAAGGATTTTCCATAAAAGATGTCTGTGACAAACCGTGCTTCCTTTGCAGTGTTCCCGGCGGGCATCCTGCAGCCCCCTTTCTTCAGTGCCTCCCAGCCCCGCTCCCTCAACTACGGCGGCATCGGGATGGTCATCGGGCACGAGATCACGCACGGCTTCGACGACAACGGTGAGCGCCAGCTGCCCTGGCAGAGCACCCAGAGATCAGGGCGTGTGACACGCTCACAGGGTGTGTGACACGCTCACAGGGCGTGTGACATGCTTACAGGGTGTGTGACACGCTCACAGGGTGTGTGACAGGCTTACAGAGTGTGTGACACACAGAGTGTGTGACACGCTCACAGGGCGTGTGACACGCTCCCAGGGTGTGTGACAGGCTTACAGGGCGTGTGACACGCTCACAGGGTGTGTGACACACTCACAGGATGTCTGACACGCTCCCAGGGTGTGTAACACGCTCCCAGGGTGTGTGACACGCTCCCAGGATGTCTGACACACTCACAGGATGTGTGACACACTCCCAGGGCATGTGACACGCTCACAGGGTGTGTGACACGCTCACAGGGTGTGTGACACGCTCCAGGGTGTGTGACACGCTCCCAGGATGTCTGACACACTCACAGGATGTGTGACACGCTCACAGGGTGTGTGACACGCTCACAGGGCGTGTGACACACTCACAGGATGTCTGACACACTCCCAGGGTGTGTGACACGCTCCAGGGTGTGTGACACACTCCCAGGGTGTGTGACACGCTCCCAGGATGTCTGACACGCTCCAGGGTGTGTGACACACTCCCAGGGTGTGTGACACGCTCCCAGGATGTCTGACACGCTCCAGGGTGTGTGACACACTCACAGGATGTCTGACACACTCCCAGGGTGTGTGACACGCTCCCAGGGCGTGTGACACACTCCCAGGATGTCTGACACACTCACAGGATGTCTGACACACTCACAAGGTGTGTGACACACTCACAGGATGTCTGACACACTCACAGGATGTCTGACACACTCCCAGGATGTGTGACACGCTCCCAGGGCGTGTGACACGCCTCAGTGCTCCATCCCTGCAGGGAGCCCCTCGCAGGGAGCGCATTTCCGCGCGTCGCTCGGGCTCTGGGTTTCTGAGCCGCTCCAGCGCTGCTCTCCCGGGCGCGCGCTCCGGAGCCGCGCTCGCTCCGAGCCCCCTTTCCTCGTATCAATAATCCCGTTCCGCTCCCCGTCACAGGCAGGAATTTCAATGAGAACGGCGACCTGGCGGACTGGTGGAGTGAGGAATCGGCGCGGAAATTCAAGGAGCTGTCCCGGTGCATGGTGTACCAGTACGGGAACTTCTCGTGGGACCTGGCAGGGGGACAGAACGTAGGTCCTGCCTGGGGACGCAGCGCTGCCCGCAGCGCAATAACAGAGTTACTGCTCTCTGTTCCACCACGGCTCCGCCTTTTCACAGCCGGACCACGTGTGCCGTCACACAGGACAGGGAGCTGATAAAACTGATGAAACTCCCAGCCCTGAGGTTGTCCCGAAACGTGTTGAAGTGTGGGAACTCAGAGAGAGGCCAGTCAAATTAGAGAAGAAAATTTCAGCATATTCTGCTGCCCTTTTATTCACACATTAAATTCAATCAAGGCATGATTCTAGATTTTGCAGCTTTGACTATCATTAATCAATATGATGGACTAATACTTAAAATAACGATTTTTAGAAAACAGAATTAGATGTTTCCCATTATCAAAGCTTCATCATCTTTGGTGCTATTTGACTGACTTAGAAGTACCTGCTAAATAGAGAATTTCTACGTATCTGGCTACCAAGAAGCCACTGAACTTGCCTCCTATACAGAAAAATACCTTCTAGCAGGTTTGCTGATGTCTGTTAACAACAATTTCAGCAGTTTGGAGTTTGGATTTTAACTTGTTCTGCAGATTCTGTCCACTTCCTCTAACTGGAGCTGTGGTAAGAAACTCAGGATTAAATTCAAGGAGAAAAGAGGAAGAATAAATGAGCAATGACTAAGTAGCAGAAAATCTGAGAGAGAGATACAGAGCTGAGAAAGTTGCCTGGAGGGGAAGGAAGAGGATTAGAAAAACAATAGTATCTCAAAACATGGATTTTGAGACAAGGGACATAAAGGCTTTTCAGAGATTTTAACATAATCTTCTGCTAAACCTTCAGATTTTAAGGTAATTCTTGCCATTAGAAACTGGAAAATGCACAAAGATTGGTGTTACAGGTCCTGGATGAGCTTTATTTTTGAAACCAATAGTTTTCCTTTCTGTTTTACAGCTGAGTGGAATCAACACACTAGGAGAAAACATTGCTGATAATGGGGGTGTGAGACAAGCATACAAGGTAAGAAATACCCATTTCTCTGTTTCATCTGAAACTGTCAGAGGTTAAACAAGTCAGTTTCAGAGCCCTGGAAGAAGAAACACAATTTCTGTGTTGGGGACAGGACCAGGCCTACTGTGCCATCGAGGCCTGCATTAAAGCCACTGTCCAGCTGTGGCATTTCTCTCACCCTGTTAATCGTGTCAGGCTACAGATTACCTGTTCCTAGGGAACTCGTTTTCAGTTTTTTCCCCATTTGTGAGTAAGGAATGTGAGGAATGGAAACATTCACTGGCTGACATTGGACCATGACCTGGAGAAAGTGCTGACACCAGCAGCTGGCTGCCTCTGGCTGCGTTTTTCACCAGGTTTTTCACGCCAGGAAGGAGGGCAGCATGGCTTTCATCATATGGCTTTCATAAACACTTTGCTTTTCATCTTGCTCAGGTGGCCTGGGCCCTCTGTGCTGGTATCCCAGATGCCAGAGACACTGGAGTCCCTGCACTAAGCCTTCCAGGCAGCTGGATGCTTTCTGGCTTTGCTTTCCTTCTCTTCCCAAGCAGCTGCTGGACTCCCTGGTTGGCCACCATTGAGACTGGCATTCAGAGGGACTCAGGTTATTCTGTGAGCATGGTCTGGGATAAAGCAGCCAGTCAGCTTCTTCTATTTATTCACAAATATCCTCCTTCTGCTTCCCTGAACACCTTCTGTGGCAAAACACTCAACACAGCTGAGTGCTGTCCCTGCCCAACAAAGAGCCTCTGGATGCACGGCCAGCTCCCACTGCAAATGGACATGTTTGAGGGAAAACACAATTATTAATGAGAGTTAAGGTATGGTTTGCAAGCCCAAAAGAGGCTTCAGGATTATTAGATTAGTGTGATCTTTGGTGACTGGAATATTTGTGCAAAGTACAAAGCCATGAAAGGGGATACGCTTTCCAAAAGGAATGGGAGTAGCCAGAAAAATTAGGTCAGAAGTATTAAAAATTATTATGACATCTTGTAAACAGTAAAAAAAGGTCCAGAAGGAATCTTGAGGGGTCAGTATCCCACCCCCCTGCCCATGCAGGTAGAATTAACCCCTTGTGCATCCTTCCAGCCCCAAGAGGGGCATTCCCACTCCTCCTCGTGGCACTCCCGTGCCACCACGGCTCTGCCTCCAACAAACACAACAATCGCTCCTTTCTCTCCTGCGACCTTTCACATATTTGAGGACTTACATGCTTCAAGGCCCAGACTTCTCTCCTTTAGACTAAACAAACCCAATTCTTTCAATCTTTCCTCATAGGTCATGTTTGCTGGACCTCTGCTCATTCTTGCTGCTTTCTTCTGGACTCTCTCCAGTGGGTCCACATCTTTCCTGAAGGGCAGTGCCCAAAAGTGGACAGAGCACTCCAGCTGAGCCCTGGCCAGCGTGGAGTAGAGGGATTACTTCATGTATTTCACATAAGCCACTCCTGTTTACACACCCCAGTACAACACCGGGCTCTTTGCAGTGCTGTGGCACCGTTGGCTCTCGTTCAGCTGTTATCCATGGAAACTTCCAGAAGTTTTCCATGGACCTGCTATCTGCTCATCCCTCAGCTGTGCCTGGGCAGTTGATTGGCTTTGCTCGTGCGTTGCTTTGGCTCTGATTTCAGGCAGAACATTTCTGCAGCATCTTTCATCAGGGATGAGGCACCAACAACACACCCACGTTTGACACGTCTCCATGAGAAACATGAAAGCAGCTGCCCTTACTGTGGCAAGGTTTAAAGCCTTCTGCAATTCACTTTTAAAAAACCAGGCCCCAAGCAACACACAGTGGGAAAAATCTCTTTTTCATAATGCAGCATTAGAAAATTGATAGCACAGTACTAAGAAATGGCCCTGTCATCTTCTGCTTCAAGGTGGCACGTGTGGGACGGATGGCTAAGGGAGGCAAGGATTAATTGAGTCAAAGAATCCGTGTTCCTCCTTGCCATCATTTCATTTTGACTGGAAAATGCTGGAAGTGGTAACCTTTCTGCTCACTTCATCCCACAGGCTTATGAGAACTTTGAGAGAAAACACGGAAAAGAAAAACTCCTTCCTGGTCTCGACATGAACCACAAACAGCTGTTTTTCCTGAACTTTGCACAGGTATCCTTTCCTCCTTGCCTGAGGGCTTTGAAAACCTCTTGGCATTACAGTTTAGCAGCAAGTCAGAACAGGCTGCCTCCCGTGGGCTAAACAAGAGCTGGCAGAGCTGCAGAGCTGAGCAGTGCTCACTGCACAGCAGTGAAATTTAAGTCTTGTTAGGTGATTTTTATCTTCCCCAAAGAAACTAATTCAGCCCCTGGTAAGCCTGGTAGGAAGTGCCTTGTGCCCAAGTGCCTTTGTCTGAGGACAGTGATGTATTTTTTTAACAAAATACACTCTTTGTTCTCTGTGTTCCAATGTGGAATTTATTCTCATGAACATCAGGTATTTCACAGTTAAATAACAGCAGGTCTCTTCCTGTAAAATCTGAGGCTAACGATGCTTTTCTCTGTTACCTGTGCAGGTGTGGTGTGGCACGTACAGACCAGAATACGCAGTGAACTCCATCAAGACCGACGTGCACAGCCCGGGCAGATTCAGGTCAGCAGAGCCAGCACCCCAGAGCAGCCCTGAGGTGTCACACCTCTGCAGCATGGGATCTCTGTGGGGAACTGCAGAGACCCTGCCCAGGGCTGGGCTGCCCTTCCAGGGGGCTTTGACATGCACACACCACAGGCAGAGCACTCTGGAGAGGGCTGGGCTCTCCCTGTCCCTCCAGCACTGCCCAAACGGGCAAAGCCCTTCCCAGGCAGCTCCACGGGCAAAGCAGGGATGTGGGATCATTGTCTCGTCCTTGAGAACATCCAGCTTAATTGTGTCCACACTATGGAGCAGCTTTGAACAGCCTCCACACAGCCCAACACCTGGGTGTCACTGTGTGTCACTGCAGAGTCCCAGGGACTGTGCCTGGGATCCAGGGCTCATCCACAGATCCCATCTCCTGCAATAGCTCCTGTTAGGGTTCTTGTACACAAAACAACAGCATGGATGAACTTTCATCTGTAGAATCAGTGGAGATCACTGCCCTCCCTGCTAACAAACCCTGTGCAGTGGTACAGCACAGATGTGCATTCTGTGTCTGGTGAGCCCGGCCAGCCTTCCCAGGACCAGCTGGGCTCAGTTCAGTGGAGCCCTGCAGGAAATGTGGCTGCTCAGGCCAGCCTGGGATCTTTCCTTTTCCTCTGGAGTCAGAGCAGCCTGTTCATCAGCAGGGCAGCAATGTGCTCTAATAAACCTGTCTGGTCCCACGCCACGGTATCAGGGGCAGCGCAGCCATCACAGCATCTGCGGGGAGGCTGAGCCCTCTCCAGGCTCCACATCCACAGGAGCCAAGCTCTGTGCTGATAGAATCCCCCACATTAACCCCAGTATCTTTCCTTGAATGGCTTTCAGCAATCCCTGTTTGCCCCCGCGCTGGGATGCTCAGTGAAAGCAGCGACTGTTCCTGCTGTTCTCCGTGTTTCCCTAGGGTGGGTTCTGCTATCTGGGATCTCTCCCACAGGCACTGTGTGCTCCTGCAGCCAGGCCTGTCTGCTCTCGGTGCTAATGGGGCTCCAGAGGCCCTGCAGAGCCTCGGCACATCTGATTTGGACGAGGTACAAGGCCTTTGAAGTGGCTGGTTCAGCATCCAGTGCAACAAGCTGTGTTTGTGTGCGCCCTGGGCACGTCACACCGTGCTGTGCTGTCTGTACCTCGGCAGGACGGGCTATAAACTGTGCATGCAGGGGCGCAGGTGTTCATGAGAAACCTGACAACGTCCCCAGAGTGGGCAGTCATTTACAGCATGAGGCCCCCTAAGAGCTCTAAAACAGAAAACATTTCATGAGACATACCCACAAAACTAACACCTAATGACATACTACACAAGTGTCACTAAGGCTCCCCAGGTGCCTCTTTTGATTATTACCTGGGGAGTGCAATGAGCCTTTTCAATACCTGCTACACTGGCTGGGGGCTGCTTCTCCTTGCAAGTAGAACAGGCAGCTCCTCATGGCAGTTGTTAATTGCAGTGCATCCCATTTTAGCAGTCCTTGTTCACGGGAGCAGTGAAGCACAGCTAGATCACCAAAATGCATGAGGTTCCTGATAATCCTTTTTTCTGTGCCATCTCCTGCTCCACTGCTGGCTCCCAAGAGCAGGGAGTCACTTTTGGCCTTTAGAACAATTGAATTATTGCAGGTGTCCCTGCTGAACTTCACCTCAGCTTCTGTGGGCACACCCTGCTTCTAAGGATGAACATAATTCTCAGAATAACCATGAATTACTCAAAGAAACAGTTCTTTAAAGAACTTCTGGGCCACAATCAATGTCCATCAGTATCTGTATTTGACCTGTTTCCCTGCATAGGTATTTGCTGCTGTATTCCCAATCCTGAAGGAACAAGTGACTGTTAGCAGATCTATTCACACGTGCTCACAATTACACATGTCAAATCAGCCTTAGCTGGAACAGCCTCATACTCACTCCCCATGTTGAGGTGAAAGCCATTGTTTGTATGAGATTTTTGCCAGAAAACTCATTCACTGGAAAATCTGTGCAGAACGCCCAGAGGAGCAGCATGATCTCAGTTAAAACCTGGTTGGTGTAAAAATGTAAATGAACATTCAGTGAGGAGTTACCACCACAGCCCTTGACCTCGGGTTTTGTTTTCCCTTCACCGAGACACTTGTCAGCAAAACGGAGCTGGAAAAGCCCTCGGTGGAAACCACTGACAAGTGAGAAATCTGTTTGGGGGCAAGAACTGGCTGGTGAGAGCCAGCCATGAGCAGGGGACAGGCCCTGTGTTTCTGGGGTTGCAATAGGGGCAAGACAAGCTGAAGGAGAAAACCCAGCCGGCCCTTGAGGTGAGATGGAGCAAGGCAGGGCTCAGCAGCAGGGCGTTCCTCCACGCTGCGCTGAGGTGACACAACAAAAACAAGTTACAAAATGTGGGTCGTGTTGTTTGTTTCAAACCCAGGCCAGCAGCAATGACAGCGCGTTGCTTTGTTTTAAAGGGTGCTGGGGTCGCTGCAGAACTCGCCAGAGTTTTCAGAAGCCTTTTCTTGCACCACGAGAGACAGCATGGACCCTGCCGAGAAGTGCCGCGTCTGGTGACGGACTGCACGCCTCGCACCTCCAGGGGCTTTCCAGGAAAAGAGACCTTTCCAGCTGATTCGAGAGGGGGAGGAGGGAAGGGAGCAGAGTGGAGTGTGCTGGAGACACGGCTGTAACCCTTGGCAAACATGCAAACCCCAAATCACCACCCTGGCAGCGGGGCAGGCAGCGCTGGCTGCTGCTGCCCGCAGGACCCGACTCACCTGGCAGTGCCCAGCTCACCTCACCTGCGGCTGCAACCCTGCCCACAGCCCGGGGGACTCATTCGAAAGGGCAAAGTACTGCCCACGATCTCCCCCGGGCCGGTGAGTGCAGGTTTCTGATCAGGGCAGGAGGGAAACGCTCAGAAACACACATTTTAGCCATCGTACCACGACAGAGAGACAGCAGTTTATATCCCAGTGTCAGATACTCTGTACCCTCTGCTGTTGCAGGAAATCTGTTCTACCAAATGTTTTCATTTTTACTTGAAACCATTTATACAAGAGGAGTCCAAAGACCTGCTGTACTTAAGTAACTTCTCACTAATTACTCCAGTGTGTATTATCTGAAATCTCTATTTACAATAGTTAATTTACAGCTTTCCAGCCCAAATGGAATCGTAGGTAATTTATTAATTTCTGCACCTATAATCTGTAAGATTGTGATCAAAGACCCTTTCACCATTTTCTAAGCTTTATCTTGCTTTCTCTAAAGTCGCTCTTTTTTAAAGTTTCTAGTAATGTATAAATCATAGTTTTTATATTTAAATCTTGAGCTACACTTTTGACTTGAAGTATTGTAACATACTTTATCAGTGGCTGCATAGAACTGGGAAATTGGACTAAAGCATGGTATCGGGCAATAAGACAAAGCCTACAAAACTGAGTTCTCCAATGGAGGGCACAAACAGGGGAGTTTCCAGGCTGACTGTCAGTGCCCAGGCTCTGATCCCGCACACCACTTGTACGTGTTCTGATCAGTGTCAGCCCTCACATCAGCAAAGCTGCACAGCTGATTGCAAGAGTCTGAAGGAGCTTTAAGCAAGAGGGTAAAAGGCTTTAAATCTGCAATGATATGTATTAAACATCCTCATGCAGATTGCAAAG
The DNA here is from genome assembly GCF_028551555.1 of Melozone crissalis. Classification (NCBI taxonomy): domain Eukaryota; kingdom Metazoa; phylum Chordata; class Aves; order Passeriformes; family Passerellidae; genus Melozone; species Melozone crissalis. The sequence goes on along the minus strand of NW_026535812.1, from coordinate 25,283,598 downwards.
GAACTTACTGCTTTGTTTATCAAAGCAAAGACATTTGCAAACCAAGTACCAGATACCTCAGATGACTGCTACAATAGGTCTATTTAAAAAACCTATGTCCTTTTAGCCGAGTTTGTCATCTGATCAAAACATTTTGATAATAAACTGAAATTATGAGCCAAATGCAGCGCGTGTTCTTCATAGGAATTATGAAAATGGCGCCCCCGCCACACGCGGACCAGGACAGGGACTCGCCGCGCATTGTTCCCTTTGCGCTTCTACCCAGAGCAGGGCAGGGCCCTCGGGTCTGGGGGCATAGCGGGGTCACACGGGCACAGGTGAGCCCAGGTGTGTGAGGTGCTGCGGGAACAGCCAGGAGCAGGTGAAGCTCTTCCCTGGGGGGTGTCAGCCTCTGGGGCAGGAGAGACACAGCAGGTGAGAAAAGCACCCTGGAGCAGCTGTCCTTGGTGTGGGACTGGGAACGTCCCACCCAAATGCTGGCTCACAGGCAGGTGATATCCCTGTCCCACCCAAATGCTGGCTCACAGGCAGGTGATATCCCTGTCCCTGTCCCACCCCAGCTCTGGCTCACAGGCAGGTGATATCCCTGTCCCTGTCCCACCCAAACTCTTGTTCACAGGCAGGTGATATCCCTGTTCCACCCCAGCTCTGGCTCACAGGCAGGTGATATCCCTGTCCCTGTCCCACCCCAGCTCTGGTTCACAGACAGGTGATATCCCCAGGGCTCTGCTCTGCACCAGTCATACTCTGTGTACACCACCACCCTTAAATGGGATTACAAGCACTGAAGAATATAAATATGAGCCTGGAGGTTTCCAAGATGCAGCATCCCAAGACATTGTTCCTCTCTACCTGATTTACTCCAAGAGCTGTTCAGGGGACACAGGGAAAGCCAGGCAGAGGCAAGCCTGGCATCCTACTGTAACAATACTGTGGTGGCCTGGCACTGAGTTATCACCTCGCTTTAATAGTGCAGCACCAGCATTTTCCAAGCAATCTGAATGTGCATGGGTTTTTCCCCTCAATCACCAGCACCTCTCTGAGAGAAAGGAACCTGGCTCTCAAACACTCGTTTTATTTTTCAGGAATGAAAAACCCCAAACCTTTTGCTGCCCCTTTTACCCCCACGTGTGAGGAGAGCTGCACGCTGTACGGCTGCATCACGACAGACACCCGAGTGGGCAGTCTGAAGGTGGTTACAAAAGGTCACTGCAGAGTGCTCAGTGATCTTCCAGCAGCGTGGGGGATGCATATTTTCTTGGAATAATCCTCTCTTTATTACCCCATAAAACTGGCAGGAACTCCTGCTTTGTGTACAGCAAGCCAGCTCGATGACATTGACGCCAGCCTAGAAAGTTATTTTGGTTTGCTCTGCCAAATCAGATCTCAAAAATCAGGTAAAGCTAAACCAGATTGCAGTGTTTACATTTTATCTCTGTAACATTTTAATTGGAAACATTCGATTTCCAGCGTTGTGAGACACCCAAAGAGCTGTTTGGGCCAGCGGGCCCTTTCAGAACTGCTTCCCTCCGTGCCTGGTAAATGAAGTGAGTCGTGAAAACACAGACGTGGTCAGTGTGGAGTCACAGCTGGATCAGTCTGGGTGGGCTCAGACACTGAAGGGTGGAAGGTGGGACCCTGAGGTGTGTGCGGATCAGCCCAGGGTGGGCTCAGACCCTCAGGTGTGTGTGGATCAGCCCAGGGTGGGCTCAGACACCAAGGATGGAAGGTGAGACCCTGAGGTGTGTGCCCAGGTGGGCTCAGACCCCGAGGTGTGTGCGGATCAGCCCAGGTGGGCTCAGACCCCGAGGTGTGTGCCCAGGTGGGCTCAGACCCCGAGGTGTGTGTGGATCAGCCCAGGGTGGGCTCAGACATCAAGGATGGAAGGTGAGACCCTGAGGTGTGTGCCCAGGTGGGCTCAGACCCCGAGGTGTGTGTGGATCAGCCCAGGTGGGCTCAGACCCTCAGGTGTGTGTGGATCAGCCCAGGGTGGGCTCAGACCCCGAGGTGTGTGTGGATCAGCCCAGGTGGGCTCAGACCCTCAGGTGTGTGTGGATCAGCCCAGGTGGGCTCAGACCCCGAGGTGTGTGCGGATCAGCCCAGGTGGGCTCAGACCCTCAGGTGTGTGTGGATCAGCCCAGGGTGGGCTCAGACCCTCAGGTGTGTGCGGATCAGCCCAGGTGGGCTCAGACCCTCAGGTGTGTGCGGATCAGCCCAGGTGGGCTCAGACCCTCAGGTGTGTGCGGATCAGCCCAGGTGGGCTCAGACCCCGAGGTGTGTGCGGATCAGCCCAGGGTGGGCTCAGACCCTCAGGTGTGTGCGGATCAGCCCAGGTGGGCTCAGACCCTCAGGTGTGTGTGGATCAGCCCAGGGTGGGCTCAGACCCTCAGGTGTGTGCGGATCAGCCCAGGTGGGCTCAGACCCTCAGGTGTGTGAGGATCAGCCCAGGGTGGGCTCAGACCCCGAGGTGTGTGCGGATCAGCCCAGGTGGGCTCAGACCCCGAGGTGTGTGCGGATCAGCCCAGGTGGGCTCAGACCCTCAGGTGTGTGCGGATCAGCCCAGGGTGGGCTCAGACCCTCAGGTGTGTGCGGATCAGCCCAGGTGGGCTCAGACCCTCAGGTGTGTGCGGATCAGCCCAGGTGGGCTCAGACCCCGAGGTGTGTGCGGATCAGCCCAGGTGGGCTCAGACCCTCAGGTGTGTGTGGATCAGCCCAGGGTGGGCTCAGACCCTCAGGTGTGTGCGGATCAGCCCAGGTGGGCTCAGACCCTCAGGTGTGTGAGGATCAGCCCAGGGTGGGCTCAGACCCCGAGGTGTGTGCGGATCAGCCCAGGGTGGGCTCAGACCCCGAGGTGTGTGCGGATCAGCCCAGGTGGGCTCAGACCCCGAGGTGTGTGCGGATCAGCCCAGGGTGGGCTCAGACCCTCAGGTGTGTGAGGATCAGCCCAGGTGGGCTCAGACCCTCAGGTGTGTGTGGATCAGCCCAGGTGGGCTCAGACCCTCAGGTGTGTGCGGATCAGCCCAGGTGGGCTCAGACCCTCAGGTGTGTGTGGATCAGCCCAGGTGGGCTCAGACCCCGAGGTGTGTGCGGATCAGCCCAGGTGGGCTCAGACCCTCAGGTGTGTGTGGATCAGCCCAGGTGGGCTCAGACCCTCAGGTGTGTGCGGATCAGCCCAGGTGGGCTCAGACCCTCAGGTGTGTGAGGATCAGCCCAGGGTGGGCTCAGACCCCGAGGTGTGTGCGGATCAGCCCAGGTGGGCTCAGACCCCGAGGTGTGTGCGGATCAGCCCAGGTGGGCTCAGACCCTCAGGTGTGTGAGGATCAGCCCAGGGTGGGCTCAGACCCCGAGGTGTGTGCGGATCAGCCCAGGGTGGGCTCAGACCCTCAGGTGTGTGCGGATCAGCCCAGGTGGGCTCAGACCCCGAGGTGTGTGCGGATCAGCCCAGGTGGGCTCAGACCCTCAGGTGTGTGCGGATCAGCCCAGGTGGGCTCAGACCCCGAGGTGTGTGCGGATCAGCCCAGGTGGGCTCAGACCCTCAGGTGTGTGCGGATCAGCCCAGGTGGGCTCAGACCCTCAGGTGTGTGCGGATCAGCCCAGGTGGGCTCAGACCCCGAGGTGTGTGTGGATCAGCCCAGGTGGGCTCAGACCCCGAGGTGTGTGCGGATCAGCCCAGGTGGGCTCAGACCCTCAGGTGTGTGCGGATCAGCCCAGGTGGGCTCAGACCCCGAGGTGTGTGTGGATCAGCCCAGGTGGGCTCAGACCCTCAGGTGTGTGCGGATCAGCCCAGGTGGGCTCAGACCCCGAGGTGTGTGTGGATCAGCCCAGGGTGGGCTCAGACCCTCAGGTGTGTGTGGATCAGCCCAGGGTGGGCTCTGTGCTCAGCCAGCCCCTGAGGGAGGAGGGGGATGCTCCCACCTGCAGGGACCCCCGAGGTGCTGCTCAGGTGTCACAGGACACAGCAGCGTGCAGGTATCAGCAATCCCAGGGTTTATCCCCTCTCTCCCAGGACATCTGATGAGAATGGACCCCCCTGTGCCCTCAGCTCGTCCCCAGGTGCACAAACCCGGCGCTAAGACAATTCCCAAACGGAATGTCACACTTCAGCGCTGCTGCCGACTGCTGGAGGGGCCCAGGAATGTTCGTGGCTGCACCGCGGCCAAATCTATTTGTGTTTCCATTCCTAAAGCTCAGCAGACAGTGCCCACAGATGGAGACAGGATGTCTGACTGATGTGCCTTCCTCACATTCTCAAAATTATACTAATTATGTGAGCAGGAGTGAAAAAAATCAGTTTCTTTCTCTATTTAACCCCATCAGAGTTTGTTAAGTTTTTTCACATTTCCTTAAACGCACATCTTGCTGGGATCTTCCAGACATGCCTCTCACAATCAGTTCTCTGCTTTAGCTGGGGATTGAATTATTAATGATTTCATCTTCTCAGAACTGCAGTTCTTCAGTAGAAAAATCTGCATGCTCAAAAGCCCCGAGCTGTCAGTGAAAATGCAGTGATCTGATGCTCAGTTGTGATTTAAATGGCAAAGTCACTGGAAGTTCACATGGCTTATTATTGACTGGGGGAGCATAATTATCTCCAGCTCTAATTAAAAAGGCAAAGCCCAGCACAGGGCACTGAGGGCCCTGGTGAGCCCTGTTCCTGCTCAGACGCACTGAGCTGCACAGCCCTCCCAGCCCTGACTCAGCCTGAGCTTCTCTTTTCCAAGGACATGCAATGTTCTGTTTCATAACAATGGAGTCCAAGAGATTTTCCCCATAATAACGCTAAAAACACTTGCCCAGGCCCCATGAGAAATTAACCCTTGCCTGTTTCTACCAAGCCTGAAGCTCCTTAGCTGGTGGTAGCTGTATTAAAAGTTTGCTGTTCAGCAAACAGGTGGGATCTGACCTACCAGGAGATTCCAAAAACCACTCCCTAAATTGCAAATAATCTGAGAACAGGGAAATAGGTTTGGTGATTCTTCCTAATGGATAAAAAGTGTGCACAGCATTTACATGGTTGATATTAAAAATAACTCATTTTATACGTATTTTAGTAATTAAAACTCTAAACTGAACTTCTGAGTTCTTCTGATCAACTTCATTGTAGGTTCTTTTCACCTGTAAGACACAGAAAAGAGCATTTTAAAGGGTGGCAGTGCCACGTAGGGCAGGGGAGGCTGCTGTGTGACACTGCTGTCCCTGCAGGGCTCTGTGTGACACTGCTGTCACTGCAGGGCTGTGTGTGTGTGACACTGCTGTCACTGCAGGGTGTGTGTGTGTGACACTGCCGTCACTGCAGGGTGTGTGTGTGTGACACTGCTGTCACTGCAGGGCTGTGTGTGTGTGACACTGCTGTCCCTGCAGGGCTCTGTGTGACACTGCTGTCACTGCAGGGTGTGTGTGACACTGCTGCCACTGCAGGGTGTGTATGACACTGCCGTCACTGCAGGGTGTGTGTGTGTGACACTGCTGTCACTGCAGGGTGTGTATGACACTGCCGTCACTGCAGGGTGTGTGTGTGTGACACTGCTGTCACTGTGTGACACCGCCACTTACCGCAGGGCTCTGTGTGGCACTGCCATCCCTCCGAGGTCAGGAGAAGACAATGTACACCATGAGGGCACAGCCCAGGATCCAGCCCAGCGCCAGCAGCACGGGCACAAGCAGGCGGGACAGCGGGGCCTGGGCTGGACAGAGCACAGGACACAGGACAAACACAGGACACAGGGTCGGTGACACTGGCAGGGACTCGCTGAGCGGATCCCACCACAGCCAGCACTGGAGGTGAGCACGTCCAGGGTGCTGAGCCCCGGCTCAGCTGCTCAGCAGGCCTAGGCCAGGCTCAGAGGGGCCCAGGACAGGCCCAGGCTCTCTGAGGGGCACACAGGGAGCAGGACTGTGTGACACTGCCATCACTGCGCTGGTTTTACATCTCCAAACAGCAGCAGGACTCTATGGACCCTTCTATGGGTTCCTGCAAGCAGCGCACCCTTGCCAGAAAGCAGAATAACAACCTCTGAGATCCTGTGACTTACCAGTACGTTACACCTCTTACAGCACATCCTTACACACGTAATGGAACGATGGGTTTCTGAAGGGATGCATAAACTGTGTAAAACTATCCACAACACCTTGCACAGTTCAGATCGAGCAGGCAGACTCAGAAGGATTTAAGGACTGGCACATGGTTCTTCTGAAGCTCTGCACAGCACCCCTGTCTCACCAAAACACTGCACAGTGTGTCTGCCAGAGGGACAGACCCTCCTGTGCTGCCATGAATATATTAAACACATAAACAATTAAAAATCCTGCCCCAAACCGGGTGTCCTTTTGCCCAGGGGAGCAAACTCAGATATCTATTAAACTATCTCCCTAGATACCAGAGTCAGTGGTGCAAAAAAAAACCAGGAGAAAAGTCTTTAAAAACTTTGAATGTAGCTTAAAAAGTTCCCTTCACAAGTGTTACCTGAGTAACTGTGCACACAGCACACAGCACAGCTACAGTGTTAAACTTAAGTGAAATAAATAAAAATTTACAACAGATCTAAAATTCATTTTGATAAACTTCCTTTTCTCCTTGGAGAAGTGAAGTGTGCTTACAATGGACAGATCATTATTGAAATTTCATTTTGCTCTGCCACTTGAGCTTTGTGGGGTTAAAATCTAAATTACTCTGCATTCACTTGGCACTACACTTGGAGCTCAGCTCCACACAGTATAACAGAAATGCTGTCAAACAACTCATTTTACACACTGTCCTATTGTGTCAGCTAACCTGGAACGACAACTACAAAACACAAAGAAAACAAAACTGGTAGGATTCAAAAATACAGGAGGAACCCAAGCTGTTAATAGAATTAGCTTTTAAAGAGGTTACACTTTCTAACCGAAAAGTAAATTATATCTAGTGTATCAGACAAGAGCACAGGTAGCTGAGTGTACTCACACTGCATTGCTCAGACCCGTTAATTTCAGATTATTATGACATCCACATGTAATTGTGCCTCTTACCTGGTTCTGCCATTCCCCTCTTCTGGTTTAATGGCAGTTAGGGTTTGCCTCTGCAGCTGCTCTGAGAGCCCTGGGATGCTTTAAATAGAGAAATATTTGGAATGTGCTGCAGCTGCCTGGCCCACTGGTGCCAGGGGTTGGCTGTAAGCATTCAATTGTCTAAAAAGGCAGGAACAAGGGCTTCAAGGTTACCTCTGCCTGTCCCTGCCATGCACCTCTGCTTCAGAGCAGTCTGACCACAGAGGGGTCTGTTTCCTGAAGAGGGAGGGGAGCAAGGCTGAAAACTGCTTTGTGGTCTCTTTATGGGCATGAAGCTCCCACGGTAAATGCAGCCAACGCTCAGGAGCACCGTGTGCCTCCAGCACGACAGGGACCTGCTGTGTTCTGAGCGCCCCACGCTTCTGTCACCCCTCTCCTATGGAAAACCCAGCCAAGCCTTGCTCAGGGTTCCTGTGCAGGAATCCCTGTGGTTACCAGCTCCCAGCTCAGGGTTCCTGTGCAGCTATCCATCCCTGTGGTTACCAGCTCAGGGTTCCTGTGCAGGAATCCCTGTGGTTACCAGCTCCCAGCTCAGGGTTCCTGTGCAGCTATCCATCCCTGTGGTTACCAGCTCTCTGCCATGCACTGTTCAGCCCATCACAACATTCTGAGACACGAGAATAAACCATGGGCTTCACTTTCTTTGTCTGGCTTTGCCATAAAGAAAATCCTTTTGGGATGAGTTCCAATTTGCTGTGAAAAGAAATATGACTCTGTGTAAAATATTTATTGGGGAAAATAAAAATCTCTGATACAATAACTTTGTTGGCTGCAGAGCTGTTCCTGTAAGAATCCTATCTGGCTTGGTTCTGCTAATTATATCTATCCATCTGATCTCATGGAAATAATTTCCAGCAGGAATCATGTATTCCTGACAAGAGCATCTGACCTTCAGCGCTTGGGATCCTTCCAGGCCCAGTTGCCACAAGCAAGGGCAGCGGGTCATTGCAGCTCACACCAGTTTGGTGCTGCTCACCCCAGTTTGGGCACTGCTCACACCAGTTTGGGCACTGCTCACCCCAGTTTGGGCACTGCTCACACCAGTTTAGGCACTGCTCACATCAGTGTGGGTATTACACCAGTTTGGGCACTGCTCACACCAGTTTGGGTGCTGCTCACCCCAGTTTGGGTATTGCTCACCCCAGTTTGGGCATTGCTCACCCCAGTTTGGGTATTGCTCACCCCAGTTTGGGCACTCCTCACCCCAGTTTGGGTATTGCTCACCCCAGTTTGGGCACTCCTCACCCCAGTTTGGGTATTGCTCACCCCAGTTTGGGCATTGCTCACCCCAGTTTGGGTGCTGCTCACCCCAGTTTGGGCACTGCTCACACCAGTTTGGGTGCTGCTCACCCCAGTTTGGGCATTGCTCACCCCAGTTTGGGTATTGCTCACCCCAGTTTGGGCACTCCTCACCCCAGTTTGGGTATTGCTCACCCCAGTTTGGGCACTGCTCACACCAGTTTGGGTGCTGCTCACCCCAGTTTGGGTATTGCTCACCCCAGTTTGGGTATTGCTCACACCAGTTTGGTGCTGCTCACCCCAGTCTGGGTGCCCCAGTTTGGGTACAGCTCACCCCAGTCTGGGTGCTCTCCCCAGTGAGTGCTGCCCTGCACGTCCACAGCTGGACTCAAAGGAGACCAAAGTTGTAACTGCAGCAGATGGACTAACAATATAGACATTATTTTAAACAACACATCTTCTGTTGGGAACTGAGGAATGAACTGCAGACATCAATTCCACAATAGACCTCAGTCCAGCAGCCCAAATGAAAAAACAAAACAGAGGGATAGTTTCAAAATATAAGAACAAGAGGAGGACACAAGGCTTAAGAAAACACTCAGAACGATCTGTGGCAAAGCACAGCTACTGCTTTGCTGCTGAAGAACAATCCACAAGAACAACAATTCCTTTATTTCTGTTTGTGTGATTACAAGATCATGGTTTATGCTTTTCCCCTCTGTGCTGGGACTCTGAGACACTCAGTCTCCAGAGTCACACGTGGATGGCAGCTGGGCTCAGAAATGAGATTCCCTTTCAGCCTCCAGCTCACTGAGGTGCTCAATCAGATTGGTCTCAGGGCAACCTTTGGGACTTCACGGCCATTAGTGCTCCAAGCTGGGAATCACTTCCATGCTTTAAATGTCTGCAGTGCTCCAAGGGAGCTAGGGCCGGAATCAGGAGGAGGAACAGGTAAGGCAGCAAGGCTTTCTGTGAGAGAAGGGATTTCAACAGGAAAAATCCTTTTAGTGCCTGGTGTTTGGGCAGGAACTGTCAGAACCTCACTGACCTCCCCCACTGCGCAAAGCAACTTGACCATTTTTAGTGCTAAAATACCCAATATGTTCAGAGCGCATCCCAGTCTTCATCACTGCAGCGGTAGCCAGAGATCAAATACTGGAATGTCACATTTCTGTCTTTGTTGCTCTCTGGGAATCTGAACCCATGTGCAGGAGGCTGGCAAAGAAATGTTTTGTTTTACAAATTCTATATGATCCCTATAAATAACTTCAGCCTACACAGCCTCAGAGGAGATTAGAAGGACAGACCAACTCATCTCCACAAAGGGAATGCTCTAAGTAATAAAATCTTTATAGCTTTGTAATACTGGTATTAATTTTTAAATCATATTTCTTTTAATTGATCTTTTTTCCTTTAAGAGAAAACCCTGATTTATGAGCGAATCAAAAGCCATGTTTATAGGCCTTGAATTATTTTATGACTTTCCCGTACTCCCTTGTGACCTGCAGACTGACATATGAGAATATCAGATTATTGCATTCACAAAATAGGTTTATGTGTGGAAAATGTCTAATAAATGCATTTTATTAGTCACACCAATCTTAGCATTTGAAAGCTCCCTTAAAAAATTGCTGGGCATTACTTCTACTCACATTCGCATCATGACAATAAAGGCTGATTTATTTGATAACTGTGCAGCCAAAGACCTGAAAAAATCCATGTATTAAGCTACTAAATAATTAATTCCACATGCTGCTTCCTAAGGCTCTGGGTCTACACATCATTTCTGCTGGGAGGGAGCAGCATCACCCAGCTGAGCGCTGAGATACCTGCAGCAGGTACGACGGGAAAGGGCAGTGTGGAGATGTCCATGAGCCATTGCTGGGCCAGTCCCCGCAGAGCAGCAGTGATAACGAGCTGGGTTTGCCTCTGGCAGCTGAGGGACGGGAACTCCTGCAGAGCTGGCACGGGCACGGCCCCATCTCCCTGAGACCTCCTCACTGACCAGGGCAGCTCCTGCAGGGCTGGGGACGGCTGTGAGGTGAGGAGCAGCAGCAGGAGCCCAGGACACAGCCCAGGACAGAGCCCATGGCACACCCATGGCACACCCATGGCACACCCAGGACACAGCCCAGGACACAGCCCAGGACAGAGCCCATGGCACACCCATGGCACACCCATGGCACACCCAGGACAGAGCCCATGGCACACCCATGGCACACCCAGGACACAGCCCAGGACAGAGCCCAGGACAGAGCCCATGGCACACCCATGGCACACCCATGGCACACCCAGGACACAGCCCAGGACACAGCCCAGGACAGAGCCCATGGCACACCCAGGGCAGAGCCCAGGGATGGCAGCAGCTGAACACAGAGCCCAGTGCCCACAGATCAGCAGACCAGAGCAGTTCTGCAGCCACGTCCTTCCCCTGAGCTGAATGGGCACTGAGCTCCCACCAAGGACAGCCCAGGCACCAAAGCTGAGCCCAGGGACAGCCACAGGCCAGGGTTCATCATGGAAAGACTCCAGCCATCGCTCCCTGTCCTGTGATGATTACTCTGGAAGGGAACCCAGCCCAATCACACACTGTAAATACCCAGGGTTTATCATCCTGCAGGATGTGAGCTATGGTTTGTACTTTGCTGCAACCTGTTGCTGTGGCTCTTACTGTCGACTTGGCATTTTCTTCAGGCATTTAATGTGTCACTTGGATTTGCGCTGAATCCTCACTCCTGGGCCAAGTCAGACCTCCAGGCTTACCACGCTGCGTTTTCCATCTGATTTTTCTGCTGTGACAGAACAATGAAGTTAATAATTGCTCCATTCTGTTCCTTTGGATGAGAAGAAATAACCTGCAGTGCACTCTGTGCGCAGCAGAGAGAGTGAGGAAGGCTCCCTGGTGCAGGCACAGGGGGTGGTTTGGGCACCCCCAGGGCACCCCCAGGGCACGCCCAGCCCCAAAGTGCCCATCAGCAGCTGCAGCTAATTGAGCACCATCCCTCAGCTGCCAGGGCAGGCTCGGGGGGCAGGAAAGCTTCATCCGGGTGAGGAGGGGACAGAGAGCAGCAGGCAGGAGCCACCTGGGACACCCCAGCAGGGCTTGACCAGGGTGCTGTGCCTGATCCCAAACACAGGGCTGGAACAGCCACATTTTGGCTGCTCCTCTGTTCTAACTCCTGGAAACCAAGGGATGTGCTCAGCTGGGATGTGTGTCCCAGCTCTGGGTCCAGCCCCACATTTCCTGGTGGAAAAGCTGACAGAGTGAGGATGCTGCCCTCACAAACAACCACTGGCCTGCGTAACTCAGCTCATGGGCTGGGCAAAGTCAGCCACGGGCTGAAAACATCTTTATTGGATCTTACTGTGTCCTCTGAAACAACATTGGCTTGTGCCAGCAAGGAACACAACGGCAAAACACAAACTGGCTGAAGAAAAAAGGGTGTGTTCATTACCATGACTTTCTAAAATGTCATGTTTGTCTAAGATTTATTTCTTGATTTGACCATTCCAGCTGACCATAAACACTGGATAAAATGGAGCAAGCTAATTTCAATGTCCTCTTTAGAGCAAAATGAAGAATTGCTTCAGAATCTTTTATTCTACATTTTCATAGAATCAGGGAATGGTTAATGTTGGAAAAGACTTTTAAGATCACCAAGTCCAACCATTGGAGATGTTCCTTCCTTTAGCAGCCCATCTACCTGAAGGAGAACATGAGAGGAATCCTTTCCCTTGCTTTCCTACAGCTTCTATATTCCTTTTTAAATGAACCCTCTGTTCTGGGAAAAATGCACTTTTAAATTTACCATGGCAAGCCAGTTAATTCAAAAAAGTTTTGCAAGCCTTGAAAAGCTGTGAAGATATTACCAAGTTTTACCTGACCAGAAAGCAATAAAAATGGACAATTTCATGCACAAATTAAAAGACAATCTTATTTGTAAGAAGGGAGCAGATTTGGGAGGAAGATGACTGCAACCACCGAGTCCTTGCAGAAAAGGCGTGCGAGGAGCAGCAGCTCCAGCCTGGCGCTGCAGTTCCCTCTTGTGACAGCCAGAGCAAATTCCTGTTTGCAGGGAAGCAGGAGCTCAGTCAGCACAGCCACACACAGGGGTGAGGGCTGGGGATTCCGAACAAACCAAACCCGCTGGTTGTGAGACATCCCTCGGGGAAGATGTGTGCACTCTTTTGGGCTTTGGAAAAGGAGATTCCCCACCCCGGGGTGCCTTTGCCCCTGTTCACGCGAATCCCACAGCAGCTGGAGGAAATGAAGCACCTGCAGCCCTTTCCTCAGCCCGAGGGCCCTCTGGCACTGGCCAGGATGCTCCAAGGGGACAGACAGGGGCACTCTGCCTGCGGTTCACAGCCCTGAGTAAGCAGGAGCAGTATTTACAGGCAGAGACAGAGACTGAGGTCCCTCTGGCACTGGCCAGGATGCTCCAAGGGGACAGGCGAGGGCTCTGCCTGCTGCTCACAGCCCTGAGTAACCAGGAGCAGTATTTACAGGCAGAGACAGAGACTGGGGTCCCTCTGGCACTGGCCAGGATGCTCCAAGGGGACAGACAGGGGCACTCTGCCTGCTGCTCACAGCCCTGAGTAAGCAGGAGCAGTATTTACAGGCAGAAACAGAGACTGGCTGCTGGCCTGGCATGAGCTCTCCCTGCCCTGCTCATGTCCAGGTTCCTCACCGCATTCCACCCCAAACTAGGCTCCCGGTTGAGCACTCGGGCACCCGGAGCCGCGGGCTCTGGCACTGCCGGGTGCCAGCAGGAGCTGAGCACCGCCAATGTGCCCTGGGAGCTGCGCTGCTCCGGGCAGGGCTGGTGCCAGCAGAGGGCAACCCCTGCCCGCAGAGCCAGGCAGTCATTGTCCCTGTGTCTGGGGAAAGTCTTCTGAATGGTTAAAAATGGAAAACAGTGAAGCATTTCTAGAGTTAATCACATTACAGGGTAAATATTATATCGCCTTTGATTTCTGGATGCAAACCCCTCCTCTTGGGACACAGAACCTACAGACAGCAAACAGTGAGGCAGCTCTCCCCTTCAGTGATAGCTCACAGCCAGCAGGAAATTATTTAAAATAAACCACAAGGGAAGGGAAGGGAAGGGAAGGGAAGGGAAGGGAAGGGAAGGGAAGGGAAGGGAAGGGAAGGGAAGGGAAGGGAAGGGAAGGGAAGGGAAGGGAAGGGAAGGGAAGGGAAGGGAAGGGAAGGGAAGGGAAGGGAAGGGAAGGGAAGCTCCTCCTGCAGCAGCCCTGCCCTGGAAAACATTTCCATGGCCCACATTTCTGTTACCCCACCTCTCCACCTCTTCCCTTGTTTTTAGGGAGCAAAGAACAATGCCTGAACTCAAGCTGTCTCTCCTCAAAAATCAGCGTGTTCTGCCATGCTCCTCAAGTGACAAAAGAGGTCACAAGTGACATTTCCCCAAACTGGTGCTGTATTTTGAAGAATGATGGGTAAATAAAACCCTTCTTCAGAAGATAAAAGGCCAATGATCCCTTTTCCAGGCCCTTCCCCGCACACAGAAATTTACCACTTCAATTACTCCACTTTTAAGTTAATTGCTGCAAAAATACTGAAATTCTTATTTGAGTAAAAGGCTTTCCTCGGAGTCAGTTTATTCTGGGTTCATTTAAATTAATCTGAAATAAGCTATCTTTAAACCTCATCAAGAGCATGTTATCTTTTGTAAGGGCTTAAGAGCTTTACGATCGTGCTGCCAGTAAAAGCACAGGCAGAAAAGCCTGAAGGCTGGGGGGGAAAAGAGAATTTTGAAGGTTTTTATAGGCATATCATCTCTAAAAATAGTCTTTTGGCCAGTTATCTTGCAGTTTGGATTTAAAGCAAAAATGGAGGCAAATCACCCTCCTGGGGGTGTGATAATCTCTGCTGGATCATCTTATCAGCAGATAGCAAGATCTTGTTTTCTAAATGAGTGTCAGAACTTTTCATAGATTTTTACCTGAGCACCTGCCTTTGCAACTTCAGCAGGTGCAGTGAACTGCCATCGAGTTTTCTAGGCTACAAAAATCCCCAAAAATACTGAAGTTGAAATATTCCATGTGTTACATGAACAGTTACCATCATCATCAGCCAGCAGCAATAGTTTAGTATATACAAAAACCCCAAAAGAAGCACAAAAAACACTTAATTCCCCTCTCCAGAGAAACTGATGCTGCTGGTAACTGATACAAATACATTCAGTAAATATTATTGTTATTGTTGATGTGATTGTTGTTGTTATTATTGTTGTTATTAATGTGGTTGTTGTTGTTATTATTAGATACATTCCCTCATGTAAATTGAGGATTCCAAAACCCCAAGGGTTGTTTTTGTATGAGCAGACACATGGGAAGGGAAGTAAAGCAACAGTTTAATTTCCAAATACTTTGGGATTTTTCAGACATGCCCTAAGTGACTTTTTTCCCTGGGGAGTTACTTCTGAACAAGCAAAATAAAGTTTAAATGCTGTCAAATGCCCAAAGGATGTTTTCTTCTAAATGAATGCTAATTAAATTAGTAGCAAAGGTAACTACATTGACCTTAAATTCTGGATGCATTAAGCGACATTCAAATGGAGACAGTTAATATTCAGTGTCATGTCTTTCTGTACTGGCACATTAGCATACAATTCTTTATGGTGCACAGTTATTAAATGAAGGATCTGCAATGCACTGACCACGTCCTTGATCCCTGTTTGTGCAGCTCCTTCAGGCACTGACTGTGGCACTGCCAGGGCCAGGTGCCCTCATCCCACAGGTGACCCAGGACAGGTTTGCAGGGCAGTGCAGGACTTGGTGCCACAGCTCTGAACTCCTAAAACAGGCTCAGGTGAGTTAAAACTGATCCCAGAGTGTCGCAGACATCTTTTATGGAAAATCCTTTCCTTAGCATTTTTCCTCCTGAGAAGCTGGGAGGCCTTAGGAACAAAATGCAAACAATGGTTATCTGCTGCTGTGGAATGCAACAGGTGCATCTGGGATTGGTCTCATGTGGTTGTTTCTAATTAATGGCCAATCACAGCCCAGCTGGCTTAGACTCTGTCTGAGCCACAAACCTTTGTTATTCATTCTTTCTTTTTCTATTCTTAGCCAGCCTTCTGATGAAATGCTTTCTTTTATTCTTTTAGTATAGTTTTAATGTAATCTATATCATAAAATAATAAATCAGCCTTGTGAAACATGGAGTCAGACCCTCATCTCTTCCCTCACCCTGGGACCCCTGTGAACAGTCACACCAGAGAGCTTCATTCAAACAGTGTCCTTCACAGAGCCTAAAGGAGCCTTTAGGCCATCCCTCCTGTGACCCCTTCAGGAGCCTGGGGCTGGCACAGGATGCCACCCTTGTCCTTCCAACAGCTGCACAGCAGCAGGGCCCGGGAAAGGGCACAGGAACCTGGGCAGACCAAAGGGGCTGGAGGGACAGGACAAGGGAATGGCTTCCCTCTGCCAGGGGCAGGGCTGGATGGGATGTTGGGAGGGAACTGTGCCCTGCTGTCCATGGGGAGGAACAAGGGCAGCACAAACCCCAGCGTCCAGATGGACTCAAATCCCGTCACAACCTCCACTGTGCCAACGCTCACGGCAATGACAGCATTAAAAACCCACTGAAAATAGAGTAAAACAGTCTTAAAAGGCCATTCTTTGGCCTTCATCCTGTGCCTAACAACTGTCCCCTACCAGCTGGAGAGAGAGGGGGCTCTGTGACACCGGCTCCTCCCAAAGCATCCCTGCCCTCACGTGGAAACAATTCCAGACTGGCATTTGGGCAGCAGAGCTGAGCAGTGCTGCTCCCTCCCTCCCTGTCAGGGCACCTGGGACAGCTGGCTGACAGCGTGCCGAGTTCCAGCTTTGTGGATGCACAGGCTATCTTTAGCTGATTTATTTTTAATTTGCTGTCTGCTCTACACTTACTGCTGCAGGGTCCCTGCACTGCATTTCCCAGTGCACCTTGTCCCCACTGCACCCCTGTCCCACTGCACCTTGCCCCCAGCCACTCCAGAAGCGTGAACTTAGGCATATATTATATATGTTATATATTGGTGTACACAGGAGTCACTAAGATCACAGCTTTGCTCTCTTTGTGCTCTGCCCTAAGCTCTGACACTGGAATGATGATGTAAAAAAACCTACACAATGGAGATATTTCAAAGTATTATCCTCTAGCCTCCCCAAAGTAGTCAATATGCTTTAAAATGCCAATAAATTATTTTCTCCTACTGAAATTAAAAGTTTTGGATGGTTCTCTCCAGGCTGGTCAATAATAGTGACAGAAGGAGCTTATTTTGGAGTTCTTCACTGACTTTGACAAACATTACAGGAGAGCCTGGGCCTTAAAACACAACTATTTCTATTCCCTCTGGCAAATGATTGATTTCCTTGCTTTTGTGGCTGCGAGGAAAGCTCTCCCTGCCCATACAGGTTTACCCACCAAGCTCCTCCCCACCTTGTCTCACACAGCAATATCCACCCACAGCACAACTCAATGCCATCCCTGCAGCAACAGCTCCCAGACACAGGGAAACCAATGATCCCATCACTTAAACATCCTCATCTTTAAATGCTGCACCTGGAAACGCATTTCAAAATTTAGCATGAGATAATATTAACAAATTCCCAGTATTGCACTTATCCCTTATTTAAAAGGCTTAAGATATATCCCTTTCTCCTTGTATAAACCAATTCAAGTTATATAATGTATGTGGATTTACTTTGCCCCAGTTCCAGCTGGCAATATATTGCTAAGCCAAGGCTGTACAATTGCAATTTGGCAGAAAACAGGTCAGGGATATATTACACATCAAAACTCACCAACTGTTCTGAACGCTTCAAATTAAAAAGGCAAATATAAACAACACTTGTGTCAGAATGATCCTATTCCATTACCCTGCTCACAAATTTATACTGGGGACAGTTTTTACTGGTTCTTTTGCTGCTTTTCCACATCTGTAGGTGCAGTTTGCTGTGACAGATGCTGGGACAAAGCCAGGCTGGGAGTGCAGGAGGGGGGGACACCTGCACCTGGCCACTCCTGCCCTGCCACGGGAAGGGCTCCAGCTCAGGGCCTGCAGGGAAAAGGGAGCTTGGGGTGAAGAGTGATGGGGGAAACACCTCACAGTGCTGGGCTGAGGGTTTGTCATCCTGGCTGGGAAAAGGCAGCTTGGGATGAACGAGCAGGAGGGCAAAGAGCGATGGGGGAAACATCTCACAGTGTTGGGCTGAGGGTTTGGTCATCCTGGATGGACACTGGGCTGTGACCCAGCCATGAGGGACACTGGGCTGTGACCTGGGCAATGAGGGACACTGGGCTGTGACCCAGCCATGAGGGACACTGGGCTGTGACCCAGGCAATGAGGGACACTGAGCTGTAACCCAGCCATGAGGGACACTGGGCTGTGACCCAGCCATGAGGGACACTGAGCTGTGACCCAGCCATGGCAGGGACACTGGGCTGTGACCCGGGCCATGAGGGACACTGAGCTGTGACCCAGCCATGAGGGACACTGAGCTGTGACCCAGCCATGGCAGGGACACTGGGCTGTGACCCGGGCCATGAGGGACACTGAGCTGTGACCCAGCCATGAGGGACACTGAGCTGTGACCCAGCCATGGCAGGGACACTGGGCTGTGACCCGGGCCATGAGGGACACTGGGCTGTGACCCAGGCCATGAGGGACACTGAGCTGTAACCCAGCCATGAGGGACACTGAGCTGTGACCCAGCCATGAGGGACACTGGGCTGTGACCCAGCCATGAGGGACACTGGGCTGTGACCCAGGCACGTGTGGCTCCCCAGGCTCATTACCAACGAGCTCCTCTCTGGAGCAGAGCTCTCCCAGCCTGAGGGACATCGCTGCCTGCCCAGTGCCATGCCCTGTGAACCAGAGCACGTGCACTGCCAGACTGCTCACTGCCCTGCAGCCCCAGGCTGCTCACAAATTTATACTGGGGATTATAAATTTATAATAAACTCATCCTCAATTTCCACCCAGGAAATCCAAGGATCTGCAGCCCTGTCCTTGCCTGGCACACGGGGTCAATGCTGCCTGTGAGCCCTGGTGCTGCTTTGGGCAGATTCACTTTGCCTTGTGCCACCCCACTGCCCAGCCTCTTCTGGCCTGCCTTAATCCTCTCAACATTATATTTTTAGCATAATTACAGCTGCTCGCTAATTTGCTGCTAACAGATGATTCCAAGTTCATTGAAGGAGATACCAGAACTACAGAGAGCCTCTTTATGCTTCACTGCCAATTTTAACAAATATTAAGGAGTCTCTAGTAAGTCATGTTAGTACGGAAATTAAGCTGCATATCGGCTCTTTTGGGAAAAATATCTTCCTAACAATATAGGTCTTGAACTAATTACAGATCTTAAATTATGGGACTGCCTTCCACCAAACATGACATCCCAATATAAGCACATTTCAATACAAGTTCCTACTGCCTCTGAGCTCTGCTTCCTCCACCCTTTTACCTCTGTGATGTCACACTGTGTGTGTGCCTCAATTTCATAAACAGCAGCTGCTCCAGGAAAACAAAACACAGATCATTTCCTTCCTTATTAAATCTCCTTCCCAACTTGTCTTCTGGCTTTTTAAACAGCCTGCTGCTGAATTATCCCTCCACACATGTTGGTATCCTGAGCCTCAGACTGCTTCCCTGCCACACCTGCACATTGATTTTTTAAGGAGAGAAACAGGAGGTTTTTTTATTTTCCCCAATACATTGCAAAGCTGATAATCTAATGTTAGAGCTAAATGAAAGCATGCAAAGGCTGGGATGCTGTCACTCCGCTCAGGGGCATGCAGTGTGCTATGGATGGCACCCAGGGGTGGGCACAGGGGTTGGGGCAGGAACGGAGCCAGGGCTGGAGGGGACAGAGACAGGGACACAGAGCAGCTGCAGGAGGAGGGCAGCATGGAGGTGAGCACAGCTGTGGCCACTCACTGGGGCTGCTGTGGCCACCAGCAATGCTTTGCTCCAAGGACACAGCGATGCACAGGACCCCACCTCTCACTGCTGGCTTTAGGGCCAGGGAGGGATTGCTGAGCCTGCAGTGAGGCAGAGCTCCCCAGGGAGAAGAGGAAGGTGCAGCACCTCTGTCTGCGTGGCTGCACAACCCACACCCGAGGCTGCCCACCCTGGCAGCATCCCAAGGGAATTCCAGGTCCTGCCAGGGCTCCTTGGCTGCAGAGAAAAGCATTCACAGCCCCTCTCTGCCATCAAACTGCCTGGAAGAGTAAGGGTGGCTCAAGCCTGTCTCAACAGTTGTCATTTATTAACTTATGTTTTATGGCACCAGCTCTACTGCTGCAAGGAATTAGTCATTTATTTAGTTCTGACATTTCCTCTCCTGTCATTAAATTCAGTCTTCTGTATAATACAGAGAAAAGAAAACAATTCCCCCATAGCCACTCAAACTTTATGTATAACAATTCTCTGAAGGAGATGATGATTGTGTGGGCTGAAATCTCACAGAACTGCAGTGCGACTCAGGATCGTTTCCAGATAACTTTAAAAATCCCATTAAAATTCATCCATATCCATTATTCGTGCCTCCTGACATGTGACAACTCATTGCACCACAAATCAATGAATTTTCATTGCCACAAATGCATTTCCCAGCACATCTTTGCACTCAGGGCTCGCTCCCTTCTCCCTCCCTGCTGGGAGGGATTGCTGCCACACACAGGGAGCTGAACAGTCCTGCTGCACACCAGCCAGACCAGCACCTTCCTGGGCTTTGTCATTCAGTGAAACACACTCTGCTGCACAATCCACATTTCCTGCTGGCACGGGGAGGGGTGCTGGGCATTCCCAGCCTGCAGGGCATTCCCAGTCCGTTGGGCATTCCCAGTCCGTTGGGCATTCCCAGCCTGCAGGGCATCCCCTGTCTGCAGGGCATTCCCAGCCTGCAGGGCATTCCCAGCCTGCAGGGCATTCCCAGCCCATTGGGCATTCCCGGTCTGAGGAGCAGGAATCCAAGGGCTCTCCTTAAGGGCTGGCTTCATTGCTGTTTCACAGCACGATCTGCTCCACATCAGGAAATTCTCTCTCTTCAGTTTACCTCCCTCCATGGAGGGAAGCCAGGACTGCTGGAGGTGAGTTCCTGCGGGGAGCTGGGCCAGGGCAGCTCAGCTGCCCCAAGGATGTGCCCTGGACACTGAAATCACTGACCCCAGCTCTTTGGGGGACTCATCAGCCACAGGCAGCAGTGAAACCGAGCTCCTACCATGAATTACACAAATAAAACACCCAACATTTTTCTCTGCTGCCATATCCCAAGATTAAACACACTGCAATTCAATGCTGAGGAAATAAATTCCGCTCTCTGAACATGGGTGTAAGGAACTGAGGATGACAACAAAGTTGTTGATCATCTAACAAAACTAAGGCAGGACTGTGTGCACATTTAGCAAAATGATTAGCTCAAGATGCAGGAATGCTAAACAAAGTCAGGCCTCACTGCACTGATCCATCAGAGCTCTCCCCTTCAAGCTGGACCTGGCACAAAGCAATTCTGTCACAGTGGGAACAATTAATCATGGGAAGTCAGATGACAGAGACTTTCCTATTCCTATCCAACAGTTTACAGATTCAAATATATATGACTAATGAGATATTTTCCATCATATTTTTCCACCTCCTCAGTTTCTGTCATTTCCAGGTACAGGTCCTCTTGCTTTTGTTTTATAGAGAAGGAAGAGATCTGCTGTACCTGCTCATTTTCTTGCCATATACCCTCCATGTTCAGAGCAGGGGCTGTGGGAGAGGAGCTTTTGAGCTACCCCTCGTTTCCAAATGCAGATCCACTCACGTTTATCCCACTGAACTTTAATTTGAAGTGCAATATTCTGCAGGTGCTGCTCTGATTCTTTGTTCCAGTTTCCCGACAGCAAAAGGATTTGACAAGGGGCCAAAAGAGGCAGAAATGTCTGAGTGAGTTCCAGCTGCACCTCCAGAGCTCCTGCTCTGCTTTAGGAAGCTCCTGGTCTCCATGGTTACAGAGGAATTGAAAAACAATGATCAAATCTCACCTTAAACGCTCCCATCCAGCACGGAAAAATAACCCTGCCCAGGATGCGCCACACTGACAGCCCAGTGGAGCGTGACCCACACCCAGGGTCCGGGGCACGAGCTGCTGCTGGGCACTGCAAAGCCACCCTGCAGCTCCTCCAGCACTGCTGTTACTTCTTTCATTTATAAAAGGGCAAAGAACCAAGCCTCTGATTCACGTTTAAAAAAAAAACCCAAAGAACCAAACTCCAAAGGCCAAACCAAATCCCCAAACATTTCAGAGAGCCCAATTCTCCCCACACAGCTCTCCTGGAGCTGTGATGGAGCCAGGGAAGGACTGACCCTGCTCACCTGGTGTGACTCAAAGCCCATCTCTGCTGCCAGATCCCCTCTGGCTCCTCCTGCCCACACCTGGGGCGAGGATGAGCAAGAGACCGGGGGTGTCCCCAGGGCGGAGGGCACTGACCTCACGTGTGCCACCAAGCACAGCTCACTCACCTCTGGCTCCCAAAGATGCTGACTGCTTTAACAGATATTTATGTTTTCCTGCTATCCCTGCTGACCAACAGGTGTAGTGAGTCTTGACAACATGATAAATTCACCAGTGAGAAGTGACATATCCCAGGGATGCCACATGGAGACGCCACAAGGGCAGCCCAGTGACAAAAAAACCAAAAAAAAAAAAAAACCAAAAAAAAACAAACCCAAACAAAAACTGTCCCCTGGAAAGCAAAGGCTCATTTCAGTCCGGAGGAGCTGTGTGTCACTCAGACACTCACAGAGAGCCCAAGGCAGCAGGGTGGCACCACAGCTGTGCCAGTCTGCTCTGCAGCCACTCGGGGTCCCTGCCAGCACTGGCAGCTGAGAAGGGACAGTGACAGAGCCCGGGTGTGCAGCCCCAGAGCTGGATCCACGCTCACAGTCTCAGTGATTAATTAAACTTTAACGAGTGTCTGTCTGGCAGCTATTCAGTTCTTGTGCCCAGCTCCAGCAGGTGTTCGTGTGGCTCAGGGGGCCAAGTTAAACCCAAGGGGTTTCTGTCAAATCCTCCCCTGCTGCTGCTGCTGCCACCCCCAGTCCATTGCTGCTGCCTCTGAGCCCTCCAGGCCCGGGTGTGCCCAGGTGTGCCCAGGTGTGCCCAGGTGTGCCCAGGTGTGCCAGGCCCAGAGTTGAGCAGACAGGCTGCAGCTGCTGAAGGGATACACGGTCTGGAGAGACTCCAGCTTTTGCCAAGCAAAGCTTTGTGTGCAATGCTGGGTAGCTCAGGAGCTGCTGGATGGAAAAGCCTTTGGCAGGAGGGTCACATCCATGTCAGAAGGGCAGCCCTGGGCTCCCCCAGCCCCTGACCTTCCCCTCATATTCTGGATTGTTCTTGGAAAGGTCCCAGCCATCCCTGCTCCTTTTTTCTTCTTTATTTCTTTAAGCTTCAGAAAAGGCTGCTGCCAATGCATTCAGCAAAGCCCTGTCAGCCAGTCTGCCTTGCTGTGAAATATTAGCAAACAAGCACTGATGGTAACACAGCCAAGTTTAACAAGATCTCCACTTATTATCCTGTCAATTTTGGTGGCAGAATATGGCATTGCTGTCAGATCCATCTGTTCAGTGCACAGCCCGTGCATAGAAATCCCCCTGTCTCACACTTGGGGAAAGATTGGGGAGAAATCTGGAGGCAAGAGTGGAAGATTAATTAAAGATCTGTTAATAAATATGAGAAGTCAATTAAGATAATTGACCATCTGAGAGCAGCCAGGGTTTGTTCTGGTGTGGGGGGATGAAAATTCTGTCTCTCTGGTCCCACTCAAAGAGGATTTGTTGCAGCCTGCACAGATCAAATGTTATCCACAGCTTGGATCGCCACAAAGTGATACGGACAGGAGGCACAGGAGCATGGCTGGGAAAAGCCATGGAAGGAAAGCCTCTGAGAAGGTATCAATTTAAACATGCTTTTTTAAAAAGTCAACAAATTAACTTGATCACTGGTCACAAAAATCACTGCTGAAGTTGGAGTAACTTCCTTGGAAGAAGTGGAAATGAAATTGAAAAACTAACAAATGCTAAAGAAACTTCAAGGGAAACAATAACAAAGAAACTTAAGAAACTTCAAGAAACTAACAAAATTCCATTATTGTTGATCCTGGTCCAGCTAAGAGGTTGAAGGAAAGTTGCTGGGCAAGAGAACAGCTGGTGGAATGATTTCCTCAGCAAAAGCAGGGGCTGCTATTGGATTCTGCTGGGGTGAAAACTGTGACTCCAAGTGGTTGTGTTCCTGTCCCTCCTGCCTCAGGAAAAGTGTCTGGGAAATCCAAACTGGAGATCACATCCCAGTTCTCACCAATCAATCAATATGGTTTGACTAACTCTGACACCATTTCAATAAAAAATGAACAGAAATACATTCAGCAGCTGCAGCCTCTGGACTGTTGAGCCTGGGAAGGCTTTGGTGGATCAGGACTGCCAGCACTCCCCACAGTCCTTCCACTTGGTAACAAATGAAAATATATGGGAGGTGAATGACCACTAACTCAGAATCTTGGCCTGATTTAGATTATTATATACCTCAAACCAAACACATGGAGTCAGTCCTTGTTTAAAGCTTCCCCTGAGAGCAGCACAGGGCCCGCAGTGTGAATTCCTCCTGCTGAGCTTTCAGCATCTCCATTATGTGCAGCAGGAGGGGCTGCCAAAACCAGCCCAGAGAGAGGAACCATTTCCTCTGGGGGGAATCCCTCTGCAGCGCTCCCAGCACAGGCCCACAGCAGGGCAGCGCCTGCCGGTGGATGGGCCTGCCAGAGGAACACCTCCTTTGAGCCCAAACAGGGCTTTTGTGCGAGGAAATGCAAGGGGCAATCCTGGACATGTGTGCTCAGCCCCTTTCCCTCGCTGCTGCCCTCGGGCCAGGGCGCTCCTGCAGCGGGGCTGGCTCCGTGCTGGAACAGAGCACAGGAGCTGCTGAGCATTTACCCTTCAATTAAAAACTGCACTGATTGGTAAATCTTGGTTTCTCTCATGGGAGCACACGCTGGCCTCGGGAAATGCTGAAAGATGGAATCCTCTGCAGTTTTCTCTCTCAGTCTGGCTGGGGAAGGATCCCACTGCAACCAGGCCTGCAGGGCCCCAGTGCTCCCACAGCTCCACCTCTCAATTAGCTTTAGAGAGCTAACGAGCACCCAATTAAGAACAGTCCCCTTCCACACCCTGTGCACACAGCCAGAGCCCAAATCCATCCAGGAGGCTTAGGCCATAGCAGAAACGTGGGGTTCAGGCCAATATGACTACTGCTTATCTAAATTAATTCAAACAGCACATGCACTCACCCTTAGAAGGCCAGGCACATTCTAAATATTTAACATCATAGTTGCAAGACAAAACAAATACAAGAACATTAATTGCTATCTTACTCACTCAGCATCACCTCTGTTTGGAAATCAAATATGAAATAGTACAAGAAACCTGACACATGCTTTAAATCAAACTGCCATCTCTGGTGCCTTTGGAACAGCTTTGGATGTACCAAGCCTGGACAAGCAGACAAGAAACAGACCCACCCCAGCACACACCTGGGGAAACTCCAGCCATTGCACCAGTTACACTGGATTCAAACTGCCTAAAGCACCCAAATTCAACACTCAGTTGTGTTCCCTCATCCCGCTGAACTCTGCACTGCAAGAGGATCCTCTTGGATGCAGCTGAATTTCCATGTTACAGAAAAAATGAAAAAATGTTATCAGCCCTGGAAATAAGAAAGTCAAATTAACATGACTTGCAGCACTCTGCAACTATTCATATTCTGTTCTCTGAGCAGTGTTCATTTGCAGAACTTCATTGAATTTAGAAGTATCACTTTAGACAAACACATCCTTAACTGAAATAAGATTTTGACTATAAATGTTTAAGACGTGAAACACTAAATTAAAAAATCCACTTTAAAGAGCTTGTAAGTTAAATGAGTGCTTGAAAACTCAGCACAAATTAATCATCTGCTTCCAGACATCTGTTACCTTAAAAATGTGCTTCCTTAAGTCTATTACTCCTTGAAATGAGATCACATAAATCCTGTGTGACTGCACTGGGGAGCTGCAGCCTGCCCCCAGCTGCACTGTGATTGCCCACCCAAGGGGTGCCTGGAGCAGGGGCTGGAGCAGGGCTGCAGAGCTGCAGGGGAATCAGGGCCACCCCGGCCCTGGGGAGCTCAGTGCC
The DNA here is from genome assembly GCF_028551555.1 of Melozone crissalis. Lineage (NCBI taxonomy): Eukaryota > Metazoa > Chordata > Aves > Passeriformes > Passerellidae > Melozone > Melozone crissalis. The sequence goes on along the minus strand of NW_026535812.1, from coordinate 25,258,099 downwards.
CCAGGGCAGGTCCTAAGGGGATGCTGCAAATCCCACCCGGTGCTGCAGCAGTGTTTGATCCATCCCAGCTTCTGCAGGAATCTGCTGCTCCTCGTGGAACCGCACAGAGCTGTGGCCCAGTGAGCTGGTTCCTCAAGGAAGGAGGTCACAGCCCTCCTCACAGCCACAGGGCTGCACCACACCCAAAACTGGGGCTGTCAGACACCAGAGATTCCACCCCGGTGTCACTTTGTACACAGCCGCCTTCCCTGTGTGCTGGGATTAGATCAGAGAATGGTGGGGTTTGGAAATGACCTGACTGGTTTGAATATAAAGGAACTGTTTCTGTGTCATTATGAAATCCAACACGGCAGTTCCCATTTCTTTTAAATGCACCCACCAGGAAGAATGGGATTTATTTGCAGGTGCCCAGCCAAGCAGCCAGTGAGATCCAGGCTGTTCAGAACCTCAAGCTCCCTTTTCAGCATCCCTTTGCTGTGTTTTCACTGCAGACACACACACATGGAACCAGAGCAGCAAATCCACGTGTCTCCACCTGCAGAGAGGCTGCAGAGCTCCTCAGGCAGGAGCTGCACCCTCCAAACGCTGCTGGGGCTGCAGCAGTGACAGGGCAAGGCTCTGCTGCAGAGGGTTCTCATGTTAAACCCCCAACTGCTCCTGAAGCAAGGACTGACAAAGCACTGCAGCTGCTCTCCCTCCATCCCTGCATCCCTCCCCTACACACAAACACGGCCATGCCCACCTGCCAGGCCAGCACTGGGGGCACACACAAGGCCAGGTAACTCAGCTGTATACAGGTAACTCAGCTGTGCCCAGGTAACTCAGCTGTATACAGGTAACTCAGCTGCACCAGGTAACTCAGCTGCACCCAGGTAACTCAGCTGCGCCCAGGTAACTCAGCTGTATACAGGTAACTCAGCTGCACCAGGTAACTCAGCTGTGCCCAGGTAACTCAGCTGCACCCAGGTAACTCAGCTGTGCCCAGGTAACTCAGCTGCACCCAGGTAACTCAGCTACACCAGTAACTCAGCTGCACCCAGGTAACTCAGCTGTATACAGGTAACTCAGCTGCACCAGGTAACTCAGCTGTGCCCAGGTAACTCAGCTGCACCCAGGTAACTCAGCTGTGCCCAGGTAACTCAGCTGCACCAGGTAACTCAGCTGCACCCAGACTGTAAACTCTCCTGGCTGGTCCATAGCTACACTGAAGTCACAGGCAGAAGAAGATATTTCCACTTCCATGGCTTTCTACAAGCACAAAATCCCACCTCAACTAGGCCAGCCAGGCACTGTTCATTTTAATTTCTTTCTGTCTCAGCCAACAGAGGACTTTAAAAGATAATCTCTGGTAGAAATTCAATTTGTTTCTCCTCCTGCATGTCTAAGCAGATCTGTAATCAGTGTAATCACTGTGCCACTGTCTCATGTGACTGAGGGTCCTGCATGATTTTCCCTGTTGCAAAAAGGAACAGCATTAAAACAAATCCAAATGAGCATCAGTCCAAGAACAAAATTGACCCAACATGCTCCTGGGTGAAAACCTGGCTGTTCTTTCACAAAATGTTTTATTCTTACATACCTTAATCTTATTTAAGATGCGAATGGGAAACTCAGGATGAAAGCCTTCCTACCAAAGCATCAGAACAGGGGCTCCTGTGCAAGAGTGAGGGATGTGGAATGGCTCCTGACACCTGGAACATTCTGTACAACTGTTTAAAGTTGGAGCTGTTGATATTCCAGTAAACAATCATTTAAATGTAACTGGACACTCTTCCTGGCTTTGAATTAGAAAATATGTAATTTCTCAAAAGTAATATTCCAAACCCATCTGTTCTCTGCAGATTCTTGAACAGCTTAATTTATGCCTTCTGCCAAGAATTAGCAAAGCAATCTAAGCCTGCTACCCCAGGATGTGAGCCACTAGTCTTTACTAGGCTGAAGTGGTTGTTTATTCTGTGTTGGTACAGATTCTGCACCAAAAAAATCTTCAGTAGATGGATGTCCAAAAAGCTGCAGCCTTGTTCAGACAGTTTAATTGATTTTGGGAGAGGACTAAAATTGAGTGGCCAGCTAGATGTCTGAAGTGCAGATTGCTGCTCTGTCCCACCCAGAAATCTAAACCCTGGCTCTGTACAGGGCTGCTGGGACCCACACACCAGCCGTTCCCAGGGTCTCAAGGCTGAATTTCTGAACCCAGCATCCCTTCAGTTCATGATGCAGGGCACAAAGCTGGAGAAGGAGGCATTTGCAGTTCTCCCAAAGTGCCCCATTCCCACGGGGTTTTGGAGCTCCTGCTCAGAGCATGTCACCCCCAGGCTGGGGATTTTCTGGGACCCCAAATTGCTGCTGCAGCACCGATTCACAGTGACACAAACATTTCTGGCCCACAGTGTCCCACCCCAGCTGGGGGCTGGCATCACCAGTACTCACAGTGACACACATCACCTGGGCACTGGAGGATCAGCAGGGTGGTTCAGGTACCCCAGGGCGCTTCATGGCAGGAACATCCACCCAGGAGCAGCTGGATTGGCAGCAGGTGCATTTGTTTGTAGTGCTTCCACTCCGTGAAAGAAAATGAAGCTTGTTCATTTAAACTAAAACTGAAGAAATATTTTTTATATATATATATATATATATAAAGGCTGATGTGTATTTGGCTTCAGCTGCACTCCAGAAACCCTGCCCTGCTCCATTAGCCAAATGTCACTGTCACACAAAGAACTGTCCCCATCTGGATTAACTTCTAAAATTTAGAGAAGAGTATAAGAGATTATGTGATAAAACACTGCTGCAATAATCTATCCTGACCTCCTTCAAGCACCATACAATTTTTCTAAATTAATTCCAATTAAAGCAAGTTTTTTCACCTCCCACAATGGAGATGTTCTCATTTGCTTCCTTACAAGGCACTTTTGCTAGGCCTCAGTCACACCTGCCAGACTGCATCCTGGCTATGAGAAATCCAGGTGCAAAGCTGAAGGGATTAATCCAGTGTCTGGTTCTGGTCCTCCATGGAAAAATGCTTTTTGTTTAGAAAATCCCCTGTTCTGTCCCAAGTGGTACCACAGTCACTGTGCTGTGTTAGAGCCTGAGTGGGACAGTCAGACAAACTCAAGTGTGGCTCCTGACCCAGAAAGGAGACCAGAGCTCAGCTGCCACCTCCAGCCAAGAACCACCACCCTGTGAAATGAAGGATCCCTCCTTGCATCTCCTGCCAAGACAGATGTGTGCAGCCACTAACTGCTGCTGGATTCAGCTCCAATCTATTTGGATAGATGTTTTTTCAGAAAACATGTAACCAAGTGCTTAAAAATCTATTTTAATGACGTTTTCAAGAATAATAATACTCTGCATTACAAAAGAAAGAGGTAAAAGGTACGTCTTTGACATATCAGAAAAACTTACAGCAAAGGCATAGAGTATCTTCCAACCAAAATAAAGCTATGTTGTTCCCTACAGGGAAGCTTTGAGTGTCTGAGATTCCTTCACCCAATTCACTTTCAGCCTTCATAGAAAAAGGTGAACAGTCAAAATAGTCACTCTACCATGTCAGCTTAAATATTCCACTGACTGTCGACAATTCAGCAATAAAATTACAAATATACAGAAAATGGATCTACTGTACCAAAGCTACTCACACAACCAACAGCAAAAAATACAAAACAAAATAAGCAGAAATAAAGTGTTTTCATTCATAAAAGTATAATTACTCGCACATTCCACTCTGTCCCAAATCAACACAGTAACCAAAAAGGAAGACAACTGTTGTCACACTTTGTAGAGAGGGCAGAAGACAAATCTACACAGGACTCACATATCTGGACTAACCCTAATTCTACAAACCATTTGCTGCAGACTCACAGTTCATACATGAAAACACGTAAAATTTATAGTAACAATTCAGAACAAGTGATGCTAATGAAGGGTTGCTGCCTGTTGGGCAGAACAAGCCCCAGTCCAGCATTCCAGACACCACAGTGCTTTGGAGAATCCTCACAAAAGGCCAAAAGTGTTTTTCCAAGCAGGAGGACAAGACACAAGGAAACCAGTATTGCCTTCAGTGCAATGTCAGGCTTTGGAGCACGGCATTACGGACACAGAATGCTACAAATGCACACGGGCTCCATCAGCAGCACCCCTAAGGATGGAGGGCAGCTCCTGCCTCCCTCAGCCCTGGCAGGAAGGGGCTCGTTAAACCACCCCTGACTTACTGGCATGAAACTGCTTATTTGAAATACGCTGTAAGCTCCAAGCAGCTCCTGTGCGCTGCAGAGCAGCAGGCCGCGCCGGGCCGTGCCTAGAGCCGGAGCAGGAAATAGATCTCGGGCTGCTCCTGGGCGCCGGGAGGCAGCGGCAGCTCCCCGCAGCCGTGCTGCCGCAGCTCCCCGCAGGCGAACGGCAGCTCCCCGCAGCCGAGCTGCCGCAGAGCAGAGCAGGCTCCCTCGGGCACGCCGCGCCGCTCGCCGGGGCAGCCGCGCAGGTAGCGGCCGATGCAGGAGCCCGTGGAGTGCCGGTTGGCGGCCAGCGGCGGCCCCGGGGCCTTGCTCCGCAGCACCACCCCGGGCACGGCGCCGCCCCCGCACGGCCGCGGCTTGCCCGCCGCCTCCTGCCGCTCCCGGGCGCGGCTGGCGATGTTCCGCACCCGGCTCTGGCTGCGGGACGACAGCTTCCTCACCAGGGCCCGCGGGCAGTCCTCGTCCGGCTGCCTGGGGCACGGCGGCTCCCGGCCGTCCTCCTGCTCCGGGGACAGCAGCCTCCGCAGCTGCTCCGTCAGCGCGTCCGTCGAGTGCGGCCTCACGCCCTGCATGGCGGCCAGCTTCCCGTCCCTCAGGCCCGAGGAGATGAAGCTCCTGCTGATGTACTGATACTTACTCTCGAAGTTGCAAGAGATGTCCTCCGAGGTCAGGTCTCCCAGGCTCTTGGACTTGCAGGGGCTGCTCTGCTGGATGGCCGGGTGTGCGGGGAACGGCAGAGCGCCGGGGCACAGGGGAAAGGCTGAGCCGGCCTGGGGGGCGCACACGGCAGCCCTGTGCTTCTCCGAGGGCTGCTGCCACGGAACCCCAGCGCTCTCACACGCGGGGACAGCCGGCTGGCTCCCTGCAGCCCCGCAGGTCCTGGAGCAGGGCCGGGCAGCGGCACAGGGCGCAGCGGTGGAGCTGCTCCCCGAGGTCCTGTCACCGCCGTGCCCGGTGGAGCTGCTCCCAGCGGTCCTGTCCCCGCCGGTGGAGCTGCTCCCTGAGCTCCTGTCACCGCCGGTGGAGCTGCTCCCCGAGGTCCTGTCCCCACCGATGGAGCTGCTCCCTGAGCTCCTGTCCCCACCGATGGAGCTGCTCCCAGCGGTCCTGTCCCCGCCGTGCCCGGGCTCCTGCCTCTGCCTGAGGCTCACGGGCGAGGCCAGCTGGCTCATGTCCTCGCGTCGGTACTCACGGGCGGTCACCAGGAGCTCCTGGCAGTCCCCATCCAGCTCCAGCAGGCTGCTGCTGGCCGAGTGCTCCCCAGGGACAGGGCGCCCCAGCGGCTCCTCAAAGATGAGGCTGTTGGACCCAAAGGAGCTGGCAGGCTCGGGGGCTTCCCAGCTTGGTCCAGATCTTGTAGCACAGTTCCTTTTGGGATTTGCGTTTAGCAAAGAGAGGGATGAAGAGCAAGAAGAGCTGGGCAAGTTACCTTCTAGATTATTTAATCTTTTCTTGCAAACTAGTGCCCTGTGGCTCTTACATTCAGAAGGTGGAGATGCCTCGTGGAGAACTGTGTATGTGGAATACTCTGCATCCTCTAGGCTGGAGAACATGGCTGCGTCCAGAGTGGAGAATAAAGAGGATTTTGTGGGAGTGAAGTTGTGCCTACAGGGGCTGCTCAGGTCTGCCGCAAACACGTGTGGGACTGCATTCCCCACCCTGGGGGTCTGGTTGGTGCTGCCATGGGGGCTGGAGACAGGGGAAAGGGGAGTTTGGTCATCTGTGCCATCGAGCTGCCCGATGAGAGTGGACACAGCGCTGTCCAGCTCGCTCTCAGTCGAGAGAGAGACTTCATCAATGAGGTGAGAAATGTCACTGTCCTGCAGGGCCGCCGTGGAGGGACAGTCAGGGCTCTCAGAGCACTCGGCAGAAGAAGGGGAAAGAGGTGCTGCAGTGCTTTTCTTCGTCTCACATTTGTGATTCCCCACCTCTGCGCTCTGAGAAACAGAAGTCCCCATGAGACTGATCTTCCCTTCCTTAGATCCTTTTGTGTCATCTTCCTTTTTACTGTCTGCACAGTTTCTGTGGTGTAATTTTTCTGTGGGAAGTTCAGAGTCAGAGTCTTGCGTTAGGGGGACAGTTCCATCAGAAAGATTATTCTCCTGGTAATCCACAAGATGATTTGCTTGAGCTACACCATTTGCAAAAACCAAATGTTCAGGTTGCTCCTGTGGAGGTGGTACTAAACAGTCAGCTGTAGAATCCCTCTGGTCATTCTCCTTCTTGAACTGAGATGCTAAATGTGAAGCATTTGACTTTTGCTCCGAACGTGGAGAACCCAATTCTTTCAAGCTTGTTTCCTTCTCATTTGTATTGTCATCACTGTTGGCTAAATTAAACAAGAAACATATTAGTGGCATTAAAGACTCTGCTCTGTCTATCAACAGCTATTTTGTCCTTAGACAGACAAATGGAGAACTCAAAACTAGGTACAGTTGTGACAGAACTTAATCATGAGGTTGTGCAGGTTTAGTACAAATTATCTGAGTGACATGAATAAATGGAAAAATACAACCGCAGGCACTTCATTGAAATTTCCTTGGAATGTCTATTACATCAAGCAGGTGATGTAATATTTGTTGTAAGTAATGTTAATGAGGTACCACATCATAGCTTGCACGTGGCATTACCTTCAGCTGTGTTCCTAGTCACATTTGTACTATAAAGAAGCGTGGCAATAAAGACAGAACAAAACAGCTCTGTTAAAACACACAACACTTGAAAACAAGATGCATGCTTCAAGCTGAGTCAAAAGCATCGAGTAGATGGACTCCAGACTGGTTTATACATGTGGCTACTGCAAAGTGTTACAGTACAAGGATTTTGTTTGGATCTTCTACCAGCAGGCAGCATTCACAAGGGCAAGGGTTTGAATTCCTCGAAAAACACATATTGGGTGTTTTCTCCACAAATCCTCTTGTCTTTCTATGCCAGATTTGAGCTCTGTGACTCACTCCTTTGGAGATTTAATGAAGCAGGGATTATAGAAGTAAACTCGGTGCAATAGATACCGGTTTTAATGATTGCTAGAAATCAGGTACTGTTGGAAGAGGCGAGGGGAGCCCTGACCATTCACCAGAGGTAATTTTGGAAGCACCTTACCAGATGTGTTGTCCTGTCCCTCGGCCTCCTGGGCAGTGTCCTGTGCGGGGCAGGGCAGCTCCACCATGAGGAACCTGTCCACGGGCATGGAGGCGGGGCGCGCCTGCGAGGGGCGGCTCGGCCGCCGCAGCACCCCGTCCTTGTCCTTCAGGTCTGCCGGCTCCGAGGCGCTGTCCTTCATCTCAGCAGCCTCCAGGAAGCCCATCTTGCTCTTCTTCCTGCCCTTGGCCGGGGCGCTGGCCGTGCGCCGCAGGATGCGCTCGCCGATGGAGCGCTTGCGCGCGTGGTGCCCGCCGGGCTCGGCCGTGCCCGCCTTGGGCGCCTTGGAGAACAGCCCTCGGAGCCCCATCAGCTGCTTGCTCTGCAGGGACACAAAGCACAGCCTGCCTGAGCTCACGCCCGCTCACGGGGCAGAGAGCTGCTCTCACAGCGCTGATGAGCGATGACGGCAAAGTTCAAAACGCAGCAAAGCAAAAATCCACACCAAGCCACTCACAGCTACTCTGAGCAAGGAGCTCCAGCACAGGTCTCCATGGATTCATGCATGCCTGCCTTTCTCCTCATGAGGATGGCAGCCTGCCACAGTTACCAGAGAGCTTTGCTCAGCCTCCTAATGGGACCTGACAAGGCTCTAGGAAGTGCTCGGCAGTGACAGGCTGCACATGAACGTGGAGTTTTCTATGCATGGGTTTCATCAAAGCAATATTCAGATGTTTCAGAGCCTGCATGGAGAATGGTTCCAGTTTGGCAGTTGCAGATCATGCGATTGGGAACCACTGGAAAGTCTGTGCCCAGCAAGTGCAAAGTGCATGCTCAATGAGCTCTACCTTGGTGGCTCCTAGAAAGTGCATTATTGTGTAACTGGGATTGAGGATTAAAGGGCTCCACTGAAAGGCAAAAAGAAATGCAAATCCATTTGGCTAATGTTTTCAAGACTGCCACACAAGCAAATAAGGTAACAGTACATCAGCTGTAAACAACCACTCTACAGCAAACCATTTAAAGCTATTTCTGAGTTGAATATGTGTCCCCCAGGAACTGAGCAAATCTCCTCAGTCAGCCTATGAGAAACAGCAGTGCAGCCATCATTGATTCAGAGCAGCATCAGGGGAACAGACTCAGGGACGGAGAGGGAATCCCAGCGGGTATCCCCTCCTGCTCCCCTTGCCCTCCCTCTGGAGTTTTCTTGAGCAGATTTGTTCTTGAAAAGGCAGCAGCCAAACAGGCCTGTGCCAACCATTTCCAAGGGATGTGATCTGCCAGATCTGCCCAGATGTGCACGAGATCCCATCCCGTGATCCGAGGGGATCAGGGAGGAGAAGGGAAGTGGAGCTGGGAGAGGATCTGGACAAGAGCAAACCTCAGCCCTGGGCCCTTCTCTCTGCTGTCTCTCTGTTCCCCTGAGCTTTCTGTGGGTGCTGCACAACTTTGGGTTCATGTTTGTCATGACATTCTCTGCATCCTCTCAGAAGGCACAAAGACTGAGGGCTGTGTCCTCTGCAACCTCAAATCTCACAAAGGTCAGGGTTTTGTGTTTATCTTTGTTTCTTAAATCACTGCTAAGGTGCTATTTTACTTTATCCTTCTGCTGACCATGGCCTTAATTTCTTTGTGCTGCTTATCTCCAGATGGAAACAGTTAAGGAAGGGCAGCTGAAAACACAGAAAAAGCACTGTGCTTTCACTTTCACTTTAAAATCATTCTAAAATTAGCAAACTTGCAGAAAAGCAAGATCTATGCACTAAAACCTAAAAGTAAATTAGGTTAATTTAAATTAATTTAATTAGCTGCTAAAAATAGCTTGTCAAATATTGTGATCTGGTGCAGCTACAGTTCTCAGGATCTACTTGCAAAATAAGATCAGTGTAGTACACTGAAGAAATGTACCTCCTGTACCTAGACAAGATCATTGTTAGGTGCTAACAGTAACAACATCTGCAAGCATGTGCACACCAAGAGTGGAGTCATGGTATGGTGACCTTTCCTCGCTGATCTCCTGCAGGGAAACCCCACACACTCTGAGCCTCCTGGGCACTCCAGCACAAATCCTGGGAGGTTCTGGGCTACATTTAAATCCGTTTTTATTAGAAGATGTAAATTTCCAGCTGTACCTACCTTTCCATAGGTCTCATTAATGATTATATGAACAAATATGGAAGCTTCTGTCAGTCCTTCTAAGTACACATGGCGATAGCCTGGGGAAACAGAAATAGGAATATTTCCACACAAACCTCCACCAAGAACCAGCAGTTTGCATTTTATGCCCAGCTAGCAATGACTGCCTATAAAAGTGATGTACACACAGGAAGCCACCTGGTGCCTTCAGTAAACTTCTCTGGGGTCCTCACAGGTTTTCTGATCCCCAGCACAAATTGCCTCCAAGTTATAAAAAACACACCAGCAGTAATTTCCAAAAGCACAGACAACCAAACTCCTTTTTGGGATGGTGCATAAAGCACCCTAAGAGAACAGAAGAGTTGTCCAAGTTTCACATGAAGTCACAGAGATAAAGGTTTATAAAATCTATCATCTCGTGCTGCTAACGTCCTCCTTGGGTTTGAGGGAGGATTTGCACACCCAGGAGAGCAGGGGGACTCACCAGGCACGAGGCTGCTGAAGGCCACAGTTCTCTGGCCCACAAAGTCCCTCCCGATGGGGTCGTGGTCCCAGACCAGGAACCGCACCAGGGCCATCTCGGGCATGTGGATGGTGAAGGTGAGGGTCTCCTCCCACACAGGATTGAACCCTGCAGGGCAAACAGAGCGAGTGCCTGCCTCAGTTCCAGGAGCACAGGGCACAGGGACACAGCAGCAGCAATGACAGTTCCATCATGCCAGTCATTAGCTGTGACACATCTGCCTCTAGGATTGCTTTGAAAACAAAATGGGTCTGCCTGGGAGATGCCCAGGCAAGCCCTGAGATAGATACAGATATAGATACAGAGAGATTTGAGCTTCTGCATAAAGGAGATCTAAGAACAATTCAGTTAAAAGACAATGTGGGAGACAACTCCTGCCCTTCACCTCTAACTTGTTTGTCTCCACACCAGAAATTCTGTCTGGGAAGCAGAAATAATTTGTTAAAATACAATAATTTGATTTCATCAGATAAGATGCTTTGCAATTTAGAAAGCAATAACAGACACTAATTCATTTACACTTATTTAATATTTTACTCTAAGAAAAAGAAATCTCTTAGATTATCTTACCATTGTCATCCACCACTCTGGTCTGATCTTTACAGCAGTCAACAGGTAACCCAATAATCTCCACCTCAACAAAGGGATCTATGATCTGTTTTTCAAAAACACAAGATTTTAAAAGCAAGCCAGCCATACAAATGAAGGTGATTTTTTTAAAAATTAATGGGGAGAGTTGATTTAAATTCATATGAGAATTCAAACTCCTTTGATTGACATGAATTTTCAAGCAGCACTATCATGGGAATTGGTTCCATGGAGTACATGTTGATGTATGATTTGCATCAAGAGCTATGGACAGCTATTACTAATCTTCATAAAAGTCACCCTTTAAAATACAAAACAAATCACTTCTTAAACATCACAAGTAGGATACAGGCTGGGGGAAGTGTAGTATATTGTGACCAAAAGTTTGACAAGATGTGAAATTTACTGGTGTATTTGAATAAGGAGAAGGCTTGAGTCCCACACTGCCTGTCACTGCCGAGCTCCCCTGGCATGCACCAGAGCATCTCACCTCTCCTCTGTCCCCCAGCATTGAGTCAGGGGGCTTGGGGAGCTGCTGCCCACTGATGATCTTCAGAATCAGCTGCTTCTTAGGACTGGCAGGAAGTGGATCAGCAGAGTAGGGGTTGAACGTGCCTGAAAGATGGCAAGAATGAGATTGTAAGGGAAAAGATACACATAATAAATATCTCCCCCCAAAACACACAGACAGACTAATTCAGTCAGAAATGACAAACTATGAGTATGGAGCAGCTGCTCAGTAATTTTAAAATTCTCTTTCTTTTTTTTACAACCTTTTCTGAGACAAGACCCTTGGTTTTGTGATTCCAAGGCAGAGCTAGACCAAGCCCTGGATACTTGCCCCTGGGCCACTGCAGAGCTTCCTCTACTTTCCTGCAGCTGGTCATCCTAGGACCCCTTTTTCTTCTTTTTAACTCATGTTAATAAGGCAAAGACCTCGAAATACATACATATATATATATATAGATATAGATATATAGATATATGATCACAGTAAGAGATTGCACACTGATACAAGTCTAAGAGCTGTGAGTGCATGGAAATATGAAAGATTTTAGATTTGTTTGCATTTTCCTTTCTTGTGTCTTCCCTGTGAAGGACACTTTGTGAAAGGCCTGGCAGCTACAGTGATAACTGCACTGAACCTTACCTTTGCACATCTGCTGAGGTTTGAGGACATAACCACAGTTGCCATTTACCCTGAATTTTGCTTCATTTAACTGCATCACACGTCCCTCAGACTGGTAGTTTAGGGCCACTGAAAGGGAAAAGTGGGGTGCCATTAATAAAGATAATATTATTAGGCACACAGACACCAAAAGGGAAGGAAGTCTTTCACACAGCTCCTACCTAACTGGCAGCCCACATTCCAGTAGGGAACAGGGTTGAAGTTGCTGGAGTCGATCCGGTAGGCTGAGGGATAGACCCGGGTCAGCTGCCTCTGGTTGTAAAGCATGAACTGCTCAGCCTTCTGCTGCACTGCCTGGTGGGCTCTGGTCTCACTGAACGACAGCACGTTCCCTGTGGAGCCTGTGTGCCATGGCACAACCAACAGACAGGTGACAAACAGTCCAGGGCACGGGCCTGAGCCCAGACCTCATTACCTGGCTATTCATCAAGGGCAACGTGAGATTGAGTCCAGTGTTCCAGGACAGATTGTCTTGTCCTTCACAAACCATGCACCCTGGGTAACTGATGGGCACCAGCTCCCCCTCTCCCCCTTCCAGGAGGGTCTGTTGCTCTCCCCTCAAGTCTGCACACTTGAAAGGAAAGCCAAGTGGGAGCTTGGCAGCTCTAGGGAACCTGTAGCAAAATCCTCTGCTGGCAGCAGGGCCAGAGGAGTCACTGCCAGGGAGGGAGTGCCCTGCTGGGCTCTGGTTTGCCCTGGTGCCACCCTAACAGCAGCACTCAGCTCCTCCTTTCACAGTGACAGGGACATGCCAGCCAGGTGCCAGCCCTGTGCCACCCTAACAGCAGCACTCAGCCCCTCCTCTCCCAGTGACAGGGGACATGCCAGCCCTGTGCCACCCTAACAGCAGCACTCAGCCCCTCCTCTCCCAGTGACAGGGTACACATGCCAGCCCTGTGCCACCCTAACAGCAGCACTCAGCCCCTCCTCTCCCAGTGACAGGGTACACATGCCAGCCCTGTGCCACCCTAACAGCAGCACTCAGCTCCTCCTTTCACAGTGACAGGGACATGCCAGCCCTGTGCCACCCTAACAGCAGCACTCAGCCCCTCCTCTCCCAGTGACAGGGTACACATGCCAGCCCTGTGCCACCCTAACAGCAGCACTCAGCTCCTCCTTTCACAGTGACAGGGACATGCCAGCCCTGTGCCACCCTAACAGCAGCACTCAGCTCCTCCTTTCACAGTGACAGGGACATGCCAGCCAGGTGCCAGCCCTGTGCCACCCCGTACCATCATCCACGATGTCCTGGGCTGCCACGGAGTTGGTGTACACCACCAGGTCCGACAGGGCCCGGCACAGCTTCACTGTCTTCCTGCGGCGGGCCAGCCTGCTGGGTGAAAGCAAACAGAAACGGGCACTTGCAGGGCTGAAGTGTATTCCAATCCCCCTTTCTGTTCTTTCCAACAACAAGGAAATGAAGAATTGTGAGCAGGGGACCCTGTGAGGCACACTTCCTTGCAGAGGGTTCTGGGATGACTGCTCCCCTCTACCTCCACAGCCCATCCACAAACAAAATTTTTCATTTAAAATATAATGGAATAGCTGCACCATGGCTGTTCTAGACGAAGCCAAGGAGCATTTCAGTGAGAGCAGACACATTCTCAGTGGCACTTTTCTGATTGCTTTTTTTCCCATTCTCAGATGCAATAAAGTTGCCTGAGCTGTGATGCGCGTTCTGTAACCTGCACAGTTTGCTCTGTTTGCAGCAGGTGAAATAGGGCCTGGCACCTTTCCATGGGCACTGGCACTGTCACACCTCTGTGCAGTTAATTGCTGCTTGCAGCCTGTGACAGGTGACACAGCCACAACACCGGGCTCACAGCAAACCCAGCTGACAGCTGTCACGTGTGGCAGACACATCACACGTGACACACACACACACAGGACCTGCTCTGGCACAGCCTACATGCTGATGGCACAGAGCAGCCCTGGCCTCACCCGAGGGGCTGCAGCTCACCTGTGGGGCTGCCCCAGCTCCTTGCCCGGAGGGTGCTGCTGGCCGTCCTCATCGTCCGAGGCACTGTGGGCTTTGGCTGCTGCCTTGGCAGCTCTCTGTGGGGAAAGAGCCAGGCAGGGTCAGTCACTGTAACAGGGGCTCCTGTTACTGGGGCTGGGGCTGGGCAGGAGGCTGAGCTGGGCTCTGCAGCCCTGGGGATTAAAGTGACCCCTGGGGCTGGGCCGGCAGAGCTTCCCTGCTGTGGAGAAGAAAAAGCAGCGCAGAGCACCCATGGCAGGGATTCCAGCTGTGGGCAGGAGCAGCTCTGGGTGCTGCCAGGCCTCAGGGGTCGTTTCTGTGTGCTGACAGCCCAGCCAGGCCTCAGAGGTCATTTCTGTGTTCTGCCAGGCCTCAGGGCTCATTCCTGGGTGCTGCCAGCCCAGCCAGGCCTCATTTCTGGGTGTTGCCAGCCCAGCCAGGCCTCAGGGGTCGTTTCTGTGTTCTGCCAGGCCTCAGGGCTCATTTCTGGGTGCTGCCAGCCCAGCCAGGCCTCATTTCTGGGTGCTGCCAGCCCAGCCAGGCCTCAGGGGTCGTTTCTGTGTTCTGCCAGGCCTCAGGGCTCATTTCTGGGTGCTGTCAGTCCTCGGGGCTCATTTCTGGGTGCTGCCAGCCCAGCCAGGCCTCATTTCTGGGTGCTGCCAGCCCAGCCAGGCCTCAGGGGTCGTTTCTGTGTTCTGCCAGGCCTCAGGGCTCATTCCTGGGTGCTGCCAGCCCAGCCAGGCCTCAGGGCTCATTTCTGCCATGGTCTGTCCAGCACAGGCCGCTCTGTGCTCTGCCCCTGCCCTGCTCCCTCCCAACACCAGAGGACAACGCTGCTCCCCTGACTGCAGGGCACTGCTCCTGCAGGACTCCTACTGGAATCCCAGTGGGTTGTGTCCTGTTTAAATAACAGCAACACACAGCAGGGTCTAAATATACAGAGCACTGCTTATGCCCACCTGTGCCCCTCCCCAGTTTAGAAAATTAAAAGCATTCATTAGTGAAGGTGTGAACAGAGTAAGGGCAAAATGTTCAAACATCATCTTCCTGCTCCATTTTGAGCCACATACAAATATTCAAGTGATTCTAAATTATTACACTATAAAGAAAATAGCTAGGATAAAAAGATTAAAACCTCAAAATCCCCTTTTTTCATAAGCACCTATGATTTAACAGTTTCCGATTTCAACATTACATCTTTTGTAATGCTAAACAGCTTCAAGTGAGAGTTACTTAATCCCCTTCTCGTCAAGAAGTAATTAATATAACTGAGAGCTCCTTATCCTTTTGCACAGAGCTCACTGAGCACAGATTTCTTTCCTTCTCTTGTCCTACACCCTATTGGACATAATTCAGTTTGCTGTGTTTGGTGCTGACATGAAGCTGACTGTATTGGAAATAATTTGCATGGTTCACTTTGGAGTCTGAAGGTCTGCACTGAGCATGTTCCACACAGTTAACTTTCAGGAATTGCCAGCTTTAGTGTCTTTGTACCTCATCAGTAGTTTTTAAAGTGTTTGTTCATTTGGCACAAGAGCTGGCTGAAAATGTCATGTGTCAATATTGTTGGGTGGATAATTCTGTATCTGCAAAAAGATCAATAGTAACCAGTCTTCCCAGGCATCCCTTCAGCTGGAAAGGCATCAGGGAGCAGTTACAGGATGTCTCTGTTGCCTCAGTCTACAACACAATCACTATTTTCTAA
This sequence comes from Melozone crissalis, assembly GCF_028551555.1. NCBI lineage: Eukaryota > Metazoa > Chordata > Aves > Passeriformes > Passerellidae > Melozone > Melozone crissalis. The sequence continues at coordinate 25,242,664 of NW_026535812.1, read as the reverse complement.
AAAAATCTATATATACTCTTATTTATTTTCACCAGAGATGAAATGAACAGGCTTTCCAAACCTGCTATATCCATTAGGATAACTAGCTGAAGTAATTAAATTATTGACAGGCTTTCAGCCCTCAGCAGATTCCAGTGGCTGACATTTGCCTGTGACATGTCAAACCCAGCATTTGTGTGGCCAGCAGCAAGCACAGGGTGCCAGGAGCAGTGCCCACTCTCAGGTGCCCATGAGGGGGGAACATGCACTGAGCTGAAGGTGCTGAAGGGAACACGAGCACTGTAACTGATGCAAGCTTGGAACTGAAGGGTAAACATGAGCCCTGGTACTGTCTGCTTGGGGAATGTTGATGGCTCCTAGCTGGCTTCAGGGCAGATGGACTGCTGGCTGATTAAGTTCTTTGAAATGTCTCTTAATCACAAAAAACCGCTCATATTCTCAGTCCCCAAGCTCGGTGCAGCCCTCACCATGGAGAGCAGAGTCTGGAGGGCTGGGGCAGAGGCTGCTGGTGGGACAGGGGCTGGCTGGGCTGCAGAGCTGCCTCTGTGCTCAGTGACCACTGCAGCTCTCACTGACAGAGCTGCAGAGCTGCCTCTGTGCTCAGCCATGCACTGCAGCTCTCACTGACAGGGCTGCAGAGCTGCCTCGGTGCTCAGCCATGCACTGCAGCTCTCACTGACAGAGCTGCAGAGCTGCCTCGGTGCTCAGCCATGCACTGCAGCTCTCACTGGCTGGGCTGCAGAGCTGCCTCTGTGCTCAGCCATGCACTGCAGCTCTCACTGACAGGGCTGCAGAGCTGCCTCTGTGCTCAGCCATGCACTGCAGCTCTCACTGACAGGGCTGCAGAGCTGCCTCTGTGCTCAGCCATGCACTGCAGCTCTCACTGGCTGGGCTGCAGAGCTGCCTCTGTGCTCAGCCATGCACTGCAGCTCTCACTGGCTGGGCTGCAGAGCTGCCTCTGTGCTCAGCCATGCACTGCAGCTCTCACTGGCTGGGCTGCAGAGCTGCCTCTGTGCTCAGTGACCACTGCAGCTCTCACTGACAGAGCTGCAGAGCTGCCTCTGTGCTCAGCCATGCACTGCAGCTCTCACTGACAGGGCTGCAGAGCTGCCTCTGTGCTCAGCCATGCACTGCAGCTCTCACTGGCTGGGCTGCAGAGCTGCCTCTGTGCTCAGCCATGCACTGCAGCTCTCACTGGCTGGGCTGCAGAGCTGCCTCTGTGCTCAGCCATGCACTGCAGCTCTCACTGACAGAGCTGCAGAGCTGCCTCTGTGCTCAGTGACCACTGCAGCTCTCACTGGCTGGGCTGCAGAGCTGCCTCTGTGCTCAGCCATGCACTGCAGCTCTCACTGACAGAGCTGCAGAGCTGCCTCTGTGCTCAGTGACCACTGCAGCTCTCACTGGCTGGGCTGCAGAGCTGCCTCTGTGCTCAGTGACCACTGCAGCTCTCACTGGCTGGGCTGCAGAGCTGCCTCTGTGCTCAGTGACCACTGCAGCTCTCACTGGCTGGGCTGCAGAGCTGCCTCTGTGCTCAGTGACCACTGCAGCTCTCACTGACAGAGCTGCAGAGCTGCCTCTGTGCTCAGTGACCACTGCAGCTCTCACTGACAGAGCTGCAGAGCTGCCTCTGTGCTCAGTGACCACTGCAGCTCTCACTGGCTGGGCTGCAGAGCTGCCTCTGTGCTCAGTGACCACTGCAGCTCTCACTGACAGAGCTGCAGAGCTGCCTCTGTGCTCAGTGACCACTGCAGCTCTCACTGACAGGGCTGCAGAGCTGCCTCTGTGCTCAGTGACCACTGCAGCTCTCACTGACAGAGCTGCAGAGCTGCCTCTGTGCTCAGTGACCACTGCAGCTCTCACTGGCTGGGCTGCAGAGCTGCCTCTGTGCTCAGTGACCACTGCAGCTCTCACTGACAGAGCTGCAGAGCTGCCTCTGTGCTCAGTGACCACTGCAGCTCCCACTGACAGGGCTGCAGAGCTGCCTCTGTGCTCAGCCATGCACTGCAGCTCTCACTGGCTGGGCTGCAGAGCTGCCTCTGTGCTCAGCCATGCACTGCAGCTCTCACTGGCTGGGCTGCAGAGCTGCCTCTGTGCTCAGCCATGCACTGCAGCTCTCACTGACAGGGCTGCAGAGCTGCCTCTGTGCTCAGCCATGCACTGCAGCTCTCTGGCTGCAGCAGGAAGGGAGCTGGCAGCTGCAGCAGCTCAGGCTGAGGCAGTAAATCCTGGCTCAGGGCTCTGTGGGAGTGTGGCAGTAGGGGAGGCAGATGACAGGAGCACATTTGTCAGGATATGGAACGGAAGGAAACGTGGGCACTGTCCCTTGTGGGGGCTGCTCTGTGCCCAGCTGTGAAACGGGAGCTCTCAGCTCCTGCCTGGCCACGGAGACACCCCTGAGGAGCAGCAGGGCAGGCAGTCCAGCCCAGCAGCTGCACAGACATAACCAGGACAGGAAAACCAGGAGGAGATGAGGCAGAACACATCTGCACAGAGCAGGAGCCCAGAGCCAGCACGCAGCCATAGCAGCCCCTGGGAGCAGGGACAGTCCCAGCACGGCCCTGCTCAGGGTGGGACACAGCAAAACTGGGCCCTGACTGAACCAGGCACTGTTAGCTCCATGGAAAACAAGGTATGCCAAGACATTTGTCTCTGCTGCTGCAGGTTTGATCAGAAAATCAGCAATTCCACAGTTCAATCTTCTGAACAGATTAAGACACCAAGTGTAATCACACAGGCTCCCTCCTCGCTGCCCCCATGCCCACCACGCTTGTCTGGAGCAGTAAAACATTGCCAGGGTCTCTGGAATGCTGCCAGTCCTACAACAGCAACCTCAGCTCTCATTATTTCACTCACCTTGTGTTTACTGAAGTTGCCCATTAATGATCGACCATGAGACTTTTTTCCACCTTCTTTTGTGTCCAAGTTCTGTGCAGAAAAAGTGCAGTAAAAAGTATAAATCAATACCTTCAGAAATGTCTTTAAGGAATCAGCTACAGTCTCCAAAATGCGGCATTTCAACCTCATACAAGTTCCTGTATGCCACCCTGGCTCACTATTAGGAAAATAAAATTATTGCAAATGAGACAAAGTAAGTTAAAATCTGATCTGTGAACAAATTGAAATCCAAAATCCCATTACAGGACTTTTCTAATTTCTTTGCACACTTCACAGTTTACAATCATCTAACTGTAAAGAAAAATACTAACATTAGCACTCAAGACAACAACAAGTCATGTAGAAAAAGCAGTCTAGCAAAACCAGGCAAATAACAACAAACCAAGACATCTGAGTGTTCTTGAAAGCAGCCACAAAGGGAAAAGGGAGAGGAAAAAGAATCTCCTAGCAGATAAATGTGGACTTCTCATAGGCAGCCTGCAGGCTGAGTTCCACATTCCCAGCCATGCCCCCAGACATCAGCTGGATAACTCCTGGCAGCATCTCACTTCTTCTGTCAGGAACACACAGCCCTTCATCTTCTGAAGAGCAAAACAAAACTGAAGAATATTCCCCCAGCATTTCAGCTGGGTGAGTGTTTCAGTGCTGTGAACTCCAGCTACTCCCTGCTCAGGGCTGAGCTGGACTCACTCTGGGCTTTCATGACGATGATGGGCACTGGGGGCCCAGCAAAATCAATAACCTGGGTTCAGAGATTTGCTCAGAGCTCAGGCTGGAAGTCTCTGTAACAGTAGAAATAATCTTTAGCAGATTTTTACTTCTTTTAATAGCAATTATTTGGGAAAAATCAAAGGCAGACCAGTAATGAAGGAAAAATAAATGAACAGGAAAAAAACAGGAAAAAACCCAACTGCTCCCTTTCTAGTCCATCAGTTACACAGTAACTCCCAGAAAAGAGTTCTGTGACACTGGTTCCAGAGCAGGCACATCTCCACAGAAAATTCACTCTGTATTTAATGTCCCTGGAGTTTGCATGCAGTTCCTCAGTTCCCGGCTCTCTCATCTGAAACATCTGCAGCACACTGCACTGTGCCCTCCTCACAGCCCACGTACCTGCTTCATGTTCACACTGAAGCTCTGGTGAGTTGCCTTCAGCAGGGCCCTCACAGTGAAGCTGTCAGGATCCTCCTTGTCCCTGATTTGGGATTCTTTTAGCAGAGACTCCAGTTTTGTCCGTATGAAGGATTCCACCTGGTGCTGAGTTGCACCATTGCTCTGAAAGACACCAGGAAACTCAGTTCAGGTAGGGTTTGTGTCCATCCCATGCACACTGAGGGTCACACAGTGCTCCATTTCCTCCCCTCTGCAAGAACAGACTCCTTGCACAATCCTGCCTGATCCTGCCCTTGCTGCCTGTGGCTTTCACTGCCATTTCCCTTCTCCCTTTCCCCTGAGCCCTCCCAGCTCAGCTCACAGTCCCCCCACAGATCCCAGGACCTGCCCATGGGCTCTCTCTGCCCCACAGCTGTCACAAGCCCCCTTCTCTTTCAGAAGAGCATGAATTCCCAGCTAATGCACTTACAGACACCCTAAGCATTGGATTCCTGCTCCAAACAGTGACAAAAGGAAGTGATTTCTGTTAACAGTCATCCAGACCATAGAGACTCAAACCAGTCTCTTACATAAGGCACTTAAAGTAAAAGTGAATCCTGTGGAGCAGCATGAACCTGACACAGGAATTAAAAACTTAGGATGAAAAACTCTGCTAACTCTAAGTAGGACAGAAGTGTGCATGTAAGGGATGCAGAGCTGTCACACTCTGTGAGCTGTGTGCACATACAAAGCAGGGCTTTAACTTGCAGTCGTCCTCAATTTCATCAGCACTGTCCTCTTCTGAAACTTCTCCTTCCTCAGCATCTGCTCCAAGGCTGCAGGGCAACTTCTTACCCTAAAATGAGGAAAAAACACCCCAATAAATGCGGTCAGTGTTAGTTAGTGCACCCAGTCTGCCCCTCTTGCTTCACCATCTGCTCCTACACAAATCACCTACTAAACTTCTGTGATATTGCTCCTGTGCACAGAAATGTTCTCAGCCTACCTGCTTCATCAGTGGGAGACAGGAATGACACTCAGGATTTCTGCAGAAAGGCAGAGGATTGATTTTGAGGCTGCATTTTGAAATTAATAATGCTGCTGCTAATGAGGGGTCAAATTCACTTCATGCTGGTACCTTTACACTGGCTGAAATCCCTGAGTGTAACTAGAATGAATCTTTATATCCACTTACAGGATGAAAATCATGCCATTATTTGAAATTGTTTGTGAATCAATACTAGTGAATCAATACTGCCTTTCAAAGGAGAATATATAAAAAGAGCAAATGCAATAGCAAAAAGATGAGAAGCTGGCTTACTTCTCAACAAGGTACTGATTCCTAAATCTGATTTCATGTTTTCCAACAGAGCTGCTTAAATTGAGCAGGGGATGGGAAGCAGGGCTTTGTGCAGGGATGCTGGGATGCTCGAGATAGAATTTCTCATCCTGAAAGCAGCTCAGCTCCACAGGGCCCCAGCAGTGAGAGCTGGAGGATCACCCTGCAATGACAGCTCAGACGCGCTGGAAAGGCAGCTCAGAAGTTCAGGTAAGAGCCCAGAGCACCCAGCCTGCGCTGCCTTTAGCGCAGTGCCGGGGGATTTCTGCAGGAGTGATGTTCCACATGATTTCCTGTGGATCCCTCAAACACCAAACTGTGTTTGCACAGTTCATTAACCAGCAGCCACCCCAGCAAACGGATGCAGTGAAATGCAAAATCACGGCTGAGCACTCAAAGGGCTCCTAATTCAGGGTCAGCTCTGTACTGTGCACTGCAGCATGTTCAAGCTAACATCAGACAAACTGAGAATCCCTGCAGCCAAGGACAGGGGGAAAGCCAGAGTATCCTGAGAGTTCACACAGAAGTAATTGCCCCCCTGTGTCCCAGTAAATTAGACAATCTAATGCGGCAGAACTCTATTAATCATCCTCCCAAAGGTCTGCCTTGTGCTCCTTCCCTGTTTTATCCGTCCTGGCCTTTGGAATTCCTTTCAGAGCAAATCTGTTTGGAGTGAGGGGCTCACACAATTAATCCTGCACAGAGCTCTGGGGCTTCCTCCAGCTCCTCCTGAGCTGCTCTCCTCCCATAAACACAGCAGATGAGCCATGAACAGAGCTCCATCCCATGAACTGCAGCTCCAGCTCCTCCTGAGCTGCTCTCCTCCCATAAACACAGCAGATGAGCCATGAACAGAGCTCCATCCCATGAACTGCAGCTCCAGCTCCTCTTGAGCTGCTCTCCTCCCATAAACACAGCAGATGAGCCATGAACAGAGCTCCATCCCATGAACTGCAGCTCCAGCTCCTCCTGAGCTGCTCTCCTCCCATAAACACAGCAGATGAGCCATGAACAGAGCTCCATCCCATGAACTGCAGCTCCAGCTCCTCCTGAGCTGCTCTCCTCCCATAAACACAGCAGGTGAGCCATGAACAGAGCTCCATCCCATGAACTGCAGCTCCAGCTCCTCTTGAGCTGCTCTCCTCCCATAAACACAGCAGATGAGCCATGAACAGAGCTCCATCCCATGAACTGCAGCTCCAGCTCCTCCTGAGCTGCTCTCCTCCCATAAACACAGCAGATGAGCCATGAACAGAGCTCCATCCCATGAACTGCAGCTCCAGCTCCTCCTGAGCTGCTCTCCTCCCATAAACACAGCAGATGAGCCATGAACAGAGCTCCATCCCATGAACTGCAGCTCCAGCTCCTCCTGAGCTGCTCTCCTCCCATAAACACAGCAGATGAGCCATGAACAGAGCTCCATCCCATGAACTGCAGCTCCAGCTCCTCCTGAGCTGCTCTCCTCCCATAAACACAGCAGATGAGCCATGAACAGAGCTCCATCCCATGAACTGCAGCTCCAGCTCCTCCTGAGCTGCTCTCCTCCCATAAACACAGCAGATGAGCCATGAACAGAGCTCCATCCCATGAACTGCAGCTCCAGCTCCTCCTGAGCTGCTCTCCTCCCATAAACACAGCAGATGAGCCATGAACAGAGCTCCATCCCATGAACTGCAGCTCCAGCTCCTCCTGAGCTGCTCTCCTCCCATAAACACAGCAGATGAGCCATGAACAGAGCTCCATCCCATGAACTGCAGCTCCAGCTCCTCCTGAGCTGCTCTCCTCCCATAAACACAGCAGATGAGCCATGAACAGAGCTCCATCCCATGAACTGCAGCTCCAGCTCCTCCTGAGCTGCTCTCCTCCCATAAACACAGCAGATGAGCCATGAACAGAGCTCCATCCCATGAACTGCAGCTCCAGCTCCTCCTGAGCTGCTCTCCTCCCATAAACACAGCAGATGAGCCATGAACAGAGCTCCATCCCATGAACTGCAGCTCCAGCTCCTCCTGAGCTGCTCTCCTCCCATAAACACAGCAGATGAGCCATGAACAGAGCTCCATCCCATGAACTGCAGCTCCAGCTCCTCCTGAGCTGCTTTCCTCCCATAAACACAGCAGATGAGCCATGAACAGAGCTCCATCCCATGAACTGCAGCTCCAGCTCCTCCTGAGCTGCTCTCCTCCCATAAACACAGCAGGTGAGCCATGAACAGAGCTCCATCCCATGAACTGCAGCTCCCTGCTGGCTGAGGGGAAGGGCAGGAGAGCTTCACTTTTCTACCACTCCAAAGTACTTTGTCCAAGGAGAGACTGTCAGGTAATGTTTAGATGCTAAAGCGATATGAACTGGTCCTCCAAAGGAAATCTGCAATAAAAATCACAAGCTGACTTTTGTTGCATTCTCAACATGCCCAGCAAGTTACCTTCACTAGGATTTTCCCTTTTAAATCCTGAGGGCTGGGAAGCTGCCTGGGGTCTCCAGTGCTCACAGATGACAAGTCCAGTTTGTCACCAAATATCTCCTTCAGGTACTGGGCGATCTTCTTTTGCTGTAGAATGCTGCAGTGGTTTTCAATGGACAGGATCACTGGAAACCTGGAAACAAAGCCCCAGACACTGTCAGAGCTGCACCCTTACCACCCACCTGGGAATGGAACAGCCAAGATCTTGCACAGATTTGCCCCATTGTTCTCTAAACTCTTGGCAGCCCCAGGGCTCTATAACAAGGAACCCCACAGTAACTCCAACCATCTCCTTTAGTTTTGAAAGTACCACCTTGTACTTCTCATCAATAACACCAAACTTTTGGGCTTGGTTGTTTTCTTTCCCATAAATCCATTGTTGGGTGTTTTTTATTTAAATAAAGAAAAGGAAGTATTTTCCTTTTATTCTGTTTAAACTACTCAAAATTCTCGACACCCACTCATAATTTGAGACTACTCTGTATGTATGTGTGTATATATATATATATGGGTAAAATCCACAGTTTTCATAATAAACTCTTATAAAGCACCGTGGCAAATGAAACCGATTCAGAACACTACCCCACACCTCAGCATTTCCTCAAACTACACATGACAGCTTTTCAATTTCTCTGCTGAAATAAAGTATTTTCAGTAGGTAGAGAAGATCACAGTATCGATTTTTCAGGAGAATTTCCCTGTGGATGTGAGTGGGAAGTTCTGTTGAAAGATAATCAGCAGTGTCAGACTGTCCAAAGCCTTACTGAGTTCAAGAGCACAACAAGGTTCAACTTGGGCAGAACTCTCTCCCTCAACTGATGGGAAGAGCTTGTGCAGCTGAACAATAAATATAACCCAGGTAATAAAGAGGGGAACAGAATCTACCCTGATGTGCCTGAAGGAATATTTGCACTTCCTGGGCTTGATGGTTGTTTTCAGTGTGGGATTAAGTACAGAAAACAGGTGTAGCTGCAAAGCTGGCTCCACACTTACTCGTTTTTGATGAAGGCATATTTGTTGATGGTTTCTGCCACGTCCCGGAAGGGGATTTTGGAAGTCAGGGTGTAGCCATGGTGCACCACTGGCTCCCCATCTGGGCCATCCCAGCAATCCACTGTTGAGACCAGAACAGGTACACATTAAGGGATGCCCCCAGCCTCCCCATTCCTGTGCTCCTGCTGCCAGCAGAGCTCACCTGCTCAGCCAGGTTCACTCCATCCCTTGGCACCTCCATTCCATCTCCCCTGCCCTGCCAGCAGAGCTCAGACTAACAGGACAGTCTTTTCCTAGCTCAGATGACATTTCTGCATCCTAGAACTGTTTTCCCCCTTGTATTAATTTGAGGTTTTTTTCCTCATATATAAAACTACAAAAGTGTAATAGGTCAAATAATGTTTACAGCTACCTTGGGAATGGAGTTTTTGCTTCCGAGGACAAACTATTTTAAAAGAACTTATCTTTTCCCACTCCCAATTTAACTTGCAGCTTTATAACTGACTGTATGAAGAGTAGCATCAAATCCAGCACATGCAGAATGGACCAGCATAAGAATGCTTTTCCTAATGAATGCCTGTACCCAGAATTTGTACCAATCTTGTCACTGCTGCTGCCTCTACAGGCAGTTAAAGTTCCCAAGCAGAAAGCTGCAGAGCTAGTCCCTGGGCTCTCAAGTAGCTGCAATAGCTTTGAGGTCAAGGAAAATAACACTGCTGAGTGTTCTTGGGAGCTGTTCTGCAGAAGGCCATCACCCAGTTTTCTCAGGTTCATTTTCTCTAATTAATTTTTAAATAGAGATTAACAATATTTTTTTTCCAGATGACCTTTTGTAATGCTACTCATGAAAAATTAATGTTGAGTCTAACTTTGCCAAAAGACTTTATTTATTTTTGGAAAAGAAAGATACTAATACTAATATAAACCACTAATGTTTTGTTATTATTTAAATCATGCACAGTTTAAAAAAGAATCCAGTGTGATCCCCATGGCAGAGGGTTGGAGCTGGATGATCTTTAGAACCCCTTCCAACCATTCTGTGATTCTCTGGTGTCTGGGATGCCTGCCCAAGGTGATCATTCCCAACAGGAAAATCCAGTTTGGAGTGGTCAGAAAGTGCCTGAGGCAGCCCAGCATCGCTGCTGGGAGTGTGGCCCTGAGGCAGTGGCCAGTGCAGCTCCTGTGCTGCCCCATGCAGCCAGCCCTGTGCAGCCAGCCTCCATGTAGCCCCGTGCAGGCCCCATGCAGCCCTGTGCAGCTCCCATGCGGCCCCCATGCAGCCAGCCTCCGTGCATCCCCATGCAGCCAGCCCCCATGCATCCCCATGCAGCCAGCCTCCGTGCATCCCCATGCAGCCAGCCCCCATGCATCCCCATGCAGCTAGCCCCCATGCAGCTCACGTGCAGCCAGCCCCTGTGCAGGCCCCATGCAGCCCCCTGTAGCCCCCATGCAGCCAGCCCCCGAGCAGCCTCTATGTAGCCCCCATGCAGCCCCATGCAGCCCCCATGCAGCCCCCCCGTGCAGCCCCATGCAGCCCCCCATATGCAGCCCCATGCAGCCCACCTTCGACGCAGCGGCAGCCGGCCTGCAGCACGCGCGCGTACATGTCGGCGCGGGACTGGGAGAGCAGCTGGTCCCCGCTCAGGTAGGTGTTGTGGGACGAGGCGATGAAGTAGTGGCACAGGGGCTGCTGCATGTCCTGGTGCACGCGGCGGTGCAGCGGGTTGGACACCTCGCACGCCGGGCTGCGCATGAAGCTGGTGAAGCCTGCGGGCACAGGGCAGCGCTCTGAGCCCCCCTGGGCCTCTGCCGGTGGCCAGGCACCGCAGGGCACGGGGAGGCCGCCCCGGCTCACACACGAACGCCTTTCCCAGCAGAGCTCCCGGGTGGCACTCCTGTGCTGAGAGTGGCACTGCCCTCAGCACGCGGGGGCACGCGAGGCAGCAGCTGCCCAAAGCACAGCCGTGCATCGGCAGCCAGGGCGCTGACCCACCATCCTCGCTTCACAATTTCCTTTTTCCTGCAAGTTTATTCAAGAAGATGGCACTTCATTTATAACCCTCTAAACAGAGCAGCGCTGTACAGATAAAGTTTTAAAAATACATCCTTTAAGAATTAAACACGTAAAACGTTTGCAAAGGACTGTGCAAACAATACCAGCCCTGAAAGCAGCTCAGCGATAAAAGCAGCTGCAGCAGCAGGTTAAGAGGAGCAGAAATGCTTGCAGAAATATTGTTTAAGTGTCACAGCTTGTTTGTTTTCCTTTCTTTTTTCCAGTTTGAGTGCAGCGCCCTGGGTCACATCAGAAACTTGTTGAAGGGAGGCCATACCAAGGATTTAAATACCATGTGGAGGAAAATTCCTACTTCCCCCTCCCCAAATCACCACATACATAATGCTGCTCCACAGAAGCTTCCTTCTGGGCAAAGGAGCACAACATGGCTTTTAATCTGTTTCATCTCAGCTCTGAGGCTGATCTGATACTAAATTGGATTCTGAATAAACATACAATTTACAAGTGCTTTCACAAGCAACGGGAGTCACATATTTAAACCCAATGAAAATGCAACTATCTGTACTTTATTTCACAGAAGCATAAAGGAATGGATTGTGCAGGATCCCAGATCCCCAGAGCCGAGGCAGAATGAACACTTTGCTTTCATTACCTCGCTGGGAGCAGGCTGTAGATGAAGTGCATGGTCCAGGACAGTTTTGTGAGAGTGAGCAATAAATCCCCACAGCCTCAGGCATCCAGCCCCACTGCTGAGGGTGGCTGTGATGGATGGCTGAGAGCTGCTGCCTCACCACACTACTCACATCTCCCCCCTGACTCACAAAACGCTCCCACGCTCCCGACGGCTGATCCAGGGACAGCAAAAGCCTCACCAAAACACATCAAAGCACTTCCACTCCACTGCAGCATGGCCAGAGAAAACTCGCTCTGAAAACAAAACCTTTACCTTCAATCCCAAGAACGTTTTGCTTCTTGTTTTCTTCTGACACTTCAAACTTCTGTATGATGTCCAGACAATATTCTGGTGTCACATTATTCATCTGCACAAAAACAACAGTGGAGGTACACTCATTTTTAACATCACCAGCATGTGAAAATCTACTTAACTTAGAGGAGATAAACAGGAGTGAGAGGTAGCCATCAATTAAAACCTATGTCATTTTAGTCTCAAGATTAAAATTAGCTGTTTAGCAGCCTTAATAGTTGTACTGGCCAATACTGCTGAAATGAGAACTATGACATTATATTCTTTAATACAATCTTCTTAGACATGCAAAAAGATTTGGCAGGCTTGGATTTCATTTTCATGCGTTTTCCACTCCTATGATTTCATTACTTCCAAGGGAGTTCACTGTAACACACAGGCTAGGAGAGAAATAATTACATTCTGAAATGAAAAACAGCAGCTTTTCTGAAACAAATAGGAATTTTGTCAACAGCTTCAGCTAGGCCACAGCTGAGGTTCTAACTGATTTGTGGGGCAATTACAAGTATTCACTTATATTTCCTTCAGAGCTAAAGGAAAGGAGTAGCTCCTATTTCAACTTTCCTCACTGCCCTGAGTTGTAGAGAACCAAAGGGAGAATGAGGATGGGGTGGATTTCATTTCTCCCCTACCAACATCACAGGAAGACAACACTGGCTCTCAGGCCTCTGGCACCTTTCTTGTGCCATCGTCCAGTTCACTGTTTGTACTGTCCCAGCTAAGCCAACCATCCTGAGATGCTGTAGGAATTGCACAGGATAATAAAAAAGAACAATTCAGTAGGAAAAATAACTGATTATCCTTGCTCAGGTTGGTGTTTGATTGCAAACACTGCTCAGAGCAGGCCCTGTTCTGGTACAAGCTGGCTCAAATTCACTTTTCCATTATCCCCCATGGCTCCTTGCTGGCCCAGTGTGGGCTTCTCATGTGCTTGAGGAATGGCAATGTCTAATCTAGTCCAAAGCTGCATCTGCTGGGGAAAAGTCCACACATTTGTGCTTTTTAATTGTAGCTTGAGAGGTGATGACTTTGGCCATTCATTTTTTTGTTACACTTTATAGAGTACTCCACTAAAAATAATATGGGCTGCTCTCCTAAACAGGGAGCTCCCCTAAAAAAGAAGCCAGTTTAACAAGCTAACAAAAACCCCAAGCCGCTTTTGTTCTGTCCCCAGGCTGCAGAGTGTTTCATATCCTGCCAAATGAGTAGCAGATGGAGCAGAACAGACTGTCCACAGATTTGCAAGCATCCAGACAACAGCAAAACCAAGATGCTGTTTGGGTGCTGAGGGCACTGGGGAGCTGCCTCCTGCCTAGGAGCACGATCAGCTCTTGGGGCAATGCTGCCCTGTCCCAGGGGAGCAGGGAACACTGCTCTGGGGCATGGGAACATTCAGGAATCTCCTGACCTCCAGTGCTGGGCACTGGGAAGGGGCACAGGGCTGCAAGGTGCCTCCAACCGCCCGGCCAAGAGGAGCTGCTGCTTTCACTGTTTGTGGTTTGCTGCTGGAGCAGTGCCGAGCAGAGCAGCTCTGCCCACACAGGGCTCTCAGGAGGGCACACAGAGCACTGAGAGGGTGCAGAATGCCAGACCTGACAGTCAGCTCCAGCGTTCTGCAGCAGCAGCAGCTCCATGATGTCCCTGTGCACCCCAAAGGCAGCTCTGCCACGTGTTCCTCCTCCTGCTCCAGGTCCCTGAGCACCCTCTCACACCACCATCCTGGGCACTGCAAAAATCATCCAAAGCAGCTCAAACTCTTTCTATAAGCATTTCAAAAAACAACAAAACCTTCAGAACTCCCTTCTGTCACATCTGGGCTTTGCCCTCTGCCCCAAGTTAATATTTTCCATAAAATCCTTTCCCTACACTTGGATGTAAGTGCATGACCATAGAGATGGGTGCAGACACTGCCCTACCTTCTGTTCCACCCTCAGAAACTGGGCCAGCTCCTCAGCCGTGAGATGATCCTTCTTGTCACTGTAGCTTAGGAGCAGCAGGTACAGATCTCGACGCAAGGACATCATCTTGTAAAACACTGAGAATTCTTCAAAGTTCAGGGTTCCTTGGTTCTCATCTGTGTCTGCCTCCTAAGAGGCAATGGCACTCAGGTAAACATGCTCAGCATAGGAGAAATCAGGGAATAAAACAGAGCAGGACTTGTGTACACCAACAGGAATGTAGCAAATTCTGGTCTGCGAGACTGTTCAGACACAAATCCTAACAGGCTAAAATAACTGCAAAATTATATCATCATCTCTGGGGTTACTGGTGAAAACAGTTACTAAACTAAAGCCACAGATTCCCCATGAAACTCTAATTTCCTTCTTTAATTCCATATTTATTTCCCCCAGAAAGAGGCTCACCCTGGGCTTTATTCTGATCTCTTGCCCTCCTGTGTGCCCTGCAGTTATCCTGGATTAAAACTCAGCAAGAGGCATAACAATATCACCCAAGGCTTCCCCAACAACAGTCTGACGTCTTAAACCACTCAGGACAGTGTCAGAGTCTCCAATGCACATTATTTATGTGCAGCACTCTGCAGAGGGGACAGCTCTGCAGCAGCACTGAGACTCCCCACCAAAACACACACCCAGCATCTCCAGGCTGGATTTGCTGCTTCTCCTCAGAGGTAGGAGGAGAAGAAAACAGTACTTAGCACACACTAATACAAGCTTTTTTCCTGTGAACATCTGCCTAAGAGGATTGCTGTGGATTTTCAAAACAAAGAATATATTCTGGAGAACGGCTGGCGGGCACTGTGTGGGTCCCCATGCAGAGAGGGGCTGCAAACTCCTATCACAGCAAGTCAGCTGAGAGGAAAGGAATTCTCAGCTAAATGGTGTTGAATGGGGTTTTAAATCATTTTAGATCTATTACATGCCTTAGATTACATTTACAATCTGTAGGAACGAGTACAACCCAAACTAATCTCTGCAACACCACCCCACCAGTTTCCAGGTCTTTGGGAGTAACTCCAGACTCCAAAGATGTATCTCTAGTAGGGAATTTATGAAGAATAGAAGATTCTTCAACTTTCCCATGTTTTACAGCAAACCAGCTTTGAGCTGGTACTGGTTTAGAAAAGTGAAGAGGACATATTTTGCTCTCCCTTATGTCCTTGGTTTATCTTTCCTTTCCTGCAGTAAACACAAGGACTGATGGAAAATGGGAGCCGTTTTCAGACAACAGAAGTAAAAAATTGATTCTAAATCCATCAAATCTGAATGGCTATATATGAGGAAGTTGTTAAAGAAAACCTAATTTCTTGCATAAAGCCAGTTTCTACTAAATAATTTTCCATAAAGGACATAAAAATATTTTAGTAGCAACAGAGTGACTTCATTGTCCATCAGTGCCAGCATTGAACAGTTCAGTTCACAGAGCTGAAACCAACAATGCAGCAGAAAGAGTAACACTGGTAACTTTTCTGTGTGCTTCCTGTCATTGAAACAACATTCTGATGCCTACAGAAAGGAAGGACTTTGAAAAGCCTGCGAGTGCTGTGTTTGTGGTCCCAGGCTGCAGAGCCTGCCCTGGCTGTGCCCACAAATGGGTGTTACCTGTCCCCCAGCACACACCTGGAACATCTGGCGCACCTTCCTGCGGGGCAGGCCGACGTTCAGCTTGTGCATCAGCTGGTGGATCTCCTCGATGTTCAGCAGCCCGTCCCCGTTCTTGTCAGCCTCCTCGAAGGTCTGCTTCACCCAGCTGCCAGCGTGTCAAGGACAGGCACACAGGGCTCTCCCCGGGCACAGGAGGCAGGGCAGCTCAGGAAAGAACCTTTTGCCCCTGCCCTTACTACAGCTCAGCCAAAGGCTTAAACCACCACTGGGTTATGGCAATTATTCACAGCTCAGCCCCTCTGCACTCCCATTTCTGGTGCTGGTTCCTCCTCTGAGAACGTGCTCCAAAGGTTTCAAATATTGCCGGGCTTACTCTGGGATCTTCTTCCACCTGTCCCTTCATTCTACCTGAGCTTCACCTCCCAACAGCACCTTTCACCCCCTCCTTGCACAAATATCCCTCAGCACCTCCTGCTAAGCTCTTGCAGCAGCTGGGAGTGGGACAGGGCCATTCTGGGTGCAGGCTCCCAGCTGCCACACTGGATAGAACGAACAGGACTTGCAGTGATGTTTCACCAGGAGAGAAGATACAGCAGACAGGAGCAGCTCAGAAAAGCCATGGTTAAATACAGCAAGCTGAGGACAGGTGCAACAGAGCATGCAATACAACCCCAATGGACCTGTGCCTGCTGTGGATCAGAGGCAATCAGGCAGATATAAATTAAAAATACCTGAAATATGTATATTCTCCAGGAGTTCCACTGGAGAGTTCCATGAGGCAGAAGAACAGACAGGTTACAATTTTAATTAAGATGGCCTTGGGGTTTGGTATTTGGGGGAAGAGTGTTCTTTGTGTATAACATTTTAGTCATCAGTGTTGTGAAAAAAAAACTATTGGGAAAAAAAAGGCACATGAAGAAAATATTCAGAGAACATGAGGTTCACTTTGGCTACTGAGCTACAACAAACATTTAAGGAGCTTTAAGGATTTGTGCTCCTGACCAACAATGGAGGCTGGGAAGGACACAGGCATCTGACTTACACAAGAGCAACAGAGATGGCCAGGAGTTATTGAGGTACTGAGATAACTAGAAATAACTGGTTCTCCCCTTCAAAAGGGAATTCATTACCAAATGCAAGCCTATCCCCTGACTGCCATGCAGTTTGATCCAGCCCCCAAGCACAGCCCATGGTTTATCGCACACAGAAGCGTCCGTGTCAAACCCACTGCTCAGGTTTCCATCGCAGTCAGTGGAAGGGCTTTGGTCACTCGACAGGAGGAGAAGGGACGGGCTGTGCTGAGGTGCCTGGAAACCAAGGCAGGAGCGTGGCCCAGGAGGAGGCTGCCCCCAAAGGATACTGGTCGTGCGTCCTCTGGCGCTTGGCCAGCGAGTCCTCGTCGCTGATCCCGGCCAGGAGGTACTTGAGCCCCGTGACCCAGGTGCGAGCCTCCTCGGGGTTGGACGTGATCAGGTCCAGGCTCTCCAGGTGGCTGCCGTGGTAAATGGTGAAGCAGCAGCTGGGCTCGAAGCTGCCCTCGGCGTGGCGGTGGAAGATCTCCGACTGCCGGCCCTCGCTGACTTTGTAAATGGAGTCGATGACAACTGGGGGGAAAGGGAACCAAAGGCCACGCTGGGACACCAGCCAGCCTCCTCCTGCTTCTCCCAGTCTGAGTTATTCAGGCTCAGAGGCACTAAACTTTACTAATGCTACATCTTCACATCCCAAAGCCCTCGCTGGGACAGCCAGCCTCCTCCTGCCTCTCCCAGTCTGAGTTATTCAGGCTCAGAGGCATTAAACTTTATTAATGCTACATCTTCACATCCCAAAGCCCTCGCTGGGACAGCCAGCCTTCTCCTGCCTCTCCCAATCTGAGTTATTCAGGCTCAGAGGCACTAAACTTTACTAATGTTACATCTCCACATCCCAAAGCCCTGTTGGACTGAAGGTTTCCCTGCCACGGCTGTGCCATGTGCCGGCTGCCCTGGAGGCTCTGAGCACTGCCCAGAACATCACAGGGCTGGGGCTACAGAAAGGGAGCACAGGACACAGACACCAAGTATCTCCCATCAGCCCACGAGCCTCTGTGTGGCTCTGTAAGTCACACTCCAATACTGAACTGCCCCAGAAATTAGAAGGAGGAGGTTACTTTACTTTTTGCCTTTTCGCTCTTGCGGGAGGGCCTCCATCGGATGCAGGTCCTGTGCTCGTCCAGGTAGAAGAGACGGACCAGCCCCTTGGTTCCACTCTTCAGCTTCACCATCTGCGTCCCAGACTGCATCACACTCATGCATCTTTCAACTGTGGGGCAGAGCAGAACAAACTCAGCTGAACGGCCACCTCACCCACTAATGCCATGGCTCACGGGCTGCCCAGCATGTGCCAGGCACACCCAGCTCTGGCCTGAACCTGCAGTGACACAAAGTGGGCAGCGCTGGGAGACTGTTCCTCCTTCACTGCCCCCTTCTGCACACAGGAAAATGGAACAGCTCATCTGTCTGAACACCCTCTCAACAAAGGAGACAAAGAAAACTTTCATCTGTGTTGAAGGAAAACATTTTATAGTTGTTTCATGCTCATCTTATTTACATTTTTTCGATTACTGCACACAGTGCTGTAATTTAAACCCCAGCACTCCATGCACTTGGACTGGTGAGATGCTCATTCAAGCCCTGCAGTCCTTTGGGCTCAGTAGCCCTGGAGTTTGTCCCTGTGCTGTGCCACTGGCAGAGCTGGTCACAGAATGACACAGACACATTCACACCCTCTCCATGCTGCCACCGACCTTCCAACTCACACTGGGATGATTTCCTTTTATCCACTCGTCCCATCCGAATGATAAGGCTTTTTTCCTCCTCTGTGTTTTGACTAAAATAAACCCATCTCTTCCATTTCATCTCCCATCCGCCCTCCTGCAGCCTTCCAAACACAAGGATCAAGATAAGATTTCCTCTTGATCTCAGTACATATCCATGCTCTTAAATTACCTTCTGGTTTTATCCATTCACAGCCTCTCCTCGCTTGGTATCACTCCAAATTCATCTCCCTGGGTGATTTGTTTACACTCTGGCTGGCTCCCAAATAAACTCTCTGGGTCTGTCTCTATTTCTTATCACCCTTCCTCTCTGCAGCACTTCTCTCCCCAGTGCTCCTCAGAGTCACAGCAAAGGCCAACCCACACTCCCACTGCTCTGCCAGAGCTGGGATTTATTTATTTATTCTCCCAACAGCTCTGACACGCTCACAGGCAGGCAGAGCAGCATCTAAACATTGAGCAAAGCAGGGCTGAGCAGCCCTTGGCACTGGAATGACCTGCCCTGGCTCCCTCACTCACCCGGAGCTGGCAAGGCAAACCCCACATGGAATCAACCCATCAGGAGGAGTCTTTTTCCTCAGTTCTCTTTTTGGGGAAAGGAGGGGACTGAGGCTGAGCTGAACAGAACCAAATTCTTCTGGAAGCCTCATGTGAGTGCAATAAATGTGTCCTTCATTATGTCCATAAATAATGGCACCCCCTGGATGAGCACACGCTGAATGAAGGTGAGTTTGGAAGGGCTTTAAGATAAACCACAAATGTGACATAAACCAAGCCAGAAGGTGATGTTAGACTATATCCACATGTTGGCTGGGGCAGCATTAACTTGGATATATCTAATACACACAAAGTACCAGGAAGACAAACATTTACACCACGAGGGACGGAAAACTCTGAACCTGAGAGAAGAAAGATGAACTGAAGCAAAAGGAGTCTCTAAAAGTCCCAATGTACACCCGCACAGGAATGCCTTTTCGTGGCAGAGCCAGCCCTTCCCCGTGGAACTGAGCTTAGATCAGGCTTGCCTTGGGTTCCTACCAAACAAACAGGACCTGTCCCAGCACAGCAGTGAGGGTGCTCACCCTGAGAGCTGGGTACCCTAACGTGCCCTGCCCCACCAGCCTGGCACACACACCTCCAGCACCTCTGCTTTCACTAACACAGACATCACTCCAGCAGCGCTTCAGCTCGCTAAGAGGTTTAGCCACAAGCCACTCAACACAGAAAATCTGCTTCTTTGCACCTAAGGCTAGCAGTGACTGGTGAAAGTCTTACAAAAATATCTAATTCTCACATAAGTCTCTCTATTAACACCAGCTCGGTTGTCAGAGAAGAAATCCCAGCCCGGTTTCACTGAGATGCCATTGAGGACAGCCAGCAAAAGGCAGAAGGGAGATCACATCTGTTCCATACAAGAAAAGCAGAGAATGGGCCACGCTCAGGTAACTGCAGCCAACAAAACTGTGGGGGAAAACAAAAACCATAAAAGGCAATCTAGTTCCTTCTTCACCATTTCAATTGCTTCAACATTTCTACACCACATTTGGAATTGTTATGGGTGCAGTCACATTCATGCTTCAGGCACACTTCAGTCACAGGGAATAGATTTTAAATCACTTTCCTTTACAAAGTGGAAGAATCCCAGTTCCTGCCCAGTATCTCAACAGCCTCCATTCCCAAACCCCACCTGCAGTGGGTCCAGTGCCCCAGGGAGCACCACCTTTGCTGCCTGCACTTTCCCAATTCCAAGGAAGTACCACGAGAATTCAAACATTTAAAGAATAGTAAACACGCAAGAGAGTTCATGGCATCATTGCTGCTGTGTAGGTGTTAATGACAAAGGCTCCACGTTCAAGAAGGGACTGGGGTAATGGAAATGCCACAGCAATCACGAGCCCACTGGATCTCAGCTCTGCAAACCATTTACAAAACACCCCATCCTCCCCTTCAGGCTATTTATAAAATATAAGCACGCAAATAAAAAAGGTCTTTTTCAAATCTATTCTCAGTATGCTAATGCCGGTCCCTTGCCAGACACCACACATTAGCATCTGAATCAGGGAAGGTATTGAGCAGTGCAGGGCAGAATAAAGCTCCAGAAGAGCAGTTCAGGAAGGATTGCACCAAGGAATAGGGAAGCTGGTTCCAGAAAAACATCTAATCCTGTAGATAAACCAGGAATACAGAGTAAATGAAGCAGCTCCTCAATGCAGACACAGATTAAAATTTGGGGAAGCGAGACATGATTCCCATTAAAAGCTATTCTTCTAACACAAGGACTAGCTGGGCATTTTTTGCTCAAAGTCTGAAAATGAATTAAACTAGGACACAATGGAGTTTATGTTACAAGATCAAAGAAAATTAATCTGGAAGTTTAAATAAAAAATGATGCTTATGCAATGTATAAGGAAGGGCTGGAACTGGGTGAACCATTCCATGATTCTATGATAGTTGAAGCTTTAATTTAAAATTAAAAACCCCTGAAAACTACATTCACTTCTGTTTGCAGAGTTATGCAAACTTGACAGTCTAAAATCATCCCAACAGACATCCTGGAGTTTAACGGGATTTAATAATGAAAGACCAGTCTCCTTTTCTTGCTCCCAAAATAACCCTTTAAAGCAACACAGACCTGAATTCAAATAGCCCTTTTTAATTTAGTTTAGGCAGCTCTGTGGGTGCCCCTGCCCACGCTGCTCTCATTGCCCACTGAGCTGGCACTGCTGGGCAGCTGTGGCCACTCCATGGCGCTAATCCCCAAACCAGGCTGTGCCACCCTCTGTCCCTGTGCCACCCTCTGTTCTCATGCCACCCTAAATCCCCGTGCCACTCTCCATCCCTGTACCACCCTCTCTCCCCATGCCACCCTCTGTCCCTTCGTGCCACCCTGCATCCCCTTGCGCCACCCTCCATTCCCTCATGCCACCCTCTGTCCCTGTGCCACCCTCTGTCCCCTCATGTCACCCTCCATTCCCTCATGCCACCCTCTGTCCCCATGCCACCCTCCATCCCCTCATGCCACCCTCTGTCCCCATGCCACCCTCCATCCCCTCATGCCACCCTCTGTCCCCATGCCACCCTCCATCCCCCCGTCTCTCATCGCTCCCCGTGCCCTCGGGTTACCCTCTGACGCCCAGGGATGGCTCAGCACCAGCCCCCCAGGATCCCCACACACCCCCATGGCTCGGGGGCCGTTCCTGCATCCCGGGAGCTGGGAATTCCTCTGTTTAAAGTTCATTTAATCCCAGCAGTCACACTTCTGCCTGCCCTTGTGCTCACCACAGGGACTTCAGGGTGTGCAGGACCCTGCAGTCAATGCCGGAGAAAATGATTATTATTTAGGGAAGTAAGACATTACACTGAGCAGCAAACACAAGAGCATTTTGCTATACAGGCCACATCCCTGCAGCGAAACAAACACCCCCTCCCATAAAACATGTTCTCTGAGATTAACTAAACATCCTGGCTATTTCTTGCTACTATACTTTGGTGTTTAGTTATTCAAAAAAACACTATTACCTTTGCATTAGCAGCACAACTCTACTGCCAAGAGTATACAGCAAAAGGAATTATCTGTCTCACCCCTGTTGTGAGGCAGAGAATTTTACTTAAAGTCAAAGATCAAAACAAATTTCTTATTGCTGTCCACAAATGTTCTTTTATTTTCCTGTATGTTAAGAAATTAATATTTCAAAGTGCAACCAAATGACAAAAGGTCTGGTCTCATCTTGCTTTTATGGACTTACTGCTACATGCATCTGACAAAACAAAAAGATTAAATAAGGTATAAAGAGCATTACCAAACACTGAGAAGTATAATTATGAAAGAGGATATAAACTGGGTATCTAAATGACAGGCATCAACTGCATTAAGCCAACATTAGGCTTGAAGAGATAAAAGGTACCCATGAAAGGCAGGGGTTACTTTTCTAAGTGCAGCAGCAGCTCTTCTGCCCTGCACTCAGTATTTGGGGTTTCTGGGTGTTCTGTGATGCTGATTGTTGGGGTTACACAACAGCCCGAGGGCCCGGGGGCACAGGGGGCAGGTGCAGGTCTGGGGCGCTCCCCAGCAGGACTGGCCTTTGGTTCAAACAGCCACAGCTCATATTTTATGCCAGTGTAATTTGCCTCGCAGCAGCTCTTGCAGCCTCACGGAATTTCACATTAAGCTTCTTACAGTGGGTTTAATGGTAATCTCTGGGAGTCCGTGCACATGAGATGGACAATCAATCTCTCACGCTTCTGCACTTCCCAAGAAACCCTCGAGGGAGCCACACAGCACCAGCAGAGCCACCAGAGGCTGGAAAGGGCACGGGCAATTCATCTCAGCCCTGGAGAGGCAGAGCATCAACACCAGAAACCAAACACAAGTTGAGACCACTCAAACAACTGAATGGCGTCTAATCAAAGGAAATCACGAACTCTGGGAAGCAGCTCGTGCTTGTAAAGTCACTAAATAATATGCAAACAATAAAGGGGTGAAGCTGAAGAGCAAAACCATTCACTATCCAGAATGGAGAAACAACCCCAAGCACAACCAAAATCTATCAGCGTGTTTCAGCTCTTTGTAAGTCTGGGAACTGTCTGGTGGTGTCTTTTTTTCTTTCAAAATAACCCAAAACAAATGCAAAAGCTGGGGAGCAGCAGCTCCCAGAAGTCGTGTCTGAGTAACACATATTTCACAGCAGCTGCTCCCTCAGCCTCCCCTATTGACACTGCGGGCTCAGTGCTTCCAGGACGGCCAATAACTCATCTTATTTTCACACTGCAAGTGAAAGGTCTCTGCTCTTCACCTTTTCTAGCTGATCCCTGACAACGCTTAGTTATTCTTGCCATGGGAGAGCCCAGAGCTCCTCCCCAGGCCGAGGCCCCCTCCTCTTTTGCTCTGACAGATCAGAAAGGAACCAGAAGTATCCAAACAAAAGCTTGGCACCACAGTATAATCCAAAAAGAGCCTGAATGGTCCTTAATGACAAGCTTTGTTGCCTCACTGAGACTTCAGAGAGCACTGTGCAGCGCAGAAATGTCCTGCCAGGCCAGTGCCTCTTTCACGGGGGCTGTGCTGCCCTGTTGGACCCCATGAATAATGCATGTGTTCCAGCCCTGCCCAAGGACCCCTCCTTCTGCCAGCTCAGCAAAGTTCCACTCATTATCTTCAAGCAATTAGCCCAGGTTTCATCCTTTCTTCAGAAACAACTCCACCAGAGCTGTGCATTGTGAGAGCCCTGGTGCCACAGCAGCGCAGCGTGGCTGGGGACTGTACGTTTCCCATTAGGGCTGTGGAATTAATCCTTTGTCAACACTGAAAAAAGCACAGCCATGGCCGAGTGCCAAGGCGCATTGTCACATCAATGGGGTGAACAAGGAGCACAGATTTATTAAGCAAACACGGTTAAGTTTGCACATCCTAATCCTCTTTCTTCCTCGAGGATCCCTCAGCGGGGAGGGCACAGCAGTCGATTATGACACTCCAGAAAGTGGCAAAAGCAGGAGGTGGGAAGAGAGGCAGGAGGAGGAGGAGGAGGAGGAGGGGAAGGGTTTCCGCTGCCCCTGCCAAGGGGAGGACGAGCACACAGGTGTGTGGTGTCACTGTGCCAGATCCAGGGTGGCTTTCAGGACAAGCATCCTCCCCCTGTGTGACCATGGCCCGGAGCACCAGGCACCATCCCCAGGTGCTTCCAGGACCCTCCCTGTGTGTGACCATGGCACGGAGCACCAGGCACCATCCCCAGGTCTGTGCCCGTGTCCCCAAAGGAAACCTGGGGCTCCCCAGGCCGGGGAACCTCTGCTCAGGAGGGCAATGGCTCCTCACGGCAGCTGAGCCACCCCTGCAGTGCCAGGAGCTCCTCCTTGGCACAGAGCATCTGAGCAGCCCAGGAGCTGAGCCTCTGGATGCAGAGGTGGAGAACAGCGAGCCACGAGCTCTTTCTCTGCCAGAATCCCATGTCTGCCCTCTGAAGAAATCAATAAGTGCATAAATAAGGATCATACATCAGTGAACCAGACCTTGTTCTCAGCCTCCCTGTGTTGTATGATGCAACAAATACAATTCCCACCACAGCACACTGAGCTAGGGCAGAGCTCCTCATTCACCACACCGCCCTTTGTATGTCACACCTCCCACTGCACCAATTTCACAAAAAATAGGGAAAAAAACCCCACCACCAAAAGGCCCTTCCTAGATCTCAGCCCTGTGCCCACACAGAGACGTGCAGAGGGTGAACTGTGCCAGCCTCAGCGCAAGCAGTCAGCCCTGATGTCTGCAGGTCGATCAGCAAACGGCCACGTGTGGCAGCCCCTCAGCCCTGTCAGCACCACGGGCTGGGGTGGGAGGGCCCCGATGGCACAGGAGCAGCTGGAAGGGCATCCAGTGCCCAGCACCTGGGGCCAGGCTGAGGGAGCACTGCTCCCCTCCAGGCTGCCAAGCAAAGCCACATCTGGGGCTCGGCTGCAGGCTAGGAAGAGGGAAAAAAGCAGAATAGAATGGAAGGTGAAGTTAATTAACCTTTAAAAGTAATGAATGGAGACTGCAGTGCAACAGATGATATGAACTAATTTATTCACCCTCCTCAGAAATAGCCATTTTGCTAAAGAAACATGTTTATCTATTCTATTTTAAATTGCCTCGGTGCAAGTCACCGACGGTGAGTCATCTGTGGGCAAACAACGAACTGACAGTCTCAAACACCGAAGTGATTTTATTACTGAAAATGATGCTGCTTTGTGCATCCGAGTTCCAGGCTGATCGATGTTTCTGCTGGTAACGTGGGAACGCCTGTGAGCCCGTTCTCTGCTGTATTGATGACCTGGCACAGCACAGCTCCCTGCCCTACAGCAGGGAAAAGCCAGCCTGGGCTCCTCACGGCTCCCACCTCACTCAGGCAAGGAGACAGAGCAGCACTCGCTCCCCGAGGCACCAGCTGCTGGAGGAAAGGGGAAAAGCCAGCACACACACGCCCCTTGCAGCAGGCTCAGCGCTGGACAGAGCTGGGAGGTTTCTGTCAGCACGTGCTGCTCGCAGCCCCTGCTGTCCCCAGGCTGCGGTGTGCCACCACTGACGCCCGTGTGGCACTGGGGCAGCTCAGGCTCCAGATGAGCACTGAAGGAGTTACCTACCTCAACAACTCCCATCTACGCCCCAGGCTTTTGGAAAGGCAGCAGTTCTTCAGCAAATGACAAAAATGTTTCCCCTAACACCACGACTGTGCTCTGTGGATTTATTGAAATGAGTAGATCCCATTCATAAGCACCAAAACCACGAACAGTGAGCAGGTAGCAAGCACAGAACCTAGTGACTCCCTGGCCAGCCACGTCTCTGCAGAGCTGGTGAGACGCTGCCCCACCAGCATCCAGCTCCAGCACCCTCAGCAGGGCCATGCAGGGACACTTTGTGGTGCCCCACTGTGACACTGGGGCAGCCAGCACTCAGGGCAACACGGGGCAACCTGCTCAGGACACACCAAACACCTGGAGGCTTTCCACCTGCCCAAGCTGCCATGTGCACGTGCCAACTTCTTGTGAGTGCACTTAATGCTGAGACAGCTTTAAGCTGTTACTGGAATGAAAGCTGTGGATGGCCAAGCTCTCCCCAGGAGATTGGTGCCTTCCATATGCACTCAGACCAGTCTGCTGTTCCAGGCTAATTCCCTCACATACCAGGATCCCAGAGCCTGCACTCAGTGCCTGGACAGCTGCAGGCACACGAGTCCCAAAGCAGCACTAATAAGGACATTGAACAGGGCACTGCCATGGTCCCCGCTACAGGGGGAGCCTGGCCATGACCCCACCTCAAACCTCAGTGCCAGGGACAGCCCGGGACAGCAGGGACAGCAGGGACAGCAGGGACAGCCGCTCACTGCTCCACAGCCCCGGCTGCCCTCCCCACACAGAGATGGCACTGCCACAGCCAAGGGTGACCAGCTGGCATTTGGCCTTGCTGGCACATCTGGGCGAGGAGGGGCCTGCAGAGTGGCCTGGAGCAGAACTCCACCCTCAGCCGAGCTCCCTGCTGTGGAGTGAGCTCACCCACACACACAGGGCCAAGAGATTCAAACCCTGAAGCTGATGCTTTCCTTGCAGGCCTGGTGCAGCCCCTCGAGGAGAGCTGGCTGCTGTGAATTATTCAGTGGGGCCGTATCCATTACCTGGGGAGGCAGATGGAGTAACACCTGCCCTCCTTCAGCCATGGAGAGCTCTGGGTGCCCAACACCAGCAGCCCTTGGCACCCCGGCTCAGCACAGGCAGCCCTTCCTGCAGGGCATCCTCAAATAACTCATTTTGCCTGAAATAGGCTCTGGTTTCTATACAACAGCTGTCCCTATTCCCAGAGACATCCAGCAGATAAAAAATATCTACTAAAATCAACCATGACAGATACAAAGGGAAAAAAGTATCAACTGCCAACACTGCCCTGAAATTTTCTAACGTCTTATAACAGGAAAGATGATATTTCAAAGTATAATCCATGACTTTTGATGGCTTTATTTTAGATTAGCTTGTTTGATTTTAAATTACAGACAATCTTGTCACAAAAATTTCTTCTGCACTACACAATTCTGGCAAGAAAGCTCTTATGCTAAATGTATTTTCTAAGTGTTTTCTTTAAAAGAACATAATCCAACATCCTTAAGGACGAGCAAAACACAAAAATTAACTTGAATCTACCATGATTTCTCCTTCTCTCTATAGCATTCACTCTCTATCCACTTAGAGGCTTAAGCTAACTGCCACTTTCCATTCAGCACTGACTTAAACTGAAAAAAATTACATGTTATAAACTACGAGATACTGAAGAAAGTTATTCAAGATGTCTTCCTTTTTTGTACCATCTCCTGCAATTCTTGGAAAGACATCTTTTATCCAGAGCTTTCATTCAAATTTTACATACCACTTGCAAATGTGTTATACTATTATAAGTGCTACTAAAAAAAACTCCTCTCCACTGAAAGCCACAGCAAAATTCCCAACAGATGAAAAGGTCAAGAATGTTTTCATTCAAGGCAAACACATTTGTAATAATTTAGGCTAACACAGAAGTGCAGTTTGTTCTCATCAAAAGAGCAGTATCTCAAACACAAGCTACATGTTTTCATAGAGAAGCTGACTTGACTTTCCAGTCAATACAAACCCACCAGGTTTTCTCGTTAAACATTCAGGAATAGATACACACTTGTTATACCAACAATGTCCGCACAAACACTGCAATTTACCAAACCCAAGGGTTAAGTTACCTGATTTTTCTATAACTATTTCCGGACAGATTACAAGTTTGTCTTACGGCAATTCCAAACTCAAACATCCTTACCTTTTTCTGGACTTAAATTCTTATATACTTCAAGGTCTGCCATTAAATTTGTAACTCGGGCATTATTGGCAAGCAGAATGGAAATTCTCCCTTCGGGAAAGGCTCAGTTTGATCTTCATGCCTTCAGAGCCAAGCAATCCTTGGAAGCACAGCCGAGCGCCGCTCCTCAGGATGAGCGAGGAAACCTCGGTGATCCACAGCACAGATCCGGAGGGGAGAGCCGGTCACGGCTCACGCTGGGGGAGCGCAGGCTGCGCGGAGCCGGCGGGGTCTGCCCGTGCTGCGGCTGCGGGGCGGCGCTGCTCCGGTATCCCCGCGCACGGCGCCGGGCACGGCACGCTCCGGGATCCACAAAGGGCTCCGGGCACCGCGCACGGCGCCGGGCACCGCGAGGGGCTCCGGGCTCGGCACGCTCCGGGCTCACAAAGAGCTCCGGGCTCCACAAAGGGCTCCGGGCACCGCGAGGGCTTCGGGCTCCGCAGGCGCTCCGGGCACCGCAAGGCGCTCCGGGCTCACAAAGGGCTCCGGGCTCCACAAAGGGCTCCGGGCACCGCGCACAGCGCCGGGCACGGCACGCGCCGGGCTCCACAAAGGGCTCCGGGCACCTCAAGGCGCTCCGGGCTCCGCAAGGGCTCCGGGCACCTCAAGGCGCTCCGGGCTCCGCAAGGGCTCCGGGCTCCGCAAGGGCTCCGGGCACCTCAAGGCGCTCCGGGCTCCGCAAGGGCTCCGGGCTCCGCAAGGGCTCCGGGCACCTCAAGGCGCTCCGGGCTCCGCAAGGGCTCCGGGCACCTCAAGGCAATCCGGGCTCCGCAAGGGCTCCGGGCACCTCAAGGCGCTCCGGGCTCGGAGCGCGGCCGGCCCCGGGCAGCGCAGGGACTCCCGCGGGCAGCGGGGCGAGGGGCGGGCAGGGAT
This sequence comes from Melozone crissalis, assembly GCF_028551555.1. Lineage (NCBI taxonomy): Eukaryota > Metazoa > Chordata > Aves > Passeriformes > Passerellidae > Melozone > Melozone crissalis. Next base: position 25,214,288 of record NW_026535812.1, on the reverse strand, counting down.
TACCACGCTCCGGCTCGGGAGCGGCGGAGTGACGCAGGCTGAATGCGGGAGGGGAAACCCGAGCCCGCTCCCGAGTAACCCCCGCATCTGCAGCCGGGGGGGAGAAACCCCCAGCACCTTTGTGAGCCTTTGCCCCGGCTCCGTGCCCCTCCTGCTGCCGCTGTCCCGCTGTCCCCGGCTCCGGGAACAGCCACCCTGCAGGGACGGGCACCTGCGGCACAATCGCACCCGGGTCGGGCTGTGCATCCCCGAGCAGGGCAAGGAGCGAGGAGCAGGAGTGCCCCGGGAGGGGCTGGGCACCAGCTCTGCCAGCAGCTACAGAAACCCCCCGTGCCCCTGGTGAAACCCTGGGCTGGTTTAAGGCATCCCGTGCTCCCGAAATCGGGCAATGTGGAACAATGGGCAGGGGCATTCAGACTTGCATAAATTGCACTTCCTTACAACGGAGCTCACAGGGCTGGAAAGCACGGCAAGAATGAAGTCAGCTCCACATACAATGCTTCACATCTTTCATTTATTGCATTTTCTAATTCTTTCCCTCTTCAGCTGGCTCTTCCACTGTGACATTTACATCAGCACACCAAAGGAATTCCCAGCTGTATTCCTAAACATTGGGACAGCAATAAAAGGGACAGACTTTGTCAAGCACAGGCCAGGAAAAAGTTACACGACAGACAACGTGACAGAGGAGGAAAACAAATAAAAACCACTCAAAAAAAACCACCCCTCATAGTTCCACATGCCTGCAGAACTTCAGTGGGATGGGAGACAAAATCCAAGTGGAGCTGACGTGTTTTACCTGCTGAGAAATCATCATTTCATAGCTGTTGGTAACACAGAGAGGCTTCCCACAGCCCCCACGACAGAGCTCAGCACTCTGTGGGTATCCATGGACCGTGTCCAGCACCCTGGGATGTGAAACGAGACCCCAGACCCAGTGCAGGATCTCCTGGCTGCTCAGCTGTGGCTCTGGGGGCACTGTCAGGAGGTGGCACAGGTCCCACTCTGAGGGGGGAGTGTCACCCATTGCCAGGCAGAGCAAGGGAAATGGGAAATGGGGTGGCCACGGCGTTACCCCAGCTCTGGGTCTCAGCCCACCACGCTCACGGCTGAAACCACCACTGTGGTGCCTCCAGACAGTCACCAGTGCATTGAAATTATGCAGTTCAACAACAAAAAATAAACTGTCGCTGCTGTACAGTTTAATTATTGATATATCAGATTGCACTTGATAATGTGTTAAATGCAAATTACTCACACTCCTACTGTTCTGTTAATTATAATACAAGCCACACACAAGCACCTTCAATGCCACAGCTGCTCTGTAAGAAACCTTACGCAATCACCAATACACTCTTCATTATTTTGTCTCCAAAATAAGCTTCCTTTTAAAACCAGACGTGCCTAAATGCTACATGTCTTTAGAAATTCAAGCATGTTATGTAGGTTAGAAGCACAAAACAAATGAAGATGTTATGTAATTTAGTTGACAGATGCCAAATGGTATAAGAAGACCTGTAGGTTTATCCAACTTCAAAAAACACTCCAAAATCAATCCCCATGACAACTCCTCAGTGTCAGGCCAGGTTTTGCACTGAATCCCAAGCCCTGTCAGTTGGCCCACACCTCACCAGGCTCAGATTACTGCACAGAGACACAGCCCTGCAAGTTCTACTGCAGAAATATCCATTTTCCAATAAATGAGAATATGATTTAACTAACAGTTTGGAAATTACAGCATCAGAGGAAGGTTCATTTTCTAGCTCATTGGGTTTTCCTTTATCACTGTCAAAATAGCTGGAAACCAGCACAAAGCCTAATTCTGGTAAAGAGCAAGAAAAGCTGATTAGGGAACTAACACCTCTTACAGGGAATAGATAATGTAATAAGGAGATAACAACATCTTCATAATCATCTTCCAAGTGTAATCTTAGATCTGAACTGTGAGACAATCTCCTTGTGAAAAGTCAGCCAGCAGCGAATAAAACTTTGTATCAGCTGCACAGAAAACTTGTCATTTTTATCAGACTAAAGCTTTTATCAACTCATCTATCGTTAATGAAGACATGGTTCTATGGAAAGCTGAGAAACACACAAAAATGAAAGGAGAAAAATACTTGGCATTAGAACACAAGGACCTGAAATATCGTCTGGAGACAGATCCCACATGAGACTCCACCTTTCATTAGCAGATGCAGAGACAGACACAGCTCTTGAACAAAGCAGAGAGAGTTTCTTCAGGCACTTCAGGCCCTTTTTAAACCTCAGTGGACTTGAATACATCAATTCCTTAACGCTCTTCTTGCAAACACGTTCCCATTTACATCTGTTTGTCTCAAGGAATGGATTGTGGATATTTCACATAGATCAGAACATGAGCCCAAACCCAAATTCCTGCACTCGTTCTGCTTTCCCAGCACCATTCTGAAGCAGATAAAAGGCCGCGTCCTGCCGCCCACAGCTGGCATCTGCAGCTGTGCCCCAGCCCTGCACGGGGCTCCAGCACAGCTAATTATTAATAGAGCACTGCCCGTAGCAAACATCAGGCCTGGAGGATTTGTGCAATCTGGCGAAGCTCCGGGACTGCTCCCCCAGAACTCTCGTGCTCCAATAACCAAAATGGGCCGTTTGACTGCATTAAAAAGGACAACAGAAGGCATTTTCTGTTCTCATTGGGCACGGAAGTCTGAGGCCATTGAAGCAAGGAGGGGCTCTCGGTGGTTTCCTCATCAGGATTTTGGACAGCCAAAGGCACCAGGATGTGCCCAACACAATTTAAGGACCTTCTGTGGTCACCTGTCAGGCTCAGACCCACTCACACCTCCCAGGGAATTCCCTTCCCAAGGTGAAACACAGCCTGCTCCAGCCCTGCTTCCCTCCAGCCAGAGGGTCCACACCAACCACCACAAGCTTTGGAGGGGGTTCATTCCCACAGATGGCCACAAGCATAAACGAATTCCAACAATCTTATGGAAAAAAAATAAAAAATATCAGAGTCAGTGAAAAAATAGGAATTACCTAGATGCAGTTTTGGCTGGGAGAGTACTTGCCTTGCTGACTGGGAGGCACTGGGAGCCACAGGAAGGGCTGCTCTGTACACTTTGGGTTTTTTCCCTTTGCATTTCCAGCCCCGACCATCGAGCAGCAAAGTTAAATGGATGTTTGCTCTGACAGCACAGCCATCCCTACACTGTTACTGCCAGCAAACAAACAAAACATGATGCACAGCTACAGCTTAAAACCCCTGCAAAAATAAAAAAATATCTCTTCTTCCAAGCCTAGAGGGATGCTGTACTTTGTATTTTGGAACTGCTCGCAAGAGGAAGGAAATGAAAGTGGGTTCATCAAATCCTCAAGGCTATTCCAAACATTCTAATTGCCTGTCTTCTCTGTTCTGCAGAAACTGCTAAAACAGCTCACCCCAGCCCCTGTCTCTGGTCTGTTATTCTCTGTGTGCACACACACTGCTGTATCTCACTGCTGCTGCTGCTGAGGAAAACTGACATTTTTGCTTCTGGGCAGATAAGACTCCCCAGAGTACAAGGCACAGCAGCAACCTCCACTTCTGTAACCAAAAATTTCAGACATAAACAGATAAGAATTTTAATATCCCGCAAATGCAGCCATTAGCAGCTTTTCTTAATAAAATTATAAAATGATGAGAGAGCCTTAGGCGATGTGGATGCACCCAGTACTTCATTACACACATGAATCTCAGTCATTATTTAAAGACAACCCACCAGAGCCCGTGGAAAGCCCCACAGCTGTGTACCAATACTGCTTGTGTACCAGCCTGCAAGTGTCCCAAAGCACCCCTAAACCCAGCAGAGAGCAGCCTGACCCATGGCCAGCAGCACCTCCTGAATGGAATGGGAGCTCTGCTGCTTGTAGCTGATGTTCACGGGACACAGGGATTGAATGGGACCACAGATAGTTTGCCAGCCTCATTTCCCACTAGTCAATACATTGCCTGCTAATCACATTTACAGCTTCAGAGCAAGAGCACAAATACAATGCTGCAACAATTTTCTCAAAACCTGTCAATCTCCCACTCAAAATACCTTAGTTTTTCCTGGGCCTGTTTCATACACTTGTGGGCAATTTTCAACTTGCTCTGGTGCCAAGTTCTCCCATCAGCTCCAATAAGCCTTTTCCTCTCTGAGCTTTCCCTTTGCAATGCACTCAGAGCCAGCAGTCACATCCCCTCTCAATCTTTGATTTCCCAAACTAAACAAGCCTGACTCCTTTCATCTTCCCTTCTGTACCTTCTCCCTGTTCCTGAGCTCCCCCTGCTCAAACTCTGCTGCCCAGAACTGCATTGGGCTGGGCCTTGTGGCACCAACACCTTCATCTTACTCCTGAGTGCTCAAAATTTCATCCTCCTTCAGCTGATCACAGAACCAGAGTGCTTTGGCTTGGAAGGGACCCTAAACTCACCTTGTTCCACCCCTGCATGGGCAGGGGCACCTTCCACTGCCCCAGGGTGCACCAGAGGTGGTGGCTGCCCCTGGATCCCTGGAAGTGTCCAAGGCCAGGTTGGAGCACCCTGGGGAAGTGTTCCAGGGATGTGACATCCCACACTAATGGGATTCTGCAGGGGCACTGCACTGCAACAGGGCTGCAGGCTCAGCCGGCTGCTTCTGCTGCAAACTGAGCCTCTGAGCCTTTTTTCCTTTTGGTTTTACTGGGGAGGTTTGGTTTTGTTGGTGGTCTTTTGGGTTTTTGGTTTTTTACATTAAACAATTAAACCACTCCCAATAGAGCTTCAGCATTTTTATTAATGCAGTCCACGAGTTCTTGCCTTTGAACTCCTCAGCAGCAGGTGAACAAATGGAACCCCATCTGCTCAGGTGCTTAAACTAATGCAGGTGCCACAAGGGTGTGAAGAAAACACCAGAGATGAGCACAGCCGGGCAGCAAAATTCCTCTTGTGCACCTCTGCTGACACTTCCAGTTCTCCTAAAGATCCTCCAGTGCTTTTTGAGAACACCAACTGGCCCTGTGGGGTGTTTTTACCTGGGCTGCCCCAAGGCGCTGCAGCTCCTCCAGCTCACAGGTTCAGTTCCAGACAATCACCCCAGACAGCCCTGGTGCCACTGACTGCCCCACTGCTCCCAGGGAGGGTGCATTGGTTAATGTGAGCAGCCCGAATTACCAGCACAGCCCTGGAGCCTGAATTATCAGCACTCCAGCCTCTCTGGAGCTCCAGAACACCATGCCAGTTCCTGGGACATCACACATCCTTACCCGTGCTGTGGGACTGTCACCTCTGTCACTGTCCAGGGGGAATTCAGCCCCTCCATACACTCAGAGGGAAAGGAACTGTCCTGCAGCGTCTTGCTTAGGTTAAAGGAGACAAATGGGAAGCCCTGGTGGATTCTCTCAGGGAAAAATAGTTAATCTTTTCTGATCATCAATCAAAGACAGATAAATTAGGCCATGAAATCTTTCTGGTCGAGGATTCCTGCTAATTATGCCCTGGGCTGCAGATGATTATCACTTTGCAGACTCATCCCTCAATAGCTGTTCATGGATTGCTGGACTCTGTGTGATGGATCATTATCCAGCCTGTGCACCATTAGCAGGATAAAGGCGAGGTGCTGCTCTGAGCTGAAACACACCTCAGGCCTCAGGGCACGGACCAGGCTCCTCTTTCACGGCTCTGGAGCGGCAGAGCTGCAAATCCACACCCCTGTGCCTGTTCCAGTCCCACACTGGTGCAGGAAAGCAGGGATTAACAGGCATCCACCAAAACACTGCCACAGTGCTCACTGGGTGAGCACGTCCCTTCCACAGGGTCAGAGGGAGCTCTGAAGGAACACGATCCCACCAAAACCAGTGGGACCACACGAGCGGCCTGATAAATGCCAGGAACAAATTCATTTCATTGGAGAAGCAGAGTGGTTCTGCCTGGAGATGACAGCACTCTCCCGCTAACACGAGTCCCAAGTGCAGCACACACATGAATTAATGTGACAACACCACTGTCAGGCTTACTTACAGAAAGTTATTAACATTCTTCTGGTGTCCCAAATAGGACTAGAAATGCTCGTGGGCAAGCAAAAAACAGTACAGGGTAAAATGGGGCTCTCTCTGAGAGCTGGCTTTCATTAGGAAGATTCACAGACTGACAAATGATTAATTCTCTCACTAAGCCATTAACTTCATCAATGGTGACATAACCACAGTGAAAAAAATGCAGATAGTTTGTTTTACAGTGGGCTGCAAACCTCTCCAGTCCTGACAAACACACTGAAAATGGAGCTGTATGCTCTCTAAGGAAAAAAAAATCACCTTTGCTTTGAATGAGACGAGTATTTCTCTCTTTAATTCAAAGCCATTCCATGCCTCTGTTATTAATAGTGCCATAAATCTGCCCCAGTGATGGGGTTTAATTACTGACCTCAAAGGGAATAAAGAACACAATGTGTGGGGGACCGGTGGCACCGGGGGATCGGTCAGACCTCGCCCGGGGGATATCGGTGGGACTGGGGGGGGATCGGTTGGATCCAGCCCCGGCAGCACCGGGGGGGTTCAGGGGGACCCGGGGGACGGTCCGACACTGGCAGATCCAGCCGGGCAGCCCCGGGGGAACTCATCCCCGACCACACCGGAGGGCATCGGTGGTACTGGAGGAATCGGTCAGACCCAGCCCCGGCAGCCCCGATGTGGATCGGTCGGAGCCAGTACCGGAGGGATCGGTCGGATCGGGGGGGATCGGTCGGAGCCGGTGCCAGGGGGATCGGTCGGGCCGGGGCACATCGGTCGGAGCCGGTACCGGGGGGATCGGAGCCGGTACCGGGGCACATCGATCGGAGCCGGTACCGGGGGGATCGGTCGGGCCGGGGCGCATCGGCCGGAGCCGGTACCGGGGCACATCGATCGGAGCCGGTACCGGGGGGATCGGTCGGGCCGGGGCGCATCGGCCGGAGCCGGTACCGGGGGCGGCGGTCCCGGAGCGCCCCCTGGCGGCGGCGGCGCAGCCCCGCCGTTCCCCGGTCGCTGCCGGGGGTCCCGCACGCCCCGAGCGCCCCCCGAGCGGAGCGGGCACGGCCGGGGCTCGGCCCCGCTCTGCCCGGAGCAGCGTCCCCAGGGGATACCCCGGGATACAGAATGCCGGGCACCGCCGGCAGCAGGAAACACCGACCGCCAGAATGCAGAATAACCGTAACTGCAGGAAACACCGACAGCCGAATGCAGAGTAACCATAACTGCAGGAAACACCGACAGCCAAATGCAGAATAACCGTAACTGCAGGAAACACCGACAGCCGAATGCAGAATAACCGTAACTGCAGGAAACACCGACAGCCGAATGCAGAGTAACCGTAACTGCAGGAAACACCGACAGCCGAATGCAGAGTAACCGTAACTGCAGGAAACACCGACAGCCGAATGCAGAGTAACCGTAACTGCAGGAAACACCGACAGCCGAATGCAGAGTAACCCAACTCACCGTGGAACACGCCGTTGTCCGCTAGGAAGTGCCGGCAGTACTGCAGGCTGCTCTTCTTATCCAGACTCCAGTAACTCATCGTGAGGCAGATTCCCGCTCACCATCAAAGGCTCTGACCCTGCAAGGGAAACGAGAATGGGTAACTGCGGCTTAATTTACAAACAATGTCCCCAACTCCTGCTGCCACTGTAGTTATTTGAGCCCTTCATGCAAAACGTTCCATTGGCTTCACACAAAACAAAGGAAGTTCTTCACTCTCCAAACGTGTCCATCCCCACGGACACATCACCTGGATGGAGGCAGAGCTGTGCTGCACTGGTGCCACCAGCCAGCACCTCCCCGGGTGCTGCAGGGAGCAATGGGCACCTCTGTCACCTCTGTCACCACCCCCCGAGCCAGCCCAGGCCACTGTGGGGCCTGGAGACACGATCAATTTAATCCATTCAGTGATGCTGTCCCATATTTAACAGGCTACAGACACATCCCACAGCACCACAGGACTATAAATCCTCCCCAAGTGAAGGTTACAGTGATTAAAGAGGTGACTCAGAGGTAATCACCCCCTGACTTTGAGACCAGAGCAGAGTTAGGAGAACACAGGGCCCTGTGCCCTTGCCCTTGGCTGACATTGGCCCGAGGCACTCAGAAATCGCCCATGGATGGGCAGCTTGAGCCTGGGCAGGAGCACTTACATCAGCCACCCAAAATTAACACTGACGGCTGCAGGCGGACACACCAGCATTTCATACTTCTCTGAAGCCATGGAATTCCTAATCTCCTGTCCTGACACCAAATCCTTTCACTGGATCCTCCTTCTCCCTCTGCTATTTTATGAAGTTCAGGTTCTGGTTTCAGCACTCCAGACACCCCTTCCTGTTACAAGCCCACTTAGGTCTCCCATTTTATCTCCCTCCCACCTTCACTCTGGCCAACCCAGCTGCTTGCTCGCCCACACTTGGCACAAACAACTCCAACCGTCTTCATCCGAGCCATTCTAGCAGGATGTGAGGACACTGCCACCCAAATCTCCTCACTGAACCACTGCCAGGGGGCCTTAGTAACAAAGCCACCCCCAAATGCAGCCCCACAGCACATGAAGGGACACAGACCCATTTCATTCAAAACAACGAGGACAACAAATAACCTGAAATCCCAGCCAACAGGACTCCTCTGATCTTTAATGACCAATTTAGCCACAGTCCATTCCGGGGGTGCAGCCAGCTAACAAGGGAACAGAAGGACCCGGAGAACATTTCCCCTGTCCCTGTGCAGCCTCAGTGTCAATGCTGATGCTGATTTGAGAGCAATAGAGACCCACAGGGCAGTCCCAGTGTGACACCGCGCAGGAACAGCAGGGATGGGATGGGATGGGATGGGATGGGATGGGATGGGATGGGATGGGATGGGATGGGATGGGGTGGGATGGGATGGGGTGGGTGCTCTGCTGCAGGTGGGAGCCACAAACACCTGTGTGTGCTTTGCTCCATCCTAAAACGTCCCCAGGCTCCACCGAGGGTGTGTTTTGGGTATGTTGTTTACACTAAAGGCATGTTTTCCCAGCTTTGGAGGCCAAGCAGCAATACCCACTACCTATGCCTACATTTCCTGCTCTTTCACCCTCGCCACCCACCAGCTTTCCTTATAGCCTGCACGAAGGCCACTCTGCTTTACCTAGTTAGGCACAAGCTGTTGGTTACCTTTGAGGCACAGGAATAACACCACATCCAGCCTACAGCCAGGCTTTTCGCTTTAGGCTACAGGAGTCCAAGAGGCATGGTGCTTTAATTAAGGAAACCATATCAAATATTCACCCCCAAGAATTTGCACGCAATAGCAGCAGATCTTATCTCCCACACAGATCTCTCCCGTATCTCAGGGAGATTCACAGGGCGCTGTGGCTGTCCATCCCGCCCTGCAGTGCCTCTGAAAGAGCCCCTGAGCCCCCTGCCCTCCCTCTGTGACACAATCCTCCTTTGTTCTGGCACAAAGGTTCTCCCGGGCACATCGGGGATGAAGGCAGGCTCCCCGAGGGGCTGCATCAGCTGACACAAACATCCCGCAAGAAAACCTTCCCAAGAAACACCAGCGGTTCTCTGGATAGTGCTCAAAGTTATTTGCTTTACAGGGTTCCAGGAGAGCCCAGCCAAGATCATGCCTTACCCTACAGTACCAAAAAAACAGCAAACAAAATCCCAACCAACCCCACACTTGGGCCAGATACCATCGTTTCAAAGGAACACACACTTAGGAACTTAACTTATACAAATTTGCATCATTTCAATGCCGGAGAAAAAGAACATTCTGTCTATGCCACTGACTAAAATACAGGCTGTATCACTCGTATGTACCTGTATCACTTATTTTATACACGTAGAATAAACTATAAGAGTAAAAAGTGTCCATAAGTATATAATTAGGTTTAATTAGGACTGCAACAGCAAAACTATTTTGGCAAAAAGTTACCAAAATCCTGACGAGATATAAATCTGAGTTCAAAACCAGCTTGATAAAGCAGCCAATTCAGAGAGAGTTGAAAACACTCCTCACTTTTCCACTCTGCAGGTTTCTCAGCTTGGGGTATCATTTTCACAATAAGCAAATTCCTGCAGGTTCAGCCCTGAGCCTGCCAGATTCATTCCAAAAGGTAAAAGAGTTGGTGCTTCACTACCTGAGAGCAGAGATGCTAGTGCAGCGTGTCAGGAATCCGCCTATTTGTATCTGGATAAAGTGTATGAATCTGGAAGCTGAGCAAGGTGTCCATTACGTGCTGTGCAGAAACACAGCACCTGGAGAGAGCTGCATCTGCTATTTCAGCTGATTCATTTCCATTAAACCTGTCGGCTGCCTTATTTTTGTGCTTTGAGCACTGTGTTCCATGAGAGACACTTTTCCACAGGCTTTGATTAGTTGTACAGAGCTGTACTTCACAAGAGAGTTATTAATGGAAGGATACTTCCATTAATAACTTGAGCAGTATCAGTTAACTGGTATTGCTTGTTATTAATAGAAGTAAGCTGGTATTGCTCAAAGTTGGATACAAGGAATAAGTTAACTTTTAGGTTAACTTATATTCCTGTGTGCACACACGAATAAACAGTGCAGATACAGATGAGATGAATGGATATGATCCTCTTATGTGTACCTGCACACCACAGCTGCAGCACCAGGGATCACTCCTGAGGGCAGGGCAGGCATGGACACCGGCACTTCCCTCGGACCAAACCACAGCTCCACTTTCAGAGCTCAGATCTACCCAGTGAACACACATGGGAGGTATGACTTATAAAAAGCTGATTCTTTTCCTTCACCCCAAATGGTGTATAAAGTTCATGTTCCTGGTAATTAAAGGAAAGTCCGGAAAACACTGAATATTAAGCAGGCTACTGATTTTGGAAGCTTGTGCCCATTAATGACAAATTTCAGCATGAAAAATAGTTCAGAGATACTGGACTCTCCAATTGACATAAAGGCAAAGCATAACAAATTAATAATATTAATTTTTAAAAAGGTAAGAAATGAGAAGAGCAATCCAGAGTCACACAAAGGCCACCCCAAGTGTGTGGTGGAAACAATGCTGCGATGGAAATGATGCTGTGGTGGCCCAGCTATGGCCAGAGCCCTCTGATGAGCTTTGGAGATCTCAGTGTGGGAGGGAGCACAGACCATCTGGCTGGCACTGGGCAGCAGGAACAGAGTCCAGAGAGAAAGGCTGGGCTTTGGTGTGGCAGCTGGGACGGTGGTGGGGGCACGCAGCACCTCTGATGACACCACCTCGTGTGGGCAGCCACCTCCCAGCCGCTGCAAACAGAAAATAAACACCAAAGGACAAATGCCACTTTGAGCTTCCCCTGCAGAATCCTGAAGTGGTATTGAAAACCCAAGCAATTCAGCTTCACTGCAAACCTTCAGTGGTATTAGAAGGGAGGAAGTGAAGTGGTTTATCTTCAGTGTGAGAATAAGCAAGAGATTCGCTTGCTCTCCTCAGGAGCAGAGCGAGGGCTGCCCACAGGGGATCACTGGGTTTTCCCCACAGTTTCTTAGCTCGATGAAGAAATGTTCCCCACCAAGCTGTGCATCATTTGCCAAGGTGCCATCAGCCTCAGCACCTGGGCAAGCACACAGACATTTCTCCAGGACAAGCCCCAGAGCTCAGCTCTTGGTTACACTGGGATTAGGAATAACAGCACTGGCCAGAGGGAGAGAGGTTTGTTTGCATTTCTGTTCACACCACAACATGCACCCAGGGAACTCCATCCCTCCCCAGCTGCCTTTCCCTGGACCTTATTAAAACGCGCTGCAGGCTCCCTCCTGGTTAATCAGTAGCCACCAACAGGAACTTCCCAGTCCAGGTTTTTACTTTCTAACCAAAGTGACAACTCTGGTAGAACAGCTCTCAAACTTCAGAGACCAGTTCTGCACAACAGGGGCCGGGTTTTTTGAAACAGTACCCACAAGCCAAAGAAGTCCTTGGATGAAAAGCTTAGCCACAGTTAGACCTAAAAAGCACAAATCTGAAGAGATTATAAAAGCCTAATATGACAATATTCCATGGGGCATCCACCCATCTGCAGTCTTGGGCTTCTTATTCCACTAAGCCACTAAGAGTCACCCAAATATTGCTAAGCATTTAAGCTGGTCTAAATTCATGCAGATTTAGATTTAATTGTCACACAAGCCAGGCTCCAAGGGTTCCACACATCATCTGTGCAAATCTCCACTTCAATCAGAATCAAATATCATCATTCACTCAAAATAACTTGCATAAACATTGCTAAAGTTACACATATGGGAGCCAGGCAGAATAGGCAAGGCACACAAGATGGAAGAGCCATACTGCTGACTCAAAAATACATTTTTTCCAACAAATCGATATAATTTTCATACTTACAAAATTAAGTTTTACCTACCTACAGTATTAACTATGTCATTAATGCATGGATACTTTCAAGAGTTAAAATGTCTTGTATGAAACAAAAAGCTTAAAAAATATCCTCAGTGCTACAATCCCTTTTGAACAGCAAATATTTAACCATAAATATTTCCACCATGGAAAAAAACATCAGCAATGCTTAGCAGTAGAAAATAAAACCATCCAGTATGGGATCCTTTTCTTATTTCTCTAGGAAGTGGTTTGGAGGAACAAAAGCAGAGATTTTAGCTTGGTTTATTATTCTGACAGATGAGTTCCCTAATGAAATATGCCAAGGGGCCAGAACAGCTGTGCTGGCACCACGCTGGCAGCAAAGGTGTCTGAAGGGGCAAGCCAGAGCAGGAGCACAGGAACACGTCCTGTGGATTTCCCTGGGAGCCGCTGCAAACTCAGAATTCAGAGATGTGAAATCATCAAATTCAGAATTTAGAGATGTCTCATCAAAGGGGAAAGGTCTCAACAGAGTTTGGGATGCACATACTGCACTTGCATGCTCTTAGGTAGATGAGACTTACTAAAAACGCAGATTTTTAGGAATTTTTACTGGGTTTAATCTGGCATTTTGGCTATTCCTCCAGTAGAACATGAACTACATCTTGCATGGCTCACCAGATGAGGACAGAGGCTCAGCCCAGCCCTGACTGCCCCGGTTTGGGGCCTGCTGGAGGACAAACCCGCAGGACTTGCTGTTCAGGAGCACGAGGAGCGGGCTGGGCTCCCTGCACAGCACCAGAGCAGGGCCTGGCACTCAATCCCCAGCCCCCAGCCCTGCAGGACACGGGGCTGAGCCCCCTGTGCCAAGGCTCCTCTACCTGTGCCAGCCCTGCCAGCCCCTGCTGCTCCTGGCCGCTCGTTCCCATGCAGCTTTTGTTCCCCCACTCCTTCTGGGAGCGTGAAAAGCGTGTGTCAGCACTCCTTGCTGCCGAGGAAGGCATTAGAAAGGATTTGAGCCCACTCCCCATGGCAACGGGCCCTGAAAGGGAATTAGCATTTGCTCCCCGTTCCTCGAGAAGCCTCGATGGAATTTGTTTTTCTCCTCTTTGAGGAATTACGTGCGGGAGGGCAGCGTGCTGCTGCCTCCAGGGTTCGGCAGGCACAGCTTCAGCTGGCACCTGCCTTGCACACCCTGCCCAGGGTAACTAACACTCACCCACCAGACGTGGGATGGGTAAATATCAGTGAGAGTTTTCCATGTTTGCCTTGCACAGACCTCAGTGCTCTGCGCACCTTTCTGCCAGCTCTGTACACCCATTCACCAATCCAAATCAGGTTTGGGTTCGCTGCACAGAGAGTTTCAAACTGCAAATGAATGCAGGGGTCGTTCTGTAAATGAAAATCTAAAATGTACAGAGACAACTCACAATGTGATAAACTGTGGAGATAAAATAGGACACCTGGAAAGGATTGTGGCAATGCAGCCATGTCCAAGGCATGGGCATGGATGACCTGCACCTTGTGTCCCTGGCCACCTACCAGGAGTGGGCATTTCACACCATAAGATCCTCTGTGCGGAACATCAATTAACACAGTTGGCAATTGCTAACATTCTTCCCTTTTTTTTTCACCTGTGGGTGGAAGAACAGCCAAGCAAAGACGGAGAAGCTGGTGGGGCTCAGCACTGCCTGGTGTGACCCACGCCATCCCAGCTGACACACCCCAGCCACACGCTGGGTCACACTCGGTGTGCAAAGGAACAGGAACTCCGTGTCAGCCCCAATAAATCACACCTGTAACAGAGCACACGCCACTCTGCACCACTGCCTGCCTGCACTTGAAGCTTCTTGCAAGCAGCCTTGAGTTACTTCGGCCTGAAGAGACTCACATGGGCACCTCATGCCAAGACCTGTAACACACACACCAAACACCCCTGGAGTGGTTTTACATCCTGCAGTGGTTGACTGAGCTTCCACCAGGGCACGTGGCATCCTCAGCACCCTGTGCCCTGCTTCTTCTAGCCCTGCAACAGGCGTCTGCTCCAAACTCTGCCCTCCTCTGCACTTCACTGTCCCCGGGGAACCTTTGTGAGCGCCCACCTGCAGTGTCAGACACCTCCTCGCACGGAGCATCCCCCAGCCTGCCTGGCCACCCCTCAGATCTGTGCTCCACAGCACTGGCAGCCCCCCAGGTACACCTGGCAGTCCTTCTGCAGGGTCAGATGGGCAGCAAAAGGCTCCAGAGTCAGGAGAGCAGAGGGAAGCTCAGACCTCTGCAGTAACAACAGTGCCCGCCGTGACCGTGGAGACTGGCACGAGAAAGCCACCTTTGTCACAGAAAACAGTTTTAGATTCCTAAAATAAACAACAAGGGAGGAAAACAAACCCGAAGGAGTGCACAAGCACACACAGCTCCCTGCTGCCCGTTAGACCAGTCTGGCACCAGCTGGGCTCCACCAGAATCACCTTCTGCTCCTGGGCTGGGAAACAAAACCAGACTGGTCACTGGCACAGCCCAGAGCCACGGGTTCAAACCAGTGAATCCACGGCCCAGGGAGCCCCTGGCTGCTGGCCAGTGCCTCTGACACCTCCCAGTGCAGCAGCCACGGCTGCAGAGCAGGCTCTGCATGTGCCGGGCATGAGGAAAACACCACCAAAGTGCTTGTAGAGCATCCTCAGTGCCACAGAGCCGAACTCATCTTGTGCAGCACCCTCAGTGCCACAGAGCCGAACTCATCTCGTGCAGCACCCTCAGTGCCACAGAGCCGAACTCATCTCGTGCAGCACCCTCACTGCAGCCCAGCACATCCGCAGCACCCAGGGTCACAATTTGGTTCCTGAGTTCCTTGAGTTCCTGTAAGAGCCCTCAGAGCAATCAGGCATCACAGTCTCACCTCCTCTGAAGGCACACGCAGAAAATGCCGTCCTGCTGCAGGCAGCACAGCACGTCTCCAGCAGACCTGGAAACAGACATTTGCTTTCCGAATTTGGAGAGTTGGTTTTTGTTTTGCCTTTCTTTTTTATTTTTTTTTTTTTTTAACATTCAGGCTTGTTTAAAGTTATTAAAGAGGCCAGAGCAAACAAACAAAACGAATCTGCACACCACCACACTACCCCACGTGGCTGTGCCACCAACGTTATCAATTTAAATTGAATTGGATCTTGGGTGACACCTTAGAAAAAAACGCAGCCTATTCAGATTTCATTAAAGGAAAACTGTTCCGTTTATAGAAAGATTATTTTATAGACCCAACAGAAACACACAGCCCAAAGCCTTTCCCAGAAACAAGGGGAAGCCAAATCTTGAACAGAGGACTAATTTTCGTTCTACATTTTGATGCTCATTAAACTGTTTTAGTGTCACGGGTATTTCTTGACAGTGTTTTAAATTACAGATCAGCTCATGCAAAGCTGGGAGCTGTTAATAGCGGGTGACCTCTCCTTTGCTTTTACGGAGTGAAAATTTTATTCTCCTTCTCAAATACCGGTGATTTTGATCAAAGTCATGGCGGGACACCCGCCTCAACGGCTGAAAGGACAGCGGCATTAAATCAATTCCCTAGGCAACCTCCCAAGCCGAGCCCCTTTTGTTAAAATAATGAGCTGTGCGCCACTTGATCCCAACCCACCAGCTGATCCCCGTTTTTATGGACAATAGGTAGCACAGAACCAGAAAGCACCCGTGAATGGATCATTTCCCACCAATCGTGCATCTTCAGCTGATAAAACTCAACATTTCTTTCTGTAACAGGCATTTTTTAATGTAGGAAAAGAGCATCCTTCAGAGTTAAAAACAGATTTTATAAAAGTAGCGCTCTCAAACTTATTGCAGGGAGCCGAAGCTTAAAGAACCAGGAAGACTTTTTAGCACTCGGCTGCCTCTCTCCTCCCAAAAAGCCTGGATTTTCTTTCCAATCGCACATTATCTTAACTCAGGTGCCTCACTGCAGGGTTGAACCCTACCTCTCTTTTCAGTACTGTTACCTGCAATTATTCTTTCACATTTCAGAGCAAACACCTTAACTTTTCTTTCATTTCCTAAGTTTTGCAACACGAGGGCCAGAAGTCCCAAGGCCAAGTAAAGCAGGAGGGCCCCCTGAAAACAGGCAAACATTGTGTTTTATAACTCAGGAGTTAAAGCACACTCTAAACAAAGAGCCTATGACTGCTCCATCAGATAAGGCTTATATCTTTCTCCCTGGAATTTAATAACACTTCTTCTAAAACACTTTTTGGCCAGCTGGCGTTGGAGTTCCCAGAATTGCACAGAGCGGCTGAATCACAACAAAACGTGCATGGAGTTTAATTCCTACCTCATTGTAGTTCATTTAAAAAATGGTTTGTGGAGTAGGCAATAAGAAATAAGGTATTTTCACGGAGGACTCAATCCAGCAAGAGGTTTGATTACAAGCACCGTCCCAGCCCCTTCCAGGTGGGGACAGGCGCTCCCACTGCTGTCCTGCGCTGCTCAGGGGGGTCGCGATTTTCCACCGAGCCTCGCTGCACACGGGCTGGGCAGGGCTGGGCTGGGCTGGGGCGATCCGAGCGGCTGCGGCTCGCTCCGGTTTCCGTGCCCGCGGCCCAGGTGCTGCCCTGGCACCGCCGCGGGGCAGCGCCGCCCGGCACATGGCGAGCGGGGCAGAGAGCGGCTGGAGCTCAGCCCGGCGATCTCCCCGTGCCCAGCAGCACAAACACGGCCGAGGCACGGCGGCGGCTCCCGGGGAGCCCCGGAGCGGCGGCTCCGCACGGCGAGCGCTCGGGGCACACGGATCCCGTCTGAACGGGCTGAGAAGGAACTCCAGCTCGCAAACCCCCACCTCAACCCCGGCCGCGAGCACCGGGAGAAACCGGCACCAACCGCGTGGGAAAGCCCAGCGGAGGCTCGCAGGGACGCAGTCCCGTCCCGCCAGGAGTGCCCGCGGGGCCGCGCACGGGGTCGGGGCTCGGGGATCCCGTCCGCCCTCACTCACTCACCGTGACCGCCGCGGTGGGCTCGGTCCGGTCCGGTCCGGTTCGGTGCTGTGCTGTGCCTCGCCGCCCCGGCCGCACGCACAGCCCCAGCCCGGTGCGGGTGCTCAACCTGCTCCGTTCAAACCCCAGCGCTGCCGCCCGCCCCGCCCGGCCCGGCCCGGCGCGGCCCGCCCCCGCCGCGGGCCCTGCCGAAACCCGGAGCGGCCCTGGAGCGGAGCGGAGCGTCCCGTCCTGTCCCGTCCGCCCGGGAGCGCCTGCGGCGGCCCGAGCCGTGATCCAGCCCCGGTGTTGCCGCGGCCCCGGGCCCGTTCAACCTGCTCCATTGCTCCATTGTGTGTGCGCTGCGAGCGGCGGGGCAGCGGCGCCCGCTCCCCTCAGCGCCGCCGGGACTGAGCCCCCCGAGCCACTCCCCTCAGCGCTGCCCAGCCGGGACTGAGCCCCCCGGTCCTCTCCCCTCTGCCCAGCCGGTACTGAGCCCCCCGGTCCGCTCCCCTCCGTAGCGCCCAGCCGGGACTGAGCCCCCCGAGCCGCTCCCTTCCGCACCATCGGGACTGAGCCCCCCGGTCCGCTCCCCTCAGCACCGCGGGGACTGAGCCCCCCGGTCCGCTCCCCTCTGCCCAGCCGGTACTGAGCCCCCCGGTCCGCTCCCCTCCGCACCATCGGGACTGAGCCCCCCGGTCCTCTCCCCTCAGCACCATCGGGACTGAGCCCCCCGGTCCGCTCCCCTCCGCACCATCGGGACTGAGCCCCCCGATCCGTTCCCGTCAGCCCAGCCGGTACTGAGCCCCCCGGTCCGCTCCCCTCCGCACCATCGGGACTGAGCCCCCCGGTCCGCTCCCCTCAGCACCATCGGGACTGAGCCCCCCGATCCGCTCCCCTCAGCGCTGCCCAGCCGGGACTGAGCCCCCCGAGCCGCTCCCCTCCGCACCATCGGGACTGAGTCCCCCGGTCCTCTCCCCTCAGCACCGCGGGGACTGAGCCCCCCGGTCCGCTCCCCTCTGCCCAGCCGGGACTGAGCCCCCCGGTCCGCTCCCCTCCGCACCATCGGGACTGAGCCCCCCGGTCCTCTCCCCTCAGCACCATCGGGACTGAGCCCCCCGGTCCGCTCCCCTCCGCACCATCGGGACTGAGCCCCCCGATCCGTTCCCGTCAGCCCAGCCGGTACTGAGCCCCCCGGTCCGCTCCCCTCCGCACCATCGGGACTGAGCCCCCCGGTCCGCTCCCCTCAGCACCATCGGGACTGAGCCCCCCGGTCGCTCCCGTAGCGCTGCCCCCCGCCCGGCCGGCAGAGTCTCCTCCCGCGGGACTCACCGAGCTCCCCGTGGGGAGCGGTGCCGGTGGGACGCGATGGGAACAGAGCGAGAAGAGGCCCCTCGGGGCGGCCCCTCGCCCAGCGGGTGCCATGGAGACCCCCGGCCCTCCCACCCCACCCCGCCGTGGCAGGGACACCTTCCGCTGTCCCAGGCTGCTCCAAACCCTGTCCAACCTGGCCTCAGATACTTCCAGGGAAGGGGCAGCCGCAGCTCCTCTGGACACCCTGTGTAAGGGCTTCACCACCCTCTGAGTAAAACAATTCTTAAATCCGATCTAAACCGATCTCCCTTCGTTTAAAGCCCTTCCCCGTTGTCCTGTGACAACAGCCCTGCTCAGAAGTTTGTTCCCGAAGGAAGCAAAGAGCAGCCCGGTGCCCGCGCTGCCGGTGGGCTCCGAGGGGCCGGGGGTGTTTATTGCCATTTGCCTGACATGCCACACCAGCAATAAAAAGTCTGTGCAGTGTCGGAGCTATTTTTCTTGGGCCATTTGGAGGCTGGGTCTCCCCTTTCACTGCCTGTGGTCTTTTGAAGATGTCGCATCGCTCACGGCACGAGGGCAAAGGCACAAGTGCTAAGCGTTGAACAGTTTAATTCTTGTCCCTATTCCCAGCCGCACAACTGCCTCCTCTGTTGGAAACCCTCTGCTGGGCATGCCGCGGGTGAAGGGAGGGATGGAGCTGCCGAGGGGGTTTGTGTAGGGGAGAAAACGCTGCTTCTCCCCCAGCCAGCTACAGAGATATTTGTCTGTGCTCCTATTACTGCTTTTCCAATAGCCTGGCCTCCCACAGAGACAGGATCTGCAACCTCTCAAGCCCTGCACAGATGGGAAGCACAGCTTTGAACTGGATTGGGCTCTTTCTGAGGGGGGAGGGTGTGCTGGTGGGTTGGGGTTTTTTTTAAAGATAAGCCCTGCGTGATAAGGAAAACAGCACTAACAAACAATTACAGGACCTGACCCTCAAGAAATCATTTGTCACTGCTACCCCAAATCCATGTGAGAGAACAACACACTGTTCACATTCGCCCACACCTCACCTCTGCTTGCTAGAAATGTAGCATGTGGCTTTCTGAGACTTTTCTCTCAGCTTTACAGTGGATTTTTGTGATAAATCCTCCTGTGACTCATCTACAGAACAGAAGTGCAAAGTCCAGAATTATATTTAATTATTACAGAAAATAAATCATCAGTGTACAATTATGCCCAGCTTGGAAAAGCTCATCTTACTTCCCAGACACAGGAACACCATAAACCCCCAGAAGTGGATTGTTGCTGAGCCTGAATGTGCACTTTGGGGTTAAAAATCAAGAGCTTTGCTCTGGAGGGTGCCACATTCAATCCCAAATCCCTTGGGTGTGATGAGTTTCAGATCCAGGAACCACGGTGGTGGCTGGCTCAGCCCTCTGCTGTCTTATGCACAAACCCAGGATGTCACTTTTGTCATTTTCCATTTCCAAACGGGCACAGACACCTGGTTTGCTGCCCCGGAGCTGCCTCCCCTCTCCCACACGGGGTTCCAACACTGCCGGTATTTATTTCATGGCTCGCTGCTCCCTAGCACCAGCCCCACCCTGGCAGGACCAGGAACAAAAGGACTAAAGCACCACTAACATCTATTCTTACCCAAGGAAACTGGATTTTTTTAGGGATCTCAAGAGTCACAACTTCGTCCTGAAGTCAGCAGAGAAAATGCTGATGTAGCAACTAATTGCCAGATAAGCAGTGCTCAATTATTAAGGTTTTATGTACCACACGCTTCTACCCAGTGTTTCATTGGAAAGCAATCACACAGAAAGAAAGAAAATTTGTAAAACACTTCACTTTAAATAAATATTTGGACTGTGGGAGGTTAAACAAAAGTCAAGTTGTATAAAACATGTAACAATGAACTTGAGAAATTCAATCTTTATTCTGAGAATATTTACAACATAAATAATAATACACTCATATACTTAACATGTGTATCAAAAATAAAGTAAGAATTCAAGTTCTTAGCACAGCCTGATCCTCCTTGTCAAATTTCATGTTAAAGTTTTATGTTCATCTAATTTTAGATACAGAACCATCAGAAAAAAAAAAACCACAGGTTTTTCCTCTTCAAATGAAAGTTGTCTTTGAAATATTTGGATTCCTGACATTATATTCTTTGATACACCAAGTGCTGTTTTTCCCCTGAGGAACTTTAGTTATTACAACCTTATCAGCTTTTTAAGATCAACCATAACAAATCACCTTTTATATCACTAACAATGCAACCCATCACTCAAGATGAATGAGTTTTAAACCACAAATTTCACCAAAAAGTAGCATAAGAACAGAATTCAAACAAAAAGGTTGTGTTTAAAGGCATCCCACGAGCTTTGTAAAGGCCTGACTTGGGGTTTGTGTCTGGTGTGGGCTTGGCGGCAGCGGCACATTGCAGGGGTGTGAAGGGACCCTGCCCCGCAAACCTGCACTGGGCAGCACAGCCTGGAGGAGTTCAGCAGGTGGGAACTGGACAAGTAATTCAGGACATCACTGTGGAGAAGTCTGGCACCAGAACATTTTCACTGGCGGCCTGCACACTGCTACTAAACTTCAATCCTGTGTGGGTATGATAGGGGATGTATTCTAAATAACCATGAACTGGGGGTCATATTCTGTGTAACCATGACCTGGGGGTTTCCCTTCTGTGTAACCATGAACTGGGGGGTTTGTGTTTGAGACAGGGACCCTCAACATCACAGCACTGCTTGTGATCACAAACATACACCGATTCCCACGTGGGGAGCTGCATTCCCCACCTTTTCACCTCTCAGTGGAGCTTCTAAACCTGCTCACAAGCTGTTTCAGCCTCTGCAGGAATTTGTTGCTGCTTATGCGCTCCTGGATTCTCTCAGAGTAGCTCTGCTCCTTCCATATGCCTTTATTCTTCTTCACAGCCTTTAACTCAGCCCGGAGGAGCCGTTTGTGCAGTCTCCAGTAGAGGCGGGAGTGGTGAGGCAGCCCCTCAATCCGGGCTGCTCTGGCCAGCCCTTGTCTCAGCAGCTCTTCGTTCAAGCACATGCTGAAAAACCCACCCTGGAAAAACCACAATGAACAGGTATTCACCATTGAAACAGGGTTATTTGGGGTTTGGGGTGAATTCCCTTAAGAGGTACAAGGTTTACTCAAGGCTGTACCTACACTGTGGCAGGAGAAGTTAGAAGTGAAGAGGAATCCAAGTGACTTCAAACCCAACTCCATGCGAGGGTGGGCAGGCCTGGCACAGGTGCCCAGAGCAGCTGTGGCTGCCCCTGGGTCCCTGGCAGTGCCCAAGGCCAGGCTGGACATTGGGGCTGGGAGCACCTGGGACAATGGGAGGTGTCCCTGCCATGGGCTGGGACTGGATGGTCTGTAAGTCCCAATCCCAAACCATGCTGTGATTCTATAATGCAAGGCATTTGTGAGGGAACATTGGATAACAAACATTAGGCTAATCAGAACTACAGATGCCTTTTTGGCACTGGCAGAGAAACACATTCCTGCCATGAATCAGTCTGAAGAACTACTGCTCCTACAATCAGATTTGCAAATGCAACATTTAAAATTCACACCAAGGATGATAAATCATAAACAATAGCATTTGTTAAATGCACTGAGAGAAGTGTGTGACTGCAGTCACATCTAAAACCGCAGCTAAGAGCCAGTGTTTGTGTCTCTCACCTTATGGACCAGGACGAGGCAGTCCAGGGCCGAGCTGTCCCTGCCCAGGAGCTGGAACCACAGGGGCTGTTTGGGGAGCAGCTCCCGCTGCAGCCAGGCCGTGCCACCTGCAGCCAGCTCCACCCCGGCCAGGCGGATCAGCAGGAGCCCCTCTGGCTGCCCTGCAAGGGAGAGGACACGTCTGCTGCTGGGGCACAGCTCAGCCTTGCACACACCCTCCGCTGCCGGCAATGAATTGGTTCCTGTGCGCTAAAACAATCCCCTTTAGTTCCTCAAGGCAGACAGGAATTTAGCCTCATCTCTTCTTCAGGGAAAAGAAAATATCAATTCAAGGTTGCCTAATTCATAATTTGGATTATTGTGCATGCAAAGAAAAAGATCTGTTCCCGCTCTCAGTCCCTATCTTTCATCCACAGGGGCAGAAGCATCAGCACCTGCTGGTGTTTGCACAGCCAGTGTGAGTCACGCACTTGATGGACAGTTTGTTTCTGACAGAAAACTGTCCCCAAAAATCAGTCTCTGCAAATAAAAGCACAATCCCAACAGAGGCTTTTTGCCAGGAACGAGATGAGCTGTGCAAGCAGAAGCACTGCCTGAGTGCTTACTTCTGCTGCTGGAAAATATCACAGTAACTGTAAGGATTAACACAAACACTGTAGTGACAAACTCTCTGTCTCCTCACGTCTTTTATTTCCCAGTTTCCCACCTGCAAAGCACAGAAAGACCAAAAGGCAGAGCTGGAAATGTGCCTCAGCCCTTCCTCTCAAGCTTGCAGCCACTCTAAGAGCAGCACATTTCATTTCTGCCCTTGCTCTTCACGCTCTTTTGCTCATTACTCACATTTTCTCAGGATGGCTGAGATGAAAGGAATGCTGATGGGAATGTGCTCAACTTCCAGGCCCTTCTCTGTGATGTGATGTAATTTCCCTCTCAGTTTCACATTCTTTTCTACAAACTCCACAGGTATTTCCAAAGGATTTGTGAATTTCGTTGTCTATTAATGGAAGGAAGAGAAAGACAAAATTTTAAGAAAAAATACAGAGCAGTTACAGCCACACTAAATCCAATGTCTCAAAATAGTTTGGGAAATTCCACCTTTATTATTACACACCATGGGCAAGTAAATGTAGATATATATTTAATCAGCTGCAGAAGCTGGGCCAGCCTCTCCACACTTACCATTTTCCCTGTATTACAGGACTTGCAACGTCAGCACAGACATAAAAACCAGGTTTAGAGAAAGAACAGAAACTGCCATTTTTAGAGCAATGCCTATTGAAGTTCACTTGATTCCCCGAGAAAAGAGTGTTTTAGAAGCAGCCTGAATGGGGCTGGGAGAGGGGTGAAAGGAAGCCAGAGGACAGACACGCTGAAAACAAAGGCGGAGCAGGCAGGGCAGAAACAACCCCGCCTTTGAAACCAGGAGAGGGACAAAGGCAGGTGAACAGCCCTGAGAAGATCACAAGAAGATTAAATTTGATACTACAGCCTGGGAGGATCCAAAGGGGATGGTTATGTGATCACACAGCAAAACCAAGCTGAGCAGCAGCAAAGACTTGGGCTGTGGCACGGGAATGGAGCAGCCACAGGTCTGGGGTGAGGCAGAAGGACACGTGAGACCCCAAAAAATTAAGACTCCCAAAATTTAAGACACTGTAGGAGGCCTTATCAGAGCACTGACCTGCAGAGCTGTGAAACCCACTGAGCACTGCTGTACAACTGTGGGAAATAAACCCCCAAAACACCACAACTAAAGCTGTGCCTCCTGTGTGTCATTTATTCAGCAAAGCTCCCCCTCTGTGGCCCACAGAGAACACGGGAATTTGGGACCTTGCAGGCAGGAAACCTGGAGGGTTTTAGGAACAAAAGTTGTTCAAAGCCGATCTCATTTGCTCCACCAGCCAGGTTAATGCATTCACAGGCCCTTGGGTCAAAACCAACCAAAAAAAAAAAGACAGAGAAAAAGCATTCTGGCAACATTTGTAGTTCAGGTTTTCTGGTAGGATTTTTAAGTAAAAACACCACACAAATGTTCTCCTGTACTGTTTGGAATTGTTCAGGGGGAAGATGAAGGTAATTATGATTTTTTGAGCAGCTGGAACCCTGTGGGAGCACGGTGGCTGCTGCCTGTGGAATTTCAGCTTCTCCAGGAGTGAGCAGCGTGGTGTTAGCCCAGCGTGCCCTGACCATCCCGGCAGCGAGGGAACATCTGGGTGATTTTAAAACCATTCAGAAGCAGTTCTTCGTGTGAAGGACAGAGAATACCCGAGGCAAGCAGCTGTTTCAGCTGTGTTTGGACAAGGGAGGCTGCTCGAGCTGCAGTGGGACAGGCAAAGGGGTCATTACCCCTCCCAGGGGCCTCAGGAACAGCCGAGAACAAGGGACCCGTGGAGATGCCACAGGACAGCGATATCGCGTCCCTCGGGACCTGAATCAAACACTGCTGGCTTTTTTTCACTTGTTAATCAGTAGCTGTAGCAGGACCGTTATGATTAAGCAACCGCATTGTGAACCTTGCACGCTTGGCTAATCTTTAGTTTTAAGGAAAAGGGAAGACAATGCCAAGATGAATGGGCTGTCTGGGCGGGAGCCACCAGCCGTGGCTGAGCTGTGCCGGGAAAAAGGCAATTCCAGCAGGGGGACAGCGCGACTGCTGGGCACTGACCACTGACTACTGAGCACTGAGCACTGACCATCAGACACTGACCGCTGAGCACTGAGCACTGACCGCTGACCACTGAGCACTGACCATCAGCCACTGACCGCTGAGCACTGACTGCTGACCACTGAGCACTGACCATCAGCCACTGACCGCTGAGCACTGAGCACTGACCGCTGACCACTGAGCACTGACCATCAGCCACTGACCGCTGAGCACTGAGCACTGAGCACTGACCATCAGACACTGACCGCTGAGCACTGACTGCTGACCACTGAGCACTGACCGCTGAGCACTGAGCACTGACCATCAGCCACTGACCGCTGAGCACTGAGCACTGACCATCAGACACTGACCGCTGAGCACTGAGCACTGAGCACTGACCATCAGACACTGACCGCTGAGCACTGACCGCTGACCACTGAGCACTGACCATCAGACACTGACCACTGAGCACTGACCACCCGGGCCAGAGGGACCCCGCGCTCCGGCGGAGGGAAGGGCTGGGGCTGATCAGCACGAGAAACGACAAACACAGCTGACACAGAAAGGGCTGAGTTGATAGAATTGACAGAAAAGTCACGGAATTTGTAAGCAGCGAATGTTGATGGTTTGTTAAAATATATAAATAATGTTAAGTACTGAGGAGTGGGCAGCCTTTCTCGGGAGCCTCCAGCTCCCGCTTTGCGCAAACCCGAACAAAACACGGGAACGCCGCGGGAACAGCCCCGGGCGGGACAGACAGGGCCGTGAGGCAGGGACGGGCACGGCAGGGCAGGGCAGGCCCGGCCCCTCCGCCGCGGGCCCGAGCGGCCGCGCCGGGCTGCCCCTGGTTCTGAGGGGCCGGGCCGGGCTGCCCCTGGTTCCGAGCGGCCGCGCCGGGCTGCCCCTGGTTCTGAGGGGCCGGGCCGGGCTGCCCCTGGCTCTGAGGGGCCAGGCCGGCCTGCCCCCCGTTCTGATCGGCCGCGCCGGGTTCTCCCGCATTCCCCGGGCCCGCGCCGGGCTGTCCCCGGTTCCGAGGGGCTGTGCCAGACTCTCCCCGGACCCTCGGGCCCGTGACAGGCGCTCCCCGCACCTGCTGGTTCTGAGCGGCCGTGCCGTGCTTCCCCCGCATCCCCCGGGCCCGTGCCTGGCTCTCCCGCATCCCCCGGGCCCGTGCCTGGCTCTCCCGCATCCCCCGGGCCCCTGCCTGGCACTCCCGCATCCCCCGGGCCCGTGCCTGGCTCTCCCGCATCCCCCGGGCCCGTGCCTGGCTCTCCCGCATCCCCCGGGCCCGTGCCGGGCTCTCCCGCATCCCCCGGGCCCGTGCCGGGCTCTCCCGCATCCCCCGGGCCCGTGCCTGGCTCTCCCGCATCCCCCGGGCCCGTGCCGGGCTCTCCCGCATCCCCCGGGCCCGTGCCGGGCTCTCCCGCATCCCCCGGCCCCGCACTCACCACGCGGAGGCTGCGCGCCAGCAGCAGCACCCCGGCCACGGCCGCGCCGGTGATCAGGCCCTGCGGAGAGAACGGGGCTCAGCCGGGCCCAGCGGGCCCCCCCGGCCCGGTACCCGCCCAGCCCCGGTGCCCGCCCAGCCCCGGTACCCGCAGCAGCCCCAGGTGCGCGTCCACCCACTCGGAGAGCCGGGCCAGGGCCAGCGCGGCGCGCTCCGAGCCGCCGCCGCCCCGCTCCGACATCGCGGCGTGCCGAGCGCCCCCGCGGGAACGGGAAACGAACAGCGCCCGGCGCCGCCGTGCCACGGAGCGACACCGGCCCCGAGCAGCCCCGGCCGGGACACTGCCAGGGATCCAGGGACAGCCACAGCCTCCCTGGGTACCCTGTGCCAGGGCCTGCCCACCCTGCCAGGGAACAATTCCCAATCTCCCACCCATCCCTGCCCTCTGGCACTGGGAGCCATTCCCTGGGTCCTGTCCCTCCATTCCTGTCCCCAGTCCCTCTGCAGCTCTCCTGGAGCCCCTGCAGGCCCTGCCAGGGCTCTGAGCTCCTGAACTCTGCATTGAGCTCCTCAAACCTGTATCACACCTCCTCTGACACTTCAGATGCTCCTTTCCTCTTGGCACTTCAATTTTGTTTGATTTATTATTCTTGTTGGTTTGGGGATTGTTTTTTGTTTGTTTGTGTTTTTAATGTTAAAGATGTTTAAGTCTTTAAAGTACAAATTCTAATGTTAAAAAGAAAAACCACTTTTGAACAGAGTTGGTAGAAAAAAAGTAGCAAAATCAAAATTTTATGGGTGCCCTTCAGCAGCCTGCTGAGGGGCTGGTACAGCAGCAACATTTCCAATTTACAAAATAAGTACTTAAAAGCACTAATCCATAACTTGTTTCACCAGTTTGAAAAAGAACACAGTTATTTATTTCAGGTAACATATCTACTCCTACCTATTTGGAGTTTATGTGCAATTTTGATATTGTTGATTATCTAATTATTGATTGAGTTAATCCTTAACCCATCTTTATTAGTGACAAGTTTCACTGGCACCTTTAGAAATAGTGAAAAAAAAATTGCAAAGTAAAACCCAAATCTAATACACAGCAAATTTAATTTATCAGCTTGTGCACTTGATGTTTTTCCTCCCAATCAGAAAAGTTAAAACAACCCCTCTAGGTGTGCAAGATGTACTTCAATAAGCAGCCCACGGTTCCAGAGGGGACCCAGAACTGAAGTGCCTCACAGAGTTCATGCAGTGGAGCTGGCGGGACACGGACTGAAAGGGACAGACATAAATCTGATATATTTTTATGTTTTGTTCTCATGCAGAAGGGAAACTGGAAGACATTGTGCTTGGGCAGTAAGACCCATGTGATTTCACTCAGCACGAGTGGTTTTGCTGTGCCTGCAGCACACTGTGCGGTGTGTCCCTCCAGGGAGGGGACACACGACAGGAGGCAGTGCCCAGTGAAGCACGAGGTCACAGTGTCCTCTGCCAGTCCCCTCCTTACCCTGATGCCAAGGAGACCCTTTGTACACCCACCCACCCCCCAGTACCCCAGAGGTGGTACTGGGTCACTTTTCCCCCAAAACGCACAGTAGCAGAAGATCCCAAACCCCCTCCCAGCCCAGCCCCTCAAATAGTGACAAGAAACGTGGCAGGTGACCTCGTGCACCTTTGCAAGGGATGTTTAATAGTTTTCCTTTTCAATACCAGTGTTCCACATACCCCCAGCAGGGTCTGAGTGCCTCTCCAGCCCCTGTGGGTCCCTAAGGCACTCAGGAGGGAGCTCAGTGGGAGCAATCCAGCAGGGATGTTTCCAGCACGTGGCACCAGCAGTGAATTCTGCAGCAGCTCTGCCACAGGACCGTGCCCGTTGGATTGGATTGGATTGGATTGGTGTGAGGGTGAGTCCTGCACCAGCTCCCTGGAGTTTGGCACCTCTGTCATCACCACCTCACTCTTCTCACCCTGCCTGGGGGAACTCTCAGCGCTCCCACTGCTTTTGAGAATGAACATTCAAATTTCAGTAATACACTTTGGAAAACCAATGGATTTGCCTTCCCCTATCAACTCACCCCTTCCAAAGGCCCACGTGCCCTCCCTTGGGAAGCACCGCCAGCTGCAGCTGCAGGACTCAAGGCTCAGAGGATTGTGCGTTGTTCCAGCCCTACCTTACAGCCTTCTGCCGTCAAGAAATTACCTTGAACGTAAATCAAACTGCCTTGAAACAGCGGAAATAAATTAAACAAATGTAATTCGCTTATAAAAATAGTTTCTTATAAATCTTTAAAGCTTATAAAAGCCAGAAAATACATTTAAAAGAATCTCCGGAACATTTCATCCTTTGAGGCGCGGTTACAGTTCAGAAAGTGAGAAGAAGCAAAGCCCACAGACATCTCACACTGATCTTCCCACAAGGAATTCCACAGTACCACGCTTAACCTCCAGTCAGAATTCCTTGGGCATCCTTCCCCGGCTCAGCTGCCCTGTCAGATCATTTCTGTATGAAAATAAAAGCTGGCACTCAGCTGGCAATGCTGCTGCCTCTACAGCCACGGCACCAGGAGCTTTCCCAGAGGCGCCCTATGGAAGCAGCAGCTCTGGAGGCAGGGGTAGGCATGGGGCACGGAGGTGCTGCTTTGGCCATTCCTTTCTGAACTGCTGTGCTGTGGGGAGGGCAGTGGTGCCATGCACAGCCCTGCCTCGGCCACGCAGATCTCCCTGGCGTGGCACAGGACGCCGAGATTCCGGGGTGCTGATTATGGGGAACGTCTTTGTAATAAAACTAAAACCACCTGGCTGGTCCATCCAACACCTGAGTGCATCAATTGCTCCTCTTGCACTTCCACGAAGACTGTCCTTCGTCCTGCAGCTTTTTGAATTTTGGTCCGAGGAAGAACCACCAGGCAAAGCCCAGGATGACGCAGATGATGGACTCCACGTAGTACCCGTCCAGGGTGGTGACACAGGAGCCCCCAGCTGCTGTGCACAGCTGAAACAGAGCACAGGCAATGCACTGAGCACACAGGGGATGCACTGAGCACACAGGCAATGCACTGAGCACACAGGGAGTGCACTGAGCACACAGGGAGTGCACTGAGCACACAGGGAGTGCACTGAGCACACAGGCGATGCACTGAGCACACAGGGAATGCACTGAGCACACAGGCGATGCACTGAGCACACAGGCAATGCACTGAGCACACAGGGAGTGCACTGAGCACACAGGGAGTGCACTGAGCACACAGGCAATGCACTGAGCACACAGGGGATGCACTGAGCACACAGGGGATGCACTGAGCACACAGGGGATGCACTGAGCACACAGGCGATGCACTGAGCACACAGGCAATGCACTGAGCACACAGGGAGTGCACTGAGCACACAGGGGATGCACTGAGCACACAGGGAATGCACTGAGCACACAGGCGATGCACTGAGCACACAGGCGATGCACTGAGCACACAGGGAATGCACTGAGCACACAGGGAGTGCACTGAGCACACAGGGGATGCACTGAGCACACAGGGAATGCACTGAGCACACAGGCGATGCACTGAGCACACAGGCGATGCACTGAGCACACAGGGGATGCACTGAGCACACAGGGAGTGCACTGAGCACACAGGGAGTGCACTGAGCACACAGGGAGTGCACTGAGCACACAGGGGATGCACTGAGCACACAGGGAGTGCACTGAGCACACAGGGAATGCACTGAGCACACAGGGGATGCACTGAGCACACAGGGGATGCACTGAGCACACAGGGGATGCACTGAGCACACAGGGAGTGCACTGAGCACACAGGGGATGCACTGAGCACACAGGCAATGCACTGAGCACACAGGGGATGCACTGAGCACACAGGGAGTGCACTGAGCACACAGGGAGTGCACTGAGCACACAGGGGATGCACTGAGCACACAGGGAATGCACTGAGCACACAGGCAATGCACTGAGCACACAGGGGATGCACTGAGCACACAGGGGATGCACTGAGCACACAGGGAATGCACTGAGCACACAGGGGATGCACTGAGCACACAGGGAATGCACTGAGCACACAGGGAGTGCACTGAGCACACAGGGAATGCACTGAGCACACAGGGAGTGCACTGAGCACTCCAGAGCTGTCTCCCTGCTCCTGGGCAGGAATAAATAGAGTTCTTTACTCTTTGTTTCTTATGCAGTTGGTCAGAGAGGCTTTTGAGCTTATCAGCAGCACGAAATGTAACAAAGTACCAAACCCGCCCTAAACACGTGGGAAATGGAGCACATCAGCCCAAAGGGCAAACTCCAGCAAACAGACACAGCCCCACTGTCCGTGCTGGCCTGCAGGTGCAACCACTGCCCCCAGCCTCACAGAGAAAGATGATTTTTTTCTCTAGCCATCTGGACTCCCCAGACCTGGAAATGTCCAAGGCCGGGTTGGACAGGGCTGGGAGCAAGCTGGGATAGTGGAAGGTGTGGCATTAGATGGGCTTTTAGGTCCTTCCAATCCAAACCATCCCATGGTTCTGTGTCTGGGAGAAACACACCCAGGATGGTTTTGAACTGGAAGACAAACACCCAGCATTCACAGGGTGATTGTACAGCCCGGGATTGTTTCTGCTATTGTTTGGCTTTCAACACTGCTCTAATCCCAGGATAAATCAACTCCCTGAGCTGAGGCTCTGCCAGCATCGTCATTATTCTGAGACATGTCAAAATCAGATTAGGAATAAGAAGGGAGTGGTGGTGGTGGAATGTCACCAACCAGGAGGATCAGAGGAGTGAGGTGAAGGAGGAGGAAGGACTCAAGCTCAGTAGAGGCTGAGACACAAGGAACCTAATTAGTGACAGGCTAATGAGTGAGAGGCTGGGAAAGCATCTGCTGCAGAAGCAGTTTCCCCTCTGCACCAACAAAAACTGCAACTCTAGTTCAGACAAGTCATGCTGGACTCCAGAACACTTTGATCATTTAGAGAACCTCCATTTCCTAGAGCATCCTGGCATTCAGGAGCGAAATAAAGCTCAGTCATGAGCACAAAACAAAAAAAGCCCCAAACATTTCTGCTCTTCAGCCATGTCAAATGTCTCATTTGCTGTGAGGAGGTGAATTTGAAATGCTGCTTTCCCAGCAGTTTTGTGTCCTGTTGTTTGATCTGTGTACAGCAAGTTCTTTGTTCTCTTCCACAGGGCTCCCAGAACTGGGCAGGCAGCCAGTCCCACTTGATTTCGTGGGGAAAGTGGACACCAAAATCAGAGAGCAGAGCAGCATCTTGGAGAAGGTATCAAGGCAGGCAGATAAGAAGCCTCCAGGGAGACAGGAGGAAGAAAAACCTGCCAGAGAAACAGAGGCCCTGGGGGAGGGACAGAGAGCCTGCCAAGGACAGAGCCCTTGACTCAAACCACAGCTACAGGCTCCTCACACTGCACAGAATGTGGCACCAGTCTGGTCCTTCTACTCCAGGTCAGCACGGGAACAAAGGGCTCACTACTGTGCAGCTGCAAACCCTGGGTAAGGGGTGCTTATTCAGAGTGCCCAGCTGCTGACAGCCTGGATTTTATCAGACAGGAGAATGAGCTCCATCAGTGGGAGTTCTGAACACAAGCTATACACTGTGAAGGTTCCCAAAAGAAGCCATTTAACAGACATTGAGCAGAGCCCCCCAGCCCCAGGCTCACCTCTGAGGCCCCTGCAGTGGCACAGGTGTGGCCCTGGGCCCCAGCACACTCCTTCACTGTCAGGGGGTCCACCAGCCACAGGGCCACCGTGGAGGGCCAGTTTCCCCCCAGGTTGGAGACGGTGTTGAGCAGGGTCATGTAGGTGCCCCCGATGAGCGGGTCGCTGACCTTGGCGTTGAAGGCCATGATGGCCACGTACATGCTGTACAGCGTGATCTGGGGACAGACAGACACAGACAGACAGACAGACAGACAGGGCTGAAACCCCCAGCACAGCCCTGAGCTCAGCAGCACTGACTGGAAACGATCCCAGCAGCAGCAGTTCCTCCTGCAGCCTGTCCCTGCGCTAACTCGGGGAGTGGCCTCGCTGCTTGTCTCAAGTCATGCTGCAACAGACCCAGCCTCACATGCACTGGCATGACTTGGGTTAGCAAACTGAAACACAACCAGCCAGCTAAAACAGCACCTAACACAACCCTTCTGCATTTGAAAATCACCTCTCAAGGCCCTGCATTCCAGTTCTGACCCACAGACCATGCTATATCAGGTGCTTTTTTCCAAGTCTTTGGATCAGATCCATTATGATATTCCTCCAATAAATGAGTTTTTTTCCTAGGACCAGGATCACATAACTTTGTTTGCACAACCATCAGCATGCCTACCGAGCTCAGGCACAGTTCTGGGGTTTCTCCAGCTCCTCTGTGCTTTTGAGCTTCTGGGTCTGGGGAAAAGGAATCTGGGGAACTATACCAGTCACAGAGAACTCAAAGCAGCTGCCAGATGATGTCCAATGGAGCAAAGGGAATAAGGAGGAATAACACTGGCAAGAGTTATTCTTGCAAGTGGATCCTTGGCAGCATTCCAGTGCTCTGCTTTGAGAAGTCAGTCCTGCCACACAGCACAGGTCAGGAGGGAGGGATTCCAGTGTGAGCCAGGACAGGACAGGGAAGAGCATTTCCCCTCCCCACACTGTGACTGTTACCTGGTGTAGAGCATAGCTCAGCACCACTGCAGCGTAGTAATAAACAGGAAATCCTCCTTCATGCTTTACTTTAGGAGCCCACCACACCAGGAAAGCAAATTCCAGGCCAAGCAGCAACCTGGAGGGATGAGAAAGATGATTTGTTATTCCAAGTAATCCTTCCCATGTGGTTCCTCAACACAAAGCAACCACTGAACAACCACAGAGACTACATTAAATTAGTTTAGATCCAAACAGTTCCACCTATTTCCATCTCAGAACTAGATATCAAATATTTGACAAGCAGTGACATTGCTAGTTAGGAGCAGGAGAGCACTGCTCTAATGGTGCTGTACATGCACACCCCATGCTTCCACACAGTGACACTGCATGAACCAGACAGTTCAACTCACTGTGACAATCCTGACACACTTCTCTGGACCTGGAAGTGAGAGTTACACACAAAACCCTACAGGTGATCTGAACACACAAACTGAGCACACTGTGTTCCACTGAAATGAGGCTTTACCTGTAAGGCATTGCTTTGTAGAAGGTGTTCAGGGGCTGGGGGCCCGCTGTGTATTTGCTGATAACCAGAGGCAAGATGATCTGCAGAGGAACCATTGGAACTGCCAGCAGAGCCAGGTGCTCTTTGGGGACTCCCTCCTCCACCAGTTTGAGTCCTGTTACAGCATCTGCTGCTGAAAACCCAATCTGCAATGTCAGGGAGACAAAATAAGCTGAGGAGAACAGGGAGTTTGGCTAGAAATTCAATTTACTCCCTATCACGTAAATTGAGAAATGGGATACAGAACACACTGTCACTGAAGTCACTTCTGCCCCGGATTTGATTTCCAGATTAGTTCTGCATGTTCTACACTTGACCACTCTTACTGTCATCACAGCCAAAACTATTCCAGGAACATTAAGCAGCACTGCCATTCACTCCTGTGCCTTCCCTGCTGCTGGCATCCTCAGTGTCCAACCAGGAGCCATGGAAACCCAGCTTGGACAGAGCCGGGGATTCTGAGCTAAAAACAAACATTTTCTGTCCTTTCAACTGCAGGCTACACAGCCTGTTTAAAAATGGACTTTACTTTAATGCCACACCGCCACCAAATTTCTCTTCAATGCTTGTGTCAAACACAAAAGCTCTCACAAAGCTTTTCTGCTGCACAGCCCTGCTCAGCACCATGAGATAACCCATTCTGCTTGAATTTCATGTGAAAATTCACAACTCTTGTGACAGCCAACAGCAAAACTAAGTTACATCCTGAGGACTCAGCAGCCTTCCAGACTCTGATGCCAGCATTTAACAATTCTTACGTGTATTTACTTACTTTTGAAGTGAGGATCAGGAGACAGAAAGTAAGAACTGCTGGCATCTTGATTATTGAGAATAGCAGCCTGTATGTGTCAGTGATGCCCTTTGTTTCTTCCTTTGCTGGTATTAGCTCCTCGTTTTCCTTTTTCAAGAAGGCAACCAATGTAGTGGTAACTAAGAAGACAGCTCCCCAGAAAAACAGGAAATCTGGAGGGGAAAATAAAATAAAATAAAATAAAATAAAATAAAATAAAATAAAATAAAATAAAATAAAAATTTCTTTGTAGCAGCCATGATTGACAGTTGTAGAATGTAAACCTAATAATCAATGTGGAATAAAAACAAGCAGCAAAAGCAAACCACAAGCACAGAGCTACATCCAGTGAGTGACACAGCTGTGCCCTCCTCTGCAAGGAGGTGATGCTGGAGCTGAGGCAGAGGAGCAGCAGCAAACCAGGTCACCTCCCTGCTGTTTGCTGGGTTATTACCACAGTGAGCATGCTGGAGGAGGAACAGAGGCAAAAATGAACGTGTTGAAGGATTACACACACAGCCACTGCAGGCTGATAAAGGAGGAAAACCACATGTAATCGTTAGAAAACAGGGAAGAACCTCCAGAGGCAGAACTCCTTCCCTGCTCCTCCCTTACCCTGCAGCCAGGGAAGCACTCTGTGCCTCAGCCCTACATCCCCATCTAACATCCATCTCCCACCTGCAGGAAACGGACATTTAGGAGGGTGAGGGTGGCCCCAGGAAAGTTTTTACAGAGTGGTAAGGAGTCCTCAGATTTACGTGGCTGAAGTGGATCCTTGGCAGCATTCCCGTGCTCTGCTTTAAGCAGATCAGTATCTGCTAAATCATGGATGTGGGGCAGCAAAAAGCCACCAAGAGAGTACTTTCTGACTGAGTGAATGGCCAGGTCAAGATCATCCTATCCTGTGCCTCTAGGGCAGGGGCAGGAAAGAACTCAGCCTGTGCCTCTAGGACAGAAGCAGCATAAAGAACTCAGCCTGTGCAAGAAGCAGCCTTTATTCTTCCTGGTCAGGAGCAGCCCCAGCAGCCTCCAGGAAAGCCAGCAGGAGCAGCCAGGGCTGGTGAAAGGGCAGAGACAAAGGTTTGGTCAATCATTGCCCGCTTCTCCAGCACAGCAGGGAAGAAAACGTGCAAGGACTGCTCCAGGTGTGCCCCACCATTCCCATGTAACAGAAAAAAGGCTCCTCATGCCATTTCTGCTACTTTTCCCTTTCCTAAAATAAACATGACCTCACAAGCAACGCTGTCAGATTGCTCTCTCTTAAAAAACACAAGGTGCCCTGAGCAGACATTCTCAAGGAAGGATGCATTTTCTGAGAGTCTCACAAATCACAGCTGCTGGCTACAAAGGATGTAGAGGAGTTCTCTAATAATAACCCTGAGCATTATCACTGCAGTGAGAGACAGTGCAAGGATGGGGATAGAAATAGCTCTGAGCATCATCACATGAGTGCTCCTGATCAGGCCAGCCCTGTCAGCTGCAGCACAGCACTGCAGGGGCTGCATCAGCAACAAGGCAAAGCAAGAAAAAAGAAAAAAACCCACCATATATATATATATATAGTAGTTCAGACAAGAAAAACTGGGGTTTTTGAAGCTGTAGGCAGTTTACACAAAAATAAGGTACATTTCCTTTCAAATGCAAGGAACCTCACTAACAGGCTACAAGCAGAAGAACTTTGAATGAGAGTTTACATAAGGGATTTCAAGGACAAACTTTCTGGTGCCACCACTGCTGCTTCCCCCAGCCCTATTTTGTTTCTGCAGCTACCCTGCTAGTAACAAAACAAACCACTGAGATGGGGCAAGACAAGGTTTTCAACTAGATCAGGGATGGACCAGGCTGGAAAACAGCCTGAAGAAGGTACCCAGGTGGTGCAGGTACCCAGGATGCCAGGAGGAGGGGTGCTCCACAGTCCCTGGCACAGGGGACTTTAAGGGGCACCTTTGTCCTGTGTTCACTCTTTCCCTGTCCTTCCCTTTCCCTGGGCAAACCAGGCAGGAATCACAAACCCAGCCAGGGAGCTTCCCCTGCTCTTAAATAAACTGAAGCCACCTGAACAGCAAGTGCAAAATAAAGCCCTGGATGCACCAGGACAATCAGCCTACAGAAGGGTTTTTCCTGTTTCCTTCTCTGGCACTTCAGCCTGACACAGCCCAGCACAGCCTGCGCTTTGGTGAGTTTGATGATGGGTTTACATTTCTCCATATTATTTCCTGAGGTTAAGGAGAACAATGAATGCTGCTGCTGCTTCTCAACAACTCCAAGCTGACTCAGGATCATAGAATATCTTCAGCTGGGATGGACCCACAAGGATCACCCCAGCTCCTGGCCTGGCACAAGACAGCCCTGGCAGTGCTGCCCAAAGGCTCCTGGAGCTCTGGCAGCCTCGGGGCTGTGCCCATTCCCTGGGGAGCCTGGGCAGAGCCAGCACCCTCTGGGGAAGAACCTTCCCTGCTCCCCAAACTAACCCAGCTCCCTCGGGGTGCTGCCCTCTGTATCATGGAGTGGTGACTTGTTCTTTCCCTGGCACCGGGCTCAGCCTACAACAAAAGTGCTCAGAGATCTGAGCTGGCAGAGAACATTCACCTTTTCCAGCAGTGAAGTTTTCTGCTGCTTTACCTGCCCAAACCTGCTCATCACGAGCCCATTACAGCCAGGGCAAGGACAGTGAGCCCCTGTGCTCCTTGGTGAGCTGGCTCCTCCTGCTGCTCTCAGCTGCTCCAGGGAAACACCAAACTGTGCCACTCACACCACTGAGAAACAGACATTTCTTACAGTTTTACCACCTGGAAAACCATATCCTGCAACTACAGTGTCAGTTATTTGCTGTTCTTACTCCACCCATATCAATACTCCAGGGCAGGTTAAGGAGGTGGCATTGGTGCTGTTTGGGTTAGGGGATAATATCTTTTAAAAACAGCACTTTTGTAATACTAACAAACCCTTTATACAAACAGCCCTGAGGGGAAAAAGCCCCAACCAACCAAAACCCTGGGCAGTGAGGGAAGTAGAGCCAAGCCAGGCTGCCTGAACAGCAGTGGCTGCAAGTTGCATCAGCAGCAAAGACGTCAGTGTGCACTGCAGTGAGAGGATGGACACGGCAGCCCAGGAGCTGCACAGCCCCAGGGAAAGCCAGGAACCAGCTGGGACACTTGCAGGGCCACTCTGTGCTCCTTGGCACGGGCCAGGCCCAGGCTGGCAGCAGGGAGCACAGGGGAGGACTGGTTAGCAGGGTGAGAGCTGCAGAGACCAGGCAAGCACAGCAGTGTGGACACTGCTGTCCTGATTCATCCCTGAGGAAAGGGCAGGACAGAAAGCAAAGCTCCCCTTCACACAATTCCAGCCAGTTCTGGCATCCCTGATCTGAGATGGCTCAGGAAAGGCAATCAGTGTGAGACTGAGACCTTGGGAGATGCTCTTCGCTGCAGGGTCACCCTGAGGCTGCAGCCAGAATAATGGTGCCAGCGTTTCCTGTCCTCACTCAACCTTGCAACCAAACCAGCTGCACTTCAGCATCTCCAGGGTAATGCCCCTAACACCCACCAGCACACAGAACCTTTCTGAGAAAAATCCCAAACCCCAGCAAACAGAAACATCCCTCCACTGACAGCCAGTTATGCTTGGATTGCCACACTCCATTTAATTCACTAAAGAGAAAAAGCAAATCCCCCCCTAAAATAAGGCCTTCCTTCAGAAACTGGCTATATGCCCAACCCTGAACACTTTCACTTTTATTCTGTGAAAAATATCATATTGGAAGAATCTTTTTTTGTTTGTTTGTTTGATTCTTTCTTCTTCCCATATGGAGACTTTGGCTTGCTGTTCTTAAAGAGTAATCTAGTCCATGGCCATTAAACCAGGAGGAAAAAAAAAAAGAGTTCCTCCAAAGTGCTTAGGTCAGCCAAGATAATGACAAGGCAGGTTAAAGCCCAGCAAAATCTGAACTCCAGTGCATTTAGCAGAGGACTCTGCCAGCCTCCAAGCAGGCTGTGCTTTCCCACAGGGCAAGGGACACACCAAACCTGTTTGGTTCCCAGCATCAAACCACAGAGGGCTCCAGGCACAGGGAAGAAGCATCCTGAGGAAGATATAACCATTATCGTTAGGAAAAAATCCTTCCCTGGCAGGGTGGGCAGGCCCTGGCACAGGGTGCCCAGAGCAGCTGTGGCTGCCCCTGGATCCCTGGCAGTGCCCAAGGCCAGGCTGGACATTGGGGCTGGGAGCTCCCGGGGCAGTGGGAGGTGTCCCTGCCATGGGAATCCCTTTGGTCCCCTCCAAAGCAGCGCACTCCGGCTCTGTCCCGGCACACCGGGCGCACGCCCGGCCGTACCTGAGAGGGTGACGATGCCCCGCGGCTGCGGCTCGAAGCGCAGGTACTTGTTGCAGAAGGAGGCGGACTCCAGGGCCAGGAACAGCACGTTTCCCAGGAAGTAGCCGGCCGTCTGCCCCACCGAGTTGCAGGTGGAGGCGTAGCCCACGTTCTCCCGGGACAGCATGGTGAGCGCCCAGCCGTCCACCGCGATGTCCTGCGTGGCCGCCAGGAACTCGAAGAGGAAGAAGGTGACGGTGAGGGCCGCCACGTCGGGGCCGCGGCCGTGGCCGTCGCCCAGCAGCGCGTCCACCTGCGTGGACATGTAGATCATGAAGAGCCCCAGCACGTACTGCGTGGGCACCAGCCACGACTTGCGGCGGCCGAAGCCGCGCAGGTACACGGCGTCCACCAAGGGCGCCCACAGCAGCTTCAGGCTGAAGGGCCAGAAGACGAAGCTGAAGAAGGCCTGGTCGGTGTAGCTGGCGCTCTTGCTCTGCAGGATGAGCGGCACGCTGCCCGCCAGCCCCAGCGGGATGCCCTGCAGCACGTACAGCACCAGCAGCAGCAGGATGCTGCCCAGCTCCGCGCGGTACCCCCGCACCCGCCCCGGCGCCGGCAGCAGCGCCTCGGTGTCGCCGGGCAGCCCTTCGGGGGGCGGGTCGCCCGTCAGGTCCAGGCTGTGCTGGCGGGTGGCGGCGCGGCGCTGCCGGCCGCCCTCCTCGGCGGCGATGGCGGGCGCCATGTCCGGCACGGCCCGGCAGCGGCAGCGGCCCCGGCACGGGCGGGAACGGCCCGGAGCGGGCCCGGCGCCGCCGCCGCGCTGAGGGAACGGCCCCGCCCCGCGCCGGCCAGGCGTGGC
This sequence comes from Melozone crissalis, assembly GCF_028551555.1. NCBI lineage: Eukaryota > Metazoa > Chordata > Aves > Passeriformes > Passerellidae > Melozone > Melozone crissalis. The sequence goes on along the minus strand of NW_026535812.1, from coordinate 25,174,752 downwards.
TGCGTCCCATTGGTGCAATGGGAGTGACGTCATGTATGGCAACGCCCCCTGACCGTGATTGACGGGACAGGGGCAGCGGGAGCGGAACCGGGAACGGGAACCGGGATCATGGGTCGCATGCGGATCGGGATCATTGGAGCCTCCGTGCCCGGGAAAGGCTGAGGGAGCTGAGACTGTTCAGCCTCGAGAGGAACCCTCAGCCTTCGCTGTCCCTGTCTGTCCCTGGGTGCAGGGAGGGTCAGAGCTCTGCTCTGCCCAGGCTCTGCTCCGGAGACCCAGCAATGGCACCGGGACTGAGCCCAGGAAGTTCCACCTCGACAGGAAGAAGATCTTTGCTGCGAGCACTGTAACAGAGACCACAGAGCGTGTGGAGTCTCCGCACTGGGGATACTGCAGACCTGTCTGGACACAATCCTGTGCCATGTGCTCTGAGATAGCCCTGCTTGAATTGGCTTGAATGCCAATGTAAATAGAATTGTAAATGAATGACACATCCCAAAAGACAACATACCAGAAACCCCGACTTTGAACCAAACTTGTACATTTCTATCAGCCTCATGTCAGAATTGTTTGGAATCTGACAGCAGAATCAGAATTCCTTAACCAGAATTCCTTCATTCACTCCTTCCTTTATTCCTTTTATTTTCACTGATGTTCAGGGAAAGGCATCAAAACCGCCCCGGGACCGCTCCAGGAGGGTTCCACGGACGCAGTCACGTTCTCCGGTGTCCGCTGGGGAATTCACCCAGCAGGCACAGCAGGTTCAGTGTCCAAGGCCGGGATGGACCTGGTCGATGGAAGGTGTCCCTGCCCATGGCAGGGGTGGGACGGGATGGGCTTTAAGCTCCCAACGCAAAGCAGCCAGCGATCCCATGGTACCACAGGATGCTCACGCACAAACCCCACTCACTGCGGAGCTCTGATTGCCTTTATCCTGATAACAGAGCAAAATGTGCTGTCACACCCCAAAGCCCGCGGGGCGCGGGGCTCTCGGGCCGTGTCCCCGCCGCGTCCCCGGCCCGCCCCTGACCCCGCCGCCGCTCCTCCCCTTCCGCCGGAGCGGCCGTGCCGGGCGGCTCCTCCTCCCGCGGGCGGCATTAGCTCATCGGCCGCGGCTCCTCGCGGCCCTTTCTTCGCGCTGCCCGCCGCCCCCATGGCCCTGTGCAACGGGGACACCAAGGTCAGTGCTGCGGCCGCGGGGCGCGGGGCTGCGGCCCGGCCCGGCCCGCCCGGGCACATGGCGGGGCCCGCGGCCCGGGAGGGGAGCGGGACCGCCCGCGCTGCAGCCGCAGCCCCGGCTGCTCGCGGAGCGCTAATTCGTTAATTAACTGATTAAGCCCCCGAGCGGGGCTGTTCTAACCCTAACCCCGCCCGGCCGTGTCCCCGCTCGGAGCGGGGCCGGGGGCTCGGTTCATCCAGCGGCACGGGCAGGGCTCCCCGCCCCAGCACCGCCCGTGTCCCGCCGCGGCCCCGGGGACGGGGCGGCCGCGTGTCCGTGTGGGCCGGGCACAGCGGGGCACGGAGCGAGCCGTGCGCCGCGGGAACTTCTAGCGCTTTCTGATAATGCAACTTCCCACCGAGCTGCCTCCAGCCGCTGCTGTGGCGGGATAAAGGACTTGTTCTGGTTTCTTTATCGAGTTTGGGAAAATCCGTGTCTCGGGGGTTCGGGCGCTCGGCTCTGGGAGCCCGCTTGGTCCCCTGTGAGTTTCTGACACGCTTTCCCTTGGCCGTGTTTGCGACCTCCCCTCCTGGCCGGGGCTGCTCCTCTCCTCCCTCCTTCTCGGCTCCATATCTCGTTTGCAAGAAGCTGTGCCTCTGGAGGGGTTTTGTGTGCTCGCTTTGTCCCTGTGTGAGTGTTCTGGCCCGTTTTTCCCCGGCTATGGTCACAGGCTCCTTTCCTGGCCGGGGCTGCTCCTGGGGCTCCGGTTCTCCCTGGCCATGGGCTGTGCAGCTTCCATGGGGTGTGCAGCTCCGGTTCTCCTGGCCATGGGGTGTGCAGCTCCGGTTGTCCCTGGCCATGGGGTGTGCAGCTCCGGTTGTCCCTGGCCATGGGGTGTGCAGCTTCCATGGGGTGTGCAGCTCCGGTTCTCCCGGCCATGGGATGTGCAGCTCCGGTTCTCCTGGCCATGGGATGTGCAGCTCCGGTTGTCCCTGGCCATGGGGTGTGTAGCTCCGGTTCTCCTGGCCATGGGATGTGCAGCTCCGGTTGTCCCTGGCCATGGGGTGTGCAGCTCCGGTTGTCCCTGGCCATGGGATGTGCAGCTCCGGTTCTCCTGGCCATGGGATGTGCAGCTCCGGTTGTCCCTGGCCATGGGGTGTGTAGCTCCGGTTGTCCCTGGCCATGGGGTGTGCAGCTCCGGTTGTCCCTGGCCATGGGGTGTGCAGCTCAGTTCTCCCTGGCCATGGGGTGTGCAGCTCTGGCTCATCCTGCAGAGTGAGAGCAGATTGTGCAGGGCCCGGCTCCCTGCAGCCCACCCACACCTGCAGGACACACCTGTCTGCTAAAGCTTCCCTCATAGAAAGATTTGGGGGCTCTTGTCTTGGTCTTGGGGATGGCCTGAGTTTGAGGGAGCTGCTTTCCTGTTATGCTGTGAAATACGAGTGAGTATTCTTAGACCTGCTTAATTTCAATACCACAGGGAAACAGTTAAACGCTTGTAAAACCTGTGCTGGCCTGAAAGTGCGAGATCAAGGCTCCTGGTTTTGGTTTGTTCTGAGTTACCAGTGTGGGTGACAGCTCAGGGCCGGGGACTCGGACAGAGGAGCTGCTGCTTCTTTCCAGTAACCCAGAATGGGACTGGTCTGTATGGAAATGTGGTTTATAAATTGCATTAATGACCAACCTGCAAGTATGTGGGTGTGTGTAATGCTGAAAAATCCCCTGATTCTGTACAAGTGGGCTGCTAGGAGCTTGCACACTGAGTTTAAGGCACTAGGTAGGTGTGTGAGGAACAGGATCTGTGGTGTCTGTGGCTGGTAACCCAAGCCTGGTTCCAGGTCTACCTCAGCTCACTGGAGAACTCGGAATTATTTGGTTTTGACGCAGAAGAACGGCAGTGATGGAAGATTTTGTCTTCCAGCGTAGCTGAGGTGGTGGCATGAGGCTGGCAGCACAGCTGGGGTGACACACGGCTCAGGTGGCACCTTGGTGCCATGTCTCAGGTCTTTGGTGTTCAGGGTGACTTGTGATTTGAGTTAGCTGAGTAGAGACCTTCTTCTCTCGGTGTGCCCACGCTTTTAGCCCTGTTTTCAGCCCCGCTCTGAGACAGCAGCGTGGTGCCTGTGCCCTGTGCCACCTGGGACAGGTGTGAGAGCAGCTCCCACAGCCGGTCTCAAACCAGAGCGTTCTCCTGACTTTTGTGTGATAGAGCAGAGGACAAGGAGCTCTAGTTGTACCTGCACTGAGGGGAAAGGAGCTTTCATGGGAGGCTGTCAGCCCCGGCAGGAGGAGGTGCTGGCCCCATAAGCCCCGTCTGTCCCTGCAGGAGCTGGGCTGTCTGGTGTCCTCTAAATCTGCTGGCACACCCTGGTGTGCAGGGCTCAGCTGCCGTGCTGGCTGCTCAGGAACAGCATCTGCTCCTTTTGGGATTTCATCAAGTGACGTTTCCCCTGGTAAATTGGGGTTTAAAACCCCTAGCCTTGGAACTGTGCCCTTCTATAAGTGAAGCCTGTGATGACTATAAGATCCTGTGATGACTTTTCTGCCCTTTTTCCATTCCTCTTTTTGCCTGTGATTTGTGGTGGTGTGTGTTGGGCTTTCTTAATTCTGAACTCCCTTACAGTTCTGCTTGTCTGGTGAGTTCAGAGGAGTCTGGATTGCTGTCCTGCCTCTGCTGGGGTCTGAGGGAGGTGCAGGTTCAGGACACAGACCAAACCATGCTGCTTTAACAGTGCTCCTCAAGCTACTCCTGCTGTAACTTCAGCCTCTGTCTGTTTTCACACTCCTGTCTCACCCCAACCTGTTACTCATGCCCCCATTAGCCACACCTGCCTGCCCAAAGCATCTCGGGGTAGGGCGCTGAAAACCAGATTTATTTATTTATTAGCTACAGATGTGGATGCTTGGCTGTCAGTCCAGCTGAGCTGACACCAACAGTACCTTCTGTTTAGTCTTTTTTTGTGAGGAGGCTGCGGAGCTCTGGCCCTAAATGACACAACCTACTGCTCTGAAACACTTAAAGGCTTGAAATAAAAACACAGCACTGCCAGGAATAGTGTTTTCCCCAAGATGGGCTCAGGAAAGCATAAGGATGCTGGTCTGTCTGGCAAGAGCTGCTAATTTAGAAATTGCCAGGTGAAAATGGCCAGAATCACTCTGAAAGTGATTCCCTCCCTGCCCTGGAAGGGAGGACAGCCCTGGTGGCTCTGCCTCACTGGGGCTGAGGCTGCTGAAGTCTGCTCTGTTCCAGCATGTGCACTTTTTGTTGTGTAACCCAGGACTAAATGTCATTAAGAGCTCCCCATCAGGCAACTTGGCTGCCAGCTGAAGGGCAAAAATTAAACATCTGAGTTTAACCTGGATTTAGGCTTTTGAGGGATTTAGCACTATTTTTTCCCCCACTTATGTCCTTTAATTAAGATAAAACCTCTTGCAGCTGGTGTGAACTTTGGACATTTCCAGTGTGTTTGTTGGGAGGCTGTGTCCCAGCAGGGTGATGCTCTCCAGAATCACCTGTGGCTGCTCTGGGCTGAGTTCCTGCCCCAGGTGGACGTGGCTGAGCAGCAGTGATGGGAACACAGGCCAGTCCTGGCTTGGAGGTTCTGCTGGTTTGGAGCAGGCAGCAGAACCACTCCAGCCTGCCATCAGTAAAACTTGAAATGGAGCTCCAAGGTGTTTGGAGGCAGCATTTGCCAAAGTAAAACCCTTCCCAGTTTGTCCTTCACCAAGCTGCATTGGCACGGACAGGGTAAGCTTTAAGTTAGGGGAAGAACACCTTGACAGAATTCAGTTCTTTAGGCAGCAGATTTTTGGTGTTGAAGCATGGCTGTTGATTCTTCCTTAGAGATGTTCCTATAAGGACACTTCCATGGAATAGCTGCTCTCCTCACAAGTTTCCTTAATGAGGAAACTGGGCCTTGTGTATTTTAGCACTCTTTCAGGTTCGGCTGAAGTTGGGCAGGCAGTTCAGGCATGAGGGGCTCAGAGGGAGCCACTGCTTTGTCCTGACGTGCAGTCTGCTCAAATGCTGCGCACAAAATGTGTTGGTTTTTTTTTTTTGTTTTTTTTTTTTAATCATTTAGCAGGGACATTTGTTCTCAATTTCCCCTTCTTATTCTCTCCAGGAGGTAATGTCAAGTGAAGTTCAGCATACGAGCCAGCGTGACAGGGGGGAAAACATTTTTTGTTTGGTTTTGTGCTGTTTTGCCTGAGAAAAAGGGTGATGCTCTCAGTTCTCGTGGGCTGTGCTGGGGTTTGTGTGGAACTAGAAAATGGAAAAAGATGGAGAGGCTGCAGATGGTGATCAGGGCATATGAGCTCTTGCTTGTGGAAAGCTCTGCCTTCATTAGGTCATTAGCATTTTTCTTCCCTAATTTGTGCCCTGTTTGGTTTGGGGGGTGTCGTGTCTGTGTGTCTGCTTGGGGTGCATGATCTGTGCTGGTGTCCAGCACCTTTATCTCGCCAGTGCCTCAACTGCTCCTTATAACCTTTAAGATTTATTTTGGTTTTTTTGCATTTTGAAGTTTCTTGGCTGGTCTTTGTCATTTTTATCATAAATTAGCATAGCTAATTAGCAAAGCCTTGCACATGTTAGTTGTTAAAGTGATCTGGCTTAGTCAATGGGCTGTCAGTGTAAAGCCAGAGAAGGTTTAGGCTGGATATCAAGAGACATTTCCTGACAGAAACGTTTGTAAAGCATTCGAGGGGCTGCCCGGGGTAGTGATGGGGCCACCATCCCTGAGAGGTTCTGAAAATGTGTGCAAGCAGCACTTGAGGGCACGGTTCAGTGGTGACCACAGTGGTGGGGTTGGGTGGACAGCTGGACTCTGAGCACTCACAGGGGCTTTTGCCAGCCCTTGGTGACCCTGTGGGATTGCTGGGTGGCTGTGGGTGACCCCATGGGATTTCTGACCTGGGTATTGGTGGTTCCATGGGATTTCTAACGTGAATGTTGGTGATCCTGTAGGATTGCTGGTGTGCGTGGCTCTGTGGGATTTCTGACATGGGTGTCAGCGGTTCCATGGGATTTCCGACATGGGTGTTGGTGATTCTGTGGGATTGCTGAGGGGTGTGGGTGACTTGGTGGGACATGGACATTGGTGACCCCATGGGATTGCTGAGTGAGTGTGGGTGATTCTGGGGGATTGCTGAGTGGACGTTGGTGATTCCATGGGATTTCTGACGTGGGTGTCAGTGGTTCCGTAGGATTTCTGACGTGGGTGTCAGTGGTTCCGTGGGATTTCTGACGTGGGTGTCAGTGGTTCCGTGGGGTTTCTGACACGGGTGTCAGTGGTTCCGTGGGATTTCTGACATGGGTGTCAGTGGTTCCGTAGGATTTCTGACGTGGGTGTCAGCGGTTCCGTGGGATTTCTGACGTGGGTGTCAGTGGTTCCGTGGGATTTCTGACGTGGGTGTCAGCAGTTCCATGGGGTTTCTGACGTGGGTGTCAGTGGTTCCGTGGGATTTCTGACACGGGTGTCAGCGATTCCGTAGGATTTCTGACGTGGGTGTTGGTGATTCTGTGGGATTGCTGAGGGGTGTGGGTGACTTGGTGGGACATGGGTATTGGTGACCCCATGGGATTGCTGAGTGGGTGCCGTTGGCAGCCCGAGAACGCCGGGGCAGAGCTCAAGGATGGGCAGCACCACTACGAGGGCGCCGTGGTGATCCTGGACGCGGGCGCGCAGTACGGCAAGGTCATCGACCGCCGCGTGCGCGAGCTCTTCGTGCAGTCCGAGATCTTCCCGCTGGAGACGCCCGCCTTCGCCATCCGCGAGCAGGGCTTCAGGTACGGCTGCCCTTCCCTGCCCTTCCCTGCTCCATCCTCACCTCCAGCCCCTTCCCTGCCCTCTGTTCCCTGCTCGCCACCCAAGCAGTAGCTCTAATGTTGCAATAAAACACATGGGACTCCATTTCTTCACACAGGGAAAGCCAATTCTTTATTCACGTAACTCATGTTATGTAGTTTTCGCAGACCTTGTGCCCAGCTCCTAGTGGCTGGTAGTTTTCTTGCCCAGTTCATTGGTTCAAAGGTGTTTTTGTGTGTGTGTGGTAAGATTCTCTCTTCACGCAGGTGTTTACATTTTTCTAAGATTCTCTCTTCACCAAGATGCTTACATTTTTCATTGTGGATTTTTATGGGACAGATCTTCTGTTATTACAGGTGCAACCTGTTTTTCTTACTAGAATAGGTTGCTGTGTTAACTGCTTCTGTGCATGGAGTTATCTGGAGCAGGAGCACCAGCAGCCACAGAGGGGAGTTCAGGCTCTTCATGGCAGTCCAGGGTCAGGAGATGCACTGTGTCTCCAGGCTGACCAGCAGTGCCTGTGCAGGAGCTGCAGGGAGCAGCTTTCAGGATGGTAAAACTGCACCCACGTCAGCTGTGCTGGTTCCAGAGCTGGCCTGGAGATGCCAGCGGGCAGGGGAACAAATGCTGCCCCTTCCAGCTCCATCCCCCTGGCTGGAGGGGCTGCAGGTGGCCTTGGTGCCAGGCTGGTCCTGCAGGGCTGATCCTGTTGGTGGCACGGGCAGGAATGGGCAGCACAGCTCCTGTTCCTGCTGCTCAGAGCCAGAACAACTCTGCTCCGTTAATCCCATTTGTGCACGTCCTGTCTGGTTTGGTTTTGCACTCCTGGCTCAGAACAAGTTTGATGTTCTCTGTGAAACAAACAGTTCTGAGTCCAAGGTCTGGTACAGCCCTGCTCCATCCCAGCACGAGGCCACGAGTGTTGCCCAACTGGTGCTTCTGCAGTTCATGGTCCTGGAAATCACTGTGGTTTGCAAAAACTCTCTCTTCCCCTTTGAGATAATTTAATTTTCTTTTCTAGGGTGAAGTATTAACTCCAAACCCTACATGATCACGTGTATTGTGCTTGTAATTCTCAGCTTGCTGCTAATGCCATTTCTGCATAACCAGAGTGGATGAAGGGACTTTTTTTCCAGCAGATTTAGGAGCTAGGGAGTGTATTTTTTGACTTCAGGTCTCCTCCAGATGTCACAGACTTCATAAATTATGTGTATATATATACATATATAAAAATACATATCTTGGTGCTAATACTGTACATTTGTCCCAGCCATCCTGCTTCACTTATCATAGCTGCTGGTTGGCTATGAGAAATTTAAAATACACACTTTTTATGATGGTTTATGTTTGACTGTGTTTAAACTGGGGAAATCCTTGCCTGAAAACCTGCTGGGTCTGACAGCAAAAATCAAGTTACGTGTAATGATATCTGTGTTAAAATGAAGTCTCTTAGAAAGTGTCAGTTCTAAGAGTGGTGTGAGACAGTGCCAGTGCTTACAGTAAATAGATTTCAAGGTAACCAGTGTGTTTGGATTAATGATTTCTTCCTGTTCTGTCTGCAGAGCCATCATCATATCTGGAGGACCAAACTCTGTGTATGCAGAAGATGCACCGTGGTTCGACCCAGCCATATTCACAATAGGAAAACCGGTGCTTGGCATCTGCTATGGCATGCAGGTGCTCCTGGGGACGGCACAGGGTCCTTGGGGCTGGGACACACCTCCAGGAGCCCGTGCAGCCATTGAATGTGCCTGCCCACAGCCTCCTTCAGGCTCATTTCTGCAGGGGCAGTGCTGGGGGAGCCACTGCAGCATCCATGGATGAGCTGAGCTTGCTGCGTGCTCCTCTCCTGGCTCTGCCTTACCTTGTAATGGCCCTAAACTGAAGGGGGGCAGGTCTGGGTTAGAGATTAGGGAGAAGCCCTTCCCTGGGAGGGTGGGCAGGCCCTGGCACAGGGATCCCCTGCATCCCTGGCAGTGCCCAGGCCAGGCTGGACAGGGCTGGGATCCACCTGGGACAGTGGAGGGTGTCCCTGCCATGGCAGGGGTGGGATAGGATGAGCTTCAAGGACTGTTCCAACCCAAACCAGTTTGGGATCAGTTGCATAAATGGCTTTTCTTTGCTGCAGAGCTGTGAATTGAGCTCCGCACTCCCTGGTTTTGTCAGGGTGAATATAACCTGTCAGTCACTCACTGATTGTGCCCAGCTGGTGCTGAAAAAGGCACCTCTCCTGGAAAGAAGGGGAGCAGTGTCTCTGGGCTGTTCCTAGCAGAGTTCTTCAGAGTGCTTAACACTCCCTCACAAAAAAAGAAATATCCCTTACTTCCCTTTGGACCCTCTGGTGGTCCTGCAGGGATCTGGTAGATCCCAGCTGAGCAAAACCAACTTCCAGGGAGACAAGGGCTGCTTTAGGTGCATGACTTCTGCTCCTGCATCTTGGTTTGTCCAGGGTTACTCCCAGAATAAAACCAAGAGAATAAATTCAGTTTTTGGTATGGCCTCAGGTACTCAGCTGGTTTGCAGAGCAGCCATTTCTGAGGGGAGGGGCTGCACACTATGGAATGTACATAATTTTGCAGATCTGTTCTGCTCCCTGTGTGTGGCAGTGCCCCCAGCTGTGCTGGCAGAGGGAACGAGCCCAGTACAGAGCCAGGATTAACTCTGAAGGGAATCCTTACAGCTTTGGGATGTGGTGGCGTGTTTGGAGGTGAGGGATGGAGTGGTGCAGGTGGGGAGATGTTTTCTGATGGATCCCTTTGCTCTCAGATGATGAACAAGGTGTTTGGAGGCACGGTGCACAAGAAGAGCGTTCGGGAGGACGGAGTGTTCAGCATCACCCTGGACAACACCTGCTCGCTGTTCAGGTGCACACACATTTCCACTTATCAAAGCACTGTCAGCCTGGGAAGGGCTGTCTGCATTAGAGGAAGGTTTTTGTTTTTTTTTTTTTAAACGGAGAAATTAGCTGATAATTTCTAATAAAACTTCTACAAGTGTGGTCACAAACAAGCAGGTTACTTACTGAAAAAATACTTAGGGATAACTTTCTAATTGGCTCTAAAAAAGCAGGTGTATTTGCTGGCAATATTGTATAAACTCCTTATTTCATAGTCTTCACTGAGACATTGTAAGTGCACCATGATCTGAGAATATTTGAGTTAAGCTCTTGTCTCCTGCTGTGCACTGCTCTTGTGTTTGTTGGTGCCCATCCAGTTTTGGAAAGGGCACAGAAAATCCAAACCCATTCCTCTTCTACCTTCCTTTAAAACTGCTTTGTGATTTTTATGAACCAGGATTAGATTTCTTGATAATTCTGTTGTTGGCTTTCAAGTTCCTTGTGGAAAGTCTGACAGTTTACTCATCCCTGGCGCTCCAGTTTTATCACCTTCCCTCTGCAGGGCTCCTGCAGAGCTGTCTGATGTGCCCAGATTGCCCTGAAAACACCTCGTTTTGAACAAGAGAAGTTCACTTTGTTGAAATAAAAAGCAAGACTCCCATTATCCTGACTGACTCCAGGTGGCTCCCCTTGTCCCAGAGGGGACCTCAGTGCGGGGGTGTGTGTAAGGAGAAACCCACAAACCCTTCAGAACCAACGTCAGCTCCCTCCTGCAGGAGGGGTGTGTTGGACAGAGACTTGGGCGGCTTCCCAGGAGGCATCTCAGGGCTGCAGATGGCTGTTCCTGCGAGGAAATCCTGCAGACATGTCAGATGTCCTGCTCTGTCTGTGGAGATGTGCTTTTGTTGGAATCCCTCAGGGCATCTCTCATACAGAGTTTGGGCTTTGTTCTTCCTTGAATTGATTCTGGGTTTTAATCCTGGTGTAGAGGCCTTCAGAAGGAAGAGCTTGTGCTCCTCACTCATGGAGATAGCGTGGATAAAGTGGCTGATGGATTCAAAGTGGTGGCACAGTCTGGGAACATCATAGCAGGTATTTATTTTATCCTGAATTTGTCTTCTGGTTGTGTTTGGTAAAGAATTGTGGCAGACAGGAGTTAGAACCAAATGGGAACAGAGTAATAGCCCTTGTTATTTGATTGCCAAATAAATGGAGTGGTTTTAACAATTTCTGGAGTGTGTTTGTATGTCAAGCTGTCACGATTATAAAGAAATAGACTTTAAAAACAATGGTCCTGATTTAAATGTGGTTAAAGTTAACATTATTTATATAGCTTATATTGTTCTAGAGCATACATGTGTTGTCTTAGAAATAAAACCTGTGCCCTTAAGGCAGGGCAGAGGGAGACCTGCCCTGTGGTGTGCAGTGCCAGTGGTTTGGGCTGTGCACTGTCACAGTACAAGTCAGGCACTGTTTAATTATTAAAGCTTTATTAACTTGTTACTGTGTTTAATATTGCATGAATGTTCAACTGAGCAGGAATAATGTAGGTACTGAGAGCAGGGCTTTAACGTCACACAGAGATTGTCACAGGAAATTGTGGGACATTAGAATTTGGGCTTTGAAAGCCACTGGAGTTACCCATCCCAAAGAGCCACTTTGAGTCTCCTGCTTGGCTTGGCTGTGCCTATTTTTGTTTTGCCATGTGCACCAGGCATAGCAAACGAGTCTAAAAAGCTGTATGGAGCACAGTTCCACCCCGAGGTGAGCCTGACAGTGAACGGGAAGATGATCCTGAAGAATTTCCTCTACGACATCGCGGGCTGCAGCGGCACCTTCACCGTGGAGAACAGGGAGCTCCAGTGCATCCAGGACATCAAGGACAAAGTGGGCTCCTCGAAGGTCCTGGTGAGTGGGGGCACAGCTGGGGGCTGGTTTGCGCTGGCTGGGGTTGGTGTGGGGAGCTGTGGTGGTTTGGATGCTGCACGCCCAGGTTTTGGGGGAGTCGCGCTGTGACAGTGTTCACAGGGGTCTGAGGGTGAGGGGAGAGATGAGGGTCTGACTCCATGTTTCACAAGGCGTGATTTATTATTTTATGATATATATTATATTAAAACTATACTAAAAGAATAGAAGAAAGGATTTCATCAGAAGGCTGGCTAAGAATAGAAAAAGAAAGAATGATAACAAAGGTTTGCGACTCGGACAGAGAGTCCGAGCCAGCTGACTGTGATTGGCCATTAATTAGAAACAACCACATGAGACCAATCCCAGATGCACCTGTTGCATTCCACAGCAGCAGATAATCAATGTTTACATTTTGTTCCTGAGGCCTCTCAGCTTCTCAGGAGGAGAAATCCTAAGGAAAGGGTTTTCCATAAAAGATGTCTGCGACATGGCGCAGCTGGGGCAGTGTGTGTTCACTGCAGTGGGTGCTGTGCTGACCCCTGCCCCCAGGCCAGCTGGGACAGGGTGTCTCAGGCTGTCTGTGTCCCTCAGGTGCTGCTCAGCGGCGGCGTGGACTCCACGGTGTGCACGGCGCTGCTGAACCGCGCGCTGAGCCGCGAGCAGGTCATCGCCGTGCACATCGACAACGGCTTCATGCGCAAGAGGGAGAGCCAGGCCGTGGAGGAGGCCCTCAGGAAGCTGGGCATCCACGTCAAAGGTACCTCCTCCTGCTCCCTGCTCCTTCCCACGCTGCCACCTGTGCTGCTTTCCCCAAAATCCACCCCTAGGGTTGGCTTTGTGGAGCTGCTGTTCCAGACTCTGGCACCAAGATGGGGTTGGTGATGTGGAGCCACCTGAACCTGAGCGCGGAACTTAAACCTGGAGTGTTAGGCCTGGTTTCCTTGATGGGAGCACACAGTGAGCTGCCCCATCTCCTTAGATGTTGGTGTGTGTGCAGGTGGGGCACAGCAGAGCACTGGATTTGTGCCTTGGTCATTTCTCTGATCCTGTTTAGCTGCTGCAGAGCTCACTGCATTTCCATTTTCTCCAGTATCCTGATTAACGCTTTGGGCTTCATTCCTTATCCTGAGTCTCTCTCTTTGTCAGCTGTGAGCTCATTTGGGTGACTGAATGCTACTATAGGCAAAATGACTTTGAGAGCATTTTTTCTTGCTTTGAAAGAGGTGCATTTTAATGGTTTTGGGGTGACTTTTGAGAACAAGGCATTGATTGATCAAAGGCTGGACTCAATGGTCTGGGAGGTCTTTTCCAGCCTTTTTGATTCTGTGAAGGAGTTCCTGAGAGAGCAGCAAGTGCCCTGATGTGGCTGATGGGAAGGCTCAGAGGTTTTTTTGGTGTCTCAAGTGTGAGGAGGTCAGAGAAGACCAAGTTTGTGCTGCCTGGTGAGCTCCTGAGCCAGAGCTGCCTCTCCTGGGGCTCCCTGCCTTGCCCAGGGGCTCTCCTGTGTTCTGGCACTGGGTGAGCAGTGCTGCATTCTAAACACATTTTTCTATATTTATCTTTTTTTTTTTTTTAGTGGAAAATCCATGTCTTATTCTTGCAGTCTGTGAAGCAATAAACCTGGGCTCTGGCAGGCAGCCAGAGGAGCAAATTGAGGGAATCCCTTTGCTGCAAGTGCTCCTTGTGTAGGTCAGGGAGTTCAGTGCTGGTGAAGGATGCCAGAGAGCCTCCCAGCTGATCTCTGGGTTGGGAGCCTCTCTGAATTAAGTGGCATAATGTAGCATGAGTAAATAGTGCATCATTTAATTTTGGTTGCAGAAAGGCCTTAGGGAAACACTGTCTGTAAACTGTTTAAAGCAAGTAAATTATAATCTGAGAGGAAAGCAAGAACTGGACTTGCATGTGGCTGCCTAATCTCACAATATGGAAAAAGTAATAGGTTAATAGGAGAAATAAAAGGCTCTTGTTAAAATTAATTTTTGAGGTATTGAGCAGCCCTTTTCAATGCAGTTAATAGTCAAAGGAAATTATTTTTATTTGTTGGGGATTTTTTTTTTAAAGCAATAAAGTGAAACTTCTATTTTGTAACCTGCACAAAAATCTTTATTGATTTTGTAAAAACCCCAAAAACTCCCTGTGATTTCCTGCAGTGGTGAATGCAGCCCATTCATTCTATAATGGCACAACGACTCTGCCCATCTCAGACGAGGACAGAACTCCACGTAAAAGAATTAGCAAGACCTTAAATATGACTACAAGTCCTGAAGAAAAGAGGAAAATTATCGGCGACACCTTTGTTAAGGTAATGCTTACTTGTTGTTTGTATGAAGTTTTTAAATACTGTGATTCCTGGGTGCATCTTTCAGTGTTTAATCAGTGCTGGTGGTGAATTAGTGGGTGCTTGTGTGAGCTGTGGATGACTCCAGAAGCCTTTGGGAAGGACAGGGAGAATATTTAACGGGCACTGATGTTCCGGTGCTCTGGGGGTGTTTTCTCCATTTTCTGCTCAACACAAGGTGAGGTTACAGGAGTGTTTCAGCAGTGGGACAGTGGCATCATGAGCTTGCTGGTTGGTCGTGCTTTTCCAGCTCCCTGCTGTAAAATTCATTCGTTCTTGAGACCTCTGACAGCCCCAAAATGACGGAGCTCTGACTCTTTGTGCCCCTGCTGCAGATCGCCAACGAGGTGATCGGGGAGATGAACCTGAAGCCCGAGGAGGTGTTCCTTGCTCAGGGCACCCTGAGGCCTGACCTGATCGAGAGCGCTTCCCTGGTGGCCAGCGGCAAGGCCGAGGTGATCAAAACGCACCACAACGACACCGAGCTGATCCGCAAGCTGCGCGAGGAGGTGAGGAGGGCTGCTGCTGCCACACAGCCGGCAGCAAACCAGGGACTGTGCTGGCACTGCCACACAGACAGCACCAAAACAGGGGCTGCTGCTGCTGCCACACAGCCAGCACCAAAACAGGGGCTGCTGCTGCCTCTGCCACACAGCCAGCACCAAAACAGGGGCTGCTGCTGCCTCTGCACAGCCAGCACCAAAACAGGGGCTGCTGCTGCCTCTGCCACACAGCCAGCACCAAAACAGGGGCTGCTGCTGCCTCTGCACAGCCAGCACCAAAACAGGGGCTGCTGCTGGCACTGCCACACAGACAGCAACAAAACAGGGGCTGCTGCTGCCTCTGCACAGCCAGCAGCAAAACAGGGGCTGCTGCTGCCTCTGCACAGCCAGCACCAAAACAGGGGCTGCTGCTGGCACTGCCACACAGCCAGCACCAAAACAGGGGCTGCTGCTGGCACTGCCACACAGCCAGCACCAAAACAGGGGCTGCTGCTGCCTCTGCCACACAGCCAGCACCAAAACAGGGGCTGCTGCTGCCTCTGCACAGCCAGCAGCAAAACAGGGGCTGCTGCTGGCACTGCCACACAGCCAGCACCAAAACAGGGGCTGCTGCTGCCTCTGCCACACAGCCAGCACCAAAACAGGGGCTGCTGCTGCCTCTGCACAGCCAGCACCAAAACAGGGGCTGCTGCTGCTGCCACACAGCCGGCAGCAAACCAGGGACTGTGCTGGCACTGCCACACAGCCAGCACCAAAACAGGGACTGCTGATGGCACTGCCACACAGCCAGCAGCAAAACAGGGACTGCTGATGGCACTGCCACACAGCCAGCACCAAAACAGGGACTGTGCTGGCACTGCCACACAGACAGCAACAAAACAGGGGCTGCTGCTGCCTCTGCCACACAGACAGCACCAAAACAGGGGCTGCTGCTGCCTCTGCACAGCCAGCAGCAAAACAGGGACTGCTGATGGCACTGCCACACAGCCAGCAGCAAAACAGGGGCTGCTGCTGGCACTGCCACACAGCCAGCACCAAAACAGGGGCTGCTGCTGCCTCTGCACAGCCAGCACCAAAACAGGGGCTGCTGCTGCTGCCACACAGCCGGCAGCAAACCAGGGACTGTGCTGGCACTGCCACACAGCCAGCACCAAAACAGGGGCTGCTGCTGGCACTGCCACACAGCCAGCACCAAAACAGGGGCTGCTGCTGGCACTGCCACACAGACAGCACCAAAACAGGGACTGCTGATGGCACTGCCACACAGCCAGCAGCAAAACAGGGGCTGCTGCTGGCACTGCCACACAGACAGCACCAAAACCAGGAGCTCTGCTGCTCCTGCCTCTGCCACAGCCAGCACCAAACCAGGGACTGCTGCTGCTGGCACTGCCTCTGCCACAGTGTGTGGCACACCTCTGCTGGGTGTGTGGCAGTGCCAGCACCAAAACCAGGGACTGTGCTGGCACTGCCACACACCCAGCACCCAAAGCAGGGGCTGCTGCTGCCTCTGCCACAGCCAGCACCAAACCAGCAACTCTGCTGCTGCCACTGATGGCTCTGGCAAGGCCCCTGAGAGTCCATTGTCATTTGTAGTTCATTGCATTGCTTCTGTTTATCAGATAAACCAAGCGAGGGTCTGTTCATGTGCAGTCCAGAAAAGCCCTTTAAGCACCTTTCTGTGCACAGCTCGTTAGTGTTAGCATGTCAAGCAGAGGTGGGAGGCTGCCTGGTTTGGTTTTCTGGCTCTGGAGTGCTGAGTTCTCTAACTGTTATACTCAGAACCAGCAGAGCAGAGAGGCCTCACCCAGCAATCTGATGGAAGGTGCTCAGTTACCAGCTCCCCACAGGAGACAACTAATAATCCCATTTTTAGTATTGATCCCTGCACAAAGTGTGTTCCAGGCTGTGGGACAAGAAAGGTGTGAATTGCTGCAGGCAGAGCCAGCTTGGCCTTACAGCTCTGTCTGCTCTGCTGGAGCCACGGATTCTGGCACAACCCGGGGCTGCCTGGTCTCTCCCTCTGTCCTCAGCTGTTCCACAAAGCCCACATTCACCTGGGATTTCTTTCCAGTGTTTGTGGAATCGTTGGCACTGGTGCTATGAGCTCAGGCCGGTTTAGGTGCCAGAACCTGAACATTTGAGGCTTTTTGTTTGGGTATGTGAGCTGGAGTGTAAATTGCCTTTTTTTTTCTTTTTTAGGGTAAAGTAATAGAGCCACTGAAGGACTTCCACAAAGATGAGGTGCGAGTGCTGGGCAGAGAGCTGGGTCTGCCTGAGGAGCTGGTGTCCAGGCATCCCTTCCCAGGTATGGGGCTGGGGGGTCACAGCAGTGCTCTTCAGCACATCCAGAGTCACTGCAGTGTAAAACTGATCTTCAAACACAGAAAAAATCTATTTCAGTTATCATTTAAGCCCAGTCTTTCAGGAAAGATGGCTTGAGAGCAGCCTGATAAATATACATCATGTTTTATGATTGAGCTTTGGTGGGAGAAGCCAAAGGAGGAGTTCTCAGTAAGTGCAGTGAGCTCTGCCTGAGCTGCCACGTGGATCTGAGCTGGAATAATGCTCTGGCCCTGCCTTTCCAAGGGGCATTTGCTGTCTTGAAAGTAAATACTCAACATTTCCAGCACTAGAAAACAGCAAAGTTGGCAATTTGGGTTGGTTTCTTTCTGTCCTTGAGGATATTTAGACAGCTGAAGCTTAGACAGAATGTCAGAATGCACACAACTCAGTGACTGACTCACTGTTCCACCCTTCCAGCTGAAAACAGCTTCTGTTATTTGGTATAATATCTCTTCAATGTTGCTTTGCAGGTCCTGGCCTAGCAATCAGAGTGATCTGTGCTGAGGAACCTTACGTGTGCAAAGACTTCCCAGAGACAAACAACATCTTGAAAATAGTGGCAGATTTTTCTGCCAGCGTGAAGAAGGTAAGGAAATGCTAAATTTTAATTTTGAGTGATGGTTCTGAAGTGACCTGCAGGGAGGTTTAGTCTGCTAAAAGGTTAAAAGGACTGGTTTGTGTTTGTCAGGAATGCTGCCTCCAAGTACAGCTCCATTGAAGCTGTTCGGTGGAATTTTTAGTGCTGTGACTGCTGCAAGCGTTTTGAACCATTCCTGGAAACAAGAACTTTATTTACCTTTCAAATAATAAACAAATGCTGTTGTAGTTAAACTTTGTGCAAATGAGATCATGCAGTGACAGGAAAAGCTCTTCCCTCCCTGAAGGAGTTGTGACATTCTGGGTTTGCACACCCCATAATCCCTGGGTGTGTAAATGCAAGTGCAGGAGCCAGGAGCAGGCCCTGATGCAAAACCTGGAATTTCCAATGGCTGATGTTTGATTTCCACATCTCCTACCTGTGCTGACCTTTGCGGTGGCTGTCAGGCATTATTGGGGTCTGCTCTGAGGTGTGAGTTCAAAACAACTTCCAGAAGCTTTTTGGTAAATCCTGAAGGGCAGGGATTCCCATCTGCCTTTCCTTTAAAAGATGGAATTGTGGTGCCATCAAACTGGGAAGTGCAGCTTTGTGAGGGAGAAAATGAGCACAGGAAAAGAGCTTTCCCTATGGCCTCGGAGAGCTTCAGCTTCAAACTCAGTGTAATCACAGAGAAGCGCTTCAGCTGGTGTTTAATTGTCAGGTGAGAGGTGTGCTTTAAATAGCTCCGAGGGGTAAATGTAGACTAAGCAAACAGTTATTTAAATTACAATTTTATTTGTGCCGTGCAGGTTGTGTTTGAGGGGCTGGGAGCTGTGTTTAATTTACTGTATTAAAGTTTTGGTTCCATCCTTGGCAGCCCCACACGCTGCTGCAGAGGGTGAAGGCGTGCACGAGTGAGGAGGACCAGGAGAAGCTGATGCAGATCACCAGCCTACATTCACTGAATGCCTTCTTGCTGCCCATCAAGACTGTGGGAGTGCAGGTACAGGGCTGGGCCCAGGTGTGCAGGGAGCTGGGCAGGCCTGGGGAGCCCCTGTGCAGCTGCAGGGCTGGCAGTGCAGGGAAAGCTGTGCCAGCCTGTGCTGGTGGCTGCAGGGGCTGTGCCAGCCTGTCCTGGTGGCTGCAGGGGCTGTGCCAGCCTGTGCTGGTGGGTGCAGGGGCTGTGCCAGCCTGTCCTGGTGAGTGCAGGGGCTGTGCCAGCCTGTGCTGGTGGGTGCAGGGGCTGTGCCAGCCTGTGCTGTGAGTGCAGGGGCTGTGCCAGCCTGTCCTGGTGGCTGCAGGGGCTGTGCCAGCCTGTC
This sequence comes from Melozone crissalis, assembly GCF_028551555.1. Lineage (NCBI taxonomy): Eukaryota > Metazoa > Chordata > Aves > Passeriformes > Passerellidae > Melozone > Melozone crissalis. The sequence goes on along the minus strand of NW_026535812.1, from coordinate 25,155,962 downwards.
CTGGTGAGTGCAGGGGCTGTGCCAGCCTGTGCTGGTGGGTGCAGGGGCTGTGCCAGCCTGTGCTGGTGAGTGCAGGGGCTGTGCCAGCCTGTGCTGGTGGCTGCAGGGGCTGTGCCAGCCTGTCCTGGTGAGTGCAGGGGCTGTGCCAGCCTGTGCTGGTGGGTGCAGGGGCTGTGCCAGCCTGTCCTGGTGGGTGCAGGGGCTGTGCCAGCCTGTCCTGGTGGGTGCAGGGCCTGTGCCAGCCTGTGCTGGTGGGTGCAGGGGCTGTGCCAGCCTGTGCTGGTGAGTGCAGGGGCTGTGCCAGCCTGTGCTGGTGGGTGCAGGGGCTGTGCCAGCCTGTGCTGGTGAGTGCAGGGGCTGTGCCAGCCTGTGCTGGTGGGTGCAGGGGCTGTGCCAGCCTGTGCTGGTGGGTGCAGGGGCTGTGCCAGCCTGTGCTGGTGAGGGCAGGGGCTGTGCCAGCCTGTCCTGGTGGGTGCAGGGGCTGTGCCAGCCTGTCCTGGGCATTCAGCGTGTGCTGAATGGTGTCCCCAGCTGTGCTGCTGTCACCTGCACGGGCAGGAGGGGCTGTGGGTGGCTGTGGCAGCAGGGCTGGCACTCAGAGTGTCTGTCTGTCTGTCTGTCCCCAGGGTGACTGTCGCTCCTACAGCTACGTCTGTGGCATCTCCAGCAAGGATGCCCCACACTGGGAGTCCCTGATGTTCCTTGCCAGGCTCATCCCACGCATGTGCCACAACATCAACAGGTGAGTATTGATCTGTCTTTATTTTCAGTCGTCTGATTAATGTATGGAGCTTTACCAAGTGCAGACATTTCCCTGTTTAGTCTGGGGTGTGATATTTTTATGTGCTGGACAGGTGTCTCATACAGAGGTCACAAATACACAGTAAATCAAAATATGGATTTATTTCCAGCTTGAAAGGAAATTGCTGGCCTGTATCCTTGGATTAGGCAGCCCCACTATAATTTTGCAAATCCCTTCTGCAGTGCTCTGGGCTGGGGCTGAGCTGTGATGTGCTGCACTTTGCTTTGCCTTTGTGTCAGGAGGGGATTTGTGAGGGGCTGTCAGCTCTGATGCACAGGGAGGCTCCGAAGCTGGCCAGTTTGATCTCAGCTGAGCTCTCTGAGGATGCATTTCCTGCCCACTCCAGTCCATGACTTCCCCAGCAGCTGAAGGTGCTTAGACATGAAATCAGCTCTGGGGAATTATTCCCTCCTTGCCTGGCTGTGGGATTTCTGCCAGAAGTGCTTAGAATTGCTTATAGCAAAACTTCATTTTCTCTCGTAAGTGACACCTACTGACAGAGCTTTTACTCTGAAAGGTGAGAGCAGGAATTGCAAGGCACCTGTTTAAATTAAGTGCAGAGGGGACAAAAGAAGGCGTAAATCAGGATTGCCTGTGCAGTTCCAGAGTGTGTCAGAAAATGAAAATAAAGGCCAGTCTGTGCCTTCAGAGCACTGCTGATTGCTTTAAGCTCTGCTGGGTTCAGCAGTGCCCTCCTGAGCATCCCACAGCTCTGGGAGCTCTGCTGTCTTGGCTGGCTCCTCTGCTGTTCCAGGCACGCTGAGGAGGCTCCTGCCCAGCTGGCTTTGCCTTCCACACAGAAATCCACAGCACAGACTGGCACATCTGTGTGTTTTGGGCCTCAGACAGGTACTCCTGGTGCGTGTCTGCAGGCCCACACAGTGCTGGGAGCGCCTCGTGGTGAGCCCATGCACGCGGCCACTCCGGCTCTGCAGCGTCTGACACACAAGGAGTGACATGAAACACACGAAGCTGATGTGACTGCTCTGAATCCAGGAGATGTTTTGTTGCAGATGTGCTTGTGCAGATGCACGAGTTGCAGTTAGTGCCCCGTGCTGAAGCCCTCATTAGCGATGAGGTGCAGCATTTACCGGGGGTTGGTGCTTTGCTGTTCGGGGCTGTGGGCAGGATGGAGCCTGCTGCTGCCCCAGCCCTGCGCTGCCCTGCAGGCTGTGTGTTTGTTCTGTGCCTTGCAGGGTGGTGTATGTGTTTGGGCCCCCTGTCAAGGAGCCCCCCACGGATGTCACCCCCACCTTCCTGACCACGGGAGTCCTCAGCACTTTACGGCAAGCTGACTTCGAGGCTCACAACATTCTCAGGGAGTCTGGTACGTGCTCCACCTCGTCCCAGGGGCACACTGTGCTCCCAGGCCCCTGCAAACACAGTGGGGGTCACAGAGTGGTGCTGTCAAATCTGCAAGCAGGTATTTGGGATGGTGTTCACAGGGGTCCCAGGGTTAGGGAAGAGACGAGGATCTGACTCCGTGTTTCAGAAGGCTTGATTTATTATTTTATCATACCTATTACATTAAAACTGTACTAAAAGAATAGAAGAAAAGGTTTCATCAGGAGGCTGGCTAAGAATAGAATAGCAAAGAATGATAACAAAGGTTTGTGGCTCGGCTCTCTGTCCGAGCCAGCTGGGCTGTGATTGGCCATTAATTAGAAACAACCACATGAGACCAATCCCAGATGCACCTGTTGCATTCCACAGCAGCAGATAACCATTGTTTGCATTTTGTTCCTGAGGCCTCACAGCTTCTCAGGAGGAAAAATCCTAATGAAAGGATTCTTCATAAAAGATGTCTGTGACAGGTATTTCCAAAAAGGTGATCAGTTAGTGGAATGGCAGTCCAAAAAAGGGATCAGTTAGTGGAATGGCAATGGAAAGTTGTGGAAGCTGAAAGCTAAAGGCCAGGAATTAATTTTAGGGGATTTTGGGGACTGACTTGCTTCTGACACATCATGAAGCTCAAAGCTGTGCTGCTTCACTGCAGACTTGTGCAGGCAACCCAGTCACCCAGATCCCTTCTCTTTGCTGAGCTCAGTGTTTACCTGAGGTGAAGGAGCTTGACACAGTTTTTAAATGGTGTTGGTTCTGGGCAAAGCCCAGATACCAGGTTTCTCATGGGGATGATGCTCACAGCCTGTGGTGGTTTCAGATTTCTTAACTTGAAATCAAAGCTGCAGCCCCAACCCTGCACAGCCAGCGAGTGTGGGGTCCCCTGGATGTGCTGCACAGGCACAGCCTGGGAATAAACAGTTCTGAGGTTCAGCCTCCTCAGGTCTTTACTTAATTACCTTTGGAGATGTGATCTGTGTGGGAAGCACTGCATCGGCCCTGCCTGTATTTGCTATAAATCAAGTTGCAGCAGATCCCTCTCTCTGAGGATCCATACTCAGTTTGCAGAGCTGTGTGAGCAGAATTTGTGCAGAATTAACCTCAAAAGGCTGAGATAACACTGTTGGCTGTGTTGGCAAAGCTGTAGCTGTGTCTCGCTAACTTTTGGTGACACTTGGCTCCGTGTGAATGAATTGCTCCTAAAAATAAGCCTGGAGTTGTGGCTCGGTGAGAAAACCTCCCTGTGCAGCAGCTCAGGCCAGGGCTGGCACAGGGAGGGAGGGAGCTGAGCCCCAGGAGCTCCTCACCCCTGGATTTTGGACCTTCAGCTCCTTGGAACAGGGAAACTGGGGAGCTGTGCATTCCCTTTCAGGAGCAGATGCTGGAAAATGAGGGAAATGTCTGGAGTTACCTGCCCAGCACCAGCCAGGGGTACTGGAGAGCTGTGTCCTGAGTGTTTCAAAGACTATTTCAAAGAATAGTATTTCAAAGACTAGTTCAAAGAATATTTCAAAGATTTATTTGGGAATATCTCTTTATTGGGCTCGAAATAGCGACTGATAAAGCCGCCAGGTTTTATGTGATGTGGGAAGGAAAGTGGCTCTTCCATTGTGAATTACAGGGATAACACAGATTAACTGGGATTTTTTTCTGCGTGCCTGCAAAGGCTGAGGATCATCTCAAGTGGCAATTTATAGAATCTCAGAACGGTCTGGGTTGGAAAGGACATCAGGGATCATCTACTCCAGGCTCTGGGGACGCCTTCCACTTATCCCAGGCTGCTCCAAGCCCTGTCCAGCCTGGCCTTGGACCCTTCCAGGGATGGGGCAGCCACAGCTGCTCTGGGAGCCTGTGCCAGTGCCCTTCTAGTGCTGGTTTGCAGCTGTAGAGCTGCACTGCTGCTGTGGGATGAGGGGAGCAGATCCTATAGGATGAGGAGCAGGTCCCACAGGAGCTGGGGAGCAGATCCCACAGGAGCTGGGGAGCAGATCCCACAGGAGCTGGGGAGCAGATCCCACAGGGTGAGCAGCAGATCCCACAGGATAGGGAGCAGATCCTGTAGGATGAACAGCAGATCCCACAGGATGTGAGGGGAGCAGATCCCACGGGATGGGGAGCAGCTCCTATAGGATGAGCAGCAGCTCCTATAGGATGAGGAGCAGATCCCACAGGACGAGCAGCAGATCCCACAGGATGTGAGGAGAGCAGATCCCACGGGATGGGGAGCAGATCCCATGGGACGAGCAGCAGCTCCTATAGGATGAGGAGCAGATCCCACGGGACGAGCACACTCCTGGCTCAGAGCGGGACGCGCCGGGGGCAGCAGTGCAGGGCTCACCGTGCCCGTGTGTGCCCCGTGTGTGCTGCAGGCTATGCTGGGAAGATCAGCCAGATGCCGATCATCCTGACCCCGCTGCACTTCGACCGGGACCCCCTGCAGAAGCAGCCCTCGTGCCAGAGGTCGGTGGTCATCCGGCCCTTCATCACCAGCGACTTCATGACGGGCATCGCCGCCACGCCGGGCGCCGAGGTGCCCGAGGAGGTGAGGGCATCCCGCAGCACAGTGCACAGAGCGTGCCTGGGCTTCTCTCCTGCAGCTCTGCTGAGAAATAGCAATTGGTGGTTTTCTAAATACTGATCTGCCCTGCGTTTGGGAAATGCTGGGGAAAGCCCCATGTGGATTTCTGTGTGGGTACTTTACTCTGACCGTAACTTATTTCATGTCTATCCCGTGAGATATTTGCATATCAGTACAGCAATGTATTTTGCGTTTTGGTTTTGGTGCTAGATGATCTTGGACAGAGCACAAAAAGTGATTCTGGTGGAAATAACACAGAAATACAACTTTTTATATGCTGGCCTCTTCTGGATGGATGCATGTTCCAAAGTCAGGGAGCTCATCCCTGGAGCACTCGTTGTTCCTTGGTGTTCCAGCCCCTGCTCTCCCTCCTCAGCCCTGCTCCCAGCTCAGCTCTCCTCTCACTGCACTCTCCTCTCCCCCCCTCTGCCTTCACCTCGAGTTTATTGCTGTTTTTCTCTGTTATAAATAATCATTAAAAAGTTGTGGTGTTCTGGGAAGAAAAACTAACAGAGTGAGGGGCTGGCAGATGGGTATGGCAACTCAAAGGCTTTCCAGCAGAGCTGAGCTAAAATACAACCAGATAAAGAGGAAAGAATACCCCAGCCATTCCTGGGATTTGGAGTTAATTTTTGCATCGTAATTGGAAATTTCCTGACATTAGGAAAATTTAGGAATTACTTTTCTTTGGCACTTTTGGTTTTACTGAAACTTGCAGTTTAACATCTCAGTGCCCTGTTTGCTCTGTAGGTCACTAAGAACGATTAAGAGTCAGGTTCAGGCTTTTTCTTTTTTTCCTAACTTTATCCATGTCCAGTCAAGTACTTTGTCCCTCTGGGAATGCACTGTAGGAGCAGGATTGACTTTTTATTTTAAACACACTTGAGGAGCATCTGAGCATTGTTTAGTAATTGTATATAATTGAAGTCCTCTACTTTGAGGCAGCCTGTCCATGAAAAGAGCAGCTCAGGTTGCCATGTGAACTACTATCCCACTGCATAAAATGAGGATTCATTTGTCTTTACAAACAACCAAACACCACAAAACCCACCCCCAGACAAAAACCCTGCATCCTTCAAAATGAAAAATGGTTGTTTTAAGGATAGGTGGTAGTGTGGTGGCTAAGTAATAGGGGTTATAGAGAATAACCATATTTATGGGGGAAATAATCAAGTTTTCCTATGCAGAACAATGCAGTGTTAATTTGTGCTTTCACTATAAACAGAACAGCATGTTGTGTACGTGGTGTTGGGAGCTGGGGGATTTTTAAGGAGTCTGAACTTCTCAGGATCATCAAATTCTCCCCTGGAATGTTTTGCTGACATGGATTGATTGTGAGCTCTGGAAGATGACTCTCACTGGGAAGCAGAGGTTTCCTTCCAGCTGATTTTATTCCGTGTCTGGTGGCAAAGTGCTGGTCCCAACAGGCTCTGGTGTCCAGCACAGTTGGTGTCAGCAGTTTGCCCTCCAGCCTTTCCAGGGTGACTTTTGTCATTTATAGGACAGGAAGTAACACGAGTGCACACACCGCTGTTCTCAGGGTGGAAAAGAGGGAATTTTATTTTCTGGCCCTAACATTTATAGATTTCCAAAAGTGACAGTGGATTGGAGTGCCACCTCTCTAACGACACTGGACAAACCAACAGTCCATCAAATTTCTCTTCTTTTGTAAAAGAATGCAAAACAATAAGTTATTTACAGGAAGCGTGTGAGAAAGTTCGTTACAAGAATGCAAACATCAGAAGGCTTAGAAAATTAAAAAAAAACCCAGGGTGACATATTTTCATTGGGTCTGTTTCACACACGAGTTTCCTGATGCTGTGCTTGCCCTGCCCCACAGGTGGTGCTGAAGATGGTGGCAGAGATCAAGAAGATCCCTGGCATCTCCCGGGTGATGTACGACCTGACATCGAAGCCGCCGGGAACCACGGAGTGGGAGTAGCTCCCTTTTCCCTCTCCAAGTACTGTGTGCAGTCTAAACCATATCGGAAACCATTCCCAGTGTTGACATGCAGTACTGTGAAAGCGTGGCTGGAGCTGCTGCGGGGCACCAGCCTGCCCTGCCGGGGCGGAGGGGCGGCCCAGGGCTCAGACTGTACGGGTAAATGACGGTGCCAGCGCTGCCAGCCGGGCCCCTCTGCTTTGCCTTTGCCTCTCCGGTGCCCCCGTGTCCTGTTACCTGTCATTTCGGTGTCTCTTTGTTTTTGTACACTGTGGAAAAAGAAGCAGTTTATTTACTTCTACCAAAAGCATTGTTACAGCCCGGCCGTGTAGGAGGAGTCGATTTCTTTGTGACCAACCGCTTTGGGACGGATTTATTATAAATAAATATTTTGCCAAACGGAGTGGTGGGTGCTGTTGAGTGGCTGTGTGTGCCGTGTGCCGTGCCCTGGCTCTGTGCTGCTGGGCAGGGCAGCAGGGGGAGCAGTGCTGGCCTCTCCTGCACTGCTGTCCGTGTGTCTGTCCCTGCTGGGCTGTGCCTCCTGTGTCCCAGCACTGCCCTGTGCTCCCCTTGGACCTGCTGATGGTTTGTGTCCTGCAGCTTGGCTCTGCCAGGGGTTTTGGTCATGGTTTGTGTTGTGCAGGTTGGCCCTGACAGGGGTTTGGTGATGGTTTATGTCCTGCACCTTGGCCCTGACAGGGATTTGGTGATGGTTTATGTCCTGCACCTTGGCCCTGACAGGGATTTGGTGATGGTTTGTGTCCTGCAGGTTGGCTCTGACAGAGTTTTGGTGATGGTTTGTGTCGTGCAGGTTGGCTCTGGCAGGGGATTTGGTGATGGTTTGTGTCCTGCAGCTTTGCCCTGGCAGGGATTTGGTGATGGTTTGTGTCCTGCAGGTTGGCCCTGGCAGAGTTTTGGGGTGTGCTGTGCTCAGCTCAGTCTGTGAGATCATCCCAGGTGCTGGGGTGAGCTCCCAGCCCTGCACTCCTGTCCTGCTGTTGATGCTGAAGCAATAATTGGAGCTGGTTGCTGGGCTCTCTGTGTTGTGAGGCAAAGCCATTTCCATCCCCCTGAGCCCCCTGTCCCATGAGCAGCTGGATTCTGCCCTGGGCAGGTTCCAGGAGCCTGCTGGTGCCCCAGCTGGGATGTGCACCCACCCCTCTTACCCCTGGTTTTCAGTTCAGGCAATTGTGTTCTGTTCAGCTGTGAGATCGCTGCAGTATTATGGGGTGAAATACTTGCCTTGAGCTGTTCAGTAACATGGAGAATTCCATGGCTGTGCCTCCTCTGTGCCCTTGCCTGCGTTTGTGAACTGGAATCATACTGAAAGTGTTTGTTCCATATTTTTGGTGGCACGCATTTTCCTGATCTTACGTTCCCTGCCCACACGTTATGGAAATGGGCTTTGGCAATTTCTGCTCCCAGGAAATGCCCAACCGGTGTCAGTGTGTTATTTTGTCACTGGGGGTGCTCTGCACGAGGGGGAGGAGGTGGCACATCCCAGGCAGTGCTGCTGGGGACAGGAATTGGGGTGGGGGGCTCTGCCTGCCCCAGCCCCGCTCCAGCAGCCTGAGCTGCTCAGTCAGTGCCCTCCTTCCCAGGGGGGTGGTGATGATGGTGATGTGCACCCACAGCTGTCACAGCTCTGAGAGCTGCAGGGAGGGCAGGGATTGCTGATTCCTGTGCTTCAGGGTGGCTCTGTGCCCTGCACAGGGGCTGTTTGCTGGGCAGCACCTGGCCTGCAGGTGAGGCTGGCCCCACAGGGAGTGCCCAGTGCAGCTCTGTGCCCCTTTGGGCAGCAGGGCTGGGGCAGCTGCTGTCATCAATGGCTGCTGTCTCACTGCAAAGGGTGCAGAGCCAGCAGCTGAATCCCCGTGAGAGGCAGAACCCCCTCAGTTCTCACAGCAACGGGCTCGCCCTCGTGGCTGCTGCGTTGCCTTGACAGCAGCAAACAAGCAAAGCTGAGGGAATCACTAAAAATAATGCAAATGATCCAGAGAGCTCTGCAGCCCAGCCCCTGCTGCATTCTGCCAGGCTGTCCCTGTGCAGCTGCAGCTGCAGTTGGTGTGTGAGGGGTGAGATCTGCTCCCAGTGAGGGCTGGGGCTGCAGGGAGCTAAAGGGACAGCCCTGCAGCTCTGCTTTAGTTCCCTGCAGGCTGCAGCCCTGGAAGAGTCCTTGGAGCTGCATCCTGACCCTGGGCACCCCGTCTGCCGTGCATTGTCACCATCCCTGAGCCCTGGGCTGCTCCCCTCTGTGTTCCTGGAGCTGGGCAGCCCCCCTGCCCTTCCTCAGCTCCGAAAGTTGGGTGTTGGACATTCTAGACATAAACTATTGCACTACGAATCAGAATGTCTCATGGGAGTGGAGTCTGTGCCCCTCAGCCCTGCCTGCAGCTGTGCCATGCCTTGCGGCCCTGCTGGGCTGCTTTGGGAGGTTGGTGTGCCCATCCATCCCTGCAGCTCTGGGTGTTTTGGGAGGTTGGTGTGCCCATCCATCCCAGCAGCTCTGGGTGTTTTGGGAGGTTGGTGTGCCCACCCCAACAGCTCTGGGTGTTTTGGGAGGTTGGTGTGCCCATCCATCCCAGCAGCTCTGGGTGTTTTGGGAGGTTGGTGTGCTCACCCCAGCAGCTCTGGGTGTTTTCGGGAGGTTGGTGTGCTCACCCCAACAGCTCTGGGTGTTTTGGGAGGTTGGTGTGCTCACCCCAACAGCTCTGGGATGTTTTTGGGAGGTTGGTGTGCTCACCCCAACAGCTCTGGGATGTTTTTGGGAGGTTGGTGTGCTCATCCATCCCAGCCCTGCTGGGTGTTTCTGTGCAAGCCCTGTGTACTGGACAGCCAGAGTGGAGAGAACCATCACACTCTGCTCACATTTCTCAAGAACCAGTTCTATCTAGCACCTAGTTTACAAACTGATACCTGTAGCTGCCCTGTGCAATTGTTCACCTCGAGTCCTCAGTAAAACATGTCAGCAATTAGAGGAATTTGTATCGGGGGCATTCCCCATCAGTCTCAATTTTTAACATTTTTCTGCTTGTGAAATGATAAAGTACTGTGAGCCTTAATTTTTATCCACAAATAAAAATATTATGTTTGAACCTTGGCGTGACTTTCTTTATTTTATTTTTTAAGGGCTGATGTGTAAAACTATATTATGAATAGGAGTGTATTTTGGGTTGAGAAAGCTGGTTTTATGGATGTAATTGATTTAAATGTGTGCTCAAGAGCCCCATTAGAGCTCTTCAGAGGATATTTCTCCTTTCCCAAGTGGTTGGGAATACAGAGATTAATATAAAGCTGCTTGCAGGATTTCTTCCCTTTTTTAAATGTTGGGGTGGAAAAAAGCATTGTGGGGTCAATGAAGCTTTGGAGAGGTCTGAGCTGTGCTGATTGCCATGGCAGGGGCACCCCGGGCTGCAGGGCTGTGCCTTTGGGGTGGGGGGACAGCCCCAGACAGAGCTGGGGCTCTGCCAGCCCCAGACAATCCCCAGCACAGGAGCAGGGCCAGGGACAGCCCCTGGGACCGTGCACCGGGGTTTGGGATTGGGGCAGGGACGAGGATCTGACTCCGTGGTTCACAAGGCTTGATTTAGTATTTTATGGTACATATTACATTAAAACTATACTAAAAGAATAGAAGAAAAGGTTTCATCAGAAGGCTGGCTAAGGATAGAATAGGAAGGAATGATAACAAAGCTTGTGTGTCAGACAGCGAGTCCGAGCCAGCTGACTGTGATTGGCCATTAATTAGAAACAACCACATGAGCCCAATCCCAGATGCACCTGTTGCATCCCACAGCAGCAGATAACCATTGTTTGCATTTTGTTCCTGAGGCCTCTGAGCTTCTCAGGAGGAAAAATCCTAAGGAAAGGATTTCCCATAAAAGTCTGTGACAAGCATCCATCCTGAGTGAGCATTCTGAATCCATCCTGGAGCCCTCACCTGCCAGCAGGGAATGCACTGCCAATTCAGAGCATGGCCAGACCTGCTCTGAATCCATCATTCATTCTGAATTCATCATTCATTCATCATTCTGAATCCATCCTGGAGCCCTCACCTGCCCAGCACTGCTCAGAGTATGGCCAGACCTGCTCTGAATCCATCATTCATTCTGAATTCATCATTCATTCATCATTCTGAATCCATCCTGGAGCCCTCACCTGCCCAGCAGGGAATGCACTGCCAATTCAGAGCATGGCCAGACCTGCTCTGAATCCATCCTGGAGCCCTCACCTGGAATGCACTGCCCAGAGCATGGCCAGGGCTGTCCTGAATTCATCATTCATTCTGAATTCATCATTCATCATTCTGAATCCATCCTGGAGCCCTCCCCTGCCCAGCTCCAGCAGTTAACCTCCTCTTGTGAAATTCGTGCAGAAATTAAAGAGCCTGTGGGTGCTTCTGCACCTTGTGGTGCTGGCTGAGCTGGCCAGGGACCATCAGCTCCCTCAGCCCCTGCCCACATTCCTCCAGACAGCTCTGGGTGCCTGGGCTCTCCTTGGCCTTGGGGAACTTTCCCCTTTCCCATCACGGGCTGCTCGGTCACTGCTGCTCATGAGTGACCCCCTGAACTCAGCAAAGAGGGGAAAGCGAGTCAATTAACACGGCCAGGCCCTCTCCTCCCCACTTGGGTGTGCTGGGACTGCCCTTTGGCCCCGCCACCGCATCCAGAAATTGCTGGGGAAGATAAAAGGCTGGAGAGAGCCACTTGCAGTGCAGATTTAATTTCAGCAGATGGGCTCACGAGGCTGCTGTGCCCTGCTGCCCTTCAGGAGGCAGCTGGGAGCTCTGGGGGCTGCTCTGGGGGTTTGTGGTAGAGGCTCTCTGGCACAGAGAGCAATATAGAACTTCCCAATTGTCCCGGCAGGCCATCCCCAAACGAGTAATGATTAGCACTGACTCCATGATTTACAGAAGGTTGATCAATCTCTTTATTATATGGACCATTATTAAGAAACTCATTGCTTTTATAGACAGTTATGATACAGCTGGACCTAACTGGTCCTTCAATTACAACACCATTATTGCTATTAATTATTTAATATTGCCATTAATTATTGCCCTTGGCTAATTAAGAAACTGCTCTTTGGTAAACAAATCTCCGTAGCACATTGCACACGTTCACAGTAACAGGTGTAGGAAGTTCAGACGAGAATTGTTTCTCACTCTTTTCTCTGATGTCTCACAGCCTTGCCCAGAAAGGCCTGGGCAATCTGTGATGCTCTCTGTGGCCAGAGCTGCAGGTGCACTCGGTGATGCCAGAGGGGCTTTAGGAGCTGGCTGCCTGCAGGGTTCCCGCTGTGGGACCAGGTTTGCTGGGGCACAGAGCTGCTGCCTGAGCAGAGGTTCTACATTTGAGGGCTATCAGAGCACGGTGAGCCACTCAAACCCAATTAAAGCCCTTAATGAACCTTTCCTGCTGGGGTTTCACTCACCTGGAGCAGAGGAGGGCTGGGCAGAGCCTGAGCTCCGCAGCCAGTTGGATCAGGAGGTGGGAATGGCTCTGCTCTCGTGGGAGCAGACCCTTGGTTTGCTGAGGGATCCCCGCCAGGCACATCCCACGTCCATCTGTGCTGGGCAGGGCTCCTGGTGCTCTGCCTGCATCCCTGAGCAGGAGCTGGGCATCGTGGGGAGCAGATCCTGGGGGCTGCTGGGGGACCTGCAGGGCACGGGGGGGATTCCGAGGGCATTTTAGGGGAGTGTTTTAGTGGAATTACTGTGAGTGTGTTTTAGTGGAATTACTGGAGAATTGCAAGGTCAGACCGTGTGTCCTGCATTCCTTCACTCTGGAACTCCTTTACTCTGCATTCCTTTACTCTGCAGCCCCTCTGGAGCCAGGCTGGGACACCTGGGGGGGCTCACCTGGACAGGAGCAGCTCCAGGAGAGCTCAGAGCCCTGGCAGGGCCTGCAGGGGCTCCAGGAGAGCTGGGGAGGGACTGGGGACAGGGATGGAGGGACAGGACACAGGGAATGGCTCCCACTGCCAGAGGGCAGGGATGGATGGGACATTGGGAATTGGGAATTCCTGGCTGGGATGGGATTCCCAGAGCAGCTGTGGCTGCCCTGGATCCCTGGCAGTGCCCAAGGCCAGGCTGGACATTGGGGTTTGGATCACCCTGGGACAGTGGGAGGTGTCCCTGCCATGGGAATGGGATGAGATGGGATTTAAGGTCCCTTCCCACTCAAACCATTCCTTCATTCTATCGAGTTATGTTTGTGGTACAGAAATTCAGGATGGGCTTCCTGTGTGTGACATTGGGGGTCACACACTGGCCCGCACAGAGGTGTCACTGGAATGGCACATCCAGCTGAAATCTGCTCAGGACATTTCCAAACCAGGTTTAAGGGCCCCGTGTGCAGAGCATTCACTCATCCCTCCTGCTCCCCCGAGCGGAAAACAGCTGCTGCAGGGCCTTCAGAAGCTGCTCTTATTTACATCTGGAAACAGGAGGTTTGGCTAAAAGGGTTCCTGAGCCAGAGGAAAATGGATTAAAGCTGAGCTCTGATCCTGGGGGCTGCAGGCTGGCAGTTGCTGAAAGGTTCTGCTTTAGAGCCAGTAGCACAAACACTGGGGGTTCAGAGCTCTTCTAGGGCTGCTCTGTCCCTCTGCACCCCTCAGTGCTCCCGAGCCTCCCTCGGCTCCAGGAGCTGGGGATTGTGTTTGATTCCCTGAAAATGCACAGAGAGAGGGGAGCCCTGGGACACCGCTGGGCAGGAGATGGTTCCCCTTTCCTGTGTCCAGCTCTGGGGACTGCAGCTGAAATAAAAATCAGGTTTAGAAAGCATTTTAAGAAGAGACAGAGAAATTTTCAAACCCTGGTGTAATTTATTAATAAATAGAAGTTCTATAATATCATATAAGTAATATAATAATCACTTATAATTCATAATGAACTACAGGTAGAGAGCTCCTAAACATGATTCTGTACATTTATACAACGTGCAGGCAAGTTAGAAATGCATGGGTTTAATATATAATAATTTAACAGATGATTGCCTAGAAGAAGGAATATAGAAGGAATATAGAAGGAATTCAGAAGGAATTCAGAAGGAATTCAGAAGGAATGTAGAAGGAATACAGCAGGCAGGAGGAGCCCCAGCCCCGAGCAGGGCTCCGTTTGCAGTGCTGCTCCCTGGAGCATCCCAGCCTGGTCCTGGGGCAGCAGGAGGGGTCTGGGGGGGTTTGTGCCCCCAGGAGACGCCCCCGGCCCTGGGACCGAGGGTTCCATATCGACATTCCACGGCAGCTTCGCTCTCAGGAAATCAATCGTGCTGCAAGGTTTGTAAGGCGAGCCGGGCTCTCCTTTCTGCCTGGCTACAGAATGGCCTGAGCATCGCCCCAGGGAACACGCGGGGCACAATGGCCCCGACACCCCGACAATGCCACCCCAGAGTGACAAATCGCCGGCAGCTGCTCTGCTTTATTCACCTGAGAGAGACTGACAGCTCTGGGAGCTGCTCTCCTTTATCCACCTGAGACTGATGGTCTTGGGAGCCTGCTTTCCTTTATCCACCTGAGAGAGACTGAGGGCTCTGGGAGCTGCTCTCCTTTATCCACCTGAGAGGAGCCTCAGCAGCAGCAGGGAGCTCCTGAGGTTAGCAGGATGATAAACACAGGAGGCTGGGGAAGCACAAAGTGCCTTTATGCAGCTCTCTGGGGGCTTTATTTGGCTTTGGATGGCCAACTTCCACATGGAAGGACCTGCAGGATCGTGTATGTGCAATAGAAATATGCGTTGCTTCACTGCTCAGGGTTGGTGTGAAGGCTGCTGGAAACTCCAGAAAAAAACCTCCTTTTCCTTGCTGTGAAGCACTTTAAAATTTAAGGATAAACAGGTTGGATCAGGCACAGAACTAGAATGTTTTACAGCTCAAAGTTTGAGTCGTTTTTCCAGAGTTGTGCAAAGTTTCCAGTGAATGTTTTAGTGCCGTGTCTGCTGAACAGGTTGGAGAGTGCCAGGGACCCCGAGCTCCCTCTGCCCCATCCCAGGAACCCACCCGGGGGACACCCTGCGGGGCACGGGGTGACGGCCCTGATTTAGGGTGATTCCAGCGCTTTTGGGGTGATCACAGCGCTTTTGGGGCAGTGGTTTTCAGATCCCGCTGCCCTAGAGGGGTTTTGCTCGGGCTCTCTCGCACACGGCTCTGCCCGTGCTCCCGAAGTGGCTGCTGTGATTAGAGCTGTAATCTCCGTGCCAGCTTTTACATTTCCGACCGGAGAGGGGAATTAATGCGATTCCCGTGTCCGCCCTTTGGTGCATTTAGCAAACGCCGCTGGCTCGGGAGCGGCCGGAACTTCGTTCTCATCCTCAGGGGGACCAAATCCCCAAATTCCTGCGGGTCCCGCGGAGAATGGAGGTTCCTGCTGGCTGGGGCCCCCGAGGAGCTGCATGAGGAGGAGGAGGAGGGGAGCGCTGGGCACGGGGATGCTCCGGGGCACGAACCGCGCCGCAGTGTGCCCGGGCCAGCCCACGAGGGGCAGGGCTCGCCCTCAAGGTGACACGTGCGGCTTCACCCCCGATGGTCACGGCTCCGGGCGGCCGCACGGCTGTTCCAGAAGGCTCCAGAGGAAGCCCTCGCCGCTCCGAGGCCGGCAGGGGCGCGGGGCCGTGCCCGGGTGATGCCTCTGGGGGCCGTGCAGCCTCCACAGACGGCTCCATGAGAAGGTCGCCGCTCTCCTCGCCGGCCGAGCCCCGCAGCCGCGTCTCTGATTACAGCCGGGAGGGAGCGGCGCGGTCACTCCGCATGAGGCGAGGCTGAGCGCTGCCCTCCGCGATGCTGGCGGCGCGCACGGGCACCGTGGGCGGCAAGGGCGCCGACGAGGCGCTGAAGCTGCGCAAGCAGTCGGTGCTGTCCGCGGGCAGCCGGGAGCGAGCCCTGCGCGGCTCGGCCGACGGCAGCAAGGACGGCCAGGGCCAGGCCCGGGCCCGCCCGGGGCAGCCCCAGCAGCGGGCGCGGCGCCTGGCGCTGCTGCGGGAGCTGGAGATGAACTGGTACCTGCGGGTGTGCGAGCTGTCCCACGAGTTCACCATCGCCTACACCACCGGCATGCCGCACAGGTACGTCCTGCCGCTGTCCTGTGTGCTGCTGCCCGGGGTAACGTGACGGTAATCATAGGAACAGCAGCAACAACAATAATCGCAGCGATAGTAATAGTCATAGAAAGGTCCTTGGCTTTGTGAGTCTGATTTTCCTGGTTATTCATGCTGTACAGAGATGAATATCCTGCAAACTTCTCTGTTGGTTCCCAGAACTTCTCCAGCACAAGCTGTGCGTGGTTGTTGAGCCTTGTTTCCAATGTGCCCAAGTGACTGTGGTTTAGTTTGAATAGAGTAGAAAAGTCGCTGCTGTCGAGCAGGGACCGTGTGGGTGGCAGGAGGGTCCCTGTCCCCCCTCCCCGCCTGGGAAGGAGCCCCAGGCAAGGGGAACCTGCAGCGTCTGCATCTCTCGTCCCATCGGTCTTAAATGTCACAGCCTCCAGAATCTGATCTGCTCCTTTAAAAAAATATAAGGGGATCTTGGTATTAGTGGAAATTAGACGTGCGAGTCTCTAATCTCCTGTGCGGGGTCAGACCCTCGCTGAAATCGGAACCGCGGCAGGAACGGCCCGGGCGCTGCTGCCCCAGAACCGGGAGCAGCTCCGGGACCGCGGGGACGGGAGGGATCCTTCTCCTTCCCTCGGCTCTCCCTCCCCTCCTTCGGGGGCAGGCGGGATTTTGGCTGAGAACCGGCCGAGACCCTCCCCAGCCCCCGGCAGGATGGGGGTGCCCGCAGTGCCCGGCACAAACCGAGCTCTCGCAGATGCGCTTGGGCAAGAAATTAATTAGAATGTCAGGACAGTAACAATTAGGAATGGGATAAGTGGAAGGAAAAGGAAGTAAAACTGGGAGAAGGAGCGAGTGGGTGTTGATGCAGGGGTGTTCAGGGGCACTGAGGGGAGCACGAGGGGTCTGGGGGCTGGAGGGGGCAGATTCTGGGCCCGGTGCCCCCCAGCCCCTCCAGCCTGTGGCTGGCACCCAGGGCTCCAACAGCACCATAAAACAAATGGCTGGGGAGTAACTTGAGGGAGAGCTGAGCTTCTAAATATCCACACAAACCCTGATCCTCCAAACAGCAAAATCCTCATGTCCAGAGAGCTCAGAGGAGCTTGCAGGGATATTTCTCAGCACTGGTTCACCTTGCATTACAGATGAGCTGGGGCTGGCAGGAGGGAAAACCAAAGGCAGCTGCAGCAGAGATGGCAGGAACAGCCCTGGGGTTACACTGTGGGGAAGAAACACGGGGCACTAGGGGGGACAGCCTAGGGACAGCTTGGGGACAGGGCAGGGACAGCCCGGGGACAGGGCAGGGACAGCCTGGGCATGGGGCAGGGACAGTTTGGGGACAGGACAGGGACAGCTTGGGGACAGGACAGGGACAGCCGGGGACACTCCCTTAAATGTCCTTGGGCTGCAAAGAGCTGGGTTGAGATCCCCCTGCACCCCCGTGGGATCAGCACTGTGAGAACAGGACCCCCATCCTTGGGCAGGACCCTCCTGGGGACACCCAGGGCCACCCACGCCCTGGTGTGACAGTGACACAAGAATAGCGGGGTAATGCCGCTGCTCCTGCCAAACTCCCCTCTGTGACATTGAATTATGAGCTTTTCAAATATATTCTGGGGCTGGGATCAGTCTGTCTTTATCTGCTTTGAAAGATTTAAGGATTAGCTGAGTTCATGATACATCCATCACTTGATTATTTAACTTATTTTTCTAATGTATTTGGGGCTGAAATGGGGTGAGTTTTTAGAATAGAAGAGTCTCAACATCTGCCTCAGTGGCATGCACCAGACCTTGGCAGGACTGTCTGCTATGACCAGAAAAGGTCACCGTGGCCCTTCTGGGATGGAGACCATAAAAACCATCCTTGGATTGTTTTCATGGGGGCCAGGTTGGACACGGGGGCTTGGAGCAGCCTGGGGCAGTGGAAGTGTCCCTGCCATGGCAGGGGAGTTCGGAATGGGATGATCTTTAAGGACCTTTCCAACCCAAACCATTGTGTGGGTCTGTGAACCAGAACATTTTGCTTGCTGTTCAGCAGTGGTGAAATCATTGTTAACATCATCATTTAGTCCATGTGAGCTGTCTCACCCCGGGAGGCTGCAGCTGCTGGAGGAGTTCCCAGAGCAGGTAACCCCAGCTGCGAGAGCTGGCAGTGCCCCGAGACAGAACAAGATGTTCCCGTGAGCTGCAGAGGAGATGCCTGCAGAGTTCATCTGGCCAGCCAGGGCCCGAAATACACCCTGGGAGAGTATTTGCTGTGTGTTTATTGGCCTTGGGTGGAATCCCAGGCAAATATTTCTCATTATCTAAATATAAGGCCTGGGGAATGGGGTCAGTGCTCTATTCCCACAGCAGCCCTCGCCCCTTGGAGAGCCGGGCCAGGAGAGGTCTCAGCAGATGAACAAGGTTGCTGATCTTGGCCAAAATCCACCCTGGGCATCTCCCCAAGGGGCTGGGTGCAGTGGGGTGAGGAAGGTCCGGGAGAGCAGCTCTGCCCAGCTTGGGGCCGGGCACAGGGACGGTGTTGGGCTCAGGATCCAGCACAGGGACAGCTCTGGTTTCATCAGAAGGCTGGCTAAGAATAGAACAAGAAAGAACAAATAACAAAGCTTGTGTGTCAGACAGAGAGTCCGAGCAAGCTGACTGTGATTGGCCATTAATAAGAAACAACCACATGAGCCCAATCCCAGATGCACCTGTTGCATTCCACAGCAGCAGATAATCATTGTTCTCATTTTGTTCCTGAGGCGTCGCAGCTTCTCAGGAGGAAAAATGCTAAGGAAAGGATTTTCCATAAAACATGTCTGTGATAGGTATGGGGCACCATGAGCTGCAGGTATGGGGCACCATGAGCTGCAGGTATAGGGCACTGGGGCTGTGCCATGGAAAGCTGGGCACGCCTCAGGGAGCTGGCAGCATCCTTGCCCGCCTCAGGGACTTCTGTGATTTCTGTGGGTGCTGTGGGAATTAGGGTGGCTTTGAGCAGAGCTGAATGCCTGTGAGCTGTTCTCTTAAAACGCTGAATTTGTTCTTTCTGTTCTGCGCTGTTACATCATGGAATGGTTTGGGGTGGAAGGGTGACAGTCCATCCCATCCACCCCTGCCATGGCAGGGACACCTTCCACGAGGACAGGCTGCTCCAGGCCCTGTCCAACCTGGTTTGGGCACTCCCAGGATGGGGAAAATCACTCTGAATTTTCCAGCTCAGGTCCTGAGCCCTGAGCCTCTCTGTCCTCATGGAGCAAGTGGACTGAGAGCCCAAACCCCTGGCTGGGTTCAGGATGGAAATGCGTGGCTTTTGGGTTAGAAAGGGTGTCCAAGGCAAAGGGTGCCATCCCTGCAGGAGCTGGAGCAGCCTGGGGACAGGGGTGTTGGCTGGGGACGGCGGCTGAAGAGACACTGCTGTGCTCAGTGCAGCGATTGTCATCGTGCCTGCTTCCAAAGAGGTTCCCTTTGAAAGGATGGTGTCCTGCATGGAGAGTCTACAAGTTCTGTCTCCTTCTAAGAAAAGCAAATTTTCTTTGAAGCATTTGCTTTCCCAGGAGGTTGATCTGTGCCTGTGGCTAGTCTGAGCTTAAAACTGAAATAAGGCACCGTGCCTGGTGTTCTTATGGATCCAGCTCAGTTATGTCCCAGGTTTTGCTGCTGGATGGGGAAATTTTGTGACAAAAAATTTCCTGTCTGTCCCCAGGACAAAAAATCTCACTGCTGTCCCCAGAGAGATCCCCCCATTCACCGGGGCTTCTGGGCTGGAAACTCCACCCCCTTTAATGAGAAATTCCTTTGCCCCTTCTGGTGATCCTAATCCCACCTTGCAGCTGTGTTTGAGAAGGCTGGTGTCCTTCCCAGGACAGGAAAATCCCCATTTACCCGGTTTCTCTCTGATTCTGCGCTTCCCACGGTGCCAGCCCACACAGACACGATTTAAAGCTTTCCCCTCACTGAGGAGCAGAGGCGTGGGCTCAGGGTGCTGCCGCGAAGGGCTGTGATCCCCTGTCGGGAGTGTGTTCTCTGTGTTCTCTGTGTTCTCTGTGTTCTGCTGCGCCAAAACGTGCCCAGCCCGGGGGAGAGCCTGCAAAGAGCTTGGGGAGAAAATTTCTGTAATGTTGGATATGGATGGGGAGGGGGTTTTGAAGCCACAGAGAAACGTAATTAATGAGAGGCTGTGGGGCTGGTGTGGGGCAGCTGGGGCTGCCGGAGCCCTGCACGCTCCTTCAGGCCCCTCTCTCTGTTTTTGGCTCGGGCAGGGGAGTTTCCCTCGTTCAGCAGAGCCATCAGTCACGGGCGAATAAAGCATGAGCTTAATTTGTGCCGAAGCTGATGGATTGGAGCCCCTGCTCCACTCTAAGTGTGCACATTGCTCACGGCTGACAGGAGCAGCTGTAACTCACTGAGGAGATTTATCCTTGGGACGGGCTGGGCACAGGGCTCTGCTCGGGGCAGGGGTGCTCCAGCAGCTCCCACAGGGAATTTCTGTTCCAGAAGTGCAGGGACTCTTCTGTCTCACTGTGAGCTTGGGCATCTTCCCCTTCTGCCTCCTGGGTGTGCTTTCAGCTCTCCCTGGGTCCAGTCTGAAGCCAGCACAGCAGCAGCTCCTTTTTTACTAGGATTTATTCAATTACACGTGGGAAGTAATGAATTGTGGACAAGAAACACTTGCTGAACACTTGTAGGCTGGTTCATTTGCAGGCTGATCAGCTCTTTTCCCTTTCATTGCTTCAGCCAGTGCAGCCCAGTTCTGCTGTCACAGAGGAGCCCAGAGTGCAGCAGCGCCTGAGCTTGGCTGGTTTCTGGTGACAGCAGAATTTCTCTCAGATGAAATAGCATTTACACCATTTACACCAGAGTTTCTCTCAGGTGAAACACCATTTACACCATTTACACCAGAGTTTCTCTCAGGTGAAACACCATTTACACCATTTACACCAGTGTTTCTCTCAGATGAAACAGCATTTACACCATTTACACCAGAGTTTCTCTCAGATGAAATAGCATTTACACCATTTACACCAGAGTTTCTCTCAGGTGAAACACCATTTACACCATTTACACCAGTGTTTCTCTCAGATGAAACAGCATTTACACCATTTACACCAGAGTTTCTCTCAGATGAAATAGCATTTACACCATTTACACCAGAGTTTCTCTCAGGTGAAACACCATTTACACCATTTACACCAGAGTTTCTCTCAGGTGAAACACCATTTACACCATTTACACCAGAGTTTCTCGCAGATGAAGCAGCATTTACAGAGCAGTTTGGTGTTTTGTTACCCAGGGAGGTGTCTGCTCACTGCACAGCTCCTCCCCGTGCCCTTTGCTGGCTGAGCAGCCTCCCAAGGTTCTGCTCCTGGTTCCAGCAGGGTCTGTGAGCCCGGGCAGCTGCTCAGGGCCTGGGGGGAGCCTTAGAGCAGAGGATGTGTGTGAGAGCAGCCAGCAGCCCTGCAGAGCGTGCTGCTGGCACAGGCTGGGCTGGAAGGCGTTTGTGGGGTCACAGGGCCCCGGGCAGTGCTGGGTTAACCCTGCTGCAGCTGGGCTGGGGCTGCACCCCTGTTTGTCTGTATGGTTAGGTGAGGCTCTGCTGCAGCAGGGAGGGAGCGCAGACACCCCTGGCACACCCACACCCGCCTTGGGGTGTCCTGGGACACCCTGAAAGCAGGGACATCCTGAGCTCCTGCAGCCCTTCCCAGGGAGCACTGTCCTCCTTTGTGACTGTTCACAGGGGTCCCAGGGTGAGGGGAGAGACGAGGATCTGACTCCATGTTTCAGAAGGCTGATTTATTATTTTATTATATATATTATATTAAACTGTACTAAAAGAATAGAAGAAAGGATTTCCTTAGAAGGCTAGCTAAGAATAGAATAGGAAAGAATGATAACAAAGGTTTGTGGCTCAGACAAAGAGTCCGAGCCAGCTGACTGTGATTGGCCATTAATTAGAAACAACCACATGAGACCAATCCCAGATGCACCTGTTGCATTCCACAGCAGCAGATAACCATTGTTTGCATTTTGTTCCTGAGGCCTCCCAGCTTCCCAGGAGGAAAAATGCTAAGGAAAGGATTTTTCATAAAAGATGTCTGTGACACTCCTTCTGTTGCTTTTGTTGGTTAAGCAGTGAATTGAAACCTGAAGCAGTGAATTAAAACCTGGCAATTGAGGAGTGTGGAACTCTGGTGCAGACTGGCCAGCAGGCAGCCCCTTGTAGGATGTTCCATTTCCTTCCTCCTTTTCTCCTTCCCCCTTTTCCCTCTTCCATTTCCTTCTCCCTTTCCTGCAGTGGGAGCAGTGAGGAGCTGTCACCAACCCTTGGCCAGGGCTGCCCATGCCATGCCATGCCATGCCATCCCATCCCATCCCATGCCATCCCAGGGGGATTCAGCCACCTGGGCTCTGGCAAACAGAGGGGTCTGAGGGATGGGATTGTCCCTGCAGCAGATTAAACAGGCTTTGGCTTAGGGAAAGATGATGGACAGGGATTACAGATGTGTTTAAATCAGGAACAGCCTGCAGCCTGTCACTCACCATTCCCACAGCACAGAACTGGGGCAGGGGGAGCAAAGGACATTTGTACAGCAGGTTTGAGCACAGGAAAGCTTTCCCAGCCCCTGTAATGGAACTGGGAGCTCTGACACAGGATGTGCTGTGGTGCTGGAACCCCAGCAGGCTGAGGATGTTACCAGGGGTCAGCCAAGGCTGATTCTCCATCCCAGGTGCTGAGCACCAAGGGGAGATTTAACCCCGAGCTTGCAGCCCTGCAGAGCTACCCCAGAAAAGGGGAATTTGGGATTAATCCCTTTGCCATAGCTGCTCTCCCAGGCTTCCTCAGCGAGGCCCATTTTGTGCATTGAAGCTTTAAAATATCTAATCTTTAGATGGCAAAATATAGGAGGGCTCCTGATGGGGTCCTGTAATCCTGCCCCGTAATCCTGCCCTCATCTGCTCTGAGTGCTGCTGCATTATATTTATTGGGATATATCTCCCAGCCTTAATGTTTCCCTACTTCCTGTGCAGATTGATCCATGGAGCTGCATCCAGCTGTGCCCTTTGTTAATAGTCCCTGCCAGGCATCCTAGCTGGTATTTTACTCTTTTTTAGCCTGTTCAAAGCACACAGCAGCCTCCTGGTGCAGTGGTGACAGGGCACTTCCCCATGTCTGGCCTTCCTCCTGATGATCTCAGTTCCCTGGGGTTTGTGTTATTTTTGTGGGGTTCTCTCCCTGCCCAGGGATGAGCTTTAAGGTCCCTTGTGACCCAAACCATCCCATGATGATTCCCTAAAATACCCACAGAGCCATGCTGAGGCTCAGTGTGCTGCTGCTTCCAGGGCCATTCCCACCTTCCTGTGGGAGTTCCCATGCTGTATGTGCTCGGTTTTTGGGGAAAACAAAGCAGATTTTGCCATTTTGCCCTCCCCATTCCCCACTGCCTCAGCAGATCCCAGCTGACCCTCGGCTGCTCCGGCCGCTGCCCAGCAGGAATTTGCGCTTTTTTTGCTGCTTTTCTCCACCTTTGCTGCTTTTCCCCACCTTTGCCGCTTTCCCCATCCCTGCTGCTCCCGTGGGGTCTGGCTGGGCTGGCAGGAGCTGCTCCATCCCTGATCCTGGTCGGGAGCTCCTGCTGCGCCTCCTGCTGCTGCTGCTCGGGCTGACTCTGGATTTTGGGATGTTCCTGTGTATTTATAGACGGGTTTGAGGCTGCGCTCTGGGATGGAGCCCAGCCACGTGGCCCTGGCCATGAGAGGCTCTGTCTGGAGTCTTTGGGCTGACTTTGGGATGTGCTGAGGAAGGGATGCTGCCCGAGGCTGCGCCGGCACAAAGCGCTGAGCAGATCTGGGAGCAAAACCTCCTCCCGCGGCTTGCAGGCTCGTCTCAAGGCTGCCTCCTTTAGGAATGGTGATAAATCCAGGCTGGCAGGGCTCGGTGCCAGGGGAGGGCAGCCCTGTGTCACCAGCCTTGGTGCCAGCTGTGCCTGGCACGGCGCAGGTGAGCGTGGCTCAGGTGGGCCCGGCTCAGGTGGGCCCGGCTCAGGTGGGCCCGGCTCAGGTGGGCACGGCTCAGGTGGGCCCGGCTCAGGTGGGCCCGGCTCAGGTGGGGCTGCTCTTTGCACCCCTCTTTGAGCCAGAACTTGGCTTTTTGCAGCCCGAGCCAGTCAGAGCTCTCGGCTGAGATGTGTTTGCCCTGCTCCCTGGTTTTCCCCACCTCTGTTTCTGCCTCTCCCTGGTGTGGGCAGGCCCGAGGGCAGCTGGGGAGGGGGAGCCTGTGTGAAAAGCAGCTTTGCCGCGGACAAACCTCCTGTGCAGAGCTGTCCCTGCCTGATAAGCCTTCTCCTCCTTGTTTTCAGTGTCTTTTCACAGTTGCTGGCTTCACCCCAGTGCCAGAAAGGCTCCAGAAGCCAGCACGGTGTTTCCGTCATTCCAAGGGCACGGCTGCTGCTTTCTCCAGAGGTGCTTGTGGAGAACACGGGGATTTTTGGAGGGTCCAGGGGGGCTGAGGCTGCTGCTGGGCCGGGGGTCCTCCCCAGGCCTCAGTGTCCCACCCAGCTGAGGAGAGGAACCGTTTCCCACTGCAGAAAGAGACACAATCTGTAGATTGCAGGAGCAATTATTCATTTCCCCCGAGGGCCTAATGAGCGGTTATGCATTTGGCAGTAAGTAAAGATCCTCTTGCAAATCTTTTTGTTAATTAAATGGGCGCCTTTCCAGTGCAAAAGTGGCTGTTCGATGTTTGGGATGTGCCCAGAGATCGGGGGCTGCTTGCCCGGCCAGCGCTGGCCTGGGAAATGCAGAAATCCTTGGCTTGGCAGTGGCTGGAGGTCACCTGAAGTGAGGCACTTGATTTGCTGAAGTGGCATTGCCCCTGCATCCCTGGCAGTGCCCAGGGATGGACACTGGGGTTTGGAGCATCTAGGACAGGGAAAGGTGTCCCTGCCATGGCGGGGCGGCACTGGAGGGGATTTGAGGTCCCTTCCAGCCCAAACCATCCCGTGACATTGTGCTGCTCTGAGGTACATCGTGCTCCTGCCTCGTGGGCCAGAAAAAGCTTTAAAAAATTGAAAAGAAATTTCTCTTTGCAGAGAATTCTGGAAGCGCAAAGAGCAAAGGAGAACTCGGAGCTGAAGAGTCAGCCCAGGCTCCGGGCTGGCAGCAGCGCTGTGCCTGCACCTGCCCAGGTGAAAAGCAGGTCCAGGGCCCCTGAAATGCTGATTTGTAACCAGCAGTGTGGGCTGGTGGCCGGGAGGCAGGGAAGTGCTGACACAGCAGGTTTGCCAATCCCTCCCCCGAAGAGGAGCCTGGAAAAGGATCCATTAAAATTAATGGGGCAGGGGATGGTTCCCTGGTAATCTGCTGGTTCCAGCAGCACGCACCATTGTCCTGGGTGGCTGCTAATTCTCCTCCGCGGTTAATTCCAGCAGAGCCAGGTTCTGGGGGATGCTGGTGGGGAGAGGAGCAGGGAGCAGTCATGTGTGCAGCTGAGGGGATGCACACCCTGTGTCACTCACGTTGGTAATTAGAAATGCTGCTGCAGCTGAAAGGGAGGCTCTCAGGAGGAGACTTAAAATTCTTCTTTGAAAAATGCAGTTTGGGAAGGTGCTGTTTTTAATAGTGCTTATTATGCAGGGGTGACTTATATAAGAAAATGACTGATGGAGGCACTTGGCTTTCTCTGAGCTGCTCAGAGGGGCCAAGTCCCTCCTTGGGCTGTAGGAGGAGGTGAAAACTGAGGGATTCCAGAAGAGGGGGAAGCTTTTTGATGGGGTATTCATTGGAAAGGAGTTTCCCAAAGAGCACAGCGTGCTGTGGCTGATCTTTGTGCTGCCCCTCTGCCAGTTAACATGACAGAATCAGAAATTCCTGCTCCATAATTGCTCTCTGTGTTCTCCAGCGTGTCCCAGAGCGTGCAGCTGGAGCTGTGTGTGTTTCCCAGATCCAAACCCCCCTCCTCAGCAGCCTCTCTCCAAACAAGTCAATTTGGAGCTCTAAGCTGTTACAAGCAATGCTCGGGTGAGATTTGACGTGTGTGGATAACACAGCAATGCTCATTATTGCCTGAAATCTGCTATTCAACGGGCACAGCCAAGCTGGAAGAACACAGCTCGGGCTGAGCTTTATTTGGAATACATTTACCCATCAGGTGAAGCGGAGCACGCGGGGAAATTGTGCATTTTGTGTCTGCCCAGGGTGGAACACGAGGATGGCAGAAGGGAAAAGCGTTTCTTGGCCTCGAGCTGGCACAGCAGCCCGGAGTGCCCGAGGGTGCTGCTGCTGCTCTGCTGCAGGCCTGGCATGGATGCTCAGAGCCTGGATGCCATGCCAGGGCTCCCAGGGGGAATAAAACACAAAACCCTCTTGTGCTGTGCCGTGGAGCTTCGTGCAGCTCTGTGTGCTCTGATACCGCAGAATCACAGAGTGGCTTCAGCTGGAAGGGACCCCAAAGACCATTAAGTGCTCAGTGTAGCACGGTACATTAATATAATGGTGACTTCTGGAGCCCTTCATGTGAGGCACTGCCTCGCAGCCAGCTGAGAAATGGAATAGATAGCGTGGAAAAATTAAATTACCTGCTTAGGAGCAGGGCTCCAGCAGCTAATGGGCAGCAGGCACCGGGGGGATGTTGTCTCCACGGGGACAAGGAGCTGATTAATTGGATTGGGCTCTGATGAGTTCCACCCTCCGTGTCAGACACCGAGAGCTCCGGGCTCCCTCCCAGCGCTGATTCCTTCCTGTGCATCAAGAGATTCTTTATTTAATGTTGTCAGAGCTCCTCGGGGCTCCCTTGGGGCTGGGGTGCCCCCACACCCGGGGTGGGGCTGGCCTTGGGTCCTGGAGGGCTTGGGGATGGGATGGGATGGGATGGGATGGGATGGGATGGGATGGGATGGATGGGATGGGATGGGATGGGATGGGATGGGATGGGATAGGATGGGATGGGATGGGATGGATGGGATAGGATGGGATGGGATGAGATGGGATGGGATGGGATAGGATGGGATGGGATAGGATGGGATGGGATGGGATGGGATGGGATGGGATGGATGGGATGGGATGGATGGGATGGGATGGGATGGGATGGGATGGATGGGATGGGATGGGATGGGATGGGATGGGATGGATGGGATGGGATGGATGGGATGGGATGGGATGGGATGGGATGGATGGGATGGGATGGGAGTTTGGATCTAGAGCAGCACAGAATCCCAGAATGGTTTGGGTTGGGAGGGACCCACCCAGTGCCACCCCTGCCATGGCAGGGACACTTCCCACTGTCCCAGGTGCTCCAAATCCCATCCGGGCTGGCCTGGGCACTGCCAGGGATGCAGGGGCAGCCACAGCTGCTCTGCTGCTGGGTTGATCCCAGCCCTCGGAGCTGTCGCTCCCCGGTTCGGTCCATCCCGGGAGCCCTGGGAGCTGTCGCGGTCCCGCAGGTGACAATCTCCTGTGCCACCAGAGGAACCCCGTGGGGCACTGCCCCCAGCCCAGCTCAAACCCTGCCAGAGCGACGCCTTTTAACTAAAAACCGTTTAATGGGAATTTGGATCAGTTTCCCTCCAGTGCAATTACGAATGCAAATGGGGTTTTTGATGTGAAAGCAGCGGAAATGTGATGGCTGTGGGCTCGATGAGCGCCGGGCCTTTGTTGTGCAGCTTCCAGCGGCGTTATCACACCCGGCCACAGGAGCGCTCCCCGCGGGTTCGGCTGCGCCCGAGGGCTCCGAACCGCCCGGGGCCGGCGGGACCGGGGCTGGAGCGGCTCGGCCTGCCGCGGAACCGGGTTAATCCCGGGAAAGCCGCTGGGAGCTGCGCGCCCTGCTCCGGGACAGCGCTCCTCGCTCAGCCTGCCCGAGCTGTCCGCTCAGGGATGGAACTGCCGCATCCCGGAGCTCTCCTGCGGGAAACCCAGCCCGAGGGATCCGGGGAGGGGAGACGGGCACGGGATGGGGCTGTCACCGCTGTCCCTGCGGCCCCAGGGAGCTTCCACTGGGACCTGGGGCTGGGACTGGAACTGGGACTGCCCTGAGCTGTCCTGCGGCAGTGATGGGGGCAGGCTGGAAATCAGGGGTTTGGGATTGTTCTGCTCCTGGTGTCTGGAAATCAGGGGTTTGGGATTGTTCTCCCACTCCTGTGTCTGTAAATCAGGGATTTGGGATCGTTCCCCTGCTCCTCATGTCAGGAAATCAGGGATATGGGATCGTTCCCCCACTCCTGATGTCTGGAAATCAGGAATGTGGGATTGTTCTCCTGCTTCTAGTGTCTGGAAATCAGGGATTTGAGATCGGGAACCCACTCCTGGTGTCTGAAAATCAGGGATGTGGGATCGTTCTCCTGCTCCTGGTGTCTGGAAATCGGGGGTTTGGGATCATTCAGGCTCCTGGAGAGAGGCTGCTGCCCGCAGTGTCTGTGCTGGCTTTGGGGAATGTGGCTCTGGGGCCCTGGACAGAATGTGGGGCTGTGGCCAGCTCTGTGCTGTTGGATAAAAAAGAGAAAGGCCTTTTTTGGGTGGAGAAGCTCCAAGGGCTCAGATTTTGGAGTGGGATCCTGCCCCCACGGCACTGCCAGCAGTGTTTCAGTGCTGCCATGCCATCCCCTGAGGTCTGGTCCATCCAAGGGCATTGCATGCAAACCCTCACTGAGCAGCTGTCTAAGTGTCCAGCATGGTTAAAGCTCTCCTCGTGAAGGCTGAAATCATATTTTTGATGTGTCCCCAGCCTGGGAGCACTGCCTGTTCCATCCTGCTGCATCTGCCTGGCGTGGGGAGGGCAGGGCCCTCTGGCACTGGGAGCACAGAGAATGTCTCCAACACTGATCACAGGGTCCCACAATGGTCTGGGTTGGAGGAGACCTTGTTGTGCACCTTGTGCCACCCCCTGCCATGGGCAGGGACACCTTCCCTTATCCCAGGTTACTCCAACCTGGCCTTGGACACTTCCAGGGGCAGCCACCCCCTCTGTCATGGGCACTGCTGCAGGTTTGCTGCTAAATTCAGTTGTTGTCCTTTCTCAGTATTGAAGAATTTCAGTTAAAGAGCTCAGACAGGCTGGGTTGGCATCGTTACTGTGACCTGGATTGCTGGAATCACAGGCTGCTGTGGCTGGAGGGTCCCTACAGCCCACCCATCCCAACGCCCTGCCCTGGCAGGAGGGGAAATAATTTAGCCTGTGACTGCAGCCAGGAGAAGCAGAATCTGCAGCCAGGCTTGGCATCCTGTTTCAAAGGAGCTCCACTATAAGGTAACGTTTAAAAAAGGAAGGAGCAATCAGCGTGCTCAGCTCCAGCCGTGCTGGGCCAGGGCTGCAGCAGCTCACGAGGTCTCACCCAGCCCAGACTGCAGGACCTTGATTCATGTTCACATTTCGGGCTGCAGAAGCATCCTCCTGCCTCTGGATGCAGCCAGAGCCGAGCTGCTGACTGTCCCTGGAGCTCGGGAAGGGAAGGGAAGGGAAGGGAAGGGAAGGGAAGGGAAGGGAAGGGAAGGGAAGGGAAGGGAAGGGCTCGGCTCCTCCCTCAGCCCTGCTCTGAGCCCAGCCCCATGGCCCCTTCCAGCTCTGCACGGACCCCACTGTGGCTGCACAAAGCATTTATTCCATTATTGGGGGTTTCCATCCTGCTCACCGTGGGGTGTGCATCGCCCTGCCCCTGCAGGGGACAGCCCTGGGGCCATGGAAGGGTTTGCGCCCTGGCCCTGCTGCCCTGGCCCTGTTGGCTCCTGATTTGGCCCCGGGGTGGCTGCAGTGGCCCCAGGGCTGGGCTGGGGGGTCACAGGGTGGTCACAGGCAGCTGCGTTAAACCACATTTGCTTGATGAAGCATTTTGAGCAAGTCATTTAATGAGTGCTCGTTGTCTTGCTCGGGGGAAGTGCACGTTGTCACAGTGATTTGGTGGCACTGAGGTGTCACAGGGAGCCTGGGCTTGGCTCGTGGCTGAGTCCTTTGCCAGGGCTGTCACGTACCTCCTCTTCCATAAGCTCAGGGTTTTCATCATGCAGAATTATGTGACTCCAACGTTTTACTCTAGAAGTGATTATCTTGCTCAGGAAATGAAATAAATCCCATATTTAAATACATCTTCTGTGGAGAGACTGTAACCCCTCCAAAGCTAAGCAGCTTGAGGGAAGGTGCTCTGCCGGATGTGCCAGTGCAGATGTGGCTGTCCCTTTCTGTCCCCTCCCTGGCACCTCGGGCCACGGGCAGCCCTGGCAGTGGGGATCAGGGTGAGCCTGACCTGGGCTCATCCCCAGCACCGAGTCACAGCATTTGGCAGCTCTGGGGCAGTGGGAGCTCCCCAGAGATGTGCGGGACAGAGGCAGAACACCCAGAATGCCCGAACCCAGGGGGTGTGAGACCAACAGGGAGGGGAATGTTCCGGGTCTGTCAGTGCTGCTCTGGGCTCTGAAACACAGCTGGGCCCCAAAACCCGCTGGGTGCTGCCAGCAGTGCCCCAGCTGCACCCCCGGTGCCAGGGGGACCCTCAGGGTGTCCTGGCTGCGAGGGGCACCCGTGGGTCATCAATGACCCAAGGCTTGTGCCCCCCGTGCCCCCCTCTGCTGGGTTTGCTGATGCACTGATGAGGGCTCTGGGGACTCTCCCGGGGTCCCGCTGCCCCCCAACACTGCCTGAGGGTGACTCCAAGGAGACCCCTCCGAGCTGGGAGGTGGTGGCTCTGCTGCATGATTAACTGTTAATCCTCTTTGGGGAAACATCACACGGTGACTGTCTTTGTTGGGATTTAATGCTTTCCGTCCCCAAAGGGATGTGCTGGGTACCTGTTAATGAGCCGTGCAGAGGCGCTGGCCCTGTCAGGGCTGGTGGGTGGCCGTGGCTGGCTGCCAGCCGCCCCCTGCCCTGTCACAGCCCCCTCCCCAGCAGGGCAGAGGGGACACACACCGTGCTGTGCCCCGCTGCAGGGCAGGGTGAAGCTCTTTCCCCCCGAGCCCAAACCGGGTTGCGAGCACCTCCAGCGCCCCCAGCTCGCTCTGCCACCGCTCCTGGCACCTCTGGGTGCCTCGGGCGGGTCCAGCAGGGGGGTCCGGCCTGGGAGCTGCTCCCACCCCAAGGGGAGAGCCAGGGGCCTGGCACTGAGCGGGGTGGGCACCAGGAGGTGCCCCCAGCTCCATTCCCCGGGCAGCCTGGGGCAGGGTGGGGCCTGGGGAGCCCCTCTGGACCATTTCCCATGCCCGGAGTGACCCTGCCCTGCCACTCGCGGGTACCCTCTGCTGTGGGGCTGCACCGGGGGCACCCACTGCCCGTCCTGACCAGGGCACAGTGACAGTGACAGTGACAGTGACGGACAGGAGTCCTGGGGGGCCTCCAAACCTGCCCACCCCCCACTGCATGGAGGTCCCCTCGATGCCCAAAGGGGAGAGGTGGCACAGGGCAGTGCCAGGCTGGCAGGGCAGCCTCGGCCGGGGACGGGGACGGGATGGGGTTGGAATGGGGATGGAATGGGGCTGGGGATGGTTTGATCTGCTGAGGGATGGGGATGGTTTTGCCTCCAAGCCTTTGCGCTGCGGCTCATTCCGCTGGCGCTGCTGGGGGAGCGGGATTAACCCCGGCCGGGCTCGGGGAGCTCGGCATTAACGTGTTAACTCCCCCACACTCCGGAGCACAGCGATCTCCCTCCCTCTCCCCCCATTTTTTTCCTTCCTTTCCCCCATAATTAACCCATTTTAACAGCGGATCGCTGCCCGCTCTCAAGACCCCGCCGAGCGATGCCGGCAGCGGTTTTTCCGGGCGGGTCTGCCTGAACGCCTGCCTTCCCTGCGAGCACAAAGGAGGCCCGCGGCTCGCACCCTCCCATCGCTGCCATCCTCGCCATCCTCCCCGCAGGCTCTGGCGGGGGATCCCGGCGCCGCTGCGGAGCCGCTGCCAGCGCTCGGCGGGCTGCCATGGGTGGGAGGTAGCGCCGCTGCGCCTGGGCGAGGGGAGGAAGGACGGACGCCGATGGATGCCGCCGCTCCTTAGGGACGCGCGGCGGGGTCCGGGGCTCGGCCGTGCCTGCTCAGCACTCGGCGCTCGCAGGATGCCGGCGGTGATTTAGGAGCGGCGGCCGCAGAGCGAGGCAGAGCGGCCGCGGAGCGATCGGCATGCGGGAGCGGCGCCCCGGGAGCCCCGACTGCGTGGATGCTTCTGGCTGAGCGGCAGCGCCCGAGCCGCCCAGAGCGCGGAGCGAGCCCCGAGCCGCTCCGAGCCGCGAGTGCGCGTTCCGGGGCCGGCGGCGGCGGGGACACCCAGCGCGGCTCTCCCGGAGCTCGGGGGGCGCCGGGCTCGCCGGGCTCGCAGCTGCAGCCCGCGGGGGGCCGGGGGTCCGCCCGCCACCCGGCCGGGGCGCCGCGGGCGCGATGCAAGTGTCCATCGCCTGCACGGACCACAACTTGAAGAGAAATGGTGAAGACAGGCTCATCAGCAAGCAGAGCACCACGACCCCGAACGTAGTGAATGCAGCCCGGGCGAAATTCCGGACGGTGGCTATTATCGCTCGCAGTTTGGGGACGTTTACCCCGCAGCACCACATTTCATTAAAAGAATCCACCGCAAAGCAAACGGGCATGAAATATAGGTATGGGCACGGTCTCGGTCTTTGTTCCCTTGCAGCGCGATAGCTCTTTACTTTGCCTGCCTGGATTTGCAGAGGAGCTCTCTCCTCGGGTTATTAATAGATTTTTAATAGAACTCGGGCGTAACCGGGAAGCTTTGGGGTGTTTGTGTTTTTGCAGGCATATGCATTTGCGGTTTTGTACCCAAAACCCGCTCGCTCGGGCAGATTCTGTGCAACGCCGTGAATTTGTGACAGCGGCGCTAAGATGGTTCCTATTAAGTGTTCAGTGTAACTAATCCCGGTGCTAATGAGCAGGAGACTCAATTAGGCAGGCATGCCCGGGGCCGGGCACGGAAAGTTGCTTTGCGGGGCTGCGTGGAGCAGAGGCGTGTGCCGCGGGTGTCAGCCCACCGCGGGGGCGGCCCCCCGGCTCCTCACCCGGTGCGCTCGGGCAAGATGAGATCAAAGCCCATTCTGGGCAAATGCAGAAAACCGAATCTCGGCCGTTCTTATGGAATGCCTCCTGCCTCTCGCAGGTTTTTATTCCTCCTAGCCTAGGCAGCAAAAATGAGGAATGGCTGTGAGTTGGGCTATGAAGTGCTGAGTGTGGGCAGCTGATCAGCTCCTCTGCCCTGCCTTTGGCTGTGAGCGAGAGGGATTTGTGCGCCTTTGGGGCTGGCTTCTGCCCGTTCAGGGTGTCCCTTCCAGCCACCAGTGGGGGCACAAGGGGACAGCCTGGCATCTCTGCACCCCGAGCTGGAGCTGCGGCTGGGCAGGCAGCTGGCACAGGAGGGTCCCTGGGCAGGCTGAGGGTGTGGGGCTGTGGGCAGCTTTATCCTGCTTGCCCCCAGCCCATGGGACACCAGCCAGGGCCCCCAGAGCCGCCCAGGGGAGCTGCGGGTGCAGTTTTGTGTCAATGCTGCCTTTGGGGTCCTGGGACGGCCGCAAAGGCGCTCTGGGCTCAGCAGCCGCTGCCGGCTCCAGGCGTGGTGCAGCCAGGGCAGGGGGATCCTGCAGCTCGGGAAATGCCAGTGCTCACTCCCAGCAGCTGCAGGGCTCGGAACAGCGTGGATGGGGCGCTCAGATGTCATTTTCTGTGGTTTCCTTGGATGGTTGGTCAATGACAAGGAGGCTTTGCCCGAGTGGAAGCCCGGCCTTTCCAGCTGCTGCTCCCTGTCCTTCAGCCGTGACCAACTTCCAGCAGGGACGTGGCAGCGCTCTCCTGCCCTGGTGCTGGCAGCAGAAATCATCAGTGAGCCCGTGGCCAGGGCAGAGCTGCTGGTTAATAAATGTTCCTGGATGGGGGGCTGGGGTGGCAGGGCAGGGACATTGCACGTCCAGGGGGATCCTGGCAGGGACAGTGCCCATCCAGAGCAATCTTGGCAGGGACTGTGTTCAGGGGGATCCTGGCAGGGGCAGTGTCCATCCAGGGGGATCCTGGCAGGGTCTGTGCCCATCCAGGGGGATCCTGGCAGGGGCAGTGTTCAGGAGGATCCTGGCACGGGCAGTGTTCAAGGGGATCCCAGCTCCCAGGCCGTGGGGAGGGCAGTGCTTGGGGCATGGCAGAGGGCCTTGTCCAAAGACAGGACACACAAGATCAGTGTAACTTGCCCTTCAATCACCTTCCCAGTGGAGCAGAGCTCCTGTGACCCCTGACCCCTCTGGCAGCCCCATCCAAGCCATCATGCCTCAGTTTCCCCATCTGTGGGAGACGGGTCTGTGATGGTGTCCCTCAGAGACAGGACCTGCTCCCAAGCCGCGCTCGCTGGCTGCAGGGACACTTTGTGCTAATTGCCAGCACTTATCTCCTGATTTCCCCGGGCTCCCAGCTCTCTCCCAGGGTACCAACACCCCGGAGAATCGCAGTTCCTTGCTCCTGCAGCCTCCGGAGTGGGGCCTTTGGGAGCGCTTTCTGCCTGGTTCCTGGATGAGGGTTGGGAGTGAGGGAGGCTTGTCCCACCGGAGTTCTCACAGCCCCGGCTCCGTCTGCCCCAGACCCGGGAGCTGCACCAGGAATAGCAGCTCGTTGGCGACAAGGCTGAGGTTTTATCTTTATGACTAATCTCTGTTTCTGCTCGCGAATCTCCGTGCGCAGAGCTGATTTCTCCCCAGCGCAGGGGAGTTTGGAGGAATGGCTGAGCAACCCTCGGGCTGAGCTGTGCCCTGCCAGCCTCGGTGACCTTTGGGTGGGGAGGTGCCAGTGGAGCCGGAATTCCGTGCTCACCTTGGGACCCCTTCCTCAGCCCGAGGGAGGGGAATCCAGAGCCAAAGGCTTTTCCCGGCGGCTGCAACGATAATGCTGCGAACTCCTCACCTCCCTCACATTTTGAAGCTGAAGTCCTTCCCAATTCATTTTCTGCCTGAATTATGTCCTTGATGCTGAGCTCTGCAGCTCGGGCTGCTCCAAAAGCCACCCCATCCAGGCTGGCCCTCGATGGACGCTAAAAATACCGAGAGCCGCCCCCGGGCAGGGCTGCCCCGAGCCCCGCTCCATTCCGGGGTGCTCCGGGGCTGCCCCGAGCCCCGCTCCGCTCCGGGATGCTCCGGGATGCTCCGGGCCCCGCTCCGCTCCGGGATGCTCCGGGCCCCGCCGCCTCCCCCGGTGCCAGCGCTCCCATTATGTAAAAGGGAGAGACAGCGCCTGTGACAGGGCTGGGGGCGGGAGAGGAGCCAGCTCGGGGGCTTTTCACCGAGTGACATGTTTCTGGCCCCGCTCCAGCTCGGGGAGCGAATTGGAATATGAGAGGCAAAAGTTTACGGCAATAAATGCGTGCGTTCTCCGGGAAACAGCTGCAAGCGCTCAGGTGGGCTCAGGTGCGTCCCCGCGGCGCTCACCTGAGCAAACCTGGGCTCTGCCTCCGCAAAAAGAGCTTTGCGCTTGGCATCCTCCCCGGCCAGGGGCTCCTGGCCACGGCCCCTGCTGTCCCCGCCGGGCACAGCCGCGCTGCCGCCTCCTGCTCTCCTTTATCCTTTGTAATGCTCCAGCTCGGTCCCACCGGGGAGCCGGGGGCTCGGGGGAGTATCTGATCACTTCAAGCCTTTCTTTGGAAAGGACGGAGTCGCAGCTTTGGGAAATCGCAATGTGCCGCACCGCTGCTGGGAACAAAGGACGAGCCTTTGCTCCGATGCAGGGCAGGCAGCAGGGACGGCAGCCCGGCTCTCCCTGCTTTGGGCCGGCCAGAGGGCACAGCCCCGGCTCTCCTCTCTGCTGATTTGCCGTATCTTCCTTAAGATTCTTCTCAGCAAAATGGACCCAGCCCCGCTGCTGGTGCTGGGGGCTGTTTGAGACGCGGCGCTGCTACCGCAGGAACAACTTCTCAAAGTGAGACTGGCACCGGCCTGCCTGTTCTCAGACTTTAAATTACACCTCAGCGAGAAGTTCTTACAGTGAGGCTGCGGATGCCTTGGCAATTGGGTCTTTAAGGTTCATTGCAGCCCAGGTCATTCTAGAATTCCCAGATTTTTTGATACCACCCCTGTCCATCGCAGCTGCAGCACCGCAAGCCTTGCCCAGAGCACCACAGCTACCCAGGAGCCTGCTCTGTGCCCAGGGTGTGCCCAGAGCTGGGATGTGATGGGAGCTGGGATGTGCTGAGAGCTGGGATGTGATGGGATATACTGGGAGCTGGGATGTGATGGAATGTGATGAGAACTGGAATGTGCCTGGAGCTGGGCTGTGCCCAGAGCTGGGATGTGAAGAGAGCTGGAATGTGCTGAGCTGTGCCCGGAGCTGAGATGTGATGGGAGCTGGGCTGTGATGGGATGTGATGGGAACTGGGATGTGCTGGGAGCTGGGCTGTGCTGAGATGTGATGGGAGCTGGGATGTGCCCGGAGCTGGGATGTGCTCGGAGCTGGGCTGTGCCCGGAGCTGGGCTGTGCTGGGAGCTGGGATGTGCTGAGATGTGCTGGAAGCTGGGATGTGCCCGGAGCTGAGATGTGCTGGAAGCTGGGCTGTGCTGGGATGCGCTCGGAGCTGGGCTGTGCCCGGAGCTGGGCTGTGCCCGGAGCTGGGCTGTGCTCGGAGCTGGGCTGTGCCCGGAGCTGGGATGTGCTCGGAGCTGGGATGTGCTGAGATGTGCTGGAAGCTGGGATGCGCTCGGAGCTGGGCTGTGCCCGGAGCTGGGCTGTGCCCGGAGCTGGGATGTGCTCGGAGCTGGGCTGTGCTCGGAGCTGGGCTGTGCCCGGAGCTGGGATGTGCTCGGAGCTGGGATGTGCTGAGATGTGCTGGAAGCTGGGATGTGCTCGGAGCTGGGCTGTGCTCGGAGCTGGGCTGTGCTGGGATGCGCTCGGAGCTGGGCTGTGCTGGGATGCGCTCGGAGCTGGGCTGTGCCCGGAGCTGGGCTGTGCCCGGAGCTGGGCTGTGCTCGGAGCTGGGATGTGCTGAGATGTGCTGGGAGCTGGGATGCGCTCGGAGCTGGGCTGTGCCCGGAGCTGGGATGTGCTCGGAGCTGGCCTGTGCTGGGATGCGCTCGGAGCTGGGCTGTGCCGGGCCCCGGCGCTGCGGGGCCGGTTTGGGGCCGTCAGCAGTTCACAAATAACCCTTTTTGCCGAGCCCTGGCCGCGCATGGGCACGAGGGGCCCAATTTACGGAGCACAACTATCTATTTGCGCTCATCCATAATTGATGGAGGCAGCTTTGACCATTAACTGCGGCGCGAGCCTAAACAAAAAATTTTATCTGCAAAGGCGAAGTGGCGGAGTTCACATTCCGGGGAGAGGCCGGGCAGCATCCCCCGAGGTGAAACCCATCCTTCTCACCCGAGGGGTGAGAATCTCCCCCAATTGGAGAGGTGCTACTAACGTTTGCAAGATAAGAGCTGAGAAACAAGGGAATAAAGCAGAAGGGAGGGCGGAAAAGGGTTGTGTCCCTCCCCAGCGTTGTTTGCAAATCTGAGGGCAGCTGAGCGTGTGGGGACGGTGAAGGCGCAGGGAGGAATCTGCGGAACAAAAGCTGCTGACATTGGAATTACGTAAAGGTGATCTGGGCAGATAAACCTTGAGAAGTAAAGTTTGCTTTCTTCCTCGTCCCCTGGGGAAGAGGAGAGATTGAGAGAAGGGACTGGGACACACACGGGTCACCTTGGGCTGCGGAATTCCTTTGGGAATTCTGGCTAAGTCCTGTGCTCGCCAAGGGGTGTCAGTGGAAGCAGGTATTTCCTAGCAGTCTGTCTTCTTTTTCCCTGCGTTTCATTTTCCAAGAGTTAACCATAATAACTACCTCGCATATTTAGGAAATTGTGGTTTATTTAAGTCTTGCTGCAATTACGAGCAGTTTCAAACTCTCGCATGCAAATGGCACAATTATTTTGGTATCGAGTTCCATATTGTTTCAGTACTCTCCACATCAGGCTGACTTTTATGGCTCATCGTCTGATCTTCATTTTCCTGCTGCAAATTAAGATTAATCCAGTGAACAGAATGGATTTACGCTGAATTCACAATGCTTTTCCCCCCAGGACTGTAGCTTATAATGGCTGCAAAGGAGGCAGGAATAACACAGAGGGGAAGGAGAAGGAACCATTGAGTAAACAAAATCTGCTGATTTGTGCTGCTCTCACCTTCCCAGGGGCTCCCGGGAGTTTGCAGCTCCCAGGTGAGGCTGGGGTTTGGTGGGGAGTGGGTTTCTCTGCTCCCATCACACTGCAGGGTGAGGTTTGGACACACATTTATCCACCAGCTCCCCTCCAAAGCCACGGCAGTGCCCGGGGCTGGGCAGGGCCCCTCTGCCTGGCACTGCTGCCCTTGGGCTGGCACTGCTGCCCTGGGGCTGGCACTGCTGCCTTGGGGCTGGCACTGCTGCCCTTGGGCTGGCACTGCTGCCCTGGGGCTGGCACTGCTGCCCTGGGGCTGGCTCTGCCATCCCCCAGCTCTGCCCAACCTCGGCAATTCCACAATTCCATGGCAAATGGGGCCTTTGCGGGTGCCTGGGCTGGTGTGAGCGCTGCAGGTGGATCTCGTGTTCCAGGTGCCAGGTGAAGATAAGCTGGCTCTGCCTGGCTGTCCCTGCCCTTCCTGGCTGCCCTTGCCCTGCCCTGCCCTGCCCTGCCCTGTGGGGACAGCCCTGCCCTCCGTGCGGGTGGCACTGTGGGCACCGGGCACCGCTGTGATCCCGAGGGGAGCTCAGGAGAGCAGGGCTGGGTTCCAGGGCACGGCTCCCACGGCTCAGTTCTGTGTGAGGAAAACGATGGGATTGAAGGAAGGTTTTAAATAATGAGCTGGAGCTGCGGGGGCCGCGCCGTGGGGCCGCCCACGGCCGGGGGGCACGGGCAGGACAAGGCACGGCTGGGTGTCCCTGTACCCCTGGGTGTCCCTGCCACCCCTTGTCACCCGTGGGTGGGTGTCACTGTCACCTGTGAGTGGGTGTCCCTGTCACTCATGAGTGGGTGTCCCTGTCACCCGTGGGCGGGTGTCACTGTCACACATGGTTGGATGTCCCTGTCACCCGTGGATGACTCTCCCTGTCACCCACGGGTGCTGTCCCCATCACCTGCAGCTCTCTGTCCCCATCCCCCCTGAGTGGCTGTCCCAGCAGTGCCACCCGTGTGTCCCCAGCCCCGTGCCCCCTGTCTGGGCAGTGGCAGTGGCAGTGGGTGGCTGTGCCACCCTCCAAAGCTGGTGCAGGTCCTGCCCCACGGCTGCTCCACCCTCCGTCCCTGCAGCCTGCTATTTTCCACCTCAAGGCTGCCTGACAGCTTTAATCTGATGCTTAAATGGCTGGGAGAGGAGCCGCCGTGCAGGAAGGCTGTAATTTAATGACTTGGGGAGCGCACAGTTTAAGACATTTCAAATGAATTATTTTAGCCTGGCTGCTTCGGCAAAATCCAATTGGAACTTTGAGCGTGCTTATTTTTATTTCAGACTAACGCTACAGAACGCCTCCTGTAGAATGTGTTTGTTAAGGAATTAATTGTCTTTGAGGAAAGGAAAGTGCCCTGGGTGGGACTTGCTCCCCGAAGCATCCAAATGAGTTTGAATTGTTTCTCAAACTACTTTTGTAGCACCGTAAACCCAGCTCAGGCAGGAGGGGAGCAGGGCCTGGCGTCTGATCCCTCCCTGGGCTGGCCCTGTGCTCCCTCAGGGCTCTGCAAACGAGTTTATTGGCAAAGCTCTGCCCAGAACAGAAACAATCCCTGGGACATGGGGTTTGAGGAGCAGGAGAAGCAGGCAGCTTATGGAAAATAAGGTGCTGAAGCTCCTGGGTGCCCCCATTGAAGCCCTGGTGCCCCGTCCCTGGCAGTCCCTCAAGAGGGAAGCTGGAGCAGGTTTATCCTTGGTTTTGGTTACAAAATTCAGGATTTTGGTCAGGACTCACAGCAGCTGGGTGCAGCTGCAATGGGGATGGTGTCTGTGCACACAGGGTGCAGGGCAGGAGGGCTGGGCTGGGCTCCTGCATCCCCCTCAGAGCTCCTGAGCCACCAGGGAAACGTGTCCTTCATGTAAACAAGCTGCTCTGGGGATATTTTTGAGGATGAAGTCATAAAAATTCTATGGCGTACCTATATTTTCCTTTTGGCATTGAATTCACCATAAAAACTGACACAGAAAAACAGCTTCAGCTGTGCTGGCTGGAAAGTGCTGCAGCTGCTTCTCAGAGCCACCAGAGCAGCCCACGGTGGGCTGGCTTGGAAGGGATGCCATGGCCAAGGACACCTCCCACCCTCCCAGCTTGCTCCAAGCCCTGTCCAACGTGGTTATTTTTTCCCAATATTCCATCATCTCTGCTCTCTGGCCTTGGGAAGCCGTTCCCTCCTACCCTGTCCCTCCAGGCCCTCGTTCAGCAATTCTTCAAATCTGTCCAAAAATTTATTTTCTCTGTTAAAAAGCAAAAGTCCCGTGCAGTAGTTAAAGCATAAATTCCATTATGTTTCCCAGTGGTTCCCTTACCTCAGGCTGCTTGTTTTTATAACAACTCCTGCAAATCACCTTTCCCCAAATATTGTTGCAAGGATAAATTGTCCCTCCAAAGGGGAGTGTCCCCTTCCTGGGCCATCCCTGAGGGTGCTGCTGGGATGGAGCTGTGCTGAGAGCCCAGAGTTACCCTGGGGCTGCTCAGATCCTTCCCCAGCGCCGGGATTGTGTCAGGATCCCCCCCTATTGCCTGGGGAGAAAGTTCCTGATTCTCATTTCCAGCTGATCACCCACTTCAGCTGGGTGACTGATGCTTCCCAAGGATGGAGAAGGCAACCCCTGAGAGGCTTTTCCTGGTTCTAGTTTGCCTTTTTGGCTGTGAGGTGGCACGGACAGCAGGGCAGGTGGCATTTCTGCTTCCAGCCTGGTGGGTTTGGTGGCCGTGCCCTCTGCACACAGGCATGGCTCGGACACTGATTCCCAAAAATTGGGATTTGGTCAGTGGGCAGGGCAGGGCAGGGCAGGGCGTGTGCCAGGGCTCTGTGTCCATCCCCAGCAGGGCTGGGGACCCCAGGGGACACTGGGGACAGCGGGGACAGCAGGGACAGCGATCACCCCTCGCACAGATGGATGGGATGGGATAGGATGGGATGGGATGGGATGGGATGGGATGGGATGGGATGGGATGGGATGGAGCTCCCCCTGCTCCCCTCATTTCTGGCAGTAACTCGATTCCATCAGGGGTTTTTGCACGGATCACGTAATCCCCTCAGCCATCTGAAATCCTGCACTTTAAAAGCCTCGCTGCAGAATGACAAAGAGGGTTTTATTCCCTCGCAGCCGGGGTGGCCGGTGATGAAACAGGCGGGGGCAGCGCCGTGGGCTGAGCTGGGATGGGCTGGGATGGGCTGGGATGTGCTGGGATCCCCTGGGATGTGCTGGGATGGGCTGGGATGGGCTGGGATGGGCTGGGATGCACTGGGATGGGCTGGGGTGTCCTGGGATGGGCTGGGACAGGCCCTGGGCAGGAGCTGTTCCCATGAAACCCCCACCCTGGCACTCCCAGTGACCCCACAACTCTGGGGGTCCCTGGGCAGCTGTGCCCAGCCCCGGGTGGGCTCGGGGCCATCTCCTCTGCCTTATCTACATCTAATGCGTCATCTGCAACTCCTGCGAGCGCTGAGCCCAGGAGAGCGCTGGGGAATTGCAGCTGAGGCGCCCACCCACGCAGCCCGTGGCCCTGCGAGCGTGGAGGGGAGCTGGGAGGTGGGGAGGGAGCAGGGAACGGGGGCTGGGTGCCCTTCAGGCACTGCTCATCCCCTGTGCCATCCACGCCTGGGCTGGGTGCCCACTGCCCAGCAGCCTCCTCCTGCCGCCCCCAGCGCCTCCCCAGCCCACCAGCACGGCCCTGCAGTTATTGCACGAGGAGCAGTTCCCTGGTTTGTACCAGTGACCCAGCCCTGAGCATCCCTGTCCTGCCCGCAGCAGGGCCTGCACGCTAAGGAGGATGCCCAGAGGGACACCTGGCACTGGGCACAGGCTGGCAGTGTCCCAGGCCAGGCTGGACAGGGCTGGGAGCAGCCTGGGACACTGGAAGGGGTCCCTGCCATGGCAGGGTGGTGTGGGGTAATCTTTGGGGTCCCTCCTGGCCCAGACCATTGTGGGGTGGTGTGATGCTGCCCTGCCAGCAGGAAGGCAGCGCTGCTCCAGGAGCTCCCTCCCTGCACTGCACTGCTGCACGTGACCCACACCCAACTCCTCTCATTCCTGTAACAGGTAGG
This sequence comes from Melozone crissalis, assembly GCF_028551555.1. Taxonomy (NCBI): domain Eukaryota; kingdom Metazoa; phylum Chordata; class Aves; order Passeriformes; family Passerellidae; genus Melozone; species Melozone crissalis. Next base: position 25,114,097 of record NW_026535812.1, on the reverse strand, counting down.
AGATCGCACAGCAGCGTGCAGAGCAGCAAACACGAGCGCAGTCACACAGTGCAGGTGTCAGATTGAATGCCAGAGCAAAGTGAAGGATGCACGTGCTCAGGCAAGAGCAGAAATCCAGAAATCTGTGTTTTCGGCTTGCACAACCTGGGCCACCTACGCTGGTCCAGCTGCTGCAGCTCTGTGTTTATCTGTGCTGCTCATCAGTGGGAATGAGGTAAAAAATCCCTGACATTTGATGTTTTGCATGAATACCCAAACTTCATCAAGCCAGGGCAATGCTCCCAGGGATGCACAGCTGGGATTGCTGGGGTGGCTGTGCTGGGCAGGGCAGGACTGGGTGATCCCTGCGGGTCCCTTGCAGCTCAGGGCATTCTGTGATTCTGGTTCTGTGTCTGTGCTGCAGCTCTGTGGCCTGGAGCTGTCCTCACCTCTGTCCACACAGGGAACCTGGGCTGGATGTGGTGCCTTGCTCTGGGCACACAAGGGTGCCAGGGCCACGGGCTGCTGTGGGCACAGGTGGCACTGTGGGGATGAGGTGGCACTGTGGGGATCAAAGTGGCACTGTGGGGATGAGGTGGCACTGTGGGGAGGAGATGGCACTGTGGGCACAGGTGGCACTGTGGGCACAGGTGGCACTGTGGGGAGGAGATGGCACTGTGGGGAGGAGATGGCACTGTGGGGATGAGGTGGCACTGTGGAGAGGAGATGGCACTGTGGGCACAGGTGGCACTGTGGGGATGAGGTGGCACTGTGGGGATGAGGTGGCACTGTGGGGAGGAGATGGCACTGTGGGCACAGGTGGCACTGTGGGCACAGGTGGCACTGTGGGGATGAGGTGGCACTGTGGGCACAGGTGAGCCCCTCTCAGTTGGGCTGTCTCCATGGATGGACGGAGCAGTTTGGGTCGTATTGGGGTGAAACAGGTTCCGTTTAGGAGCAGGGGGTATTTCCGAGGCACAAGCAGGCAGGTGGGCTGTGCCAGAGCAAGGGAAGCTGCCCAGCAGGGTTTGCTGCACCCCACCCTTTTTATTGTGCATTATTGACGGCTTTAACCCCATCCTCGCCGAACCGTTTCTCCCCGGCAGTGAGCACTTTCTGCGGCACCCCAGAGCAGCGGGAACGCTGTGCTTTGTCGCGGGGTGCTCATCACCCTCATCCGTGCAGCAGAGGGGTTTGCAATCCCGGGGCAAAACTCGGGATTTGCAATCCCGGGCCAGCCCAGAGCTCGGGGTTGGCAATCCCGGGGCAAAGCTCAGGGTTTCCAGTCCCAGGCCAGCCCAAATCTCAGGGTTCACAATCCCTGAGCAGCCCAGAGCTGCGGCTCCATCGCTGTGATCCCCCGGCACGGGCAGCGGTCCAGGCGAGCTGCTGTGAGCCTTGGGAAGTGTTTTGTTCCCGACGTGACACAGAGAGCTTTATTTACCTCTCCTGCCGCCCACGGCACGCAGAGACAAGCTCCTGCCCGGGAGCCTGGCCCGGGGACAGCTGCTGATGCCCGAGAGCCACAGGGCTTTGGGAGCCGCAGGAGCGGAGGAACCCGGCGCTGAGAGCAGGAAAGCACCCAAGTTAATTAACGGCGTCAATTAGCACCTCCGCGGGGCCCAGCCTCGGCTCCCTGCGAGCCTGAGCCCCGTGGATGGTGACAAATGGATGTACCCGAGGTGTCAGCACCTGCTGAGCATCTTCCAGGACGTGCAGGGTAAAACAGTGAGAGCAATTTTAGACACAGGCAGCGATGGGACATGGGGAACAGTTGAACGAAAAGAGGAGAGATTGAAATTAGATGTTGGGGAGAAATTCTTTGCTCAGAGGGAGGGGAAGCTCTGGCACAGGCTGCCCAGAGAAACTGGCAGTGCCCAAGGGCAGGCTGGATGGGGCTGGGAGCACCTGGGACAGCGGGAGGTGTCCCTGCCTGGCAGGGGTGGCACTGGAGGGGATTTGATGTCCCTCCAACCCAATCCATTCTGGAACTCTGGGGTTCTGTTATTTTCCCCTGCAGGAGGCAGGGATGGAGCTGGGGTCATGCCAAGCCAGGTGTCACTGTCCCCACTCCACAGGTGACAGGTGAGGGACATCAGAGGAGCTGCAGCAGGAGAGGGAGATGGGGAGGGTCCCTGCTTCCATCAGGATTTGGTGTCTCTTGAAACAGTCTCTTTTTTCAGGGAATAAATTACATATTTTATTCATTTTCTGCACAGAAAGGAGCGGTTCTGGAGCCCTGATGGGGATGTTTCTAAGCAACGTTGTTTTCCCACCACCAGCGTCAGGAGCAGTGACTTTTTTACTTCTCTTTTTTTTCCATATTTTTGTAGCAATAAGACAAACTCTGTGCAGTTTATATCAGGAAAGCTGTGCCATGATTCCCCGGTTTGGCTGTATCCCCCACCTGTGAGGGGGCGTGTGAGGGGTCCCCTGGGGGTCACCTGCCCCCGGGTTCCTGCACTGGGATCATCAAACCCCTCGGGTTTTATTTTGGTAGAGTTTGGCTGCTGTGGGCACAAGCACAGACACAGGGCAGTGAAACCAGGCTTGGAAGGAGCCAAAAGCAGCTTTATCTGAATTCTGTGGAGCTCTCCCAAGCCTGGAGGTTCTTCTGTGGGTGTGGACTCAGAAATGTTTTAGTCATTGTGTGTGTTATTGCAGAGATTTTATTTAAAACTTCTGGTTTTGCATAGGGGGAAAAAAAGTCTTCTGTCTCATTTCTGATAGATGGATGGGTGAATAAATGGGAGATGGGGAGATGGATTAATAGATAGAAGGGTGGATGGATGGATGGATGGATGGATAGATAGATAGATAGATAGATAGATAGATAGATAGAAGGGTGGATGAATGGATAGATAAATCATTGGATGCATGGATGGATGGATGGATAGATGGATAGATAGATAGATAGATAGATAGATAGATAGATGATAGATAGATAGATAGAAGGGTGGATGAATGGATAGATAAATCAATGGATGGATGGATAGATAGATAGATAGATAGATAGATAGATAGATAGATAGAAGGGTGGATGAATGGATAGATAAATCAATGGATGGATGGATGGATGGATGGATGGATGGATACACAGATAAACAAGCAGATAGGATCGTTATCCTGATCCCTTCCAGCTGGGAATGCTGCAGGGCAAGGGAAGGTTTGGGCTGATTTGGGGGGTGTTAATTGGAGAGGCCAAACCCAAACTGTCCCTGCTCCAAACAGTGAAGGGAAGTAAATCCCCACCTGGGCATGTGCTGTGCTGTAATTGCTCTGTCCCTGAAGGACGCAGGAATGTTGTAGGTTAACGAGGTAATTAAGCAGCACAAGTGTCTCAGGCCATAAATCTCTGCCGGGGAAGGGGGTGTGTGTTGGTTGTGTGCCCGTGTGGGGTTTGTGCTGCTCCTCCAGCTCCGTGTGCCCTGCAGGAGCTGGGCTGATGCATGGTGGGTGTGGGGGGTTTCCTGAGGAGGGGAATTGGAGATGGATGGTGAGGGTGTCCCAGGGAGGGGAATTGGGACATGGATGGTGAGGGTTCCCCAAGGAGGGGAATTGGAGATGGATGGTGAAGGTTTCCCAAGGAGGGGAAATGGGATATGGGTGGTGAGGGTTCCCCAAGGAGGGGAATTGCCCTTCCCCTCTGCTGGCTGAGGGGTTTGCCTGGGGCTGGGCGGTCTTTGGGAGGATGGAGGTGGCCCTGCAAGGGACAGGGACAGCCCCTGGTGCTCTCCTGGGTCCCTCAGCCATTGCAGAGCACTCGGTGCCACTGCTGGGCTCTCACCATTCCCCTGCTCCAGCATTAATTACAGCCCCACAATTACAATTGTTTTCTGTGGCACGGGGTGCTTTGCAGGGATGTTCCACCCCTGCATTTTCTCTTTCCTTTGGCTGAAGAGCCTCTTGGCCGTGTCCCCTCTGGCAGTGCCCGTGTGCCCTGCAGGGCTCTGCTGTCCCTGTGGCCTCAGCAGTGGCTGGTCACACGGATGTCACCACGCTGGACTTTTCTCCTAAAGCCTCGATTTGTCAGCCAGAGCTGAGCCTCGTCCTCCCCCAGCCCTGCTCTGCAGTTCTCCTGCTCCCCAGGATCCTGTGCCTGCTCCCCTGGGAGCTCCCTGCTCCGGGCTCATCCCACATCTCTATGTACATATATAAATTACAATTCCTTTCGTTCTCCTTCAGCTCTGCCTGCACGCTCAGCACTTGTCCTTCCCAGGGAATAATTCAACTCCAAACTCCCATGAAAAGCGTGAGGGAAAGGCACAAGGAGGGCTGGGGATTTTCCATGTCACCCTCGCTCCTCACTGCTGCCCTGTGCTGGGGGAGGTTTGGGCTGGGCACTGCTGGTTTAAGGCAGGGTTCTGTGCAGCATCCACTTCCCAGGAGCAAGGGAGGGTGAAACCCAATCCCAGGGGATTTTTCCTTGTAATGTGGCCCTGGTTGAAGATTGGATTGTGCGTGTAACGTTGACTTTAGTTAACAGACTCTTGGAAACCTGTGATATTTCCCCTTGTCTTTTTGCTGTCAGGTTTTATCCCAGATACCTCTGTGCTGCTGCAGGATGTGTTAGTCCTCCCTTTCCCTTTGTGCCACTTTTGACTTTCTGATGTTGAACCGCATGGCTCCTGAAGCCAAAATGGTCAGCTTGGCCTTCGGTGTGCGTGTTGGACCCTGGTGCTTTCCTTGGCCTCCTCACCCAGCACTCCCAACTGGGTGCATCTCTGTAGGATTCTCCTTGGTTTTGCCCATCATCTCCTCGCAGTTAGGTGGCCGACAAGCAAAATGATGGGTTTTCCCTGAGATTTGAGGAGTTGGAGGATTTTGCAGCTCAGGGCTGGATATGGTGCCTCTGTGTCCTGCACAGGCTGGTGCCAGCCCCTGAGCTCCCTGCACTTAACAGAACAATTAATTCAGGCTTAATAATCTCTGCAGCAGAGCCAAAGTGTCTGTTCTGAGCAGCATTTCTGCCCTGTGTGAAGGGCTTGGGGTGGGTTTGGGCTGTTGTATTTCTGTGGGAGCCAGGTGTGATGGTGTTCACAGGGGTCTGAGGATGCGGGAAGAGATGAGGGTCTGACTCCATGTTTCAGAAGGCTGATTTATTATTTTATGATATATATTAAAACTATAATAAAACAATAGAAGAAAAGGTTTCATCAGAAGGCTGGCTAAGAATAGAACAAGAAAGAACGAATAACAAAGGTTTGTGGCTTGGACAGAGACTCCGAGCCAGCTGACTGTGATTGGCCATTAATTAGAAACAACCGCATGAGACCAATCCCAGATGCACCTGTTGCATTCCACAGCAGCAGATAACCATTGTTTGCATTTTGTTCCTGAGGCCTCCCAGCTTCTCAGGAGGAAAAATCCTAAGGAAAGGATTTTTCAGAAAATATCACGGCTACACAGCTGGGGCAAAACCTGGAGCTCATCCCAGGGAAAGCAAACCCCAGCAGGCAGTGGGCATGGAGTGGGTGAGGATGAGGAAGGAGCAGCAGGGCTGGCATTGTCCCGGGCAGGGGGGTGACCCAGTGGTTGTGCCATCCTGGGGATCCTGTCAGCAGGGAGGTGCCACCCTGGGCTGGGCTCACAGCTCCTCACCAGCCTTTTCCCTGCCTGGCACCTGCCTCTGCTGGGCTTGGCACAGCTCCCTGTGGGGATGCTGCCCCAGCTCCCTGCAGGGCTCCTGCCCAGCCTGCCAGGATCCCTCGGGGTGAGGAAAAGCCTAATGCAGGGAGATGCCAGCCCTGCTGGGTGCCCCGGGGCGTTTTCAGCGTGTGCCAGGCTGCAGGCTGTGTTTGCTGTGACTCAGAGCTGGCTCTGCTTGCCAGGCTGTGCTGTGGGGACCTGCTGCCAGCCCGGGCTGCTGCTGGGCAGGGAAATGGCACCCTGGGGTGCTGCTGGGCAGGGAAATGGCACCCTTGGGGTGCTGCTGGGCAGGGAAATGGCACCCTGGGGTGCTGCTGGGCAGGGGAATGGCACCCTGGGGTGCTGCTGGGCAGGGAAATGGCACCCTTGGGGTGCTGCTGGGCAGGGGAATGGCACCCTGGGCTGCTGCTGGGCAGGGAAATGGCACCCTTGGGGTGCTGCTGGGCAGGGGAATGGCACCCTGGGGTGCTGCTGGGCAGGGAAATGGCACCTTGGGTGCTGCCAGCACAGCGAGGTGTGGCTAGACCCAGCCTGTGGAGTGGGGCCCAGCTAAACCCAGCCTGCGGAGCGGTACCCTGTTAGACCCGGCCTGCAAAGGGGGCCCAGTTAAACCTGGCCTGTGGAATGGGGCTCAGTTAAACCTGGCCTGTGGAATGGGGCCCAGTTAAACGCGGCCTGCAGAGCGAGGGGCCCAGTTAAACCTGGCCTGCAGAGAGAGGGGCTCAGTTAAACCTGGCCTGTGGAATGGGGCCCAGTTAAACCCGGCCTGCAGAGCGAGGGGCTCAGTTAAACCTGGCCTGTGGAATGGGGCTCAGTTAAACCCGGCCTGCAGAGCGAGGGGCTCAGTTAAACCTGGCCTGTGGAATGAGGCTCAGTTAAACCTGGCCTGTGGAATGGGGCTCAGTTAAACCCGGCCTGCAGAGCGAGGGGCTCAGTTAAACCCAGCCTGTGGAGCAGGCCTCTCGGGGGGCTGAGGTCCCCTCGTCCTTGGCTGTCCCCTGGTCAGTGCCAGGCACCAGCACAGCACAGACAGTGCGCTCACCTGTCCCAAAGCTGTTCCCTGGAGAAGGAGGCTGGAATGGTTTGAAGCGAAGCTTAAAATACATCTTAGAGCTACAAACAGCAGAAGGACATGGGTGTCCCTTCTCTCCCCAGACTAAACCAGTGCCTGTGGCTCTGTGGGCTGAGGTGGGTGCAGCTGTCCTGCCCTGGAGGCTTTGGTGGCCTCAGGAGCTTTGTACAGCTGTGGGCACCAAGAGGGGCTGTGCCATGCTCTGCCCCAAACCCTCGCCTTGCTGCCCTTTCCCTGCCCCATCCCGCTGTGAGGCCTCTGCAGGGCCAGGCCTGGCTCAGCTGGAGCCCAGCTTTGGGCACGCAGCAGTGGGATGCTGCTTGGCTTTGGGCTCTGGCTTTAAAAGAACTCCAAGCTGAGGGGCTGAGCACCTCCAGGCCTGGCTTGTGGTGCAGGTTTGGGGTTAAGGCAAGGAAAAGGAGGCAGATCCAGACTGGGAGGTGGGAGCTGTGTGCAGGGAACCAGGGTGGCCGCAGGGCTGGGCCCAGCACAGATAAACCCCATTGTGTTCTCTGTGTGCTGGGCGGTGATGTGTGGCAGCAGAGCCATCACAAAGCACAGGGGGCACGATGGCTGTGCTAATGGAAAGCAGGAGAGGATGGATCAGAGCTGACTTTCAATCAGCTGCTTTGGCCAGGCAAGCTGATCCTCAGAGAGCAGAGGCTCCTGCTTTGTCCTCTCTAATAGCTGCTCTCTCACAGAGAGGAATTCCTTCCCAATATCCCATGGACCCCCTGGCAGTGGAAGCCATTCCCCTTCTCCAGCTCTCCTGGAGCCCCTCGAGCCCAGCAGCTCCAGGTGAGCACCCTGAGCTGGCTGGCACAGCACCCAGAGTTTCCCAGGAGGATGCTCAGCTGTGCACAGCCACAGCAGATGCTCCTGATGGGCTGGGATTTGTTCCCATCCCCATTCCCAGCCCTGCTCCCAGCACAGCACCTCGGGGAGCTGTGGGGCTGCTGCCAGTTCAGCTGCAGGCACGGAGCTGCCTCATTGTCCCCGAGCCCAGAATTAGTGCAATGCAAGCACAAAGAGCTTTTACTGCCCCGTTACTTGGAGACAGCCCATTGATTGTACTTGGCAACTGTGCAGCTTCAGGCACGTGTCTGTCTGTCTGTGTGTCTGTCTGTCTGCTCCATCTCCATCTGCACCCTCCTGCCTGCTGCAGAACGGGCGTAAATGGAGATATATGTGAGTGTTTGCTCGGTGGGTTTGTGTGGGTTTGTTTGGTTTGGGAGGCAGAGGAGAAGCAGGGCTTGAATGACAAATTCCTGCCCTGCAGGAGGAAGCAGGGCTGGGCTCGGTGAGCTCTAACGCAGCACCAGGGCTGTGCTGGGGCCAGTTCCCCCCAGCGTGACCAGTTCCCACCAGTGGGGCCTCTCTGCACACCTGGGGGTGTCTCCAGGCTGCCCCATGGGCTCAGCAATCCCCCTGCCCAGCGCCTCCCACTCCCTTTGCAGAGCGATCAGGCCCTGCAGGGATTTGGCATTTCCAGCATCAATTTCCCAAATATCCAGGTCAGGTGTGTGCTGAGCAAATGGCAGAGCTCTGGAAAGCCAAACACAGCATTTCTGCCTGGATTTGTTGGCTGAGCAGGCTCCTCAGAGCTGGGTGTTGCCCCCTGGAGCAAACCTGGTGTGTTTTACCCCAAAAGCTGCCTGGAGTGGGGAGGGAGCAGCCCTGCAGTGGTGGCACAGGGAGCTGTGGGGAAGGACAGGGCCACCACTGGGGTCTGGGCTGAGATCCCACTGCTGGGGTGGTGAATGCTATAAATGCAGGGAAACACCCCAGAGATGCACTCATGCTGTGTGTCCATCCCAATACACTTACAATATAGGGATATATAAAAGGATGTATGGAGAGGATCTATATTTGCACATAGATACTGAGAATATCTCTGTGTGTAGACATAAAAGGGTTGTGTATAAAGGGTGTGCCCATGGATACATAGATTTAAAGGGTATTTGTGGGCATTTCCATAAAAGGTTTCCCATAAAGGATATGTATATGCATAGAGATAAAGGGCATATGTGCAAAGGGGGTAATAAAATATATATATATGTGTGCAAATATATATAAAGGGTGCATGTGTAGATGTGTATTTATATTTATGTGGAGAGAGGAGCTCATGGCTGAGCTGTGCCCATAGACTTTGAACAGCAAATATCAGGTTGGTGAGAAATAGGATTAAAAACCTATAAAACCTGCAAAATAATTGGAAGCTGTGAGGGAATGAGCAGCAGCACTTGGCTCCAAAGGGTGTTTTGGGGTGGGTGGGCTGCGTTAGAAGTAATGCAGAAATCCCCATCCCATGGGTCTGGAATTCCTGCCCTCAGTGCAGCTCTGGGGCTTTGCCTTTCAACCTCCTAAGGGTTCCAGTCAGGATGGGGAGGATTTGTGCTGCTGCTGGGCAGGCTCCAGCTGTGTTTGCACTCAAATGATGGGGGGAAAAAAAGAAAAAAAGAGGAAAAAAGGAAGGAAAACTAGAAAAGGAATAAAGAAGAAAAAATAGAACACACAGACAAAAAAGAGGTCAGTGCCTGCCCTAGCTGTGCTGTGAGCCTGGGGGCTCGTGGGGCTGGAGATGCAGCTGCAGCTTTGCAAACAGACCTGCAGGTCAGGTTCCTGTGTCTCCCAGCAGCCGAAATCCCCATTCGCGGCTCTCAATTTTGGGTGCAGCAATGCATTAAGGGGTCCTGAGGGGTGGGAGCGTGGGCAGTCCTGGCCCAGGGTCTGGCATCCTGTCCCCCCTGGATGCTCCTCACGGAAATAGTGCTGTAGGAGTGAAAACCTGAAACAGCCAGGAAAGCCAGTGTGGGAAAGGGGATGGGCTGGAGCGCAGGTGAGAGCCTGGGTGTGCTGTCCAAGGGCGGGAGGTGTTTGGGTTTATTGCCAGCCCTGAGCACTCAGGGAAGAGGAGGAGCATGGCAGCACATCCACCCCTCCCCAGCTGGGTGCCCACCATGGGAGCTCTGCCCCTTTTGGATGAAAACCCAGCATTTGGGCAAAAGCTGTGGCTGGTCCCCTCCAGCTGCTGGCTCCCCCTGGGGTTATGCTGTGTGTCCCTCAAGGGCTGAACTGCAGTCTCTAATTATTTTCTTTTCCTTCCAGAAACCTTGGCAAGTCCGGGCTGAGAGTGTCGTGCCTGGGGTTGGGTGAGTACCTCCGGCCTCTGTGCCCAGCCCAGCCCTCTGGGGAGCTGTGGGAGGGTTTGTGCTGGAAAACCCTCTGGTGTGCCCTGTCCTGGGGAGGAGCAGCCTGCAGGGATCCCAGGGAGTATCCCCAGGAGCCTGAGGGCCAGGGCCAGCATGGGCTGGGGCAGAGCTGGATCCCATCCCATGGAGTGTCCCCGGGAGCCCCAAGGATCAGGGGCCTGGGCTGGGGCAAAGCTCGGTCCCATCCCATCCCATCCCATGCCATGGATCCCATCCCATCCCATTCTCTGTGTGCCCAGTTTTCCCCTGGCTCCAAAGCCCCCCATTCCACACCAAGGCTTTACCTTGTGTGCTGTTTCCTGGGGAGGGGCTCTGCTCAGCTCCTGCTGCCTTTACCCAGAGCAATGCTCTGGAGTGCAGCCCCTGGACACAGACTGAGCTGTGGGATGGACACCCAGCCCTGCAGGGAGCAGGAGGAGGAGGGTGAGCTGTGCTGTGAGCTCCTCCCGCAGTGCCAGCGGCTGAGTGTGAATTTATCAAATTGTGGCGTTTGATGGCACATTTTGGTTTGTTGCTACATAGGCAGAGCATGTGGAGGGAAATCAGGTTAAAATCAGTGTGCAGTGGTTGGAGTGGGTGCTGGCCACAGGAGGAGACCCTGCCCTGAGCCCTGGGGTTGAGAGCAGCCCCAGGGCCAGGCTCAGCCTCAGACTGAGCAGTGCCTCAGGTCTGGGGGGTTCAGCAATGCTCCATCAGCACCACAATAGCAGGGCTTAATCAGTTGACTAATTTAACATTTATAAAGTGACTCAATAGGATTTGCTATAAGCACAACAGGCGCTTAATTATGAATCTAAGCTAATTACTAATCTAAGATGGCAAGGTTCATTCTACACTTACTCAGAGTATTTAAATCAATTGATGTACCCACAGATCCAAGGAGTCTGCAGCAGGCTTTAAACCTGTGAAACACTTGAGGGAAACACTGCTGTCTGTAGACTCACAACCTATGGCATTGCTTGGCTTTAGTCATCAGGAAATTTCCATCCTGGGTGCAATTTGGCTTGCTACTTACTGGAATTTTCTTTGAGGAGTCCAGTTATAATAACAATATTATTATTTAACAATTGTGTTGTTGTTATTATTATTAGGTCAGAGCAACCTGGTCTACTGGGCAGTGTCCCTGCCCAGCAGAGGGGTGGAATGGGATGAGCTTTAAGGTTCTTAAAAACTTAAAAAAAAACCAAACCCCATTCCATGATTCTGTGATTATTCTGCTCGGGCTGTTCAGACAGAAAAATAAGGCTTTGGGGCTGTTTGTTGGAAACCAGGAGCTTGGTGAGCACAATTCGGGATAAATTCCAGGGGTCACCTGCCCGGGTGAGCATTGCCAGGGTGAGGGGTGCTGCTGCCTTGGGGGCTCTGCCTGATCATCCCTGCCAGGGACCCTCCCAGGGCAGCTCTCAGCCCTTTGGGATCTGGGTTCAAACTGGAGGGAAGTGTCAAAGTCACCCTGTAGCACCAGTGGGAGAAGCAGGGCCCGTTCTGCCAAGAGCTCTTCTGGTTAAAATAGCCCCAGCCTTGGGAAGGACTCGTTTGCTCTGTGCAGAGGCTTTATTTATCAGTTTCATTTATCAGCCTCACAGCTTCCCCAAGTGCTGCTGCTGTGGTGGAGGAGAAAGCCACGGGAAGGAAGCAGCAGCAGGAAAAGAAAAAAAAAAGAAAAGAAAAAAACCAATTTTGCAGAGCTTTTCTTTGATTTCAAGTGGAACTGCAGCAGCATCTAAATATACTGAGCCTTTGTGAGTGCAGCTGTGCAGGGGCTGGGGGCTCCCTCCTCTCCAGCACAGGGAGCCCTGAGCCCTGTGTGCAGGGAGAGAAGGGGAGCTGGGAGCCTGAACCCCAGAATGCAGAAATGCACGTTCCCTGGGGTGGGCAGGTGTTCCTCCTGCTGCACAGCACCTTTTCTTTTGGGTGCTTGGGTTGGGTTGGAGGGACCTTAAAGCTCACCCTGGTCTCTCCCTGCCACGGCAGGGACACCTCCCACTGTCCCAGGTGCTCCAGCCTGGCCTTGGGCACTGCCAGGGATGCAGGGGCAGCCCCAGCTGTGCCAGGGCCTGCCCACCCTCCCAGGGAAGGATTTCACCCCAATATCCCATCCAAATCTCTCTTTCAGTTAAAACCCTCCCCCTTGTCCCTCTGCACATCCCCCAGGTGTCTGCTCCCAGCTCTGCTTTATCTGACTTTCCTAAATGCCTTCTCTCTTGCAGCTCCCCAAAAGATAAATGTGTTTCCCTGTGTTCTCTGCAGCATGAAAATCTAATTTAGGGCTCACTGAAGTTTCCGAAGGCTCAGCAGTCTTCCTCAAAAGCCTTGCAAAATCTCAGCGAGGTGGGAGAGTGCTTCATCCTGCGGGAGGAGAAGGGGAAGGGGGGCAGAGATCCGAGGTGGGCAGGGCGGGCAGCAGGGACCCTCTGGTGGCACCCTGCTCCTCCTGGCTCGGGGAACGAGCTGCTCTGCTGGCAGGGCTGTGACCTGTTCTCAGGGGTCTGAGGGGAGAGACGAGGATCTCACTCCATGTTTCACAAGGCTGATTTATTATTTTATGATATATGTTACATTAAAACTATACTAAAAGAATAGAAGAAAAGGTTTCATCAGAAGGCTGGCTAAGAATAGAAAAAAAAAGAATGATAACAAAAGCTCGTGGCTCAGACAGAGAGTCTGAGCCAGCTGACTGTGATTGGCCATTAATTAGAAACAACCACATGAGCCCAATCCCAGATGCACCTGTTGCATTCCACAGCAGCAGATAACCATTGTTTACATGTTGTTCCTGAGGCCTCTGAGCTTCTCAGGAGGAAAAATGCTAAGGAAAGGATTTTTCAGAAAAGATCATGGCTACACAGGGCTGTCAGGGAGGGCCCTGAGCCCCTGAGAGCAGAGCCGAGCATCATTCCTGGGGCACTGAGCTCCCATGGAGCTGGGACTGCTCAGCCAGGCTGAGCTTCTCTGGGAGCATCCCAGAGCTGGGTTCTGCTCCTGCCTGGGCTCAGCTTTGCCCTCTTGCTTGGGTGAGTTTGGGCTGAGCCTTCCCCTCGTGCCTGGATCAGTTTGGGCTGAGCCTTCCCCTCCTGCCTGGATCAGTTTGTTCCAGGTGAGCCTTTCAGGGACCTGCCAGGCTGGCCCTGGGCTGCTGCCAGGCTTTGCTGGGTGCTGGATCCAAAATGTTCTTCTGATTCTAGGGAAAGGCAGATCACATTTTTCACCTGTGCAGCTCAGACCCTGCCTGTGGGCTCCTGCAGCTTTTGAGAAAACCTTGACCTGCAGAGAGGTGATGAGCAGGGAAAGGAGCAGGGCGAAGCTGCCATCCCAGTCCCCAATCCATGGACAGGAGGTGGCACCTGGCTGCAGAAATGGCATTTGGTGATCCCAGAGGGGACAGGTGCAGTTCCCAGTCCCCAGTCCATGGACAGGAGGTGGCACCTGGCTGCAGAAATGGCATTTGGTGAGCCCAGAGGGGACAGGTGCAGTTCCCAGTCCCCAGTCCATGGACAGGAGGTGGCAGCTGGCTGCAGAAATGGTGTTTGGTGAGCCCAGAGGGACAGGTGCAGTCCCCAGTCCCCAATCCATGGACAGGAGGTGGCAGCTGGCTGCAGAAATGGTGTTTGGTGAGCCCAGAGGGACAGGTGCAGTCCCCAGTCCCCAATCCATGGACAGGAGGTGGCAGCTGGCTGCAGAAATGGCATTTGGTGAGCCCAGAGGGGACAGGCAGGTGCTGCTGTGCCCTTGGTGCTGGCTCTGGGGTGAGGTTTGGCACGGGCACCATCCCTGCCAGCAGCAGCAGGGGCTGTGGGGGCTCAGCCCTGCCCCTGCACAGGTGACACAGGTGACACTGGTGCTGTGACACTGCTCAGGTGGGCTCTGCTGTGGCACCACGCCCTGCTGGGCTGCAGTGGGAGCCAGAGCTGGAATCGTGCAGGAATTCCCCTTGAGGGTGAGGAAATCCACTTATAAAACCTCTCATGGCAGAAGAGAGGAAGGTGAGGGGCGAGGGGCAGCGGTGGAAGTCTGTCTGTCCTGGGGCAGGGGATGCCTTTCCAAACCATGAGCTGGGCTGGGTGAGAGACAGTCACTTGGACAGGGGGAAGCAGCAATTTAAAAAAATACATGTCTTTCTCCAGAATATTTTTCTTCCCAAATGAGTGTGTTGGCTGAGGTTGTGAATCATCCTTGGCTGTTGTTTGAAATGCCAAATGCTCCTTCTGCTTTTTTTTGCCTTTTTCAACGTGCAGAGGGAGGGGAGCAGCCTGTGCCTGGATTGGGGTGCCCTCCCTGCTCCCTACTCCTGGAGCAGAGCCCTTCCCTCCCCAGCCACACCTGGTGCTTGCAGCTCACCCTGCTGAGCCCAAACTCACATCCCTGCCTGGTTTTGGTGATAATGATGGGGAAAAACCCCTTGGAATCCCCCCCCGTGTGCTCCTGCTGGTGCTGCTGTGCCCCGCTGGGGCTGGGGGCTCAGGCAGGGCTGCCCAGCAGCACAGATATTTATTTATTCCCTGCATTTCAGGAGCTGTTATTCTGATTTGAGCTCTCCCTGTGCCCCAGGCCCCGAGCACATTGCCACTCAGTGGGATGTGCTTTGTGTCACAAGGTGAATTTTGAGAGGATGTGCACTCTGTGGGGAGGATGAATAATCCTCTTCCCTCTCACCTGTGCACCTGTGTGCTGCTTATGCAAAAGGGAAAAAAAATCACTTTGAGATAAACAGTCTCAACCCATTTTTTTGGTACAAACACATTTTAATGTATTCCTGTAAAAATAACACCTCTGAAGCTTTAACATGGAAATCAGGCTTCATTTGGTTATTTTTTTTTATCTGCATGAAGAAGCTTAAAGATAAAATGAAAACAGGTTTCAGTTTTATCTTTGTTGTGCAGGACCAGAGCATTTAAACTCCAATAATCAGAGAAAATACCTCTCCTGAGCTCTGTAGCCAGCAAGGTGCAGCAGGGGTACTCCTGTCCCATTATTGTTGTCCTTACAGAGCTAGAGAAAATACAAAATTAACCAGAAAATGTGTTCTCTTTGCTCATTTGTTTAGTTTCCATTTCATCTCCGATCTGTGGCAAACTTGGCTTTTTCAGCTCGGGTTGCGCTGCAGGAAGTCAGGAGTTGCAGTTTGAACTCACACTTTGTGCATCTTTAAATAGCTTTATTTGCACTGAGAGAAACCTGACGTATTAAAAAATTCAGACTGGCCTTTTTCTGAGGGAAAGGAGCGAGCTGCTGCTGCCAGGGATGATGGGGGGCTGTGTTCTGAGCAGGGCTGATCAAAGCTGCCCCAGCCCTTCCACCCTGCTCGGGGTTCATGTCCCGGCACCCAGGGACCCCATCCCTCTTTGATGAGGGTCCGGGAGCAGCTTCTGCATCTTTCCAAGTGCAGGCAGGCAGGAAAGCTGCAATTCCTGTCCCTTGGCAGCATCACAGCTCAGCCCTGGCCCTGCAGTCCCTGTCCTGTCCCATCCTTGCATTACGGATGGGGTGGGAGGGGGTGCCCCAGTGCCACCCTGGGGGGCAGGGACACCTCCCTCTGCCCCAGGCTGCTCCCAGCCTGGCCTGGGACACCGCCAGGGCTGGGGAAACCTCACTGGGATTCCCAGCTGGGAGCTGAGCCCCTCTGTCCGTGAGAGCTTTCAGTTCTGGGGAGGTGGGAGAGCCACGCGCGCTCTGCCCCATCCCTCCCTCCATGCATCCCTCCATGCATCCCTCCATGCATCCCTCCATGCATCCCTCCATCCATCCATGCATCCATCCCTTTCATCCCTCCATCCATCCCTCCATCCATCCCTCCATCCATCCATCCATCCATCCCTCCATCCATCCCTCCCTCCATGGAATGGCTGAATTTGGCCCCTGGGTTTCTGCAGGGTGCGGAGGGGCTGTGCTGGGCTCAGAGGACCTTGGCACAGGCTGGCAGGAGGCCCAGGGGTGGCACAGCCCTGCTGAGCCCAGGGCAGCAGCGGTGTTTGGGCAGGGCCCCTGTCTGACCTGCTGCCTCTTCCCCAGCTCCCTGCTGCCTGCCCAGCCCTCTGCTGCCTCTTCCCCACTGCCTGAGGAGATCTGTATTCCTAAAATAAATCATACATTTAAAATCTAGATACAGGAATCGTGTTCCTATGGGAATTCCTTGGGGTTGGACCAGCTGACCTTTAAAGGTCCCTTCCAACCCCAACTGATTTATGATCCGGTTAAATCCACACGCTGCTTCCACCACGGGAAATTTTATTTTTTAATTTTATTTTTTTATTAAGCAATGATCATGAAGACATAATGCCCCAAGTTTTCCTAATAATAGACCAGAGCCAGCAACTGAGCCTAAACTGCAGCAGCTTTAGGAGCCAGCCTAGGGAAGGCAATGCCCTTGGGCTGGGCTGGCACTGGACATTGGCTTCATGGAAAAGCTCCCAGGGAAAAGTCACTGTGGGTTGGAAATCTTCCCTGTCAGAAGAAATATTTCTCTTTTTATGTCTTCTTTTTTTTTTTTTTTTTTTTTAATTCTGATTTTGCCTTTCAGGATGCTAAATGCTGAAGTACATATTTAAGGAGAGTTTCATTCCCCAAATGATGTGTTGTGGCAGCATCACGGATTTTTTTCCAATTTGTCAAATTGAAGCTTTGGAAAATGATTTCTGGTTTGGAAAGAGCTTCAGATTTCAGGGCCTGGAAGGGTCCCAGGCCATGTTGGACAGGGCTGGAGCAGCCTGGGACAGTGGGAGGTGTCCCTGCCATGGCAGGGGTGGCTCTGGATGGGATTTAAGGTCATTCCAACCCAAACCATCCCATGATTTGAATCCAGCTCTGTATTTTGGCACCACAGCATCCCCTGGGTGCTTCCTGGGCAGCTGCCTGTGCTGGGAGCAGGTGCCCTGTCCTGCCTGGCTGCAGGAGCTCTCTTGGGGCTGCAGCACCCCCTGAGCCAGCCCACCCCATCTAAAACCCATTCAATCCCAAAGGGAATTCTGGTGAACTCTCATTTTTGATGTGGAAACCCTCTTGTAGTAACAGATTATTTTGCTTTTTCCAGGGACCTGGGTCACTTTTGGAGGTCAGATCTCAGATGAGGTGAGTGCACGGAACAAACCACATTCTGAGGGGTTTTAATTTCATTTTTAAAAGAAATTGTGGCTCCTGGAGCCTTCCTGCACAGAGAGACAGCAGGGAGTCACTACCCAGAGCTCTGCCACAACCCCCTGATGAGCCTGCCATTTCCAGAGATGGACTCTCAGCAGCCCCATCCACCCCTCAGGGCCATCTCCTGTCCTGTGCTGTCCCCAGCAATGTCCCCTCCTTGCCCTGGGCTCCTGCACTGGGATTGGGAACTATTTCTGTGTGTGGACATAACGGGCAGCAATCCTAAATACAGTCATGGCTGGCCTTACAAAGGTGATTTATTTTTGACACAACAAGCCGGAACCACTGAAAACGAGCTCGGGTTTGCTCCGTGCTTTTCCCTGGAGCAGATGGCTCCTGATGCAGGGAATCACCCCTGCAGCACTGGCTGCACGTGCGCTCCTCTGCAGCCCAGGTGTCCTAGATGTGCGCGCCCCAGGGACAGCAGCTGCCTGCCCCCAGTGTGGAACAGCCCCAAAACAGCTCTGGCGTGAGGGAGAGAGCCCAGGGGCCTCCGTTCCAAGGGCTTTTCCTTTAAATTCACTCCATCTGTCATGGTATTGCTGCTTCTTCTGGATCTCCTGGCTTTGATCACTGTGGATCCCTGGCTTTGATCCCGTGGATCCCTGTCTTTGATCTTGTGGATGTCCCAGCTTTGGTCCCAGTGGATCCCCAGCTTTGATCCCATGGAGCCCCAGCTTGGTCCCAGTGGATCCCTAGCTTTGGTCCTGGTGGCTCCCCTGGCTTTGGTCCCATGGATATCCCAGCTTTGATCCCTGCAGATCCTCAGCTTTGGTCCCATGGATATCCCAGCTTTGGTCCCGTGGGTCCCTGGCTTTGGTCCCATGGATATCCCAGCTTTGATCCCTGTAGATCCTCAGCTTTGGTCCCATGGATTCCCCGAGCTTTGGTCCTGGTGGATTCCCTATTGCTGATCCCCTGGATCCCCAGCTTTGGTCCCATGGATCCCCCAGTTTTGATCCCTGTAGATCCCCCAGCTTTGGTCCCGTGGATTCCCTGGCTTTGGTCCCCGTGGATCCCCCAGTTTTGAGCCCAAGGGCTCCCCAGTTTTGGTCCCATCTCATGGCCCTGTGGGATGATGGCCGGTCAGTGATGCTCAGTCAAGGCCAGTTTTGCTGTCCACTTTGCTCTCTGGTCCTCCTGCGCCCCTTGCTCACCGTAATTCCATGCAAAGCAGGACAGAAGCACAGCCCTGAATTTGGGATGCTGAGCCTGAACCTTCATCCCCCCGGGAGCAGCAGGAGCCCCAGGACTCCCCTGTGCTCCACAAATGCCTGTCAGGCATTTTCCCACCCCACAGCATCTCTGGGGAGCTGCAGGACGGGCAGGCAGGCAGCCAGAGGAACATTAACCCCCCAGTTCTGTGCTAAACCCTGCAGAGCACCTCCTGTAACCCTGCTAAATTCCTGCTGCCTTCCCGACGGGAAGCTCCTGCCAGGGGAGATGAGTTCCTGCCGGGCTGGCTCCGGGGGATCGATGTAAATCCGTGTTTTGGGGTCCCTCAATCCCTCCCGGGTGCCCTGCCGGGGTGTCCCTGGGCAGGGGCTGTGCTGAGCCCGGCTTGTCCCGCTGTGGGGCTTTCCCTGCTGGGTGTGGTGTCACCTGCTGTCCCCGTGCTCCCCAGGTGGCCGAGCAGCTGATGACCATCGCCTACGAGAGCGGCGTGAACCTCTTCGACACGGCCGAGGTGTACGCGGCCGGCAAGTGAGTGCCGGGGGCAGGGTGTGTCCGGAGGGGCTGGGGCACAGAGCCACACCTGGGCACAGAGCCACACCTGGGCAGGGCTGGGGCACAGAGCCACACCTGGGCAGAGCCACACCTTGGCAGGGCTGGGCAGGGTGTGCCCGGGAGGGGCTGGGACACAGCTGCATCTGGGCAGGGTGTGCCTGGAAAGGGCTGGGGCACAGCCACACCTGGGCAGATGTGCCCAGAAGGGCTGGCAGAGCTGCACCTGCCGTCCCTGGGCTCTCTGCTCCCCCTCTGATGTGCTGGGCTCTGGGTGTGCTTGGAAAGCCTCTTTGTCCCCAAGTGGGACAGGAGAGCCTTTGTATTTGGGATACCCATCAAATAAACCCAGATAATGAACCCAAAGGCTCTTGTACCCAGCAAAGGCTGGAGAGCACCACTGGTGCTGGCACGGGGAGAGAAACACCCCGAACAAATGGGAAGGGAGTGTGGATCTCAGGGGTGCTGGGCGCCTGGGGCTGTGACAGATCCAGGCAGGAATCCTGGGGTGGGCCACTCTGGCTGCTCTCAGAGCCACTGTGGGGTTGGGGACATCACCCATGGGATAAGGGGATATTACGCATGGGATGGGGGACACCACCTGTGCTAAATGGGGCCGGGGCAACCAACAGGGCTCCCAGCTGGGCTGGGACATCATGTACTGCACAGGGACCAGCCCAGGCTCAGGCACAGGGGACCTGGGCAGGGGCAGGGGGGGACAAGAGGCTCTGTGCTGGATGGACCTGTCCCACCTGGGGGTCGCTGTCACCGGGGGAGGGCAGGTGGATCTGTCCCAGTTTGGGGTCACTGTCACCAGGGAGGGCAGGTGGATCTGTCCCAGTTTGGGGTCACTGTCACTGGGGAGGGCAGGTGGATCTGTCCCAGTTTGGGATCACTGTCACCAGGGAGGGCAGGTGGATCTGTCCCAATTTGGGGTCACTGTCACCAGGGGAGGGCAGGTGGACCTGTCCCAATTTGGGGTCACTGTCACCAGGGGAGGGCAGGTAGATCTGTCCCAGTTTGGGGTCACTGTCACCAGGGGAGGGCAGGTGGATCTGTTCCAGTTTGGGATCACTGTCACCAGGGAGGGCAGGTGGACCTGTCCCAATTTGGGGGTCACTGTCACTGGGGAGGGCAGGTGGACCTGTCCCAATTTGGGGTCACTGTCACCAGGGAGGGCAGGTGGATCTGTCCCAGTTTGGGGTCACTGTCACCAGGGAGGGCAGGTGGATCTGTCCCAGTTTGGGGGTCACTGTCACCAGGGAGGGCAGGTGGATCTGTCCCAGTTTGGGGTCACTGTCACTGGGGAGGGCAGGTGGATCTGTCCCAGTTTGGGGTCACTGTCACCGGGGAGGGCAGGTGGATCTGTCCCAGTTTGGGGTCACTGTCACCAGGGAGGGCAGGTGGATCTGTCCCAGTTTGGGGTCACTGTCACCGGGGGAGGGCAGGTGGATCTGTCCCAGTTTGGGGTCACTGTCACCAGGGAGGGCAGGGGCAGCTGCAGCCGGGCTGGCTGGGGGCACTGAGCACCCCCTGCCCCCCTCACACCGGGCTCTTCCTGCACAGGGCCGAGGTGATCCTGGGCAACATCCTGAAGAAGAAGGGCTGGAGGTACAGTATGGCACTCCCTCTGATCTGGGGGGTTTCCCTTGCTGGTGCCCTGGTCCCACAGGAGCAGCCACAGCTCCCCTGGGATTTGGGGTGTCCCACACCCTCGGGGCTGTGATGCCCTCCCGGGTGGGAGGCTGGCTGTGGCACCTCATCCCTGCTGGGGTAAGGATGCAGAGCTGTGCCAGCCCGGGAGGAGCTGACACTTTTAAAGGATGCACATTAGCATATGTTGTGGGTTTTAGGGGATTTGCATAATCTTCAAAGCCCTCCTCTGTGTGTGTGTGTCCCAGGCAGGTTCAGCTGGAGGGGTCTAGCAGGGCTCTCTCCACACCCAGCCGAGGGGATTAGGGGGGTGAGTGATTACCGGGTAAGAAATACTCTGGGTGATGCGGAGGAAATCAAATGAAGTGCAATAAAAGCTGGGGAAATTGTGTTGTACGTGTCTGGTTATGCAGCGAGGCAGCTGGAGGATGATAAATCTTTGATTTAATATCGTGTAGAGTTTACAGATTAATTCAGATGTCTCACACTGGAGTTCAACAGCTCTGGGAGTGCTGCCTGGCAGTGAGAGGCACGGGCAGGATGGCAGGAGGGAACAGCACTGCTGCCCCTGGAGAGAGGGCTGGGTGCTGCTTATTTAGTGATTACAAATGTCTGGGTGTTTGGTCACCTCACTGGGATTGCCTTTGCTTTCTATCACAATGTCCAATCCAAACTTCCCCTGACTTCATTCCATTTCCTCGTGCCCTGACTATTTATGGGCATCCCTTACCAAAACACCTCAGGATATTTCACTTTGCATCTTCTGAAGGAGCTGAGCTCATCTCCCCTGTGCTGCTCACCCCACTGCAGAGGGGCAATGCCCTGGGCACAGAGGTGCCATTCCCTGGGCACCTGGCAATTCCTGGGCTCTCCCTGGCTACCAGAGCTCCATTTGCAGGGAATTCCCCCAGACCAGAGCTGGAGTCAGTGTCCTCAACATTTCACAGCTGATTTGGCTGTTTGAGCATCCCCAGCAGAAACAATGCTCCCAGGTTTTACAAGTTGCTGATGGGTAGCATCTGCTTTGTTATTATTATTATTATTATTTTTAAAATTTTATTAATTTTCCTGTTCTTTTTGCAGGAGGTCCAGTTTGGTGATAACCACAAAGCTGTACTGGGGTGGCAAGTAAGTGTGACAGCCACTTGTCCTGGGGTTTGCTGGCCCAGCCCTGCAGCCAGGCGAGGTTAATGGTGCCTGGGGTGCTTTGCTGCTGTCATTGCATTTCTGTTCATTTTGCCAAGTGTTTTAAGGAGTTGGAGTTTCTCACCTGGAGAGGAGAAACTCCAGGGAGAGCTCAGAGCCCTGGCAGGGCCTGCAGGGGCTCCAGGAGAGCTGGGGAGGGACTGGGGACAGGGATGGAGGGACAGGACACAGGGAATGGCTCCCAGTGCCAGAGGGCAGGGATGGGTGGGACATTGGGAATTCCTGGCTGGGATGGGATTCCCAGAGCAGCTGGGGCTGCCCCTGCATCCCTGGCAGCGCCCAAGGCCAGGTTTGGAGCACCTGGGACAGTGGGAGATGTCCCTGCCATGGCAGGGGTGGCACTGGGTGGGATTTAAGGTCCCTCCCAGCCCAAGCAGTCTGGGATTCTGTAATTTTGGGGATGTTTAAATCAGAACACAGCTCATTGCTCCCGGGCTGTTGGCACCTCTGCCAGCTGTTGCTGTTTCCCTTGCAGGGCAGAGACGGAGCGAGGCCTTTCCAGGAAACACATCATTGAAGGTACCTGGGCTGGGCCGGGGGCTGGGGCTGCCCTGGTGGGCTCTGAGCAGCTGATCCCAGTGCTCTCCATGGCCTGGGGTCTGCCAGGGCCTGGGGCTGCCCTGGTGGGCTCTGAGCAGCTGATCCCAGTGCTCTCCATGGCCTGGGGTCTGCCAGGGGCTGGGGCTGCCCTGGTGGGCTCTGAGCAGCTGATCCCAGTGCTCTCCATGGCCTGGGGTCTGCCAGGGGCTGGGGCTGCCCTGGTGGGCTCTGTCCTGTTGGATCCCAGTTCTCTCCCATGGGCTGGGGCCGTTTGATCCCACTGCCCCCGTGCCAGTCCCACGCAGAGCAGTTCCCAAACTCATCCTGAAGTGCCCAAAATGCCCCCAAGGATCGTTTTGGCTCCCCTCAAAGTGTCAGTGAATGGACTGCACTGGCAGCCCCCTCACTCCATGGGGTCTGCTGGGTTTGGGGAGCTCTCTGCACACCCCAGCCCTTCCCCATGGGGCCAGACGTGGCCAGGGGTGCCTGGGCTGTCTGTGGAGCTGGAGGGATGAGGATGTGGCATGATGTCAGCCTGCAGAAATAGTCTCTGGAGGGCTGCCAGGCTCCACTGGCACGGCTGAGCTTTGGTCCTGGTGCTGCTGCTTCCCAAGGGCTCAGGGGCTCAGTTCTGCTGCCCATTCCCTCACCTGGCTCCATGGATCCCATCCTGGGGTTCCTGACCCCAATCCCTGCTCCGTTCTGGGGTTCCTGACCCCAATCCCTGCTCCCCATCCCATCCTGGGTTCCTGACCCCAATCCCTGCTCCCCTCCTGTGGTTCCTGACCCCAATTCCTGCTCCTCATCCCATTCTGGGGTTCCTGACCCCAATTCCTGCTCCCCATCCCATCCTGGGTTCCTGACCCCAATCCCTCCTGCTCCCCTCCTGGCTCCATCCCATCTCTGGGGTTCCTGACCCCAATTCCTGCTCCCCATCCCATCCTGGGTTCCTGACCCCAATCCCTCCTGCTCCCCTCCTGGCTCCATCCCATCTCTGGGGTTCCTGACCCCAATTCCTGCTCCCCATCCCATCCTGGGTTCCTGACCCCAATCCCTCCTGCTCCCCTCCTGGCTCCATCCCATCTCTGGGGTTCCTGACCCCAATTCCTGCTCCCCATCCCATCCTGGGTTCCTGACCCCAATCCCTGCTCCCTCCCCTTCCCTGCTGCTCTGCCTTGTCCCTGTCCCCATGTCCCTGCAGGAGAGGGGACAGCAGGAACTCTGTGTTCTGTTTGCCCACAGCAAAGCCTTGGCCGTGTGTGCCTGGGCTGGACCCAGAGCTGGCTCTGCAGGCTCAGCTCAGCCAGGCTCAGCTCCCAGCACAGGGAGAGCAGTGCCAGGATCAGAACCGTGCCTGGGAACTGAGGGTCACACCCTGGAGCAGCAGTGTCCCCTGTGACCTTGTCCTGTGGAGGGGCATAGCCGGGCAGTGCCAGCCCCAGCAGGGCAGTGCCAGCCCAGGGGAGGATTTGTGCCCCTGTTTGTGCCTGCTGCCCCCATGGGATGTGCAGATCCTGCTGCTGGGGCTCAGGGATGGCATCCTCTGGGCACAGCTCCTCCTCTCTGCACTGCACACCTGGGAAGTGGGAGCCTCAGGGCAGTGCCCAGCTCAGGTGGGGTGAATGGGGGCCAGCCCTTCTCTGGTGCAGCTTTGGCTCCTTCCATCCTCCCCCTTCCTGCTCCTGGCACATTTTATCCAGGATTCCCTGCAGAGTTGGATCTTGGAGTGTTTGCAGGATCCCGGGGCTCTCCCAGTAAGGTAATGCTGCAGAAAGCTTCTCTTGTAGCAACATTTTGTTGGATTTTCATCTGAATAAGCTTCAGTGAGGGGATGGCACTGAAGGAGCTCAGGGAGGTGGCAGATGTGTCACAGGCACTCCAGACCCAGCCATTTTCCATTTCTTGTGGAGCTGCTTCATGAAATGACAGAAAAGCACTGGCAAGAGTTGGAATAATTTCACAGAACACCCAGCAAACAACGTTAAGGTCAATGAGAGATATTTTATATTTTTATATATATTTATATATATCTGTGTGCGTGAGAGAGAGAAGAGGATTTTGAACAGTTATTTTCTACAAATCTTCCCAAGAACAAAATGTTTTTATGAATGTTCATGAAGAATGAGTCAAAATAGAGCGGGCTGGAAATGTTTGCTGAATTTTGAGCTGGATAAAATGCGCATCCTCTGCTCGCCCTCTCTCATAGACTCATACATGGATATATAAATATATCTGCAGGGGTTCGATGCCATCTCCCATCAGATCCTCACAGGGAGGCTCTGAAAACCTGGGCATTTATGGGCTGAGCTGCAGAGGGCTGGGGCTTGCTGTGCCCAAGCCCCTGGGCAGTGTGGGTGGGCACAGCTGTGGGCACTCCCTGGGCAGTGTGGGTGGGCACAGCTGTGGGCACTCCCTGGGCAGTGTGGGAGGGCACAGCTGTGGGCACTCCCTGGGCAGTGTGAGAGGGCACAGCTCACCTGGCAGGTGATGCTTCGCCTGTTCCCTGCTGCTCTCCCTGCTCCCATGGCACCAGCCCACCCCAGTGCCACCCCCTGCACCCTGGGGTGCCCCCCCTGGCCTCAGGAGCTGGGGCTGAGCAGGAGAGGCTCCGTGACACAATGCAGACTGAATTCCCTGCAGGGCACTGAATTCCCTGGCAGTGCCTCTGCCAGGCTGACAGGGACAGCTCTGAAACCAGGGCTGGTCAGCACAATCCTGGAGCCCTGAATAAAGCACATTCCTGGAGAAGGAGGGGCTCTGTGTGTGGCCTGACTGGTGCTTTCCTCCTCAGATGGCTGCAGGGAGGTGGGACAGCATCAGTCAGCATCCTCTCACATCCTGACTGTGTGTATCTATATAAACCCGTGTCTATATAAAAATGCAGGTATTTAAGTACAGCCAGCTGCGTCTGATCCCGTTCTGGCCCTGTTCCCTGCCTCCCTCTGACCCTGCCTGTCCTTGTCTCTGCTCTCCCGTGCCCAGGGCTGAAGGCTTCTCTGCAGAGGCTGCAGCTGGAGTATGTGGACGTGGTCTTTGCCAACCGGCCGGACAACAACACCCCCATGGAAGGTTGGTGGGGGCTGCACAGGAAAGGGTTAACCCTCAGTGCCTGGTCCTGGTCTGAGGGCTGACACTGAGGAGGGCAGGAAGGGCAATTTGTAATCAGTTGTTCAGGTGGGGCAGCTTAAACGGGAAATATCTCATTTTGGTAGGCAGGTCCATGGAAAGTGTCCCTGCCCATGGCAGAGGGTTGGAATTAGGTGTCCTTTAAGGTCCTTCCCACCCTATTTAAGGTTTCTATGTTTACCCTGCCACAACATGAATTTGTAGGCTTGAGAAGGAAATGGAAGTTTCCTTTCTGTCCCAGGAGTGCCTTCAATGTTTGGAGCATTTCCTTTCTGAGTTCCTTCAGACAGAGAGGGTTTGTGGCTGGATTCAAGGCATGGTCCATGGCAGGTGGCACAGGAGCTGTGCTGGATGGTCCATGGGAATCAGACAGAGCTGGAGCTCCATGTCAGGAGTGCTGGCACCTTGCTGGACGTGGGCTGTGCCACCATGGGTGACCTGTGGGTGCCCCCCAATGAGGGTCAGGGCCAGCCTGGGATCTCAGGAGCTGCTGAGGCCAGGGCAGGCTCTGTGCTGTGTCTGGCAGGGAGCTGTGCCCTCTGTGCCCGCTCTGCTGTCACTGAGCAGCGTGGAGGGGCTGCCCTGCCCAGGGCACAGCTGAGCCCACGCCCCAGTGCCAGCCCTGGCACCAGGCACAGGCTGAGGCTGCAGCAGGGTGAAAAAAGGGACATTCCTCTTATGAATGGCATGCTGGAGACACTTCCCATCTTCTTCCTGCCTTTTTTATGGCTCACCCACTAAGGCACTTCCATCCCAGAGCATCTGCTGGGCCATCTGTCAGCGCTGCTTGCCGAGCCACTCCATCCTGCTCAGCACCACACACGCCTCAGCTTCTCCCAAGGGAGCCAAGGAAGGCACCTTGGAGCTCATCCCGCTCCCTGCCACTGCCCCAGGCTGCTCCAAGCCCTGTCCAGCCCGCCCTGGGCACTGCCAGGGGTGGGGCAGCCCCTGCTGAAGGAGAAGGTGACCTTGAAGTGTTCCCTGCTCGTGGCAGCACCTCTGGGTCGGGCTGGAGCAGCCTGAGCAGGGGGGCACAACCCGACCAAAACCTGAATGTGCTGTTTGTTTTCCCTGCCTGCTGCTTGCACGGATCCTCCTGTGACCCAGCCAGAGCAGATCCCTCTCCCCAGGCTGCCCAGGCTCTGCTGCTCCCCTGGGCAAGGAGCAGATGAGCATCCACGGGGATTTCTGTGCTGGCAGTCACTGGGCCTCAGGGCACCTGGCAAAGCTGCTTAACCTAAACCCCCAAATGTATTTCGTGTTCGTAAAGGTCTCTGAGCAAATTAAAATAGTAAAAGCAGGGAGTGCTGGAGGCAGGGAGCAGCTGGAGATGAGCACCTCGGGCAGCTCGTGGCTGTGGGTCTGGCCGTGCCCCAGAGCCAGGCTGGGGGTGAGGGCTGAGGGCTGCCCACCCTCCCTGGGGCTGGCTCAGCTCAGTGGGAGTGTCCCTGCCATCCCCTGCCACCCTCTGCCAGCCCAGCCCCTGGATCAGGAGATGGCTGGTGAGACTGATCCGTCCTCTCCACAATTCCTGTGTGCTCTGTGCCTCATTCCTTGGGATGAAGATCTCACCCCCCCAGCTGGGCAGGCAGGGCTTGTTCTTCATCGCAAGGGGCTCTTCCAGCAGGGCAGCTGGACAGCAGGGTCCCCGTGGTCCCTGGTGTGTCCCCACTGTCACAGAGCCAGGTGCCCACAGCGTGCCCAGGCACAGCCTGGCATGCAGGGAGGGAAGGTGACAACATTCCTACCAGGGAACTTTAACCTACCTCAGAGTTATTACTGTTATGGTGCCAGGGACTGTTATTTGGGATTTGAAGCATTGATTTATATTAAAAAAAAAAGCACAACTCCTGTTCTTGAGTGCTGCCCTTTGAGATCCAGCTGGCAGGAGAAGAGCTCTGGGCCCGTGCCCTTCCCAAATCCCATCGCTGTCCTCTGGCTCTCTCAACAAGGAGATATATAAAATGTATATTTATATACATTTTCTGAGTTGACTTTGGGGTTTTTTTTTGAAAGGAGTAGAGGCTGGAGAAGTGCAAACAACCCCGGGCTGAGATGTGTAAGAGGCGTGTGACGAAATGTTTTCCAAAACTCCGAAATGGTGGCAGGGCAAAAATAGCAAACTAAACCCAGGGAGAAGCTGCTGAGGAGGAAGGAGGAAAGGAAGGATCATGTACAGGCTTAGGCTGATGGTGGTAGGAAATGGAAAACAATTTTAAATTAAATATTCAGATGGAGCAGCTTGAAGTTGCTCATGATTGAATTCTGGAGCCCTGGTCAGGTGGAAGGTGTTCCTGCCCACAGCAGGGCTTGGAAGAAAAAGATCTTTAAGGTCCTTTAGTTTTAACATCCCTTCCAACCCAAACCAAGCCAGGATTCCTTTAAACTAAAGTTCATGAGGGTTTTTTCACCCCCAGGCAGGCAGGGAGGCCTGAGGGGTGAAATCCAGGATCCTGTGCAGGTGTGTGTGGCCTTGGAAGCTTCCATGTCCCAGAGAACAGCAGTGGGGACCAGGGCACAGCAATGGGGATGGTGGCACAGCAGTGGGGACCAGGGCACTGCTGTGGTGCAGAGGGGACACCTGAGGGTGACAGGGCCCTTGGTGCAGTCGGGTTCAATCAGCCATTCTTGCAGCTTTGTCCCTGGTAAAAAGAGGCAGACCCAGATATGTGCTTTCAGGAAGCAAATTTAAAAAAAAAAGGAATTTATTTTGAAGTTTATTTTTCCACTGTGCTGCCCTCTTGTGTTCCGTTTTGGAGGAAATGTCCTCCTAAGGCTGTGGTAGGCAGGAGCAGGTGGGAAAAGCAGTTTTTACCCAGTTGCAGAGTCGGTGTCTCGGTGTTTGCACTGAAAATGCTTTTCCAGCCACCCCTGGGCAGGAGCATGCTCAGGCCTGTCAGTGTGGGGTGTTTGGGAAGGGGTTTGGTGGAAATGTGGCCTCTGGGCCCTTCTCACCCTCCTTTTTTTGCTGTTTTTCAGAAATCGTGCGGGCCATGACACACGTGATCAACCAGGGCATGGCCATGTACTGGGGCACGTCCCGCTGGAGCGCCATGGAGATCATGGTGAGTGGCCTGGGGGCCATGGAGGTCATGGTGAGGGTGTGGAGATCATGGTGAGTGGCCTGGGGGCCATGGAGGTCATGGTGAGGGTGTGGAGATCATGGTGAGGGGCCTGGGGGCCTTGGTGGGGCCATGGAGATCGTGGTGAGGGGCCTGGGGGCCATGGAGGTCATGGTGAGGGGCCTGAGATTGTGGTGAGGGGCCTGGGGGCCTTGGTGGGGCCATGGAGGTCATGGTGAGGGGCCTGGGGATCATGGTGGTTCCGTGGAGGTCATGGTAGGGCCATGGGGGTCATGGTGAGGGGATGAGGGGTGTGGTGATCATGGTGAGGGCTGTGGGGGTCATGGTGGGGCCATGGAGGTGATGGTGAAGGCCACAGAGGTCATGGCATGGCAGACCTGGGCATGCTGGGTTCCACTCCATCCAGGCTTTCCACCTGAAATAATTGAAAAGGCTGTCCCAGAATGAGCACAGTGCCAATTAGGAGAAGATGGGCTGATGTGTGGGGGTGTGGGTGGTTGGTTTGTTTGTTTGGGTTTGTGTCCCTTTGGTTTGACTGAAGGCAAGTCCTTCAGTTTGATATCAGCCATGGCAGGGGGTGAAATGAGGTGGTCTCTGATGTCCCAAACCAGGGACATTAGATAGATTGCAGCATCCTGTGGGTCCCCCTTGCCCTTGCCCTGGCCATCTCCTGTGCCCTCCCAGAACGTGGCCTGGCGTGTCCTGCAGACATTCCCATTTCCTGAGGTGTTTTCTCCCTGGTTCCCCCTGCAGGAAGCCTACTCCGTGGCCAGGCAGTTCAACATGATCCCCCCCGTGTGTGAGCAGGCCGAGTACCATCTGTTCCAGAGGGAGAAGGTGGAGGTGCAGCTGCCAGAGCTGTACCACAAAATCGGTGAGGCTGGGCCTGCTGGGCATTCCCAGGGAGAAATGGAGGGCAGGGTGACCTGGGGCTCCAGGTGGGACCTGTGACACAGCCAAGCCTCTATCTAATAGTGACCCTAAAGAAAAACCAGCTTACTGTGCCTCTGATGAAGGATTGCTTAATGTTATCTGTTAATAACTACAGTACATTAATGAACATATTAAGTATTAATTGGCTTGGCTGCTCCTTGCCCTCTGAGATTCACGTGGTCCATTAAGTGAAATAAATCCTTCAGGGCATCAGCAGCACATTCCTGCAGCACCAGCTGAGCGTTGCTGCCTGTGGCAACAGAAACAAGCAGTCAGTCTGCTCTTGGTTTAGTTTTTGAGTGAAATCTGTATTTTTGCTGCAGCTCTGATCTGTCCCGCTCCCCTCAAACCCCTTTTTGTGTTCCCTCTGCAGGGGTGGGAGCAATGACGTGGTCTCCCCTGGCCTGTGGGATCATCTCAGGGAAATACGGCAACGGGGTCCCTGAAAGCTCAAGGGCTTCACTCAAGGTATTTCTGGGGCACCTTTGAGTGGTGCTGCTTTTGTCAGGGCAGGAAAACAACAAAGGGGAAAGAAAGGGCTCCCTCGTGAGAAGGAGGGCTCTGCTTGCATGGATCAGCTCGGTTTCTCTGGCAACCACACTCCAAAGAGCAGCAGAATCTGGGTTAGAACCAGCCCAGGCTCCCCACGCAGGGAGCTCGGGGGGCTTGGGCAGGTCTGGGGGCTCAGGGGCCGCTGTCCCCACCCTGCACTGAGGGACATCACCACGAGCCAGGGGCTCTGTGGGGCTCCTCACTGATGCTAACCCTGGGGTTTTAAGGTTGGAAAGGACCTCCAAGGTCATGGAGTCCAACCCTGAATGGATGCAGCTGCTGCCCCTTGCAGCCCCTGAACCACGCAGGTCCAACAGGCTTGGACATCGTGTCCCTGGGTACCAGCCATGGGGGTGCTAAGCCCCCCAGTTTCCCCCCAGAGACCCCCAGGCCAAGGGCAAGCCCACTGAACACCCATGGGCTGCTGGGGGCTGCCCTCTCTGACAGGCTTTGGCATTCTGGTGTTACCAGAACTAATTGTGATTTCTCCGCAATTATCCTGATTTTGTTCTTATTGGGGGTTATGGGGTCCAGAAAGAAAACTGGGGAGGTTCCAGGTTCTGGAGTGAGAATAAAGCCAGAGAGCTGAGCACAACAGGAGACATTCTGGTGCTGCTCTAATTGCTTTGGGCAGCCCAGCTTTGTGTTCTCAGCCTCCACGACCTTCTGGGCTGAACGTGGCTTTTCAAGTGCTGCTATTTATAGATATTTATAGATTATAATTACAAATCGCCTTAAACTCCCCACTTTGGAGGCTGCAAGCTGACGGCCTGATGTCTGCGATTGCCCTGCAGTGCTACCAGTGGCTGAAGGAGAAGATCATCAGCGAGGAGGGCAGGAAGCAGCAGGGGAAGCTGAAGGACCTGTCCCCCATCGCCGAGCGCCTGGGCTGCACGCTGCCACAGCTGGCTGTTGGTGGGTGCCTCGCAGCTGCCAGGGGCTAACACACAAAATGTGCTCTCTTTTCATCGTGGTTTGGGCAGGGCCTGCAGCTGGAGATGTGTTTGTTGTTTAAAATCTGTGAAAAATTACTGATCCTGCAGGGGTTTGGGGTAGAAAGGAATTTAAAGCCCATTTTGTTCCAGCCCCTGCCATGGGGTTTCACTATCCCGGTTGTTCCAAACCTGTCCAGCCTGGCCTGGGACACTCCCAGGGATCCAGAGGCAGCCACAGCTGCTCTGGGCAGCAATTAATTAAAACAGGATTGTTTCCAGAAGCAGCACCAGGCTGTGGCTGACAGGGTCAGTGTTGTGGGCATCCCCAGGATGGCCATCCCCACCTCCCTGTTCCCCTGGACATCCCTTTCCCAATGAAGCCATCACCTTTGTGGCGCTGGGCTGGCAGACAAGAGAATGCTGTTCAAAATGAGATCTGGGGCTTTTTCATAATAATTATGCTGCTGAGAGCTGAGGCTGGAAAATACCACATTTGTCAGAAAGGTGATCCCTGGTTCAACATCCTGCAGTGAATCCTTGTGATGCGGAGAATCCAAACCCCACAGCCAGAGAAGTGCTGGGGCAGGGAGCGGGCTCAGGATCCTGGACGATCTGTGGGGTTTGATGTTTGATCAGTGCATCTTCCCCCGGGTAGAGACAAAGAAATGAGATTATTGAGCAGAGACAGAGGCTCTGTCAAACACCAGGGACAGAGCCCAGGCCCTGTCAGCCCCCCTGTGTCCTGACCACCCTGTGCCTTTGTTCCCAGCATGGTGCCTGAGGAATGAGGGGGTGAGCTCTGTGCTCCTGGGATCCTCCAACCCCGAGCAGCTGATCGAGAACCTCGGAGCCATCCAGGTGAGTGCAGGGGGTGGCACCTCCGTGCAGGGGGGCACCCCACACCTCAGCACCCCCTTCTCTCAGCACAGGGCTACTTGGCGTTCTGTCTCTCAGCTCCATTCCTGCACCCTCATCAGGCCCATGCTGCTGTCACCATGGCTGAGCACCTTTTGGGGCATTGCAGACATGTCCAGTGACACGAGGGTGGCACCAGCAGCTTTCATGCACCTGAAAATGCAGCTGAGTCCAGGGCATGTTGTGACAGATCCTGTGCTGTCACATGTCACCTGCACCCACCTTAACTATTCCCTGTTGTTTTTCCCCAGTCAGAGCTTCCTCTGCCTCTGCAGTCCTTGCCACCAGCTCGTGTCCCGGTGCAATATTCCACACACAAAGCTGAGAGGCTTTGCTGTGATTCTCTCACTGCATAAAGATCCTCCAGAGGTTTTTCCTTTAAGGGAGAAAGTTATTAGATGAATGCTTAATATCTGTCACACAAAAAGCCCAGAGGAAATGTACTTTGATAAAATCTGGGTTTCGTTTTGGAACTATCTGGATTAAGCATCGCTTTCTTCCACCCCAGGTCCTTCCAAAGATGACATCCCATATTGTAAATGAAATAGATAATATCCTGGGCAACAAGCCCTACAGCAAGAAGGACTACAGATCCTAATGCAATGCATGAATTTCCTGGACTGCATGGTTTAGAAGTGCTCTGTACTCCAGTACAGCCCTGAATTACTCTCATGAGAATCATTCAGCACTTGCTGCTCGGTGTCTACTGTCACTGGATCCTTCGAGATGTGTGCTCTTGCTACTACTCTGCAGTGAATTTAAAAGCACAGTTGATCTCTCTTCTGACCAGGAATAACCTTGTATTTTCTTACCTTCTTGACCGAGTTCATTAATTTTTACTTTACTCTTTGCACCTCATGCTTGTGCTGTGACAAACACTTGTAAAGCAAAAAAAAAAAAAAAAAAAAAAAAAAAAAAAAATTTATAACCTTCAGGTACTTGGTAATTAAAGAAGGATGTACAGATCTATTTTTTCAATGAAGAAAAGCCAGCTACAACTTCAGGTTTTAATAAAACCATGTTTGGGAAATCTCAACTATAAAGTTTCTTCAGGTTAACAGATGGAAGGGGCAAGCTCAAACTTTGCTTTTTTACGCTGAATATAAGCTCTAGGATTTCTTTGTAGTTGAATAAAAGGCTGTGAGACAGAGAACTAGTTAGCAATTAGATAGTTCAGCTCCTAATGTTCCAGCTGTTCCAGCTGTGGAGTGCTCCTGGAGCAGTGCTAGGAAGCTCAAACACGCATGTCAGGTTACTGAGCACGACAGCTCTGCAAAGTTCTACTCTCCATAAACCTTAAGCCAAGAAAGCCATGATTAAATATTGGGTTTTGCATCTATAGAAACCTGCCTCTACTTCTGCCTGCTTGTAGACAGAGCTACTGCGAATTTCAATATTCAGGAGCTTTAAAGGATCTAGATACTATAAATATATACAATATATAGCTGCTGAGAGCTGCAGGAACAATCAGGTACGAACTCCAAAAGGCTACACCTGCTTCCACTAGCTTTGGAACCGGGGATCAGTAAATGCACAGACACATTTTAAACAGATTTTTGTGAGCATTTACAGGAGTTGACAGGAAGAATTTACATCTGGATTTGCCCAGCTCAAGCCCACATTGTACCTTCCCAAGGATTTGCTCTGTACCATGCTCCTCTGATTGCAGTCTGTATTTCTCCCGTCCCTGCTGGGACCCAGCTCTGTACAGTATTTGTAGGACCCCTGTACTCCCCCTGCTGCACTCACCTGGGCCAGGTGAGCAGCTTCCCCCACCTGAGTGCTCTCCTCCTGTATTTGAAGCTGTGGTGTGTGTAAATGACTCCTGCTGTACATGAGAAATGCAGTCTGACTGGAATTCTGCTTGGACACAATAAAAGCATTTTGTGCATCTACCCTGAGAGCTGCAGCCCCGTTACTGACACTGGAGCTGGGCCAGAAGGGCTTTGTGCTGAGGATGGGGGTGATGTTCCACAGGGAACATTCCAGCTGTGCCCAGGGATGTTCCAGCTGTGCCCAGGAGGGACAGCAGGGAGCTGGGCTGGCCCCAAGGAGCACAGCAGCCCCAGGTAAGGTCTGTCCTGTCCTGGCCTGACAGGGATGGACGGGATTTTGGGATTCCTGGCTCAGATGGGATTTAGGGAAGGAATTCCTCCCGGGGAGGGTGGGCAGGCCCTGGATCCCTGGCAGTGCCCAAGGCCAGGTTGGACATTGGGCTTGGGGCAGTGGGAGGTGTCCCTGCCATGGCAGGGGTGGCACTGGATGGGGTTTAAGCTCCTTTCTAAGCCTTGTTTTATTTTTATGTTCCTTTCTACGCCCTGTTCTGTGATCTGGCCTGGAATGAGCCCATTGCTCATTCCAGCCTCCCCAGGTGACAATGACCAGTCCCAGCCAGCTGGGGTGGAGCCCACCTGGCCCTGCCCTGGGAACATCCCCACTGCTGCATTACCACTAACTACTGGTAATTTTTACAGAGCTTCAACCACTTCACAGTTAACAGCTTTATTAATCTAATATAATTATCCTGCCAGTAACAGACTAATTCCTTTTCCTCCCCCTGGAGGTACAATTTAATGTTCTCTCTTCCCCTTCTCCTGTACTTGGGAATCCAGTAATGTATTAAAACTAGATCAATTCCTAACTTTAATTGGGGAGATGGCATTGTCCCTTACAGGCTCTGAGGGCAATGTGGGGCCAAGCAGCAGCCCTGCTTCAGATTAACTCTCAGCATTAGACTGGAGAAATGTAATTTCAGTGTTTTATAATGAATTTTTTATTTATCATTGCAGCTTGTAGTGGGGATTGCAAGGGAAAAACAAAACACCTCTTAAAAAAAAACAAATGGAAAAAGTGAACAAAAAAATCCAAATGCCAACCAAAAAAAGCCCCAAACTTTTCTGTGAAAGCTCAAGATGAGGGTTTTTTTGCAGAACACATCCCACCCCACCCACCCACCTGCTTTTGTTTCAGGCTGTCAGTGCTCAATGTTCCCTCTCCAGGCAAATTGTGACACGCTAAGCTCCAGGCCCCAGCAGCTGTCAATACCAAAAAAGCCCAAAGAGAAGATGAAAAGCTGGTAATAAAAGAGTCAGTGAGCCGACAGTAATGGCAGAAGAAAGTGCTGCTTCCAAGCTCTTGGCAGACAGCGCATTTCCTGGGGAATACACCTGCTGAAGCCCTGCCAGGACAGTGAGTACAAC
Source organism: Melozone crissalis (assembly GCF_028551555.1). Classification (NCBI taxonomy): domain Eukaryota; kingdom Metazoa; phylum Chordata; class Aves; order Passeriformes; family Passerellidae; genus Melozone; species Melozone crissalis. The sequence continues at coordinate 25,079,183 of NW_026535812.1, read as the reverse complement.
ACTGTCTGCTCAAGGGTGAGTTCAGCTCTGGGGGCTCCCAGAGCAACGGAGCAAAAACAGCAACATCAAAGTCCTGCTGCTCCCACAGGAGCCAGCCTGGCTCTGAGCTGGGCACTGGATTTTGGAGAGGGCTGTTAAAAATCTGCTTGATGTGAGCTAAATACTCAGCTAAAACCCATCAATTATATCCCTCATGAGACGTGAGGCCAAGGAAAGGGAAACTGTCCAAGGCAGGCAGCAGCTTTAGGGAATGTGTCCTTCCAGTGCTGAATAGTCAGGCAGAAGGGATAAAGAGAAACCCATGTATTTTGAGAGAAAACTTAATTAAAGAGTATTTAACGACCAAAAGTACTTGAATTTGTCAGAAATAGAGCCATTACTGTCTCCTGCTCGTCACATTCTCTCCCTTTTGCTCTATTTTCCATTTAATCTTATTGAAGCCAAGATTAGCAGAGTAATTGTTACATTAAATCTGATTAAAAACTTTCTCTTTCTTCTCTCTTTAGGATCCCAAGTCTGTAATGGCAGGATCTGTAACTAGAATTCCATTAATATCAGTAGAGTTTGGCATTTAAGTGAACAGCTGCTCCAGAGATAGGCAGAAAATAAGGCACAGGATTGTCTGATAAACCCATTATTAAGAGCCAGCTAAAGCATTTTTCTTAAGCTGTGCAGGGAGACTGGCAGGGTTTTTTATTTATTTATAACTTTGAAGATTAATGAAAAAAAGTGCATTGAAACCACTTCAAAAGCGTTTTCCTAGGAGATTGAGGTTTTGTCCTGACTCCGTGTTACTCAGAAATGAGGAGTGCTTCCAAGGAATATGTTAGCTTGTATATGTCTCCTCTCTTCTGCAAGCAGAAAGACAAACCTAGGTATGAAAATCCCCGTTTTTTTTTTTTTAAATTAAGAATTAAAATACAAGGAATCAAATGGCAAAAAAAAAGCTCTTTTTAATTACAATTTTTCAAGTTACAATGATAAATGGATTGTCCCCAGGGCGGAGCTGCAGAAAGAGGATGCCTGCTCACAGCTCACACCCCTCTCCCTGCTAAGTAAAAAAAAAAACCAAAACTGAGTAACTCCAATATCAAATACCATGTAAAGATACCAAAAGTAAATACAATTCAACCATTTTGGATTCAAACCCTCCCCACGTTTTCCTCATGCTAAAAAACCAAAAAATATTCCTATTCCACCCTTAGGCATTTTCATGGCAGCTGAAGCCTCTCTCAGGAGCTGCTGAGGGTTCTGTGTCTACTTGGATCCTGTGGACAGCAGAGCAATCAGTCCTGAGGAAGCACTGATAGAAAGGATGTAGTTTCTGCAGGGAGCAGGTTAAGGAATTGTCAAGATCTTTCTTTGGTACACAACATTTGGGAGGAGCTTTATGAAAAGAAAGGTATTGAAATGATCTTTCTGTGGAGTTTTAAAACTGGAATATTGCAAGCTGAAACACAGCTTTAGAACTCATCTTCAGAATAAAGACACTTGTAAAGTTCTTACAAGTTTTATAAATACAGATCTTGAATTAACTGCCCTGTTGGCAATAATAATATCCTACAGGAACAAAATGTCTCCCTTGTGAGCTACTGGAGCTGAAGCATCCTGTCAGGGAAGAGCTCCTGGCAACCAACACTGACACAGTGTCTGCAGGAAACTGAGCTGTGTCCTCACTCCAAAATCACAATGGAAATGGCAAAGCCAGGAGAATTCCTGTATACTGTCCAAGCCATATCTTAAAACACCTCCCGTTTTAAGGGACTTTAATTGGGAGACTTTTTTTTCTTATTTTTGTTTCAACATTCTAAGCTGCTGTGCTAACCATGAGCTGCAGGTACCAAGAGAGGAATGCCACAGCCCACAGGACAACCACAACCAGGGTGAAGCTAACAGGAGTGGGGCTGTGGGGGTTTCAGGGTGGGGATAAAGGATACACAGTGGGGTTGAAGTTCTTCAGCACGAAAAAGGAAGCGATGATAACCAGCACCAGAAAGAGGGTGTTGTTGTAGAAGATGGAGAAAGTTGTTGCTTCATAGTCTGCAACTTCATTTTTCTTCCACAGAATCCTAGGAGCAAGTGGAGATAAAATTTCAAATACATTTAAATCAATGGATGTAACAGAATCCTGGAATGGTTTGGGTGGGGAGGGGCCTTAAAGCTCGTCCCACCCCAGCCCTGCCATGGCAGGAACACCTCCCACTGTCCCAGAGGCTCCAAGCCCTGTCCAGCCTGGCCCTGGGCACTGCCAGGGATGGGGATATCCTGCACACCCACATGCTGAAGTGTGCAGTAGTTTCTCCACAGGACACAGAGTTTGGCTCCCGAGCTCCCCTCCTGGATGGGGATATCCCAGGGATGGGGATATCCTGCACACCCACATGCTGAAGTGTGCAGTAGTTTCTCCACAGGACACAGAGTTTGGCTCCCGAGCTCCCCTCCTGGATGGGGATATCCCAGGGATGGGGATGTCCTGCACACCCACATGCTGAAGTGTGCAGTAGTTTCTCCACAGGACACAGAGTTTGGCTCCCGAGCTCCCCTCCTGGATGGGGATATCCCAGGGATGGGGATGTCCTGCACACCCACATGCTGAAGTGTGCAGTAGTTTCTCCAGGAGACAGAGTTTGGCTCCTGAGCTCCCCTCCTGGATGGGGATATCCCAGGGATGGGGATGTCCTGCACACCCACATGCTGAAGTGTGCAGTAGTTTCTCCAGGAGACAGAGTTTGGCTCCCCAGCTCCCCTCCTGCACAGTCCCAGTGGGGATCCCTCTAACTCCGAGTGCATCTGAGACCTGCCCCTGACAACTCACCTCAAAAGGGCTTGAGGCTGAACCACGAGCTACCCTGCAGCTGCTGCTTCCCAAAATACAGAAAAACAGTGCAAGCACAGTCCCTCCTGCCCCACCCAGAGCCTCAAAGACATTTAAGGCATTCCTACAACAAGGGAGAGGAGGAGGAGGAGGACAGAGAGATCACCTTTCATCCTTCTCCTTGCGGGACATCTTCCTGTTGTCTGCCTCGGACAGCTTGCGAGTCACCTCCTTGGAAACTGCGTCTTCTCTTTTCTGGGCTACTCTGTAAGTACCACCACTCATGTCACACTTCAGAATGAAAAACCCCACAGCCCAGCCCTGGTGTTACAGGGAGTTTTGTGTACAGTGAAGAATACAACTTAGCTAAGATACCTGACAGTTTTGTCAAGGTGAAGGGTAAGAATTAATAACAGCAATTACTAAAAGTAATATCATTCACATCCAATAACTAAAATAATTTATAATTTAAATATAATTTATGGTGATAGCCAGGCAGCATGATGGTGGATTTACTATTTCACCATACTCTTAGCTGACAAGATTTGACTATAATTACAAGAGAATAACCAATTAGGAGATACTTCTGTGCAAAATATTTTTTTGAGTAATATTTCTTATTAATAAAAAACTACAGCCATAAATGACAGTTTTTTAAAATTATGAAATGATAAATTCAAAGAAGCACCAAGCTTACTTGTGTTTGAGGACAAACTTGACATTTTTATATGCAAAAGCCACGAGATAGGTACTGATGAGGGTCATGACGCTGTACAGGACTGCAGACTGAACAAGATCCATATGCCATATTCTCCAATAAAGCCCTTAGACAAAAGGAAGAATGATATTTGAAGCAGCTTCTCTGCAAGAAAAAACGCCCCATACTGGAGACCCATAGAGGATCTGAGCTCTGTAATTCCACAGCCTCTGCCTGAGCAAAGCCAACTCCTCCAAAATCACTCGGGATTCTTTCAACTGCATTGAAAGTACTTTGGAAGGAGCTGTGTGAGAGCACGGCCGAGCCTGCGGGCAGCGCTGCTGCGGTGACACGTCAGTGGTGCTGCCCTGCCGGCCGGAACCGCCACAGCGGCCGGGACTCCCCAAGGCTCGGAACCGGGATCTGACAGGGCCGGAACCGAGACTCGACACGGCTCGGAACCGGGATCTGATAGGGCTGGAACCGGGACCCGACACGGCGGGACCCGGGACCCGATGGGGACCGGAGCCAGGATCCCACACGCTCAGAACCGGGACCCGGCACTGCCCGGAGCCAGGATCCGCCGGGGCTCGGAGCGGCAGCCCCGGGATCCGCCGCGGGGAGCGGGACAGAGCCCGCGGCGGGCGGTGGGGAGCCCTGATCCCTCTCCCCAACCTCCTGGTCCCCACAGGGTTGCTGATCCCCGTCTTCCACGGTATTTTGCTCCCCCCATGGCTGCTGATCCCCCTCTCCCCTCAGCGCCCCTCATGGCTGCCGCCCGCCCTCGCCCGCTCACAGATAGGGATGGCGGAGACGATGAAGGCGTTGCCGAAGAAGAGCGCGGAGGACTTGGCCGAGAGGTTGCGGCTGAAGTCCTGCAGCAGCAGATCCTCCTCGGACTGCTGCCGGCCGCCGGGGCCGCCCTTGGGAGCCATGGCGGGACAAGGCAGCGTCAGCGCGGCCGAGCGGCTCCGGGTCAGGCGCCACGGGGCGGGCCCGGCGGGCCGGGAGCGCTTCCGGAGCGCGGCGCGATCCCTCCCTCGGCCCGATCCTGTCCCGATCCCTCCCTCACCCCGGCCCCGATCCTCTCCCAATCCCTCCCTCAGCCCGGCCCCGATCCTGTCCCGATCCCTCCCTCAGCCCGGTCCCGAGCCCGGCCCGATCCCTCCCTCAGCCCGGCCCCGAGCCCGGCCCGATCCCTCCATCAGCCCGGCACCGAGCCCGGCCCGATCCTGTCCCGATCCCCTCCCTCAGCCCCGTCCCGATCCCCGTGCCGATCCCACCCTCACCCCGCTCCCGTCCCGATGTAGCCGCGCTGCCCGCGTGGCTGAGGCAGGTGAGTCCCCGGGGCCGGGATCCCTCCGGGCTGTGTCGGCTCTGCTGGAAGCAGTGGAAATGGGCCCCGTTTTGTCTCGTGTTTCCCCCGCTGTGAAACACCCCACCCTGCAGCTCCCACAGCAGTATTTCTGTCTTGTTGTAGGCTTTCAGAACCATTGCTGCTCTGCCCAGCTCCAGCCCAGTTGGGGGGCAGTGCAGTGTGCCCTGGTTTTCACTGTTTCTAACGTTCCCTCTGCAGTTTGTGGTGACAGATTCCCCGCAGAGGTTTTGGGGATGAACATCAGTGTCCAGCATCAGTGGGGAGTGCTTGCCAGTGGGGTACAGGCATTGTCCCGATGGCCTGGACTGGCTGCAGCACTCCTTGTCCCCCGGACTGCCAATTCTCTTAATCTCTTTGATGTTTTGCTGTCAACTTCATGTAGCAAAGCATGTTTTTCTCTAAAATTTAATTCATCTCCCCCATTTATTTCCCTCCAGTTACTAGTGTTCTCTGCTTCCATGAACACACTTTCTGTGCATGCCATGAGGAAATGTTATATGGAAATGAGATTAAATTTAAACGAGGTTAAATATGATCAAAATGAATGCATTATGATAGAGCTTTATACAACACTGGAGTGCAGTAGGACTCTTGCTTTTTGAGCTCATAATAAATTCCCAGGACCAAGCAGAGCACATTTTCAGATTCAGGGCGTGTTGATGCAGTGTGCTAACAGGATCTGTTGGTGTCATGTTATCTGCAGCAGCTATGGGAGTTACACCTCTGCTAGCCAGACCTTCCTGCAGGCTTGGCAATCTGTCTGCTGCAGGGATGCCCAGGCTGGGTTTGAGGAGGCACCAGCCCGTCAGATGAAGCTCAGGAGCTCTGAGGAGCAGCAGCAACACCTGTGAGTACCGTTGTGGCCACAGCTGTGCACTGAGAGCAGGTGTGCAGCTCCCCTGCTGCCACAGCAGGCACACAGCCCTCCCCTCAGCACGGAGTCATGGAATGGCCTGGGATGGAGGGGGCTTTAGAGCTCAGCTCATTCCAGCCTTGCCACCATCCCTGCCCATCCTGCCCTTGGACACTGCCAGGGATGGATGAGCCTCTCCTGAAGTGCTTTCAGCAGTCCCTGCATCCCCAGGTGGGAGAGGCAGTGGTGGCATCCCCAAACGTGTGCTCATGTGCTGAGGATGGCTCTTCAGCAAGAGTGGAGATCAGGGTTGGTTTCTGTGTAAAACAGGTTAAACCCACAATGTCTCTGCCCATGGCTGTGGGGTGGAACTGGATGGGCTTTAAGGTCCCTCCCAAGCCAAACCACTCTGTGATTCCAGTAGGAAACATCAGTAATTAATCAATGCTGCCAATCATGTGATTTTTGTTATTAAAGAGCATGCTTAGAGTTGTATAAAGTAGTTGGAAACTGTGGGGGAAATTAAGTTTAAGATGGTTTCAAGATTTAGATTAGTCATTATCTCTGCCCTTGCCCAGATTTCTTCCTTCCTCTTATCTGGGTAAATTTGTTTTGTGTTGTGGTGGGATGCAATTAAGTCTTTTTGTTCTTGGTTTGGCTTACATGGGAAGGATGCTGTCATTTTGGAATGAAATCTGCCCAGTGACCATCTGTCTCCCCATTAGGATGAAACAGGACATTGATTTAGGCAGTGGAATGATGAAAGGTTTTCTTGAAAAAACAAATGAGCACTTTGCTTTTTTAAAGCCCCTGCCACTGGCACACTGTGGCTCCAAGCAGAACTCTGTGTACAGTGAGAGCTCATACCCTGGGTGTCACAGATGCTTCCCAAAAATAAAAAGGGCCACCACTTTATTTATTTGACAATAAATAAAACAATCCAGGTTTTGTTTAAGTGCCTAAATTTATATCTTGGCTACATCCTCATTGAGAAGCTGTTGGAAATGTGAGGCATCAAGGTCAGAGGGGCAGTGGCTCCGTGACCCAGAAGCAAAAGTTCTCTTGGTAATAGGGAAATGAATGCTGCTGTCTTTGTAACTTAGCAATTAGGTTTCTTACCAAATTTCTTGTGAAGCACAGCAGCAGTGATAAGTATTCTGAAATACATGGCTTGTCTTCACTGCTCTCACTTTTTCTCCAAATTTATAAAGTGGACTAAGCTGAAAATTTTAAATGAGGGCAGTGACATTTCCTGGCAGGATTTGCCTTGTTTATTTTATTGTTGGCACTTATATGTTGATATGTGCATAGACTCAAAGCACCTTTGTGTCAGATTACTGCAATTTATGATGCAGGAAGGGATTAGTGTGCTGAGTTTGGGATCAGCTGATGGGGAACTGTGTAACTACAAAGGAAAACCTCCTTTGGATGAGCGTGACACTCATGAGCTGAGCAGCTTCTCCCTGTGTGTGAGAACTGGGTGAGTGAGAGGCTTTCCAGCTCTCCTATGTGCTGTGCTTTCCCTGAAACATTCTGTGGTGTCTGAGTTTTAAATTTGGAGCCATAATCTGGCTCTGTTATTTTCCAGACAAATCAGTCCCTCCATGTGGTTTATAATCCCAGAATGATTCGTGTTAGAGGGGACCTTAAAGCTCATCTCCTTCCAAGCCCTGCCATGGGCAGGGACACTTTCCACTGGAATGTGGCCCCCAAAAGAGGTGCCAATCGTTTCTAAAAGCTGGGAATTGCTGGATTTCTGTGGCATTTGCTGTCAGTGAAGGCAGCTCAGCGTGTAGCATATGTGACCCATTTTTTGATGTCTTGAAATGGTCTCATCTGCTCCAGTTTCCTTCTTTAGCATTTTTAAGGTTCTTGTGCCTGTGGACCACATGAATGAAGTCATGTCTAGGAATAGATTCAGCCTTGCTCAGCATTTATTCTGGGAACAGTTTGGAACTGGCCACTTTTGAAAAGCGGCATCAGAGGCGCTGTTTGGAAAATAACCACAGCCTAAAGGCAGTGAGCTTGGGGGACAGTGAGCTTGTGTCCCTGAGCAGCAGCCCCACAGTGGCTGTCCCTGGTCCCACCGGGGATGTGTGAGGTGAGGTGAGGTGCAGTGGGATGCTCCTGGTGCAGCTCAGCAGGCTGGGTGCATCCCTGGCAGTGGGAGGGAGCAGGCAGATGGCATTTCTGAGGCAGGATGTGTCATGCTGGCACCCGCCCACGCCCGTGCTCCCTCCCTCAGCAGCGTGGGGTGCAGGGCTCGGGGTGCTGCTGCCACTTCCCACCTGTGTCTTCTCCAGCCCTCCCCACTCCTGCAGCCTCCAGCTTGGCAAGCACCTGGGCCTGAGCCACGGGAACATTTTGGCCTGTGGTGTGTTGTCAGAGGAGCTGACCGCCTGTGCTGAGTGCTCTAAAATGCTAATGCCTAAAGGAAGAAGGATGAGCTAAAGCTGAGGTGCCACGTGAGGAATGTTTGGCTGAGGGAATAGAAGGGGGCGTTACTGACTGCTTCATCTCCTGGAACAGTTGGGGATTCATGCATCCACAGAAAATTTGTGTTATCCAGCTGACCGGTCATGGCACAACCTGAGCCTGGGTAGAAAAAATTCTACCAAGTTTATTTCCTGATTTTAAAAACTTTAGGAAAGACAAAAAGTCATGAACAGAATGAACAGAGCAAGGCAGTATCCTGTACCCTTCAGGAATGCTGGATTCAGCAGCACACAGATGGATGAATCCCAGGAATAAAGCATTTCTAGTGTGCTCCCACACAGAATTCTTGTGGAAAGAAATGTCCAAATCCAGATTCCCATTTGGAGAGCAGAGCATCTCCTACTCCCAGCGCTTCAGGCTGTTTCCAAGAACAGCTGCTGAGCAGAGCAGGCATTTGGCTGTTTGTGCATCATCCTAGGGCTGGTTCTATTTAGGTGTTCTGCAGCCTGGGCCCACCCAGCTGCTCCCTGAGCCTCACATTTTGGTTCTTTAGTTCCTGCATCTTACAAGAAAAATGTGTTGTTGGATTTAGCATTGACTTTGTCCGTTCTGTTATTCTCAGTTTAAGGTGTTTTCACTCCTGTTTCCCTCCTTGCTGTTTGAGTCCTGCAGAGCCTGGGAGGAATTCAAATTTACAAGCTTCTCCCTTTTCTCTTGTACGATTGACCTTTTCCAGGGATATCTACAGAGATCTTCAGTCACACCTTCAGCTTCTCCAGGAGCAGCTCTTAGCTGGTTTTCACATGTAAAACAGGCCAGTGCTGTTGCCTTCCAGGCATCCTTTTGTTAATTTGATGGAATTTTGGGTTGAAGAGTGAACTTTATTTGCATGTAGATGGTAAATTACCTGTTAGGAGCTAAGCGTTAATTACATTATTTATTTGAATGTAGATAGTGACCTGTGTCTGTGCTAGGTAGAACTAGCTGGTGAGTTTAGAAAATGTTTTGCTTTCGGTTGGCCAACACTGCATTGTAAAGGAACATTCCCATTTTGTTTAGTTTGAAAAGGAGTTGGCCTAAAGGAGGAGGACTAAAACACTGCCATCCACACCTTACTGCCCACGTGGTGGCAGGATCCACCTGGGAAGTGTCCAGAATCATCATTATCCTTAAAAAGACTCAAAAGTTCTGTGGTGTTTTATGAATCAGTTTGTGTTCGTTAAGGATTGGTAAGTGTTGCTTTGGCCTTGAATAAATTTCCAGGGTTTACAAGGATTTAAGAGACTTCCACGAGAGGGTGCAGCAGTTCAACAAAATCCCATCTAAACCAGATGAGCCTGTCCCCACTGTGGCCATATTTTGACTCATTTCATGTATTAATTTGTGTATTTACATCAACTTCCAAATCGCATGGGTGCTTCAGCCGATCAGTTCAATGTCCCAGAGTGTCCCTCCAGGCTGGTACTTTCTGGTGTCCAGTGTTACCTGGCCTCAGTCTATCCCTGGTTCCCTGCAAATGCTCACTTTATTTTAAAAATAAAGTGTAGGGATTTTTTAAAAATACTGTTTTAGTTTGGAAACATCATTAATTTCGCGCTCAGACTAATCCAGCTGCAGAAGGAAACTCCATCTAGGAGGCTGAGTTCTGGAGAAACTGCTGACCTGAGTGTGAGTGATAGAACAGAAAGAGAAACAAGCTCTGTGCCAAATGATTTCTTGTTCCATGAGAGAGTCAGGAGTGACCCAGCTCTGGTGCTGCTGTGCTGACATCCTGAAAGCACAGAGGTGCTGTCTGCTCATGGCCAAGGGTCAGGGTCCATTCCTCTGCCTGGGCCACTGAAATACCTCTGCAGGAATGATTAACTCCTGACAAATTTGCAGGAAAAGGACCCACCTTGGAAACATGTGCTCCCTGTCCAAATTCATCTATCCTAATCGCTTCCTGAGATAAGATTATTTGATAGTGAAATAACCAGAGGTGTGGCGATACTCATGTATAATGCATGACTGATAAATGCTATTTTTACCAGACTTGATATTCAGTAGGAGAAACAGCATGCTGTGCTTTCAAAACTTTTAATTACTAGTACAAAATGTTAAAAGGGGGAGAACTTGAGACCAAAGAAATTACTTTGGTTACTGCCAGCTGCAAATGTAAAAGTTGGGTATGAATTCAGATGGTTTCATTGATTAATTGGAACCACTCTAGTTTTGGAACTTTTCTTTTGAGCAGTGTAAAAAAGGAAAATATGAGGTTTACTAAAATATCCCCAACACACAGTGAATATGTCAACAGCAAGACAATTTTTGTTTTAAAGACTAGCACCACCTTCTTCCATTGAACTGCTCTAGATTATCATGTACAAACAGATAAGGTCTGGAGATTAAAAGAATGAATGAACAAAACGAAATGAATGAATAGAAAATCATTATAATGAATAGAAATTAATTAATAAATTAATTTAATTAATAGAGAATTTCATCTTGACATGTTCAGACTGTGACATCTCTGCCTTCCTTCCTTGTCTTGAGGACCGACCAGAGCAGGGGGAGCCCTGGAGTCAGTCCAGGCAAGGCTTCCTGAGTGCAGCTGTGAATGAACTCTGCTGCCCTCCTGCCCCTTCCTTCCCATCAGAGAAACCTGGCTGGCATCATTTCCCCTCACAGAGACACAGCCAGCACACCACAGGTTCCCTTGTGCCTCCTGTCCACTTTGGATTAATGTCCCTCCTGTCCACTTTGGATTGATGTCTGCATCCTTGACCTTTCCTCTCCCTGGGTGCTCTCCTCCCCTGGCTGGCTGGCAAAGGATGGAGCTTGGGGTGGTGTTTGCAGGGGATTACCATTTGCCATCCAGCACTGGGATGGAAAAGCACAAATCCAGGCATTGGGAGCTGCCCTGAGGATTTGAATTTGGGAGCTCCACATGACCTGACCTGGCTCAGAACCTTCCCTGCCCCATGCCCTGGGCTGAGCCCCAGCGTGGGCAGCAGGGGAGGGGAAATTCTGCCCCACTCAGGTGAGACCCCACCTGCAGAGCTGCCCCACATCTGGGGAACAGCATCAGGAGCTGCTGGAGAGAGGCCAGAGGAGGCCAAGGAGATGCCCCGGGGGCTGGAGCCAGGCTGGGACACCTGGGGTGCCAACCTGGAGAGGAGCAGCTCCAGGGAGGGCTCAGAACCCTGGCAGGGCCTGCAGGGGCTCCAGGAGAGCTGGAGAGGGACTGGGGACAGGGATGGAGGGACAGGACACAGGGAATGGCTCCCACTGCCACAGGGCAGGGATGGGTGGGAGATTGGGAATTCCTGGCTGGGATGGGATTCCCAGAGCAGCTGGGGCTGCCCCTGGATCCCTGGCAGTGCCCAAGGCCAGGCTGGACATTGGGGTTGGAGCAACCTGGGACAATGGGAGGTGTCCCTGCCGTGGCTGGGGTGGGAATGAGGTGAGATTTGAGGTCTTTGCCACCCAAACCATTCTGTGATCCCTTTGTTAGTTGTCAGCACGGTGCTGTTTGTTGCCTTGTGTGAAACGCTAGAAAGGACAATGAACTTTCCTGTGCTGGGATGTGTTCTAGGAAGTGAAGAATGTTCATTGTGCAAGAGTTGAGGTGGAAAAGGAGTTCTGTCATTAGAAAAAAATGTGTTGGAGCCTGAGAGCTTTGTTGTTTTATCACAAACATTTAAGTCAGATGTTTCCCCTCTTTTCATCAGCGAATCCAAGTGTGCATACTGATTATCCTGTATTTGCAAGTCAGAGTTGTAAATTGCTGTATTCAGCTGGGGCCGTTTACCATCTGAAAGAAATAATTAAAGCTTTCTTTCTCTTGCTTAAGATTTAAACATGTATTTAAAGATGAGATCATGCTTTCATGGTGGTCAGAGTTTCTTTCTATATTTGTGTGAGGTGGCCTCAGAAATGTGTGTCCGAGGGTCTGGTGTGCTGTGTTTCCTTTAATTACATATTTGTTTGGGGAAAGATGGTTATTGCAGCCTCTGTCTTTGCCTGGTTCCATCCTCCCAGCCCCGGTGCAGCGGGAGCTGTGCCCATCCCAGTGTGCAGATCAGCCATATGTGCCTCTTATTTATAGCTCATGCGTGAAGGGAGCTATTCCAAAGTGGTAATTTCTGTTCTGGTGGTGGCACATAAATACAAGTGTGTGTGAGCAGCTCCTTCTCCCCGAACGAGGATGTGACACATCCCAGCCACCCTGCTGGGGAACGCTCCAGTCCAGACAGACTGGGAGGCTCTGTCTGATGCTTCAGACACTCAAGAGCTCAATTAATTTATAGATGATAATTTGTTTTCAGCTCCTGCAGATATGGATGCCACCTTTACTCAGCCTCTCTTGAGTCATTCTCTCTCCAGCTGCATTGGAGAGGGACTATTTACAAGGACACGGAGGGACAGGACAAGGGGGAATGGCTTCAGACTGACAAGGAGTAGGTTTAGATTGGATAAAATTCTCCCCCCTGAGGCTGGGGAGGCCCTGGCATGGAGAAGCTGTGGCTGCCCCATCCCTGGAAGTCCAAAGCCAGGCTGGACCGGGTTTGGAGCAGCCTGGGACAGTGGAAGGTGGGACTGGATGGGCTTTGAGGTCATTCCCAACCTCAAAAAGTCTGAGAATCTATGGAGCTCCATTTCTGTAATTTGTTGGGGAAATGGCATATCCTACCTGCACTCTAGATGCAGCTGTGCAGTATTTTCCAACTGTGCTGTACAGTTTGTGCCACCTTAAAACAAGTTTCCTTCCAGCTGCCTTTGTTTTCTGTGTGCGTAATTTCATAAAGTCACTGGGCACAAGGAATGAAAGACTGGCTTTAGAAAGAAAACAAGAACACGAGTTGTGGGAGGGAGCCCAGAGTGGTTTGGGACGGAAGGACCTTAAAGCTCATCTTGATCCAGCCCCTGCCCTGGGCAGGGACACCTTCCAAAGGTCAGGTGCTCCAAGCCCCATCCAACCTGGCCTTGGACGTTTCCAGGGATGGGCTCAGAGGCTCTCCAGGCTGATGATACAATAGGTGTCATTCTGAAGTTACTGCCTCCTTTCTAAGTTATCTTATCAGGCCGTTGTTAGTGCTGTGGGTGCATCGGCTGTGGCCGGTGTCCGTGTGAGCGCTGGCCGTGCCCCGCTGGGGTTTCTCCGGGAGCAGGCAGTGATTCAGCAGGGAAGCATGCCAGGCCGGCACGGACAGCTGAACCGGCCGTGCTCCCGCACACGTACAGCCAGGCGGGGACAGCACGGCCACGGCTGGGACACAGGCAGGCTGGCTGCTCTTCACCGATGCCACCTATAAAACACTCTGTAAACAAACAGGAGCTGCCTCCGGTGCTTTATCACAGCGCGGCTTGGGCTGGGAAGGGACCTTAAAACCGGTCTCATTCCACCTCCCTGCCGTGGGCAGGGACACCTCCCGTAAACCTGTTTGCTCCAAGCCGCGTCCAGCCTGGCCTTGAGCACTTTCCGGGCTGGGGCAGGCACAGCCTCTCCGGGAAACCTGTTCCACTCCACGCTCGCTTTTCCGGAGTGTGTCACCGGCAGAGCACAGCCCCGATCGGGGCAGCGCCGTGCCAGGGGCTGCGTGTGGGTGCACCGAGTGAGTCAGGGTGACCTTGTTCCGGGACGGGCTCCCTGTTTGTCTCTTACTCATTAATTAGCGCGGCTGGGGAGCTCGGCGGCGCGGGCAGGCTCGGGGTGCCGCGCTCGCCTTCCGTGAGGGAGCACGGTGTGTTCCTGCGTGCTGCGTGACTGGAGCGCCCGGGCTGACACGGCTCGTTCCGGGCCCGTCCCGGCTCGCGTGCGAGCCCCACGCACGCAGCGCCGCGCTCGGGGACATCGCTCCCTCCCCGCCGGCCCGAAACGAAACGCTCGGTGCGTGATAAATGAAACGCGAAGGGGCCTCTCGTCCTATCGCTCTCGGGAACGGCCTCGGGCGGCGCTTTCGGTTCTGGCCGCTGACACCGGCGCGGGGCGTGCTGCAGCCTGGCCGGCGCCGCGGGGGGACCGGCCCCGGGGCGGGGAACCGGCCCTGCCCGCCCGCGCTCCGCCCCGGCCCGCTGCCCTCGCGGCTCCTTGGCAGCGCTATTTAAACGGGCGGCGCAGCGAGCCGGGGGAGCCGGGCGAGGCAGAGCGGGATGTGCGAGCGCACGCGGCCCTCGGTGCGGACGCGGCGGTGCTGACCCGCGCCGGCCGCGGGCACGGTGTGCCGGCACCGCCCGCCGCGTTCGCTGCGGCTCCCCCCGCCTGAAAAGTGATCTCGCTCTGGAGTTACCGTGGATTTGGGTCAGGAGGCGGCAGCAGCGCCGAGGGAGCCGCGCCGGTAGGTCCCAGCTGAGGCTGCCCGGCGGCTCGGCCGCCCTCGGGGTCTGTGCCTGGGCCCCGCGTCCATTGCTGGTTGTTGCGGCGTGTCCGGGAGCGGCTCTGTGTGCAGGAGGGGCGGCTCGGGGAGCGAGCCCCGGCCGGAGAGCGGCGGCTGCGGAGGGAGCATCGCTGCGGGAGCGCTCCCGCTGCTGCTGCTGCGGCAGGGCTGAGCCTCGGCCTTCCGCCGCTTTATTTTTAGAGCCGGTGGGGGATCCGGCTCTGCTCACCGAGGCGCTGCTGTAAAAATAGCGGCCAAACTTAAATGCTGGTCGAGCGAGGAATATGAATGTTGAAGTGGCAGCGAAGGTATGGCTGGAGGAGATCAGAAGTCACTTGCTCAGCACCTTGGCGCTGCAGGGATCCTCTCGCTCCTCGCCAGGGCGGGCAGACCTGGGCTGCAACTACGGGAGCGTCTCATTCTCTCCGGAGTCGAGGATTTTTAAACCTCTGGAGTTACCTGAAGGTGCCTTTGGTGGTTTGGAGGAATTGCCTGGTGTCTGTGGAAGAATAACAGATACGCCGATGACTTTGGGGTTAACTGCCAAACAGATATGGGAAAACTGGAGAGGCACAACATTTTTTTTCTTTTTCCTGGCAATTCTGACGTGCTGTTTCCCAGGGAAGTGGAAAAGCGTTATAAATGAATGTTCCAAAATACCGAAGGCTCAATGAGAAATTTTCCAGGGCAAATCATCAGTAGTAAGAGATTATTGCCAAATTTTCTCTGGTGTTTTGGATTTTGTTTTGAAGTGAGGAGTAACTTTGCTCGGAATGCATTTATCCAGGAAGTAATCCTTAATGTGCTCCACTCTGAGCATTGAGCCTGCATGCGAGATTGAAGAAGGCTTAATTAAATGTAATCAAATATTACAGGATTCCTGATTAAAAGGCATAGCACTTGCTTTCGGTGACGCGCGAGACACAGTGCTTATTTGTGCTTTAAAAGAACACAATTCTGCAGCTTGCAAGCAATGCCTTTCTCGGTTCCTGAGTAACCATCACCCTTCTGTTTGCTTCCCTGCCCGGTTTTAATTCCTGGTGCCCGGCGTGGCGAGAGGAGCCGGTGTGTCACGGCGGGTGCCACAGGGCGGGGACAGGGACGGGACAGGACAGGGCAGGGCCGGGCTGGGAGCGATCCCGGCAGGGCCGGGCTGGGGGCTCTGCGGTCCCGGGAGCCCCGGCAGGGTGGCACGGTGCAGTCTGTGGGAAGCTGGCCGTGGCTCTCTGCAGCCATCCCGGGAGCCCCGGCAGGGTGGCACGGTGCAGTCTGTGGGAAGCTGGCCGTGGCTCTCTGCAGCCATCCCGGGAGCCCCGGCAGGGTGGCACGGTGCTGGCCGTGGCTCTCCGCTGCCAGCGGTGCCGTTCGGTTCCGCCGGGCCGTGGGAGGTGACACGAGGGAGGACACATGGCAGCGGAACGGGAACGTGTAGGTTTGCTCCTCCGGTGGGAGAGGAAATGGTGCAGGAATGTCTGAAATGCGGGGGGGGACGTGTCTCATGCCGCTCAGGTCTGCGTGTGAGGGAGGCACAGGAATCAGCGCTGTCGTGTTCTCTTTGTGGGATAGAGCGGAGCCAGGCGCTCCCGTTTGTTGAACATCCTGACAGGGAGGAGGCGTCGGACCATCCCCCTTTCTCTCCTGCCCACCCTCGGGGGATGCGTGTGCGTGCCGGAGTGTCTCAGAGCCTGCATGTGCGGGGAGAGGAGCAGTGTGGGTTTGGGATTAATTAGCCTGACTTTTTCTGTTTTCATGCTTTACGTGCCTAAGGGCTACCCGCAGTCACAGCGAGGGGAGGAGTTTGCTGCTGCTGGCTCAAAATCCTCTCCAGGGGTGATCTTGTTCGTGTCAACCATGAGCAATTAGAGAGATTAACTGTCTTGTTTTCCTTTCTGCCCTAGGTTGGTTCCTGGGAGGCTCTGGGACGTTTGGAAGTGATTTGGAGAGAGCAGAGCGTGTGTCCGATGGACACGGAGGCGCAGCCGGCGTGCGTGGTGCCCCAGGCTCCCTGCCCAGCCACGAAGTGCTCTCCTTCAGAGGACTTTCCTCCCCAGGTGAGGCTGGCTGAGAAGATCCCCCCGGTGAAGCCTTGCTTCAAGAAGAAGCAGCAAGTGCAGAAGAGACTGGACTCACAAACTCTGCGGGCCCTGCGGCCCATCTTCACCAGCCTGTTGGGAGCTGGGGCCTTGGACAGGGTCTTTGTGCCCCGAGGCCAGCGGGGTGGCCACGGGGATTTATGTGAACCTGCTGTGAAAAAGACTCTGGACCTTGGTACCTCTTGCCCTCAGACAGAAAATAACGTGACTGTGCTGATGCCAGCAGCCCCAGATGTGCAGGGTCAGCTGCCAGGAGCCCGTCCTTCCCCCGGGCATCCTGAGCAGGACGTGCAGTCAGGAGAGCAAGGCTTCTCCCCAGAAACTCCTGGAACTGCTGCTGATAATGGTAATGAATCATTCCAGGATCATCCTTTGCACCCAAGTGCTGGTGATGGTGCAGCTTGTCCTTTGTTCCCTGACAAGGTTCTGGAAAGCTACACATCTGGCTTCCTCCAGGAGAACAGCTGTCCAATGCAATACAACTTGACCCCAAGCAATAAATTCAGTGCTGGGATATTCCAGGACAAAAGTGAAGAGGCTTCCCTTGACCTGGTGTTTGAGCTGTTGAACCAGCTGCAGTATCACACCCACCAGGAGGACGGGATTGAAATCTGTGTGGATTTTCTCCAGGGCACTTGTGTTTATGGCAGCGATTGTCCCAAGCATCACACGGTGCTGCCCTATCACTGGCAGGTGAGGAGGACAGCAACCCAGAGGTGGCAAAGTGTGACCAACGACTCCCAGGAGCACCTGGAGAGGCTTTACTGCAACCCTGACAATGACAAGATCAAAGTCAAGTATCGGTAGGTAACTGAATTTACTCCCTTGCTGGGAAGGGTGCAGAAATATAACAGGCTGTGCGTTTTTTTCCCTGGTACTTGTATCCAATCGTGTTATAAACTCTGGCACGATGTTTCTTGATTAATATCCAACAAGTTTATCTGGACAAAAAATCTTTGTACACTTGTAAAATTGTTATTTAGCATCTGGAATGTGTTCTTTGAAACTGGAGGACTTGGAGTGTGTGAAATAAGAAAACTTCAGCTCTGTAGGAATTCAGAGACTGTTGTGGAATGCTGTGCTTGTTCTTGGCGTTCCTAATTAGTGTTTCCTCTGTGTTGGACAAAGTGGCAGCATGAAAGCCTTGGCAGCGCTGGGGACAGGGATGACAGAGCAGTTGCTGTGTGTCACTGTGAGCACAGCCTCATCCTTCCGTCCCCAGCAGAAAAGCACAGGGCAGCTCTGCAGGGTCCTTGGGAAGGGTCACATCACTGCCAGTAAATGGGGATGTTCCAGCTCGTTCCCTGTGAGCAGCCTGAGCCACACGCTCAGAAATGCTGATCATCACTGTTAAAGCAGTTATTGAAGTTATTGTTTTCCCTGTTCAGAGCTTGTTTATTGACTCATTTTCTAAAATTAGCCAGCAGCTGTTGATGTGGTTGTGTGACCTGTGTGGGCTCCTGCACCCCGAGAGCTAAACTTTCTTCAGCTTCTCCCCTGCAGGTTGCAGTGTGAGGAGCAGTGGGGAGCAGTGATGTTTGCAGGGTGCAGTTTGTGCAGGGTGCAGACTGGCTTGGTTTGGTTTTTATTTTTTTTGGAGGAAGTGTGTGGTGCAGTTGTGGCAGGGCAGATAAGAGAGGAGAAGTTTGCCAGGCTGGCACAACTCCAGTTCAAAGTGACATTTCTGGAGTGAGAACTTCAGTGCCTTTGCCACCTGAATCCGTGGGGGTTCTGCTCACTGCCTCTTCTTCCTTTCAGTTCCTGAAGAAAGTATATCCCTGCTTTCTCAATATTTTATTTTCATTCATTAAGCTGAGATTTCTCATTTGGCACCAGACCAAATCTAGTGCTTAAAGTCAGTGTGAGTCTTTACTTTCACTGAATTTGATGTTGGATTAGATGCTGAATTCAACCTTTGTCACAGACTGGTTTGGGTTGGAAGGGACCTTAAAGATCACACAGTGCCACCCCTGCCATGGGCACCTTCCACTGTCCCAGGGGCTCCCAGCCCCAGTGTCCATCCCTGGGCACTGCCAGGGATGCAGGGGCAGCCACAGCTGCTCTGGGCACCCTGTGCCAGGGCCCTTTTAGTGATGGCAATATCAGAATTTGGATATCCCACACTGAAAATGAAAATGAAGTAGGATATGTAGTAGAGAACAACTACATTTTATAGAATTGTCTTGAAGAAATGTGCCGGTCTTTAATAACAATTGAAGGATCTTCTAAGTGCATGGCAGATAAAATTTGCTCTATTTTACAACAGAGGAACTTCTGTTTTCCAGGTGTTAGAAATGATTTCTGAAAACATAGCAGCACAGCCAGAGACAAGCCCATCAAATGATTTAACTTTGAATTCTGTGTAAATGAGCAAATGGTTTTCTTTTAGAAGTTGTGTCAGCGAATCCATCAGTGCACACGAGCTCTGTGTCCTGAAGGATGGACTTGGGGATGATGAATGGAAAGGACACGGTGCTTGGTCACGGCTTAGTCACCCCGGGCTGGGAGGCTGCCGTGCCGTGCCATCTGCCTGCCCTGGCTGTGCAGGTCCCAGCCTGCTGGGGCGGGTGGCACGCGGGGACAGGTGTGTGCCAGGGACAGCCCGTTCCCTGAGCGGGAGGGAGGGGACAGGAGCAGCCTGGGCTGGGCACGGCCGGGTGGGACCCTGCCCTCGGAGCCTGGGGTGCTGACCTGGCCTCGCTGGGCTGAGGGGTTCTGCCAGACTGCACATTCACACTGGCTGCTGCGGAGAAATCCCTCCCTGGAGGGTGGGCAGGCCCTGGCACAGGTGCCCAGGGAAGGTGTGGCTGCCCCTGGATCCCTGGCAGTGCCCCAGGCCAGGCTGGAGCAGCTGGGACAGTGGAAGGTGTCCCTGCCATGGCAGGGGTGGCATCAGCTGATGTTTAACATCCCCTCCAACCTTGGAAGAGCTGCATGGCTGGATGTGTTCAATGAGACCTTTGGAGTGAAGCTCTGTTTAAGACCAGAGCTTCTGATTTCAAGCTTTGAGTCTGATCCTCCTTGCATCTTTGGCTTGCCAAGGTTCTAAGCCAGGTTTTAAGCCAGGTTTTGAGGTGGGAGGTCAATGGTTTAGTGTGCAACATCACCAGCTGCTTCTTGTGCAACATCACCTTGTGAGGAGCACCTGGCAAGGTGTGGGGAGCCCCAGGTGCCTGGTGGTCACTCAGGCTGGTGCCAGTGTCCCCGAGCTGTGTCCCTGTGCTGTGTCCCTATGCCCAGTGTCCCCTGGCAGGGGCAGCCCGTGTCCCTGTGCCCGTGCCCCGCCAGCGCCGCGTCCCGTGGTTCCAGCATTATTTGTTAAAGCCATTAATCTGCTGTCGTGGTCAGACGAGCTTTGCAGGCCTGTCTGCTCCCTGGCAGCCCGAGGAAACGCCTGCTCAGCACTGTGCCTGCCCGGCCAGGCTGCTGTTTGTGCTGCTCCGTGTCCCACAGCCCTGGGGTGTGGTGATGGCAATGGTCCTGGCAGGGAGATGGGCCCTGCCACAAAGTGTTGGCCATCAGCTCAATTAGGGAATGAGCTCTAAATTAGGGTGTTCTTCAAGGAGCTATTTATATAAACCTTCCTTCCTCTTCATTATTGGGATGAGTAACGATGGAGATAAGTTATTGAGATGAGTAATGTAAAATGCACATTAAGTTGTTGCCTCTCACCTAAGGGAGTGTGATCTCAGAGGAGTGGCAAACCTTGTTTAGTTACTTTGTAATGCAACTCCTTCAGCTGCTTCTTGCAGTTTGGCCTCAAACCAGTATCATAAATTACTTTTGTGTTTTTTGTATTCTTGAGTCTGCCAAGTATGTCGAGCCACATACCAAGCTATCTAAACAAATGGGGGAACATCAACTCAAGCAGGTTAAAGTACTTAGAAGCACTCGGTTTTCTTCATGGATGTGAGGAGAGGCCCTGGGAGAAGTTCCAGATTTCAGCAAAGAGAGAGCAGTGCCAAGTGCTGCTTTCCAGCAGGAGATGCCCACGTTGGGATATTTTAAGATGCTCTTTGCTAAGTGGAAATACTTGGCTGAGGAGCCGAGCAGGTTTCCCCACACACACACCTGTCCCATCGTGCACACATTGCTTTTCAAAACAAGCAACAGCATTAAAGATTACAGCAGGATTTGTTTAAAACAACTCTGCAGTTCCTGACCCATCAGTTCCCCCTGCTTTGGCTGAAAATTCCACTTTTCCTCTTGGCACAAAGGGCTCCCAACTGGCCTGACACAGCAGCTTCTTGCTGTTGCTTTGGTTTCTTTCCCTTTCCCGTAATTTCTGTGAGTTTATGGGATGGCTCCTGCAGCTGGGAGGGAGGCCAGGGTGGCAAGAGCAGGTGGCTCTGCAGGGGGACGTGTCCTGCCGGGAGCTGTGTCCCTGCGCTCACCCCGGCCCTCGGGTGAAGCCAGGAAATGACAGCACAGGAGGAAACTCGAGCTGTGCTGGGAAGGTTCAGCTCGGGTACCAGCAGGAATTCCTCCTGGGCAGGGCGGCCAGGCTCAGGAAGGGTCTGTGCAGGGCGGTTTGGAGTGCCCGTGCCTGGAGGTGTCCCAGAAATGATGAACGGGGCGCTCCGTGCTCTGGGCTGGGCTGGACTCGGTGTTCCTGGAGGGCTTTTCCAACCCCGGTGCTTCCATGGCTCTGTAAATACAGAGTGTTCCACCGCAGTTATCAGGGGCATGCGAAGGGAAGGGGAAGGAGAGGCACGGACACAACAAAATGTACAGGAAACTGGTTTTCCTTCATTCCTCTGTGTGTGGGACGGCTGCTCCTCCGCTGCTGACAGAATGTGCCTGACGTGTTAGAATCATACAGAGCACGGGGCAGGCATTTCAGGATGGAATCATGGCATCACAGTGTGCTGTGGCTTGGAGAAAACCTGAAAGCCCATCCAGTGCCACCCCTGCCCTGGCAGGGACACCTCCCACCGTCCCAGGCTGCTCCAGCCCTGTCCAGCCTGGCCTTGGCACTGCCAGGGAGGGGCAGCAGCTGTGTGGGGATTCTGCAGGTCCCTGGCCCATCAAACAGTTAAATTTCAGAAGTTTTCTGTGTAATCCACACAGAGCCACAGCCTGTGAGATAAGGCATGTGTTAGTGATAACGGGGAGATGGGAAACCAGCTGAGAGTCCCTGTGTCTGGGTTTGGGGGAGGTTCTTGGCTGTACCCTCTGAGTGGCTGGGAGCTGCTTCTCATTCCTTTCCAGCAGGAATGCAAGGCAGAGAGCCCCGAATGAAACTCCTGTGAGTGCTTTGGAAGTGCTTTCCTTGTGCCGTGTGGGTTTCTCTTTGCTGCAGTTCGCAGCACCATTTCCATATGAAATGGAGCTAATTGGCTTGGAGCTGTACAAAGGCAGGGAGACCTGAGCCGAGGAGGCAGCAATCACTGCCATCCCTGCTCCTGTTTCCTGTCAATAAACAGACTGCACTTTGGGGAACAGCTGTCACCGGGCTCGGGTCAGGCTGTCCTGGCCATAAAGCAGCTCCTCCTGTCACAGGGATCAGGGCTTGCTCTCCGGAGCTGCTCCCAGGTGGGGCAGCAGGCTCGGTGCTGGGACAGCCCTGCCCTGCCAGCACCCAGGGACACAAAGGGCTGTGACAATGCGGAGCTTCCTTCCTGCTGGGTGCTCCGAGTTGCTGAAATCTGGAGGGATTTGAGCTGAGTGATAATTGGGAATCTGATTCCTGTAGTCACATGTACGCAGGAGCGGTTTCTTTTGGGAAGCTGGTTTTGGAGGGTGTGATGGGGAGCATTCATTTTCAGGAAAAGCCTGGAATGGCAGGACAGGGGAAGGAATTTCCACTGCCAGAAGGCAGAGATAGGGGGGATGCTGGAAAGGAATTCCTCCCTGGGAGGGTGGGCAGGCCCTGGGTCCCTGGCAGTGCCCGAGGCCAGGCTGGAGCAGCTGGGACAGTGGGAGGTGTCCCTGCCGGTGGCACTGGGGGAACTTTAGGGTCCCTGCCTGTAGCAGCTCTGCAGCCACTCAGAGCTGTGCTTGTGCTCCTCTAAAACATCAATAGTTTAGCTTGGAAAGGACCCTTAAAGGTCATCGAGTCCCACCCCTGCCAGGAGCATCTTCTACCAATTTACCAATGAAACAAAGAAAGCAACCCCTCCCAAACACATGCACATCCCAAACACATGCACATCCCGAACACATGCACATCCCAAACACATGCACATCCCAAACACATGCACATCCCAAACTCATACGCATCCCGAACACATGCACATCCCAAACACATGCACATCCCAAACACATGCACATCCCGAACACATGCACATCCCAAACACATGCATATCCCGAGCCCCTGGAGCCCAGCAAGCACAGGACACTCTGTTTGTGCTGCCCTGCAAACAGCTGGGGTTGGAATTAGGAAACAGGGTGCCCTCATTGCTGTGGAGTTTGAGAACTTACCCGTGCCTGCAGCCCAGGCCCCCCTGACCCAGGATCTTGTGTTCAGGAGTGGCCAGGAGTGGGTTCTTGGGAAGAACAAACAACTTCTGGTACAGCCTCTTCTCCTCCAGCAGCCCTGCCTCAAGGACTTCCTGATCCAGAGCTGGGGGTTTACATTATTACTATTATTATTATTATTATTATTTTATCCCTGCCAGGCATTCATCCAAGCTGTACATGTGCACACACACACATATGCAGGCCAGTGTGTCAGCAGTTGTTTCAGGTTCACAAGCTGCCCCCCTGGCTGTGAAAATTCCAGAAGATTGCTTTTGCAAGCACCCCAGTCACCAACTGTAAAGGCGGGGGAAAACAGTGTTTCCAGCCTTGAAAAAATAAACCCAGGAAAAGCAGCAAAGTCACTGCTTTTGGGTTCTTTTGTGCCCTGAGGACAGAGCCTTAGAGCAGAGAGGGAAATGTCTGCAGCATCTTTCCCCAGGGTGAGGTGTCACCTCCCACGTGGCCCAGGGTCACCACAGAGAGCAGCATGACTCGATGCGAGGGCAGATGCAGCAGAACCTGAAACTCACGTGCTGCCCTGGCACCGGTGCCCCTCTCTGGGGCTGGAGCTGAGAGGCCCCGATAAGATCAGGCTCGGAGGGGTTGTTTGTGCTCCTGCCCTGCTGCAGAGGTTCCTGTGGGCCTGGCACAGCCCAGTGCTGGTTCCTGCTGTGCTCCCACTGCTGTGCTGGGAGGAGCAGCTGATGAACATCCCCTGGGAGTGTTCCCTGGCCTTTCCTTCCTCCTGCTGTGCCTTTCCATGGGAGCACACTGGCTCTGCTGTCTGAGCTCTGCTGTTGCTGTTTCAGTACCTGTGCTTCCAAATTAAACTCTTGGTTGGGTGCCCAGCCCTGGCACAGGCTGCCTGGTGGAGCCCCATCCCTGGAGGGGTTTGACAGCCCTGGGGAGGTGGCACTTGGGGACATGGGGCAGTGGTGGCCTTGGCACTGCTGGGGATGGTTGGACTCTCTGGGAGCTTTTCCAATTCACCCAAATCTGTGATTTCCATGATCTTTTGAAGCCATCATCCTTTAAGTGATGTTTGGTTTCATGCAGGAGTTTAAACACTCAGCCCCCCACCCAAAGCTGGGCCCATCTGTGGGAGAGTCCTTCCCCTGCAGCTTCCATCGAGTGCACAAGGAGATAAGATCTGCTGCTGCCTTGGTGTCACCAGAAGTGTCAGTGCCTGCCTTGCCCTGAGCACAAAAGCTTCTCGTGCCTGGGGGCCCTTTGAAGCCCCTGGGGCCGCCAGGTTGTTGCTGGTGCAGGGAGGAACTGGTTGAGTCAGAGAGAGAAGCTCAGCAGTTTCAGCAGGCAGGGAGCTGGGCTCCGAGCTGCGCTGTGTCTCACAGCTGCTGTGCTGGGAGCAGCTCTCGTTTCCTGCTGGGCCCTGCTGCTCGCAGCGTTTCTGTTTTTCTGAGCCTGTTTGCGGTAACTGGCGCCACGTCCCCGAACGCGGAGAGGAGCTGCAAACCACACACGTCCTCCTGCCAGGGCCCTCACCAACTGACTGCTCTGCTCATCTCTGTGTACGTGACCTCTGCAGAGTGTTCGTCCTGTGGGTCTGGGGGATTCACAGGCCGGGCTGCGGTTCTGCAGAGGGATGGAAGGGAGAGCCCAGACATCCTTGTTTTGGCTGCACCAAGCTGAAAAAATCTATCGGTGTTTTAACTTGGAACTATCTCAGTCCAGTGTCCTGCAAAGTTTACACCTTCTGTTATTTCTTACATTTAGGGAACAGAGAAAATGAAACTTATTACTGGGGTCACATTCTGCTGTTGAGAGCTCGTGGGATTTTATTTTGAATTGTGCTGTTCTGCAGCACCAAATTTGGGTTGTGTGCCCTGTTCTTCTGAGAGTTCAACGTGTTCATTCTCGCTGTGCAAACAGTTCCACTGAACTGCTTTATTTTATAAATAGAGACCTTTATTTGGTGAGTTGGTGAGGAGAAATTCTTCAGAAATTTGTTCTCACCTCTCAAGTCTCTGTGGGTCCTTTAACAAGGGCACTTAGTGCCAGGACAGGGGAAGGCTTTAAACTGCCTGAGGGCTGGGCTGGATGGGATACTGGGAAGGAATTGTTCCCTGGGAAGGTGGGCAGGCCCTGGCACAGCTGTGGCTGCCCCCGGATCCCTGGCAGTGCCCAAGGCCAGCTTGGACACTGGGGCTGGGAGCACCTGGGACAGTGGGAGGTGTCCCAGGGGTGGCACTGGATGGGATTTAGGCTCCCTCCAACCCAAACCATTTTGGGATTCCACACCTCAGACAGCTGCTGGGTTTGGGGTTTTGTCCCTCTGTGCTGAAAACCACGCGTTTAATGGCATACAGAAGGTGAGACTTGTCTGTTTCTCCCGTTTGCCCAGGGGCCAGGAGTGCTGGGTGGATCTGAACCTTATGAAGTTTTATGAAAGCGCCGAGTTCGACCAAATGCGGCGCCTGTCCACAGCGTCCTGCCCCAGCTCCAGCTCCAACTGCTACACGGTGTGGAAGTACTTCTGCAGGGACCACTTTGGCTGGAGGGAGTACTCCGAGGTATGGCCCTTGCCAGTGCTGCTGCTGGTACATCATGGTCAGCCTGGTTCCCCTGCACACGCTCGGGGAGGGGATCTGGGGATCCTGTGAGGATGAGGAGTCACTGGTGAACTGGGAAAGCAGTGGAGGGACAGCTCTGCTGGCCTGGGTTGTGGTTCTGTGATCCTACGACTTGAATGACCCTGAAAGCATCAGAGACATCAGGGCTGGCCAGTATGTCCCTCTGGGGAGCAAACCAGCTTGTGGCAGCACCAAGGAAGCCCTCCTGGAGCCTGATTTGGTGTTATGGCAGTGGGACAGCTTCCATTTACCTTGGCGGTTTTTAATTGATTTCCCTGTCCCCAGAGCTCTGCTGAGGCAGTTCATGCACTGCCCGAGCTGTGGGGTGCAGCCCCTGGGCTGATGTTTGCAGTGAAACCTCATCAGTGCTGGCAGTCCCAGAAATAACTCCTGAGTGTAAGGCCTGCAGAGAGCTGGGCAGGAATAGCACAAATAACACAGTGAGGGTGTTTGAGCTGCGAGGAGAGCTGGGTTTGTGCAGGGTGGAACAGGAAAATGAATTTTGGAGCGTGTGGTTTCTCATGTGTACATTTTCCTTCCCCGTTTTCCCCCTCCTTTCTCCCCCATTTCTCCCTGGTTTTCCTCCTGTTTCTCCCTCATTTACCCCTTCCATTTTATCCCCTGTTTCCCCCCTGGTTTTTTCCTGGTTTCCCTGTTTTCCCCCATTTCCCCCCTGGTTTTCCCCCCCATTTCCCCCCATTTTTCCTCTCATTTCCCCCCATTTTTGCCCTGTTTTCTTCCCATTTTCCCCTCGTGTTTTCCCCCTGTTTTCCCCCCATTTTCTCCCCATTTTTACCCCTTTTCTCCTTGTTTTTCTCCCCATTTTTCCCTCCATTTTCCCCCCATTTTCCCCATTTCCCCCTCATTTTCTCCCCATTTTTCCCCTGCATTTTCCCCCATTTTTTCCCCATTTCCCCCCTGTTTTCCCCCCATTCTCCCCCCGTTTCCCCCCCATTTCCCCTGCAGCCCGTGGTGAGGCTGATTGAGGAGGCGAGCTGCCGCGGGCTGCGCGAGGTGCGCTTCATCACCTGGCACAACCAGTACATCCTCAACATCAAGGATGGCTTCCAGCAGAACTCCTGCTTCCGCAGGGAGATCAAGAGGAGGCCCCTGCTGCGCTCCTGCCTGCTGCTCATGCCCTTCCTGCAGTAGGTATCCCCAAAATAATCCCCACTGCCCTTCCTGCAGTGTCCCCAGACGGAGCCATTCCCACTGCCCTTCCTGCAGTATCCCAAAAACTGAGCCATTCCCACTGCTCCATGTGGGGCTGGATGGGGGAGTTGTGTTCCTGGGCTGTGGCAGGGAACAGGCACTGTTGGGTGGGAAATGTCAAGGAGAACCCAAAATCTGGGTCATGCTGGCAGCTCCTGTCACTTCCCAAAGGAACATTTATCTGAGAACTCCTTGTTGAAATGTGCAATGCACCTTGTGGATGTTGGAACATTGGGTTTGCCCAATTCCTGTCCATTTTCCAGCATCCCGGGCTGTGGGAGGTGTCCCTGCCATGGCAGGGGTGGCTCTGGATGGGGCTGGGGGTCCTGCCAGCCCAAACCATCCCCTGCTGGTTCGGTGGGAGCACGGGGTGTGCTCACAGAGCCCTCAGCCCTCTGGGCTTTGGTCACAGCCTCAGCACACGTGGGCCGGCAGGTGTTTTTAGATTGAGGGATTTTTAGATGGAGGTGTTTTTAGATTGAGGTGTTTTTAGGTTGAGGGTTTTACAGGAAGGAAACCCCAGGTTATCAGAGAGAAACTGGAGGGTGCCAGTAAAACACCAGTGGAGTTGCTGGCTTGAGCAGTCCTGCTTCTCATCCTAATGAAAAATGAGGATTTCAGGGCTCCTATTTTACCACTGCTGAAATTATGCAATTCCCAGCTAATTTTGTTGGACCTTGAGGGCTCTACACTCGTGAGGGATTGACCAGAACTGTCTGTGCCAGCTACCAAACCTACAGGCTAAAATCTGAGATTCTGTTCTGCACCAAACTTCATTCTGATTTTATTTATCCAAAGACCTTGTAAAGCTCCCTTAAAATAATGGATTCTTGGCAAGAACAAGAGTATTTTAAATATTTATGGGATCTATCCTTCAGGAGACAGTGTTGCCTCCACTTCCCACATGATGCTACCTGAGATTTGTTCTTTCCCTCACCTCCCACCTGCTTAAATCTGTTCTAGAATTGCAAAAGAATCCTTGAATAGGAATGAAAAACGTTGACTTTTTAATGGCTTCCCCTGTAAAATAAATAACATAAATATTTTACACAATTCAGAAGAACTGAACAAAGTACAACAGGAGATTGCAGGATTTTTATTGGATTTGATTCTTCCTCATTAATCCATGATTTACTGGCAATCTCTGCTTGCTCTTCCAGTCCAGCGTGAGTGAGGCCCTACAGGAATATTTTTTTTATCCATTTGCCCATCAAAGAGGAAAAACCAAATTAAAAACAAATGCCCACTTTGGTACTGGATTGCTATTTTATTAGCAATTTGTAGAACAAGTTTCTGGGTTTGTGCTCAGCTGTTAATAACCAGTGAGAAGAACTTGGAGTTGAGTCAAGTCCATGCAAATGAAGGGAATCCTGGCCTTGGCCTGGAGCAGGAGGGAACAGCCAGAGAACACTCAGAGAGTGTTTCTGCCCTGAAGAGCGGGAGGGCTGTCACAGCTTTCCATGTGCTGATTTAAAAATAGACCTTTTTCCACTAAACTCCCCCTCCCAGTGCTTTTCCTTGGGTTTGGTTTGGTTCCTGGCCATCTGTGGGGTTTGGAGAGCAGCTCCACCCTGGGCTGGCCTCTCTCCTGCCCCGGGGCACGGAGGGGCTGGCAGCTTTTCCAGAGAAATGCTTTGGGAAAATCCTCCCTGGTGGACTTTGGAGCTGGCCCCACGTGCTCCTGCAGCTGCAGGGGCTGTGCTGCTGTGAGCCGGGGCCCTGCAGGTGCCACAGGGTCCCATTGGTGCCCTTGGCACAGCAGGGACAGTCCAGGGAGTGAGGAGTTACTCACTGAGTAAGGGCTGCTCTGTCAGGTGGGATCAGGGGAGCAGGGACCACCAAGGGCACCTCCCTCAGTTCAGCAGCTGCCAGAGTGTGGGGAGTGAGGAGTTACTCACCGAGTAAGGGCTGCTCCCTCAGTTCAGCAGCTGCCAGAGTGTGGGGATTGTGGAGTTACTCACCGAGTAAGGGCTGCTCCCTCAGTTCAGCAGCTGCCAGAGTGTGGGGATTGTGGAGTTACTCACCGAGTAAGGGCTGCTCCCTCAGTTCAGCAGCTGCCAGAGTGTGGGGAGTGAGGAGTTACTCACCGAGTAAGGGCTGCTCCCTCAGTTCAGCAGCTGCCAGAGTGTGGGGAGTGAGGAGTTACTCACTGAGTAAGGGCTGCTCTCTCAGTTCAGCAGCTGCCAGAGTGTGGGGATTGCACAGGGGGTAGGAGCAGGGTCCTGCTGCTCTCCCTTGCTGGGTTTTCCAAGGGTTTTTTTCCTGGTATCCATGGGGCTTCTTGGCCACAGCTCCCTCCCTCCGCCCTGCCTGTTCTCCAGGCAGCATTCCCAGAGGAGGGGCAGGAAAATAACCAGCTGCAAATGCAAATCCACCTCTGGCTGTGTAAATGGCTGTGAGAATCTTCCTGTTTGGGAAGGGGCCTTAAACCCCGTCCAGTGCCACCCCCTGCCACAGGCAGGCACTTCCCGAGCCCTGTCCAACGTGGCCTTGGACACTCCCGTGGTTATCAGAGGCTTTCCAGCCCTGCTGGGGATGAACTGGGGGTGGCTGGAGGCTGCTGAGGGTGTCTGAGCACAACCTTTGTCCCTGCCAGGACCCTGGGTGGCAGCTCTGCCCTGCCCTCGCCGTGCTCCAACCCTGCTGCCGCGCACGACCTGTCCCCAGCTGCTGTCACCTGTCCCAGCTTCTACCCCGAGACCTGGATTGGAATGGATCCAGCTCAGGACTTCATCCAAGTGCCTGTTCTGAAGGAAGACAAAAGCTACAGAACCATTTACAACCTGTTCCACAAGACCGTGCCGGAGACCAAATACAGGATTTTGAAAATCCTGCGAGTGCAGAACCAGTTCCTTTGGGAGAAGTACAAAAGGTAAGAGAATTGCAGTTCTTTAATAATGGATATTCCTAGAGGAGGAGGGATTTGCATCTCCCCTCACAGCTGAGCTCTCCCAGAGGGCGATGCCGTGACGGGACCTGCAGCGAACGCTCACCTTCATTCTGTGTTCCAGGAAAAAGGAGTACATGTCCAAGAAGATGTCAGGGCTGGACAGGATCATGAACGAGCGGCACCTGTTCCACGGCACGTCGCAGGACGTGGTGGACGGGATCTGCAAGCACAACTTCGACCCGCGGGTGTGCGGCAAGCACGCCACCATGTTCGGCCAGGGCAGCTACTTTGCCAGGAAGGCCAGCTACTCGCACAACTTCTCCAAGCGCTCCCCCAAGGGCGTGCACTTCATGTTCCTGGCCAAGGTGCTCACGGGCAGGTACACGGTGGGCAACCACACCATGAGGCGGCCGCCGCCCGTGGAGCCCGGCAGCATCACCAGCGACCTGTACGACTCCTGCGTGGACAATTACTTCGAGCCCCAGATCTTTGTCATCTTCAATGACGACCAGAGCTACCCCTACTTCATCATCCAGTACGAGGAGGTCAGCAGCACCGTGTCCATCTGAGGCCTGTGCTGCTCCCTGCCCCAAACCTCTCCGTTTGTGTGGGGAGGTAAAACCTGGACACTTCCCAACTGGTGGAATGACCTGGAAGGAAGGTCACTGAGGTGACCCACTGTGCACTTGCTGGTTGATTCCCTATGTGGAAATTGTACATATTTTTCCATTGTTTATAGTTGAAAATCTGTGCCTTTTGTTATAAAACACTGTTTATTTATGTTAGTAAATATTCATGTTTCAGAATGTGTCTGTGGTTGTCATTTCATGGTGTTCTGTGCCTGTCACACCCTGATCTCAACATTTCAGCATGGCCCTTTCTAGGGACTCAGAACCACATTTCATCCCAAGGATATTAAATCACACATTCCCCCAACCACGACTTCTTGTGATCATATTTCAGAGAGACTGGGGGAGAGATCACAAAACTGCCCCCTGCTCATACTTTGCATTATTGAACAGGACAGCACAAACAGATCATTTTCTAAATTCAAGGAAAATCAAGAAGAGAACAGCATGGTCTGGGGGAGGGTTTAAAACCTGGGATGGCTTCCCAGCAGGAGCAGGGACACACAGTCTGTCACTTGTTGGTGTCCCTGCCGGTGCAGGATGGGCTCCAAGGTCCCTCCCCTCCCAAGCCACTCTAATTTTCACCTCCAGGCCTGTGGTTTGGATGTACCTGAGGTGTCCTGTCCTCACTGGGAGCTTTGCCAGGGATTGTGTGTCCCTGTGAAGGCTCCTGCAGCAGCCCAGGTGTGCGTGGGAGCCCTCGCTGCCCTTAGGGAGCTCCTGTGGGGCTCAGGGGATGGGGAGGGACCCTCAGGCTCTGTGTGCTGGGGCTGTCCCCAAACCCAGCTGTGCCCTGCTCCAGTCGGCTTCCTGGGGCCTCAGGGAAGCCTGTTTTGCCATGGGGGAGAATTCCCTGCTCCCACCAATACCCCAGTGCTGGTTCCTCTCCTCTGGGTCTCTCCTGCTGGCCTGGGACCAGCTGCAGGTGAGCACAAGGGGAGGCAGCCCCAGGTGGATGCAGTGACCCCAATCTGGGGAGCTCCCACGGGAGGTGGGGACACAGCACGGAGGGTGGGAGCTCCAGCAGGGATGGGCAGCGTGGAGCTGCTCCTGTTCCTGACCGCGGCTCCCATCCCACGGGACGGCTGCAGGAAGGTACCGGGGCCAGGGAGGAGGGCTGGGGGCTGCCTCGGGACAGCGGGGTCACCGCCGGGCTGGGGGTGTCCATAGAGTGGCACTGGGGGGTCTGCACCGGGGCTTGGTGGCTCCAGAACGGAGATTTTGGGTTGACTCCAGAGCCAAAGCCTCGGAACGAGGGTGGCTGTTCCGTGGGGTTGTGTTGAGTCGCTCCTCGCTCGAGGCTGGGCCTGGCGTGAGCAGGACGGGAGTGGGAGGGGGCACAGCTGCTCCCCCCGAGTGGGGACACCCTCTCCTCTCCCGCTTCCCGCAGGCAGGCAGGCAGGCAGCTGTTTTCCCTTGGATGTTGTAATGGGGTTTTGCGTTTCTGGGTGCTTCTCCTCGGCAGTGCCTGGGGACACTCCCTGGGAGGGTCTGCCCCAACCTTCCCTTCCCTTCCCTCCCCACCTTCCCTGGCGCTGTGGGATGGGAGGGAGGCGCCGCTGACAATGCACAAAAATATTTATGGTGTTTCCTTGCCAACGTGCGGAGTGTCTGAGCCACCCTGCAGGGCTGAGCCCCGGCGGCTCCGCCTCGGTCCCACGGCCCGGGGTCCCTTCTGGGCCACCTGAGCCTGGCCCGGGCCACAGCCGTGTCCCCGTGTCCCTGTCCCGTGTCACCGGCACCGCCGTGCCCGGCCAGCCGAGCGCTGGCGATCCCCATCGTCCATGGGGGATTTGTGGGGTCGCTCCCTGGGTCAGGGGCGCTGGGGCAGAGCGTGCCCCTAATCACGTTAAGTGTTAATTGCCTCCCGTGTGCGCCGGCCGTGGCACCGTTTGCTCGAGGGACACCTGGGCAGGGACCTGAGACATCGCCCGACCCAAATCCTGCCCCTGAGAAATCGCCCGTTCCCAAATCCTGCCCCGAGAGGGACCCTGAGACATCGCCCGACCCAAATCCTGCCCCGAGAGGGGCCCTGAGACATCGCCCGACCCAAATCCTGCCCCGAGAGGGGCCCTGAGACATCGCCCGACCCAAATCCTGCCCGAGAGGGACCCTGGCACAGAACGGGCCCGACCCCGGCTCTGCCAGGGGATGTCCCCGCTGTGTTTGTGCCTGCTCGGGTGACACCCGCGGATGGGGCAATGGTGCCCCGCTCCAGCCCCTGTCCTGTCCCGGCCATGCCCACCCCGGGCAGCCTCTGGAGCCCCCAGCCCTTTTGGGGTCAATCCTGCCCCTGCCCCCTGCCCGTGCCCCCTGCCCTGCTTCCCGTGCTGCCACCGCGGGAAGGATGGACCTGGTGACAAAGTGACAAAGGAGTGTTTGCGATAAGGATCTCGCTGTGTCACTGCCGGGGTGGTGACGCACCTTTGGGCAAGGCCGGCGCTGGGCAAAGCCCGTCGGGGACCTGGTGGCCCTGTGGGGGTGGCACAGGTGGTGACCTGGCCGAGAGGGACCGGCTGGGCCGGCCGGGCCACGAGTGATGCTCCTGTTCCCGTGGGGGGCTGTGGGGTACCCCAGGAGCCTGGGATGGTGTGGGGGTCCCCAGGGGGCTGCGGTGACTGCCTGGGGACCCTGTGCTCGGGGACTGCCGGCTCCGGAGGCACAGGCGGGCAGCGAGGCGGTGCCAGCGAGGGGTGAGGTCGGCCCTGCGCGGTCAGTGCCGTGCCTGGGAGGTGTCAGGAAACAGCCTGTTCTGGACAGCGGGATAAAGGTGCCCCAGAGGCCGGGAGGAAGGAACAACCTGAGCAGGAGCTGATTTGGGAGCTGGGCAGAAGGGCAGGAGCTGTTCCTGCAGCAGCCTCTCGAGTGTCAGCAGCCCCAAGGTGTCAGGAACAGCCAGGCCGTGCCCCCTGCCCGTGAATGGGAACAGCCAGACCGTGCCCCCTGCCCATGGGGCACACACAGGAACAGCCAGACCGTGCCCCCTGCCCGTGAATGGGAACAGCCAGACCGTGCCCCCTGCCCACACAGAGGAACAGCCAGGCCGTGCCCCTGCCCGTGAATGGGAACAGCCAGGCCGTGCCCCCTGCCCACAGGGCACAAACGCTGCTCCCGGGGCAGCCACCCTGGCCAGGGGCACCCACAGGGACCCGGCTGTGCCTCGCCCTGCCTGGGGTTTGTT
Source organism: Melozone crissalis (assembly GCF_028551555.1). NCBI lineage: Eukaryota > Metazoa > Chordata > Aves > Passeriformes > Passerellidae > Melozone > Melozone crissalis. The sequence goes on along the minus strand of NW_026535812.1, from coordinate 25,045,590 downwards.
CTGGTGATTCTGGGGCTGTCCAGCTGTGGGATGTCACCAGACAATGACCCTGGAGTGGGAAGTGTTCCTGTGCCCTCCTCCCAGTGCCAAGGAGCTCTGTGGGGCTGTCTGGGGAAGTGGCTCCAAGGAAGGTGCAGGCAGTGGAGGGGAAGGTTCCTGGGGGTGTCCTGTGAGTGAAGGAGCCTTGGCAGGTGTCTGAACCAAGGTCCTGCTCAAAGCAGGGTCAGCTCTGAGGTCCCTCAGGGCTGCATTCAGCCTGGCCAGCTCCTGGGTGTGTGACCGCCAGGCTTGGGGCAGGGGCTGTGGGGCAGGGGCTGTGGGACAGGGGCTGGAGATGAGTGATGGGACCATAAATGGGTGCAGTGGAGGTTTCTTGGGAGCAGGATGCCAGGGTTTCCATGGGATTTCTGTGCCTCTCCCGTTGCTCACCAGAGCTTTGCCTGGGGAACAAATCGTTTTTGTTTCTGCTGGGGAAGCAGCGTGAGCCAAGGCCGGGGTGCCCCGGTGTCACAGCAGGGTGGGCACAGCCTGGCCCTGCGTTTCCTTCTGCTGCAGGGGAATTTGGTCCCCATGAGGGGCTGAGTCATGGGTGGCACAGAGCACAGCACGCCAGAGCCTCGTGATGCCAGCACCAACCCCTGCCCAGCCTGGGGGCGGGGATCTTTTCATTTGTAGCTTTTGATGTGCAAATCTGGAGTGAGAACTGGGGGATGGACACAGGGAGCATCTCTGGCTGCCCCTGGGGCTCCTCCATCCCCATCCAACCATCGCAGCACATCCTCTGCATTAATATTTATTTTTCTCTTATGGCTACAAAGTCTGTTTTTATGAGAATAATTTCCCACAGACCCAACAACAAATGTCAGGTTGACCTAAGGGTTGTTGTTGCCTCAATTTTCTTCGGGCTCCCTCTCGTCCGACCAGCCGGGTACAAGTTGTCTCATGCGTAATTAGCCCGTGATAAATCATCTCCTGCCTTCTCCCCGTGCACGAGGAGCACATTCCCATGTGCTGATCCACGCTGGGGTTTGTTTGTCTGTGCGCTCTGTGCACTCCCTGTACCTCTGCAGCTCAGCAGGGCCGGCCTCGCCCAGCCCTGTGCAGCTGCACGGGGCAGGATCCGTCCGGAGCCTGGGCTGCAGCTGCTCTGGGATGGGCTGAGCCTGGGGAGATCATCCACAGGGGCTGGAGCTGCTCTGGGATGGGCTCAGATCATCCAGCGGGGCTGGGGCTGCTCTGCATCCCTGCCAGTGCTCCCTCTCTGGGGAGATCATGCACAGGGGCTGGAGCTGCATCCCTGCCAGTGCCCCCTCTCTCTGGGGAGATCATGCACAGGGGCTGCCCTGCATCCCTGCCAGTGCCCAGGCCAGGCTGGATGGGGCTGGGAGCAGCCTGGGACAGTGGAAGGGGTCCCCAATGGCAGGAGGGGTGGGATGGGATTTAAGGTCCCTCCCAACCCAAACCATTCCATGGTTCTGGATGGTAGAGGATGGACGTGCTGCCCAGCCCATGGCCCAGCCTCTCTGTTGGTCCATCCCCGATGCTGGGGCAGTTCCTGGCTGTTCCCACCTCAGCTCTCCCCCAGAGCAGGTTTCCCCCAGCCCTGCCCAGCCTGGCTGCTCGTGCTGCTGCCCCAGGCCGGGTGTTCACTGGGAGCCACCCCAGAGCCCTCAGCTGGGTCACAGGAAGGACAGCACAGGGAGGTGCTGCAGTAAATACCACTATGGAATCGGGTTGCTGTTTGTTTCCCATGAACTCGGTGTTTGCACAGGCAGAGCAAAGGGCTCTCTGCCTTTCACTCGGATGCAGCTCCCAGGCCAAGGCACCGCTGATGCCTCCTCCAGATAATCTCAGCTGGGATCTGCTGAGCTCACAAGTCTCCTGCTGACAGAGATGTTCCAGGTGCTTTCTGTCTCATTCCTGCCCATTTTCCAGAGCATTAGGCATGGGAAGCACATTTCAGAACTGTCTGATAAAACCACACAAGTGTTTACAGTGCTCACATTTGTACCACGTTCCAGAGGCCATTGTAGTGCACAAAGAGCAATAATTACTGCAGGCAGCAAAGCAGGGAAAGGAGGAATATTGGCTTGCATTCAGGGCACCCTGTGTGTCCTGGCCTGGAGCTGTTGTGGGGCTGCAGGGGTGAGGCCAGAGGAGGCCAAGAGTGGAGCCAGGCTGGGACACCTGGGGGGGCTCACCTGGACAGGTGAGGACAGGAGGAGCAGCTCCAGGGAGAGCTCAGAGCCTGCAGGGGCTCCAGGAGAGCTGGGGAGGGACTGGGGACAGGGATGGAGGGACAGGACACAGGGAATGGCTTCCATTGTCAGAGGGCAGGGATGGGTGGGAGATTGGGAATTGGGAATTCCTGGCTGGGATGGGATTCCCAGAGCAACTCCCAGGGTAGATTGGGACACAGTGGTGCCTCCAAATCCTCATCATCTCCCATGCCAGGACGCGAGCAGGGAAAAGGCAGGATCCATCTCCCTGATTCTCAGGGATACAAACAGGGAAAAGGCAGGATCCATCTCCCTGACTGTCAGGGATGTGAGCAGGGAAAGGCAGGATTCATCTCCCTGACTCCCAGGGATGCAAACAGGGAAAAGGCAGGATTCATCTCCCTGACTCCCAGGGATACAAGCACGGAAAAGGCAGGATTCATCTCCCTGATTCTCAGGGATACAAACAGGGAAAAGGCAGGATCCATCTCCCTGATTCTCAGGGATACAAACAGGGAAAAGGCAGGATCCATCTCCCTGACTCCCAGGGATACAAGCACGGAAAAGGCAGGATCCATCTCCCTGAATCCCAGGGATGCAAACAGGGAAAAGGCAGGATCCATCTCCCTGATTCTCAGGGATACAAACAGGGAAAAGGCAGGATCCATCTCCCTGAATCCCAGGGATACAAGCACGGAAAAGGCAGGATCCATCTCCCTGATTCTCAGGGATACAAACAGGGAAAAGGCAGGATCCATCTCCCTGATTCTCAGGGATACAAACAGGGAAAAGGCCGGATCCATCTCCCTGACTCCCAGGGAGGCAGCACCAAACACCCCACTCCTGCCTGGAGCACCCACCATCCCTGGCAGGGTTTGAGGTGCGGCCCTTGGGGACACGGTTTAGTGGGAATGGGGGTGCTTGGTGGAGGGCTGGACTCGGCAGCCTCTCCAGGCCTGGCTTGGAGGTGCAGCGTGAGCACCAGCTGCTGCTGAGCCCCGTGCTCGCGGCTCGGTGCTGCAAACATCTGGCAGGCCGTTGTTTGTTTGTTTTTCCACCTCACACACATTTTCGTCATTTCTGCCGGGGGTGCTCCGGGGAGGCCGCAGGAAGCCAGTCTAGCCAGGGCAAATCTGGGCTTGCTCTGGCAGGGAAGTCGGCAGGAATGAATATTTGCCCTGCGGCATCAATTTCCTGCCTAGCATTCTCCAAATCGCAGCTGGAGAGGGCCCGGGAGCACAGATGTGTGTGCCGTGTGTGCCTGGCACTCCCCTAGCAGGGCTGGGAAGGAGCCCTGGCTCTTCCCCTCCCTCCAGAGTTCCCAGAATCAGCGCTTTGCCGGGGAGCTCCTCTCCTCGGGAAACACCAGGGCATTATTCGGTTTAAAGGCCCGTGTGGGAAAATGCAGATGCTGCCTCGGGACACGGAGTGATGGCAAGGGATGGCTTGGGAAGGAGGGAGGGAAGGAGCGAGGTCGGGCCGCTGCTGGTGATCCCTGAGCCCCCTGGGCTGGGCAGGCCCCTCCACACTGCCTGAGCTTTAATTGGCAGTGAATTTTAATGATCTCCTTCAGGGGGCTCGGGAGTGGCAGCTCAGTGCCGCGTCCATTGCTGGCATCCCGGTGGGATGGGAGGGCACAGGAATTGCTGCTGGTTGCTGCGTAGTTACAATAACAACAAAAAAACCCACTCTAAACCTGATTTATTTTAAATGTGCCTTATCTATGACACAAATTTTGTTGTGGGCTTCACGTAGAAGGCTTTGGGTGCCTCGGGTTTGGCATGTATCAGGTTTTAGTGGATCACAGAACATCCTGAGCTGGAAAGGACTCACAAGGATCGTCGAGTCCAGCTCCTGGCCCTGCACAGCACAATCCCAACATGTTCCATCTGATCACAGCCCAAGATTCCCACAAGGACAAACATCAGCTAACAAAAGCTGGCTTCACGTGGGCCCAAACGAGACCTCTCATCCTCATTTTCACCTTCCTTCTCGCGAAATTTATTTGAGAAAGCCTTTCTTTGTCGCTTCACAGAGTGCTGGCAGCTGTTGGTTGTGGTTATGGAAATGCTTTATTTGAATAGTTGTGGGAACGAGTTTCAGCTGAGGGCTGGTTTGGCTGCAGCCCCACCCAGCAGGGCTGGAGCTGCCCTGGCAGCCCTGGGTGGGTGGCACTGGGACACCTTGGGAGCACAGCTTCCTGCAGCCTCCTCCAGCCCAGCTGGGGTTTGTCCTGATCCATCCATCCCTTGTCCTGATCTCCCCATCCCTTATCCTGATCTCCCCATCCCTTGTCCTGATCTCCTTCTCCTTTGTCCTGATCTCCCCATCCTTTGTCCTGATCTCCCCATCCCTTATCCTGATCTCCCCATCCCTTGTCCTGATCTCCTTCTCCTTTGTCCTGATCTCCCTGTCCTTTGTCCTGATCTCCTCCTCCTTTGTCCTGATCTCCCCATCCCTTGTCCTGATCTCCCCATCCCTTATCCTGATCTCCTTCTCCTTTGTCCTGATCTCCCCATCCTTTGTCCTGATCTCCCCATCCCTTGTCCTGATCTCCCCATCCCTTATCCTGATCTCCTTCTCCTTTGTCCTGATCTCCCCATCCTTTGTCCTGATCTCCCCATCCCTTGTCCTGATCTCCCCATCCCTTGTCCTGATCTCCTTCTCCTTTGTCCTGATCTCCCCATCCTTTGTCCTGATCCATCCATCCCTTATCCTGATCTCCCCATCCCTTGTCCTGATCTCCCCATCCCCGAGGGCTGATGGAATCAAAACCCCTGCCTGGTTTGGGTTGGGAGGGCCCTTAAAGCCCCCCCTGTTCTCCCGTGCCCCGGGCAGGGACACCTTCCCCAGACCAGGTTTTTCAGAGTTTAAACTTTACTTACAAATCAAATGCATGCTGAAATTCAAGTGCTCCCCTGACACCGTTGTGGGTTTGGATTTTATTCTTCTTTTCCTATTAAGTCATGTGCTGTGACAGCATAAATAATGTGACTGAGTGTCTTTGGCAGTCTGGTCATCTGCAATGTGTCTCGAGGCTTTTAGGGGGGTAAAGGCAGAAGAGCTGTAGCTGTTGGACTGAGCAAGGCTGTGGAAAGGGGATCAGGACCCGGCTGCACAAATAAGTTGATTTTTTTCCATCTTCCAGGGTCTGCTTTCCTTCTGCTGTGTCTCTTATAAGGCCAATTAACATTAATGGGAGTTGTAGAAACAGACCCTTACAGGAGGAGCTCGTTAGCTCTTTCTTCCTGTGGTTTTCATGCTGAGTTGCTAAGTTTTATGGATTAGCAAGAATGCTAAAAGATATGGCAAAGCAATGCTGGCTCTTGCCATACTGAAGTGCTTACTGAGCGAGTTTAATGAGCCAGGTTTGGGAACAGATTGGCAGCTCCATAAGTAACCAGACACCTCTGGAAAAGCCATACCAAGGCAACCTGATCAGCCAGCTGTACAAATATCCCGCTGACCTCTTCCTCCCGGACAGCCCGATTCCTGAGAAACTCTGTTTCCAGGGGAAAACCACGAGAAACTCCCACAAACTTTGCTTTCCCAGCCTGCCAGGGAGGGAGTCACACCCGGGGCAGGCCTGGGGGATCTCCTTGGCTCAGCAGTGCTGCAAGGATTGCTGATTTCCTGGGATAACTGCGACTCCCAGCCACCCTCCATCCAGCTGAGATGGGATTTTTGTGGGTGTTGTGTATTTAATTCAGCTGTGAGAAACCTACAGCCCCTGACATCACTTCCCTGGCCTGGGGATGTTTGATTTTTCCCACGTTATGGTGGGATAATGAGATGTGTTTTCCTGTGTGGTCTCCCAAGGGGCCCTCAGGCAGGAAAGATTCTTCCCCATTTCCTCTTTTCCCTGTGAATTTGAGGGAATGCAAGAGCACGAGGGACCTGGGTTGTACCAGAATGTGAATTTGCAGGTCAAAGACTGAAATATCCGAATTTCAAGTCTATCCGTGTGGATTAATTATCAGGATCACGAGATAAATGAACGTGGTTGAGCAGGAATGACAGAACTGTGATGGAGAACATGGAGGTTGGGAAACGCCCTCCTTTTGGGAGAGGCAAGTTTTGGAAATCTTAAATAAATGTAGGATTTAACCAGAGAAATGTCCCTGTGCAGTAGCTGTTTTGATATTGCCAGCTCACCTCCCAAGCCCTATTGTTTTGAAATGAGCTCTCGGGGTTGAGTTTAACATCCTTGCTTTCAAAAACCCAAGCGCACAAAAGGACAAGGTTTCCTTTCTCGTTTTTACTGCTGTTTCCAGTCCAGCTCTGTAATGCTATTTTTAGAAGCCTGTGTTTTAATGCTGTGGCATGAACTGCTGGGATTTCCCCTGGCTGATATAAAAGAGAGGATCTGCACTTTGGTATTAGCAGTCAGCCAGGAAATCCGTGCCTGGTGCCAGAAATGGGCCTTCCTTCATAAATCTGTATTTATTTTCATTTCCTTGAGCAGCGGTGACGTGCCAGATCAGCTGTGCTGCTGTCCTGACACATTCTGGAGGGCCATGGAGCAGGGGAGGCTGGGCTGGAAAGCAGAGACAGGATTTGCCTCCGATTCCCTGGGGACACGCACAGCTGGGAAGTGCTGGCTTTCAGGGAATCGGGATGGGACTGTGATCCCATAAAGAACTGGCAAAAGGCACTTCCACAGGGAGCTTCACACGTTTCAAACTAAGTGATCAGTCCTGTCTGATTGCCCTCACCACCTTGACAGAATTGTCTGCTATTGATCATAGATTTGATACAAAGCAGGAAAGCTGTGATCCAGTGGGCTGAAATCAATGGAACAATCCCTGGAAGTGTCTGAGGCCAGGTTGGATGGGGTTTGGAGCACCCTGGGATACAGGAAGGTGTCCCTGCCCACTGCGGGGAAGAATGAGATGAACTTTAATGTCTCTCCCAACCCAGATCATTCCATGATTCTATAATCCAGAGATCTGGATGCTCTTTCAGCTTGGCCTGTCTGAGCAAACCTCTCTTTCAGTGTAAAATGAGGATTATTCTGCCAGTTGATCATTTCACCGTCCCTGGAGGTGTCCAAGGAAGGCCTAGCATGGCACTCAGTGCTCTGGGCTGGGGACAGGATGGGGATTGGTCACGGATTCGGTCTTGGAGGCTTTTCCAGCCTCAGTGGTTCTGTGATTCTATGATTCAGTCCACTTTCTGTTCACTCTCTGAAGGAAAAAGGCTCTGTATGAATAACCTCTAATTACACTTCTTTTTGGATCCAAGTTAATTCCCAAAACTCCCGTGTCCTGTGGCTGGTCCCTTCCCCTCCACTGGGAAGGCTTTTCAGGGTAAGGGTTACGTGAAGCACTTTCTAAAGTTCTATTTTTGAGAGTTCTGAAAGGTGACACCTGTGTGGAAGTCATTGCCATCCTTAAAATAACCGGGGTGGCAGCTCGGGGCACTGTGACATTGGTGGTGAGCAGGGACACACGTGGCACGGGGGGGGGTGGGACTGGCTCTTATCGGGGTTTCAGAGCACCAGGTACCGTGGAGCTCAGTCCTGACAGGGCCCCAAGGTGTGACAGCTCAATAAATATTGAATGTGCCCTTAATCTCGGGGCGGGGAGTGCTGTACCCCCAGCAGGAAGTGCCGATCCTCCCCGTGTGAGTGCAAGATACTACAGCGAGTATCTCCCACCCTATCGGCCCAGATATGGGAAGTGTACTCAGAGGGATATTGTGCAAAGAGCAAACAGCAGCAGGGAGAGCTTTTGTTCCGCAGGCACCGAGCCCAGGTCAGCAGGTGACACACTGCAGAGCCCCCAAAACTGCGGGCTTGGAGTCAGATGTGACTGGGTCGGGAAAGGGAGGGTTCCTCCCCAGAAAGGGGGGCTCGGTGTGGTGCCCTTCCACAGAGGAATGGGAGAAGGGAGAGCGCAGGGACAGTGGCACACGCTGTGAGCCGATCCCAGCGCTGGGCACCCCAAATCCTCCTCAGAAAGGAGGGCTCAGTGTTCCTGCAGAGGAATGGGAGAAGGGAGAGCGCAGGGACAGTGGCACACGCTGTGAGCTGATCCCAGCGCTGGGCACCCCAAATCCTGCTGGGGGACGTGGCTCTCACCCCGCAGACCAACCCACAGCCCTTCCTCTGGGCCCTGAAGAAAGGCCAGCGGGTGAAGGCCAGGGAGCTGTGTGTGTGTGACTGTGGGCTCTGCAGGGAGACAGCCATGGCTCGTGAGGGGAGGCAGCAGCGTGGGTGCCAGGCTGCCTGTGTGTGGTGGTTTCCCGTGGCGCAGCCGTGACTGATGCCCTGTGACAGCCCGTGCGTGGCGCCTGCTGCTCTGCTGGTGCAGCTGGGGGCTCTGTCACTGCTCACCATCACCTCACGACAGCAAAACTCTTTGGGAATGAAATTTTCTGCCACGAAATGGGGGCTTCGCTGCAGCCCCTGGGAATGAACTCACTTTTACTTTGTCACGGTGCCGTGAGAAAACGGAGAATTCTGTAGTGCACTGTCCCTGTGCGGTGTGACGAGGCTGTGGGGTCCTGAGTGGCACCTTTGGCTTTAAGCCATCAGCTGCTGCATTTTAGGATGGACCCACAGAGTGTGGCAGCAGCCTGAGTCCCTGCAGAACCCCAGGTCCAGCCTGAGCTCCCAGCAAGGCTTGTTCTTGCACACAGTGATGAGATCCCAGGATCCCTGAGGCTGGAAAAGCCCTCGCACACCTTCGAGTCCCAGCTGTGACGGATCCCCACCTTGTCCCAGCCCAGAGCTCTGAGTGCCACCTCCAGCTCTTTCTGGGACACCTCCAGGGATGGGCACTCCAAAGCTCCCCGGGCAGCCCCTGCCAGAGTTTAACCCTTTCCATGGGGAAACTCGTCCTGGTGTCCATCCCTGGCCCAGCCTGAGGCCGTTCCCTCTGCTCCTGCCCCTGTTCCCTGGAGCACAGCCTGACCCCTGGCTGTCCCCTCCTGTCAGGAGCTGTGCAGAGCCACAAGGGCCCCCCTGATCCCCCTTTTCTCCAGGCTGAGCCCCTTGCCAGCTCCCTCAGCCCCTCACAGGACAGACTGGATGCAGGTGGTTGTTGCCATTCCCTAGGGAGCAATTCCCTGTGACATATCTGGGCCACCTTTGGTGTGCCCTCCCTCGTGCCCTGGTGGCTGCCTCTCCTGCCAGCCGTCCTGCACTGCAGCATCCTGTGGCAGGGTCAGGTTCTGTGTGAGCTGGGGACCTCTCCAGAAACCCTCTGGCAGTGTTATCACCGTGGTGTGTCACCACGGCTTCCAAATGGTGGCTGCAGGCCACCAGAGATGGGGACAAAGCTGCTGGTGCCGTGTTGTGTAAACAGGAAGAAAATCTGCCTGTTCCCTCGGTGACTCCATGGTGACCAGGAAACACTGGCCCGTTTCACAAGCCTCCCCTGCCTCTCAGGGGTCACACACAGGGTTTGCTTTCCCCAGAGCCACGGACACCTCTTGGTGTGCCTCTGACAACTGAGTCACAGCTGCCTGGGCTGCAAGGGACCTTAAAGCTCAGGGACCCCTGGCAGGGAGTCCCCACTCTTGATCCCAAACACACCAACAGCTCTGGGCCTTCTGCTGGCAGCTGTGTCAAGTTCTTCAATAGCTTTTATTCGGGATAAATCACAAAGAAACCTAAAGATTTGAAATCAATTTAATCTAAAATCTCCTTCCTTCAACTATTAAAGATACTTTGAAATAGCAAACAGCTTATGGAAGCCATCACGTGCAGCAGATTCCCAGGAATGGGGGCAAAGTTTGTGATGCTGAGCAGTGCTGGAGGAGCCCCAGAACAACCACCCTGAGGGGTCCGTGCAGGGTTCTGAAGCAGAGCCCTCAGAGAGCAGCCAGCACGGTGAGGTGGTGGCTGCTACAGCTCCTGCACATCCCCGGGCTCCACAAGCTGCCAGCTCAGCTGGCATCGGGCCATGGGTCACCTCAGGTGGCCACGGGTCACTGCGGGTGTCCTCAGGACACGACGGCCGAGCTCTCGGTCGGGGCAGTACAGAGGGCCATCCTCTGGCCATCACCTCCCCCAGTGTCTGCCTTCAGAGGGCAGGAATAACCATTTTTGCACTTCACTAAACATTGTCCCTGTTTGGATGTTAGCTGCAGTCTTGCCCTTGCTCCTTTTGAAGTCAGTGGGTTTGACAGATGAGGAAACGGGTTCTAAAGCAAAGCAAGAAAAATCCTATTCCGCCTTATTTTCATCCCAGTTCCGCACATGTAAGGGTAGGGCTGCTTCTTAACAGTCTGTTGTAGCAACAGCCTGCAACCAACACACACGTGCTGTTATCTCTCCGTGGGAGATAAATTTACATTGTCAGGCCATGCCATGGAAATGCAACATTTGCATTTTGCTGTCAGGATGTGCCAGGACGCTGCAGGGCCGTCCCAAAGCAGGAGTTGGGCACTGGAGGAGGAAGTGAGCAGCCTGGAGGAAGGAGCAGCCTGGGCTCCTGCCAGGCACTGCATGCTGCTGTTTTAAAGGGTTTAAAAGGGGACGGAGAGGAGCCCAAGCAAAGCTCCAGAGCTGTGTCACCAGTAAATATCATAACGCAGTCTCCGGGCTTGCAAAGACTCGTCCTTACTTGTCTGGGCATTCCCACTCCTTTCCTTGTGGGCTGGGAGACCCAGGCATTGGTTTTGCATGCTGGATCTCAGAATGATGCACACACACTGATCTTGCCCCCTGGATTCGAGTGAGCCCCACCATCCTCCTTGGGATGCTCCATCCTCTAAACATCCCGGCTTCCTTCACTTGTGTTTTCTCTTTATCTTTTCCTGTTTTACAGTGGCTCCACAGTCCCTTCATCACTGCCGGGTGTTTCTTCCAGTAGCTCACCAAGGCTGTAACATCTGTCTTGTTTCATCCATCCTTGTCCCCCTCCAGTGGGGAGGGCTTTGTGTGCAGTTTCTGTTTTGGCAGGATTTTCAGGTTTGTTGTTTTGTTTTTTTTTTTTTTAAGGCAGCAGTAGAAACGTTTCGCTCCCTCCAGCTCCTGTGTTTAAATTAGGAAAGAGCAGATTGCTGGTGGCTGGGGGGAACAGGGAAGATTGATGGGGTTCCTGCCATCCCATGGGAGTTCCCTGGCGGGCTCCTGGGAAACTGCTGAGTCCTGCACCTCACCCTCATGGTAACAGCTCTGTTCTGCCTTAGGAGCCATCAGGAGTGCCACCAGCATTGTCATCCAGGAGCATTAGGAGATCTTATAGCTATGCCCTTGAATGCCTTAAAAATAGAGAACAAAACCTCCTACCCCTGTGCACCATCTCCCAGGGCTCGGGCTCTTGTTTGGACCTTTTGACAGGAGAAAAGGAACCGGCCTCAAGCTGTGCCAGAGCAGGTTCAGGTCAGACATCAGGAGAATTTCTTCATGGAAAGGGTTTTTCAGCACTCCAAGGGGCTGCCCAGAGAGGTGTCCAAGGAATGAGTGGATGTGGCACTCAGGGCTCTGGGCTGGTGACAGTGCAGTATTTGGTCAGTCAAAGGGTGGATTCCATGGTCCTGGGGATCTTTTCCAACTCTAACGATTCTTTGATTCCCTCCCCAGATGTCATCCTGCTGACTGGTCTGTGCCCTCTGCCCCTCCGTGCCCGTTCCTGACTGCCAGAGCTGCCTCTGTGCTCGGCATTCCCTCCTCACTCCAGCCCTGGATCCCTGACGCTTTTCCTGGCACCCTTCCCAACCCCTCTTGCTGCCAAGTCAGACTCAGTACAAGCGTCTTGTATTCCCTTTCAAATCCTTTCCTATCGTGGCAAATAAACCCACTGTCCTCCACACACACGCTCCTGATATTATGCTTGACAGCTCTTCACTTCTGGCACTCAGCTGCTGCTTAATCATATGGTTTCTTTCTCTGAGTCACCTCGTGTGCTCTTGCAGCCAAGAGCTTGACTTTGATTTGGCAATGTCACGGCAGGAGCACATCCCTCGGGATGCCGGTGCTGCCCCGCATGTCCCATTGCCACCAGCATGCTCCTCTGTGCCCTGCCCTAGGCCACATCGGTGCCTCTGGAGAGTGGGACCATTCCCTCCCCTCTGCCCTCCCGCACAAGCACCCCGCTCCACCCCGCTCTCCCTGATTTCATCATTTCCCTGCTGCTGTGCAGAGTTTCTGTTCTTAGCACACAGCGACCTGCCTGACCTTGACTCCCAGGTAGCCCCGGCGTTCAGATCCCTTCTCCAAACATCCTCCCGCTGAGGCCCCTCTCCCCTCACTCTCGTCCTTGTGACATTTGCAAAGAGGGGGCAAACGGAGCAAACCAAGCAAACCCAGCAAATACCGCTGGAAAAGGGGAACCAACGCGATGTGCAGGGAGCGCCGGGAATAAATAACCCGGCTGCCTTGCGAGCCCTGTCCTTCCCCTGACCCTTCGTGCCGCACGTCTGCTCCGTGCTGCGGGCCCGGCACGGGACCCCCGCTCCTCCCCAAATCCCCTGTGTACCTACGGAGCGATAACCGAGCTCTGCTCCTCCCTAGGAAAACAACCGGAGCTTCCCAGAGGAGCTGTTTGCAGACGGTGCTGCAGAGCCGCTTCCCCGCACCGCTCCCTGCACCGAGCGAATGTAAGGGCAGCCTCAAGCCCGAGGGCTGGGATAAAAGTTGGATTTCTCACTGTCCAGAGAATGCTGCAGGTGTGGACACACCTATTCACCCTCCCAGCCCCTCGGCCGGTCCCGCTTAGTGCGAAGAGAGAGAGTGTCGGTGTTTATTGCCTTTTTCCCCAGCTGCACACTGGCACGGACTTTGCTCCTCTGGGCTGGGATTTCTAAGCAGCGGGAGGCTTTCCACGTGTGTTTGAGAAGGTACAAAGCCTGCCGGAAAACAATGGAAATAGCTGCCTTATGACTGCTGCGTGTCACGCACTCGGCTCTTGCCCGCTCGTTTGTCCTTGGAGCTGCTCGCGCCGCCTGGAACCTGATCCCGAGCGGTGCCGGGCGCCGGGGCTGGCACGAACGCCGGCACCGTGCCACCGGCACAGACACGGCCGTGCTCCGGCCCGGCCGCGGCTCGAGGCCTCGGGCAGGGCTGGCCGACCCCCTCAGCCCCCGGAGCCACCGCGGATGTGTGGAGCGGGCCGTGGGCTCCGTGAGGAGTGGGGGGTTTGTGGGGGCTTCCTGCCGGGAGGAAACAGCTGCTTCAGAGCCGAGTGCTTCTCCTGTGCTCTGCTTCCCACAGGGCCCTGGCCTGGGAGCATCCCGGCTGGCTCAGCACGGCTCTGTCAGGTTCGCCACACCTCCAGGACAGGATCTCCCCCGATCCCCTCGGACAGGCTGCCCTCAGCCTTCCCAAAGGACAGGCTCCCTCTATGCAACCTTCCCTCAGACCTCAAAGGCACGATCTCCTTTATTGCCCCTACGACAGCCTCTGCTCAGCGCCCCAGGGCTGGATCTTCTCATCCACAGGCTCCCCTTTGTCCAATGTCTTTCAGGTCCCCAAGCACAGGATCGCCTCCATCTCCACAGGACTGGATCCACTCCAGGACAGGCTCCTCTCAGCCCCGCCAATACCTGGATCCCCTCAGAACCCTCTGGGACAAGCTCCCCTCAGCCCCCCAAACACGGGATCCCCAAGACCGGATCCCTTCAGCTCCCTCTGGCCAAGCCCCCTCCAGCCCCTCCTCAGCGGGCACGGCCGGGGTGGGGGGATCCGGGATGCAGCAGCCTTCGTTCCCCCGTCCCTCCCTGCCTGCCTGCTGCCTGCTGCGTGCTGCAGCCCGCCTTCCCCCCGGCCTGCCGCGCTCCCCCCGCTCGCCGCCCGCGGTGATCCGCGCTGAGCTCACGGCCGCGCCTCACGACACCCCGGCTCGGCACGTCAGCCCCGCCATCGCGTGAGAGCCGCCGCCCGCCGCCGCCCCCCCGCCCGCCGCCATCACGCACGGCGGGAACAGCTGCCGGCACGGCGCGGCCAGACCCCGCTCCCAGACCCCGCTCCCAGCCAAGGCGGGCTCTCGCCAGCTCCTATTAATGCAGATCTTAATTAATGACCCCCGCGGGGGGCGAGCCGCCCTTCACACGCAACACGCGCTCCCCCCCGTTCGCCCGCGCCTGGCGTGGAAGCACGAAGAGGTTAAAACGGAGGCGGGGGCGTGAGGCGGCTGCCAAGGCGGGATTAGCGCGGCTCGGAGCTCGGCACGCAACGCGGGACGGGGCACGGCGGCCACACGCGAGGGACCCGCGGTGACACGCGTGGCACCGCCGTGCAGAGCCGGGGGGAGACGGAGGGCGCCGGGAGCCCAAACCAGCGCACGGTGCCCTCCGTCTCCCCCCCGGTTTAGCATCCCTCTGTTGAGGCAGCACTTATTCACCCTTTCTTCCTCCCCCCCCCCCCCCCCCCTTACTGATGCAATTTTCCTTTTTTTCCCAATAAAGCTTTTGTTTCTGTCCCCTAAAATTAACTGCTTTCTTCAATCCAACCTCCCTTTTCTCCCCTATTCATCTCCCAACCTTACTAATGCTTCATCTCAGAGACGGGTCGCACATAAATTAAATTAAGGTCACCTCGGTTTTTTTTTTTTTTTCATGGCCTGTCCCCAGTTTTTTGTGTGTGTCCCTAAATTATGGGTTTGGGGGTGTATTGTTTTATATAAGGCTGTAGGGAATGTTTTGGAGATGTAGGAACTGCTTGGGGGATGTAGGAATTCCTTTGGGCAGATGCTCCCTGCTGTGTGATCAAGCCAAGTCCCAACAGGGACTGGGATTTGGAGGAAACAGGAACCCATCAGCGCTGGAAAGAAGGGCAGAAAGTGGAATTAATCCCGCTGAAACTGCCGAATCTCTCTGCCAATCCTCCCCTGATTTATTTATTTTCGTGACTGTGTGTTCGCTCCAGTGGGTCTCACCGGGAGCTGGCGGCTCCCGGTTCATCCCGAGGTTGAGCTCGTGCCTCGGGTGTGACACGCAGATGACCCGGCTGGCAGGGCCGGATTTGGGGTGGCGGGGACTAATTGGGGGTGTCAGGGGCGGCTTTGGGGTGTCGGAGCCGAATTTGGGCTGGTGGGGCTGAATTAGGGGTATCAGATGCAGGTTTGAGGTGTCAGGAGGGGCTTTGGGGTGTCACGGTTAAATTTGGGCTGTCAGGGCAGGCTGGGGGGAGAGAGGTGGTTTTGGGGTGTCAGTATAGAATTTGGGGAGTCAGGGACAGGTTTGGAATGTCAGGGCCAAATTCGAGACATGGGGGGTGGCTTTGCCAGTGCAGGGCCAAATTTGGGGTGGCAGGGTCAAATCTGGGATGTCAGGTTTTGGCTTTGGGGTGTCAGGGTTTCACTTCGGGGTATTGGGGGGCTTCGGGGTGGCAGGGCCGAATTTGGGGTGTTAAGGTTTGTCTTTGTTGTGTCAAAATCGAACTCAGGATTTTGGGGCCGGCTTCGGGGTGGCAGGGAAGAATTTGGGGTGTCATGGTTTGGCTTTGGAGTGTCAAGGCCCGATTCGGCATGTCGGGGCCGGCTTCGGGGTGTCAGGAGCGGCTCTGGGGAGCCGTGTTGGTCATGTCAGGGTTGGCTTTGGGGTGTCAGGGGGATTTTGGGGGTGCACTAAACCCCGACCCTGCGGCGAGCCCGGGCCGCGCTCCCCTCAGCCCCTCTGACGCGCACGCGCCGTTGCCGCGGTTACGGCGGACGCCGCGGCCACAAAATGGCGGCGGCCGCCGCGCCCCCCCCGCCCCTCACGGGTCCCCCCGGCCGGGACCCCGGCGGGCCCTGAGCCCCGAGCCCCGGCCGCTCCCGGAACCCCGAGCCCCCGCCGCTCCCGGAGCCCGCCGCCCAGCCCGCGGGAGGCCATGGAGCGGCGCGGCCCCGTCCACGCGCTGCCCGAGGAGATCCGCAAGGTACGAGCTGTGGAAATGCCAGACCCCGACGCTCGGAGCTCCTGCAGCAGCTCAGGGATGTTGCACAGGCCTGTGAGCACCGGTGCATTGTGTGTACATTTTGGCCCTGGGTTCGGCTGGGTGTTGGATTTCCTCACTCTTTGTGCGGTGTAATTACAGTAATTCTATAGGAACCCTGCAGAGTAACTCCTGAGTCTGTGCCGGGGCTGTCACTGCAGGTGAGTTTTGGGGCACACCTCGCCCTGTGCCGGGGATGTCAGTGCGGGTGAGTTTTGGGGCACACCTCGCCCTGTGCCGGGGCTGTCACTGCAGGTGAGTTTTGGGGCACACCTCGCCCTGTGCCGGGGATGTCACTGCAGGTGAGTTTTGGGGAACATCTCGCTCTGTGCTGGGGCTGTCAGTGCGGGTGAGTTTTGGGGCACACCTCGCCCTGTGCCGGGGCTGTCAGTGCAGGTGAGTTTTGGGGAACATCTCGCTCTGTGCTGGGGCTGTCAGTGCGGGTGAGTCTCAGATTTCCCCTGTTCTGGCGTGTTTTGCTGCCGGGAGCTCGGAAGGACTGCAGAGCATGACATGTTCCAGAGGAGTATCAACACACACGGGGACGGAACATTCCCCTTGCCCTCCCCTCGTGTCTTTGTGTGTTCTTTTGTTTGCCAGACAGATGATTGCCGGTGTAACAGCGCTGCTGTTTGTATGGCTCAGTTTAGGAGGAGGCTGCACTCAAGTGGAACACGAGTCACTTTTTGTAACACCATCAAGTTTTCACCCTGGCAGTACAACACCCAGCTGTCCTCATTCCTCGGTCTGCAGCTCGTAATTGACAAGTCATTTAAAAGCTTTGTGTACTCAGCCTGGAGAAATTCTGCCTGGCTTAGTCCAGGAAACTGTTCAGACAATTTCTGAGATGATTTCTGAGAAATTAAGGATGGGTAGGATGGATAAAGAAAGGGAAAATGAATGCTTAGCCTTAAAAAAGAAGAAGGGGAGAAGCTGTGGAACTTCCAGACTCGTGAGCAGCTGTTTTGGTAGCAGGAAGGATCCCACTAAGTTTGTGTATTTAGCAGTTAGTTTTTTAGCCCCAACGGGGTACAGTGGTGAGCAAAAATCAGTGTAAGCTTCTCACAGAAACAGTTGTACCAAACTGCTGAAGGAGGGAGTCCTCCTGGAGCTGGTTACTGCTTAATATTTCCTTTAATGACTAAAAGCTGCAGTTTGGTGGCACTTGAGCCTGTTTTATGTTGGGATCAGTTCCTGAGGCAGTTCCTGCCCCATGTGCTCGCCGCGTGCTGGCACAGGGAGGGAGCAGCAGCCAGGGCAGGCACAGAAATGCAGTGACATGAGTTCTGTCAGCACCAGTGTCAGTGGCTGCTGGTTACTGTCGAGCCAAGATCTTGGATTACAATAAGGAATATGCTGGTGCCAGTCGGGAAGGGGTGTGAGCACTCTGGGAACAGCATTAAACTCCATACTCTTGGCAAAAATAAGGCTTTTAAAACTAATCCAATGCATCAATACAAAATCCATAATAACCTCCTTGTCAGACTTAACAGTCTGAGGGCTGTAATCAGGTCATAAGCAGAATAAAGTGAACAAAGGGATGTTACACAGAAAGAATCTGTTAATGTATTAATAGTTTGAATAGCTCAATAATTGTAATAGGAATCACATGTGAAACTTGAGTCTTTGTTGTCCATCTGTCCAGGGCTGTTGAGGTTTCAGTTCGGAGCTGCAGGCTTTAAAATTATGACGTGACTGATGGGAATTTAGAAAAGAGCAAAAATAGTAAAAAGAGCTTTAAATTCTTCTAAGAAAGGATAACAGAGCTGGGTTTGCTCATTCTGGAAAATACCTGAGGGCACAGTAACTGCTCACAGGAGGTGGTGGTTCATTTCCAGGTGCAAATGAGTCTTTTCCTCACATTTCTGCATGTGCTTTGGTTGAAAGCATTGCTCTGAAACTCTGCAGCAGCTCTCCCGGCTGTTGTGCAATTCTCCCAGTGGGATTGTCACTTCAGCTTGTCCCTCAAAGTAGAGGATGGGGCAGGCAATCTCTGGAGATCCCAGCAGTGCTGGGTACACATTTAACAAAAACATCCGGTGCAGAGGACACAGGATCTGCATATATGGACAGAGTTCTGCTCCTGTCCCATCCTCCTCGTGCCACGTGTGAGCTCCAAGGCAGCGACAGCGCGGGGTTTGGGATGGGAAAGTGCCGGGGTTTGCCACATCCTGTGCTGTGCTCATCTCCTCCTCAGCTGGCTCGTGTTGTAGCTGCAGCATGGTTCCAAGGCACTGCAAGTCATTCTCACCATTTCCTGCCCTTGTATCTGCCGTCCTTTCTGCACACATGTGCTCGTTCCCTTCCCGTTGTTCTCTGCTGCCCAGATTTTACAGCCTCTCCTTTGGAATCTCCCTGTCAGCCGGCTCCCAGTGCAGCCAGATGTGTGCCAGCTGTGCCAGAGGAGCACGTGCTCCCAGGGTGGGTGTCCAGGCCCAGGGAGCACGTGGGGCTGCAGGGATGGAGCCTCTCAGGCACTGAGGGCTGCCCAGAGTGAGGGATGTGCCCTGGCCTGGTGCTGGGCTGGCATGGATGGATGGATGGACAGGGATGATGGATGGATGGATGATGGATGGATGGATGATGGATGGATGGAGGGATGGATGGATGGATGGATGGACAGGGATGATGGATGGATGGATGATGGATGGATGGAGGGATGGAAGATGGAGGGATGGATGGATGGATGGACAGGGATGATGGATGGATGGATGGATGATGGATGGATGGATGATGGATGGATGCATGGATGGATGATGGATGCATGGATGGATGCTGGAGGTTGGGTTGTGGCAATCACAAGGCATCCAGGAGCAGCCTCACAGGCTCAGGCTCTCATTTTCCTCTCCTTGGAGCTGTGCAAGCTGTTTATCACGATTTTATTTTAAAGGAAGTTTTAGTCTAGAGGGAAGGAGATTTCTCAGCATTTTGTGAGGGGAATGATGTGAAGGAACCTTGGTTCTTCATGTTCTGATCTGTTTTGCTTCAGAGAACTGTGTAAAAACTTCTACATGTCCCTGCTTTCTTCTCTCTCCCATTCCTTCTTCTGCTTTCATACCCCACCCCTTTCACAGCATTACATGGAAGGAGATTTCTCAGCATTTTGTGAGAAAATGAGGGGAATGATGTGAAGGGACCTTGGTTCTTCATGTTCTGATCTATTTTACCTCAGAGAACTGTATAAAAACTTTAACTTCTTCTCTCTCTTATTCCTTCTTCTGTTCTCACACCCCTTCCACAACATTGCATTTCACATTCATTGCAAGATGGGTGCTAAATGAAAAAAACAGGAACAATAGGTGAATAAAATATCTACCTATCCATTATTAAAGTTTATAGTATTCTTTTGTATTTATAGTTGCATACTTCTTGGGAACTAATAGTTAGTAAAGGTGGAAATCAGTGGCTTTTAATGCCTACTTTTAATGTATTTACATAGAGTTTCTGCAAGCAAACTCAGCCTGAGAGGTGTCACAGAGCCCAGCAGGGTACAGAAGGGAGTTAGTGTTTCCTTGACCCAATGTCATGGATGTGTATTTTTGGGGACTTCTGGTTTTATTGCTTGGTTAATGTTTTATTTTGGTTTAATTTTTCCTCAAGGCTTTTATATTTCACCTTGATAGCTGTTTGCTGCCAGTGGTAGATGAATCATTTTTTGTGCCTTTGGACTTTAATTAAAGTTCTGTGGGAGTGGAGGGAAATAGGAGGGAAGATGCAGCTTTGCATTGAGGATCTCCCTGAAACAGGAAACAGAACAGCAACAGAACGACCCAAGTCCTCGAAGCAGCAAACACAGTTATATTTATTTTCATATTTTCTTTTAAAAAAAGAGCTTTGTTACCATAAATCATAACATTAATAGGGCCAAGATCCCCTGAGAGACTGGGAGTTGTGTGAGGCCAGGAGAGAGGAGCTGGGGCCGGGCAGGCAGCCTGAGCTGTTCCCCATGGGGACAGAACGTCCTGTGGTGTCCCCAGGGTATCGGGTGTGGGACACAGTGTGGGCTCTGCGTGAGCACATCGTGGCAGCTTCCCTCCTGCTGCTGTCTGTGAACCCAGCACTGGGGTTTTCCTGTGGAAGGTTCTGGAACACAGAGTTCCAGCTGTGGCTGGGAGCCCACGGCCCGTCCCATCCACCAGGACAGCACAGCTCCGTGCTTGGGACGCGCTGCAGTGGCACCAGCAGGCATTTAAAAGCAGATAAAATTCCAGTTTGTGCCCTCCAGATAAGCGTGGCAGAATGGCAGAGCCCGTTTCAGCATCCTGCTGGCCCCCTGGATTCTCCTGGAGGTGATGTCCCCCAGCTGCTCCAGTGCCAAATGAGGTTTCCAGCACTCAGTGTGGAATTTGCGATGTTTTGTGCTGTTGGGGCTCCTGCTGTGGGAGTGTTCTGGGTGCTGGGGAGTGCTCTGGAAATGGGAGAAAATCCTGCAATGCTTTGGGTTGGAAGGGACCTTCAGGTGCCATGGCAGGGACACAGGGACACCTTCACCATCCCAGGTGGCTCCAGGCCCCAGCGTCCAACCTGGGCACTGCCAGGGATTGCACCCAGATAGTTCAGCATCTCCACTGAGGGACACTCCCCACCCTCTCTAGGCACTACAGCCACGCTTTTCTCATCACACCAGGGCTGCATTCTCTAAATCCAAAGTTTTCTCACAAAACCAGGATTGTATTCACTACAGCCAATCTTTTCTCATCACACCAGGGCTGTATTCTCTATATCCAAGGTTTTCTCACAAAACCAGGGCTGTATTCTCTCTATCCAAGGTTTTCTCACAAAACCAGGGCTGTATTCTCTATATCCAAGGTTTTCTCACAAAACCAGGGCTGTATTCTCTCTATCCAAGGTTTTCTCACACAAAACCTTTTTTTTTTTTTTTTTTGTTTTGTTTGTTTGCTGGCCCTGTGCTGGTGTTTGCAGCTCTGTGAGTGTGACAATGTCAGGGTTCATTATTCTGCTTTCCGCCAGGCTGCAGTGGGTTCAGCCACCTGAGCTCCCGGTGCTGTTTCTTGTCATGACGCAGGGATTTTCCCAGGGCATGTTTTGGGTGAAGCAACCTCCTGGTTTTGCTCCCAGCCTGTTTCTCCACTGTTCATGTGTTCAAAGCAAGCACAGGGATTTTTGTTTTGCAACTGTGATTTTATGGGCAGGCAGCAAATAATGATGTGAGCAGTGTGGCTCAGCAGTACCATCTGTAGTGCTCTGGGGTAGGTGCTGATTGAAAACTTGGCTCATAAATACACTTTGTTTCTTTTAAAAGAAGTGAAGTTTCTACTGAGACCTTTTAAAAATCTTTCTCTGACTAAGGCAAATATAAATTTCAATCTGGTACCTCCTCATTTTTCATATACATCAAAAAGATTCCCCTTTCTTCCTCAAAAATCAGTGGTGTGGTTTGAGTCATCATTTCTTTTTGTGCAGTAGGGATTGACTGGTGTGTCAGAAGAGGGACAGACAGGATGAGAAACATGAAAATGATGTGGGAGAGGAATGAAACAAAAAAGAAAGTAAAATTTGGTAATAAGGCGGAATAAATCAACATACAGAAATAATTTAAGACCACCCAGCTGCAGCATAAGGATTATTAATTTTTTCTTGACTTTTATGTTTCCAGCTACAAGTTTAATTTGGACAAATACAGAGTTTTTGGGTTTTGACCAGTCCTTGCTGAAGCAATCTCAGTCCTGACAGATCCGTGGACCAAGGAGCGGAGGGTGATGTGAGGAATTTTCTCCATGGGAAGGGCTGTCCAGCCTGGCCCAGCTGCCCAGGGCAGTGCTGGGGTTTATCAGCCCTGTGCATGTGGGTGCTGTGGGATGGAGGCACTCCGTGCTCCTGCAGAGCTTTTCCAGGCTGAGCAGTTTCAGGGTTCTGTGGTCAGCGATCCCCGTGCTGGGTGCTGTAACATCAAAGCCCTGTCCAATGAGAGGAGCTCGATCTTCCAAACAGGAATCCAGCTCTCCATCCTGGGGTGTTTGTGGGTGGAACGCGAAATTCCAGAGCAGAGGGGTGGTGGTGCACGAGCTGACACACCCTGCAGTTATTTGGTCAAGTTCAAATTCCTGTCTCATCTTTCAAAAGGCTAAAAATGGTCCAGACCACCAATTTCTTTTCTTTTTTTTTCCTTACAGCTTATGCTCTACAGATGAAACTGAGTCAGACAGATGTAATTTGAGTGATTAACCCTCTTGGCTCAGTCCTCCCCTTGCCTTGGTAGCTAAAGAAATCTTTGTAACCAGGGGATAATATTTCCTTCCAAAACCAACTGCAGAGTGGAAACTGTTCCCCCAGATGCTTTACAGCATCTGTGCATCACTCACAACTGTAGCTCAAAGCCTTATGGATAAATACCTTCCCAGATCAAGCACTTTGTCCTCAGCAAAACTGGTTTTTAAATTCCTAATTGATTTTTTCTGTTCACTGCTTGTCCTCAGTGCTCACTCAGGGCACATAAGTCCCCTTTCTACTCAGAGCTCTGATAGTTTCCTTTTCTATTCCTTCCGAACTGTTTTTCCCCTGTTCTTTTCCTGCTTTGAAGTTAAGATGACAGCAGTGTTTTTATCAAATGGAAACAGTGAAATGTGGAATCTGAAACCATGAATTTGTGTTTAGTACACATCCTTTGTGGTTACTCAGCAATCTCACTGTTCCAGAAAAGGTAATTTGCAAGCACAAGAAATGATGAGTTTTTTTCCTACAGGTTTTGTTTAATGGTTGGTCAACTTTGGTGTCTAAGAGACAAGGCCTGGTGGAGCTTTTCTCCTGGAAAGACCATTTATTTATAAGGCTGCCGGGGGCAGGGATAGATGGGATATTGGAATTCCTGGGTCAGATGGGAGATTGGGAGTTAGGAATTGTTCCCTGGCAGGGTGGGCAGCCCCTGGCACAGCTGGGGCTGCCCCTGGATCCCTGGCAGTGCCCAAGGCCAGGCTGGACACTGGCGTTGGGACAATGGAAGGTGTCCCTGCCGTGGCAGGGGTGGCACTGGGTGGGATTTAAGGTCCCTTTTAACCCAAACCATCCTGGGATTCCATGAGAGAGGAACCTTGGATTCAGGATGGGAGGTCAGGTCAGTGCCTTCCTTGCTCCTTTCACTTTCATCTGGGCCCTGGCAATTTCCCAGGTACCCTGGACAGATGTGCTGGGTTTAAATTGACTGTGGCTGGCATCACTCAGCGTGTGCCAAATCCGTTCCTGGTGCCAGGGAACCGTTCCATGTATTAAGGTGGATGTTTGGAGGCTGTTCAATCTGTACACTTATTGCAGTGCTTGCAGGGTAATTATTAATGTGCAGAGCAAGGTCCTGATTTACACAGCCTTTCCTATTCTGTGATTTTTTGACTCTGTAGCAAATCCAGCCTGATCAGGAATCCTCCCAGATTTTCATTTCACCTGAGGAATGGATGGGAAGGAGAGCACTTCCAGCTGAGCCCAGACGGGGAGTATTTGTTGTTCTATGACTTCATTTATTTTGACATTTAGTAACAAAGCTGAAAGCCAAGAAGTTTTGGTCCTTGCACAAGCCCTTTGCAGTTCAGCCCCCTGGGGACTCTATCTCGTTTTTGGTGGGAGAAGCAGTGAAAGTTCTCAGCTGTCAGCGTGAGCAGCAGCAGTGGCTGTGCTGCACGGGGCACCGTGTCCTCCCTGATAAACCCCTCCTGTGCTCCCTGCGCAGCTCGCTTTGTCCTTTCCCACTGCCCTCATTCCAGGCCTTTGGAACTTCGGGGTGCTTGTCCCGAGGAACAGTTTCAGGTTTCCAAGCACAGACTGCAGCTGCCAGGAAAAATAAACTTGCATTGTCGGCTCCTCCAGAGCAGCTGTAACCAGAGGGGTTTAAACTGGAGCAACATTAGGAAATGAGGAAATAAAGCTTGTCTAAGGCACCCTGAAACATTGTTTATATCAAGCTGTATTTAAACTCCTAAAGGTTGTTGTATGAGTCTTTAATTTATAATTTTTGAAAGCTCTTTTCTTTCCTCTCGGTAGGGTTTCTTTCTGTTTATCCCAATGTCTCAAAACATCTTTTTTTTTCTTCTTCTGTAAAACAAAGTTTCTTAATTGGATTTAAACTGTTTGAACAGGTGCTTGCATGTTCCTTGCTTCAAGGTTAATAACCAGCTCAGTTGGAAAAGTCTGTTTCCCAGTTTAATACATGGCCTTTCCTTTGGATGGATGTTACATGCTCTGTGTTTTATAACCAGTCCTGAGTCCTTCATTCCTGGCAGAGGGGTTACAGATTCCACAGCACCCCAGTGCCATGGACACCTCAGCATCACTCAGCAATTATTTTTGTGAGGATTGTGGATTACCTCACTTTATTCACTCTCCCTCCTCTTGCCTCCTTCACTTGGATTTGAGTTGTCAGAGACCCAGAGAAATAACATTTATCTGGTAATCCCAGTTTCATTAATGAAACAGCTTTATAAAACACAGCATTTCCTTTTCCATTAATACCTCCAACCTAACTCAGAAGTACTTCAGCATTTCAGTGGGAGTTCCCACATATCAAATTTATGTATCTTGGGAAGTTGCCAGGAAGGAAAAGTGCTGCTCTAGCTGGGGTTCATTTTGCTAATGACGATTTTTGTCTTTATTTGCTAAAGCAATAATATCATCTGATCTCAAATGTTCCAGAGCAGCAAATGGTTGAAATTGTTTGGATTTGTTATTGTTTCTTAGCGTGACTGAGGGGTTTTTAGCTGAACCTGTTTCTCTGAGACACTGAAGCATTTTCTCTCTTTGCAGATGCCCCGGGACCAGACAGTGTGCAAATACTGCGGAGTCAGCTACCTGACGCTCCACGAGTTCAAGGCGATGGAGGACAAAGTGAAAGCAATGGAGAAGGAGATTAAGGTGTACAAGGGCAGCCTAGAACGGGAGCAGAGGCTCCAGGCAGAGTTGCAGGCTCTTCACCACGACCTGGAGCGCTGCCGGGCTGAGAGCGAGTCCAAGACGGAAAGGTCAGAGCACATCCTCTCTGGAGATCCTGGGGCAGGGAATTGCAGCACAAAAGCCGCTTCAAATACAAATAACGTTGGTCTTTCTGTTCTCAGATGGCCCATATACTCTGCAATGCTTGATTTAAATCACCTTTCACAGTGTCCCGTGGAAGCAGGTTCAGAATTCCTGAGCAGTTTAGGAGCAGCCGGTGTGTGGAAGGTGAAGGAAAGGCCAGAAGCACTCAGAGGGATTTCCCCTGCACACCCTCCCAAGGGGAAAAGATGAATATCTTATCATCCTGTAATAAATCTCTAATACTCCAAATGAAATTCCCCAGGACTGGGAGTGCCACAGGTCTGAGGTTTGGGCTGGCTGTCTCAGTGAAGAATTCCCAGTGTCCTTCCCTGGCAGTCTCAGGATTCCCTCTCTGCAGGGCTGGGACAGAATCCCAAAGCAGCGAGGGACAGTTTGGGAAATGCCAGGGGCACTTTGCTCCACAAACAGGAGGTTTCAAATCCTGACAGATATGGGAAGGCCCCACTTAAAGGGGGAGTTTTGTACCATAAAACTCCAGTAATTAATGATGGATCTCAGAGCTGCATTTGGATTTTCAGGGCACAGTTAGGACCTTCAAGTGTGTTCTTTCAGCTCATACTTACAGGATCTATATCCTTTTCCGTGCACATATTTTGGACTCTATTGTTATATTCCATTAATTGATTACAGTAGGACTATAAAGAATTGATGTTTATAGTCAATTGATAAAAGATACTTTGTAAAAATGCAGTTTGCTCAAGTTTGCTACAGATGGATTGAAGCTACCAGAAACTCCTGGGTAATTTTTGGCTCATCTGACTCAAACAGAAGTTTTTTTGTAAGGATGAGGTTCTAATTTTAATTATCAGCTCAGTTTGATTTTTGGGATCCCCAGGAAGGGTGTTCCTTGCGTGACTGCCTCACACCAAGGGATGTAGAGCTGAAGGTGCTCTTGAGATTGGACTGAAATGCTTTGGGAACTTGCTTTTTTGGCAGAATCACTCAAATACTGTTAAAAATTAATTAGTGAATTTAGTTAGGCTTTTGCTTGCTAATATTACTAATAAAAGATTAATTTTAGAGCGCAAGTTCCCACGAAAGTGAACAAAATGCGTTTATCTTGTAAGTTACTCATAATGTTTCTTGCAATATCTTTTTAATTTAAATTTAACATCTTCCACCCCTCCTTCCTGATATTTAATATTTTCTGTGGTTTAATATCTATTTTTAAAGCTTGTTTGCTCCTTGTCCCTTTAACGACCCTGGGTGGCAGCTCTGGTGGCAGTGTGTGAGCAAATGCACTGACAGCACATTCTTCTTGTGGAGGCTCATTTGCCAGGGCTAAACTTTAAATTTTCATCGAGCTGACTTTTTGGAGTGAAGCTGGAACAGTTAATAAAATTTTTATCTCTGCAATTTCTCCCCTAAGGCTCCACTTGATTTAAAAGCTGCTGAAATCAAGTGGGATACTTGCAGTAGGTTTCCATTCCAGCCATAAATCAACCATTGTGCCTTGTTAAGAAACTTGGCTGAGTGTTCCTTATCTTCTCCTTGCTGTCCTGGGCCTCTCTGACTACCTTGCGGTGAGGTATAAACTATTCAACATCCTGGCTCTGGCCAGGCTGACAAATCACTGCTCCCAGAAGCCAAACATGCCTTTTTCTCACTTTTATCTCTGCCAGACCAAGGGATTGAATCTCTTATCATTTGCAGGCTGTTTCAGGTTTCTGTTCCCTCTGGGTTCAGCTATCCCTGCTGGTACCTGTGGTTAACCTTGAAAGCACCTGGGAGTTTGCCTGTCCTTAGTTACCTTTCCTTTGGGGTCCTGGCAGGAGAAGGGGAGCAGACTGCCCTGATCCTACTGCTCAACCTTATTCTGTGTTAGAATCACCTCAGTCTTGGTAATTAATTGAGTTATTGTTAATTTAATTAGCGAAATTCAGCCGCACCCAGTGTAGGAAATGTAAAATAGAAGTAAAGATGTCCTCAAGTGCCACATCCACACTTATCTTGAACACTTCCAGGGGTGGTGACTTCAGCACTGGCTGAACAGAAAATGAGCATCTCCGGGCTGTGAAATGAAAGTGAGCAGCTCCTGGCTCTGGGCAGCTCCCAGAGCTTCATGGCAGTGAAAATGCTGGGCTGGGGCTTTTTTGGGATAGAATGTTCCAGGCTGCTGAGTATTGGGTTAAAGGGTAGATATAAGTTTAATTGTGTCAGGAACTCACGTTTTTAAAAAGGAACTCACTTGCCACGGCAAAACGTCCAGATTTGGACAACATTGGAACCAGACCAGTGAAGAGATTTTTGCTTTTATTTCCAGCACATCGGTCTCAAGACACACAATGGAGACATGACGTTAACAGCTCACTGATCTAAAGAGAATGTCTCTAGAGGGTGGGGTGATACAGAACGACATAAAATCATCTCAGTGATGAGAGATTCTGATGGAAACTTTTCTGCTTAATTAGGAAACTTTTCTGCTTACTTAGAAAACTTTTCTGCTATACCTACAATGCTAACAAAACTTCAGTCTGAAACCTATGTAACTTTTTAAACCATTTTAACCATTTCCCAAAACCCCTCTAATTTTATAAATTCCAACAGCTGAGTGCCTCTGTGCTGGTGGCAGCGCCGGTGCTGCTCCATCCCACCGGGACCCTGGGCAGGGATGAGTGCTGGAAATGGCCGGGGCAGGGGAGCTGCCCCTCCTGCTCGGGGATGTTCTCAGAGCTCCCTCTGGGTTCTCCGTGCTGTTCTGCCCCTGCCAGCGCCGGGGTGAGCAGGTCCTGAACCTCCCACTGCCACAGAGGGCACCAGGGGCTGCCAGCACGGCTGGGAATGCTCACTGAGCTCAGCCAGTGCCCAGCATTCTGCAATGCCAGCTTCTAACCATCCGCTGCACTCTCCCTTTGTGCTAAAAACCCCAAAATAACGGGTTTATAACGGTCTTGCCTTTTCCAGGGGCTCTTCAGTGTGTGACTGAGCAGGAAACATCCCTTTAACGGCAGCTCTGGAATGGAAAGAGGAAGAAAATGTGCCTCTCCTTGTTTACCAGTTTCTTTTTAATCCAAAAGATCTTCAAATCTCCCCATTCCAGAATGAGAATGGAGAATGAGCGTCTGGCTCTCCCTGGCTCCCAGAGTCTGGATTTGTTATTGATAAATCACTGATTTTTTCCTATGCTGCAAATGTGGATTTGAATTCCTGGAGTTTTAGGGGATGGACATTTTGTTGTGACAACAGGTCTGCTCCCAGTCACAATCCAACAGATTTTATCTCTCTCCTCCTGCTCCCCACCTCCTGGGAATTTGCAGGTAGCAATGGGTAAAATTTCCTAAAAAGGTAATGCCAGGAATGTCTTAAATTTTATTTTTTTTCCCCAGGGTTCACAATTGAGCCCCCAAAACTTGCTTTTTAACTCCCAGATGTTCAGTTCAGATTTTGTCAGAGCTCTGCAGATCCAGGTTCCTTAACCAGAACTGATATTTTTTTAAATGTGCATTTTGGTGCTGATCTGTGTGATAACAGTAACTAATGCACTGTCATAGTTCAGTTTAATTTTTATATATTTTCAGCATATATCATTCTCACTCTATTCTGCCGTTTCAAATTGAAGCCAGGGCTGATGTAGTGCTTCTGCCAGCCTTTGGTTTTGTAAAATTCTTGTCCATTCAAACATTACTTATTTACTTGTGGCAATGAGTCACCAGGAGGCAAATAGATCATTTTCTCTGTGTGAGCAGTAGGTGTTGAAAGCTGAAACAGGGGCTGGTTTTTAACAGTTGCTTGTCACTGGAGTGGTATTTTTGGGGCTGGAAGCTGCTTTAGGATGGTTATCTGCAGAAAACAGCTGGGGCTGATGTGCTGTGTGGGATTGTTCCTCACATGTGCCACAGGAAGGGAACTGGATTCTGCTCTTTTATTCCTGTGCAGCTCCATTCATTTCCTGACAGTTATGGGAGCAAGTGCGGAATTGTTGAAAGAGCAATGTTTAAACTGTGTTTATTTACACTGGGGTAGCTGTGCCTGAAAAACAAACTGGTGCTGCAAGGAAAAGTTCCCAAGGTAAATGTCAGAGGTGAAGAACACCTCGGGGATGGCTCTGGAGGTGTTTGCTGTGCCTGAGGCCAGCACAGAGCTGGCTCCTGCCTGGGAAAGCTGAAAGCAAAACTGGAGGTTGATTGTTGCTGCAAACTACTCTGATTATTTTATTTGCGTCTCTAGGATAAAAACCCTGACGGTGGAGCTGAAAACCAAGCAGGAGGAGATGAAAACTGTGAAAGCTGATTTGCAGTATTTCCAGGAGGAAAAGGAAGCTGCCTACAAGCAGTCACAGGTGCTCAGGTGAGAACCCAGAAAAAAATGCTGATGTTGGAAATGCTCTACTTCTTACATAAATATTGTTTATAAAGACTCACCATAAACCTGGGCATATAGTCATTTAAACATGATTACTCTGATTTCTCAATTAAAAATGATTGTACAGTTTCCTATACTGGATTTTGAAATGATGAAACAAACCCAGTTTTCTTCATTTGTGTAGAAAAGCTCTAAACATTTAGATGGGGAAACTTATAATACATATATTCAACACAGAGCACATTTCATACACTGAATTATTGTAACTCAATTGCAGTATAAATTACAGATAATGGGAGGATATTTGTCAAGCCTAGTCTAATTCCCAAGTTTTACTTATAGAATGATTTATAAATATACATCTGGTATATTTTCTTTCTTGCAGAACTACCTTGGAGCACCATTGCTCCACGCTGAGCAAGGCTGTCTCACTGTTCCCTTTCATTAGGAGTGAATTGGACAGTATTAAAGAGGTCATCTCCACCAACATGGAGAGCTTTGCTGCCATGAAGGAGGAAATTTTCCGGCAAATAAAAGCCATGAGCAAAGAAGCTCTGACAGGTAAAGCAAGAGAAAAAAGGATCCTCCAGGGATCCAGCATCCCTGTGGGAGCTGCTGGAGTGTCCTGCAGTGCTGCCCCCCTTCCCTTCCAGCTGGCTGGGAGGGCAAGTGAAGAAAAAGGGGAAAACAATGAAGGTGGTGGAATGCAGTCCTGCTGTTAATTGTCCTGCTTAAGTAGAACATCAGGCTCTGAGGGTAAAATTCAGAGAATTGGTCTCAATCCCCAGAGAGCTGCCGTGTCCATGTGGCACAGGGAGGTTCCTGTGTCCTCAGGGTTCCTCTCTCACTGGGCTCATTCCTTGCCTGCTGCAGGCTGTGTCCCCGCAGGCATCCTCAGCCTCAGAGGGACCCAGACATTTCAAGGCTTCTTTTCTGGAGTATTCCTTGTTGTGTTTGTTGTAGTGCTCCCAATATACAGAGGATCTGCGTGGAAAGAGGAGTGGAGCCTTTCTTACACAGGCTCTGTATCCCTCACCCAACATTTCCCCCTTCAGACTGGTGCCACACCAGGAATATCACACCCATCCTCAAACCCAGCTTTCCAATCAAAACTATTCAGCCCCACTTATTTTTGCTGGCCTGTGAATGCCATTTAAATGCTATTCATAATTAACATGAGATAGCAGCAGCCTGCATGGGTTTGTTTTGCCTCCTCAGAAATACCCAAACTGAACCAAAGACTGGCAAAATCCCAGCGGGAGAACGAGTGCCTGCAGGAGAAGGTGAAGCACCTCACGGAGGTGGCTGACACAGTTGAGCTGAAAACTCAGCAGCTCCAAACTTCCCTCCAGCAGGGCAACGAGCTCCAGAGCCGCTGCCGGGAGCTGCAGAAGGAAACTCTGGGTAAGGGAAGCTCTTTTCTTTTCTAGCCAAATTCCCAGGGGGGGGGAAATGGTTTTAAAAGCACCAGAGTTGTGTTGATGGTCACTTCACTGCTCCTTCAGCACCCCTGGAGACAGCAGGTGTGAGATCCCATCCCTGAGTCACCATCCCTTAGCATGGCCATGTCACTCATTAGTAGATTGTAATAACAGAATGATATCTTATTATTGAATTATTTATTGTTATAACAATACTGCTAAAAAGCTCCAGCAACAACACCTTCTGTCTCTGTAGAAATAATAAGGAGCAGTGGACATAAAATTTCATCAGGTGATCTCTCACACTCTGAAATACATCATAACATCAAATGCTTGTATTGCTGTGTTTATGTGCTAGGAAAACTGCCCTAAGCTGAGGTTCCCTTTCCCCTCTGTTTGCTCCAGAGGTTGCTGCAAACAATGGGCTCAGGGTTTGTTCATGAGCATGGCAAACAAACACTTCCATGTTCAGCTTTGCCCCCTTTAGCTCCATGTACAATTGCCTGTTCTTATCTCAAAAGAGAGGTTTTCACAGTCTCTATTTTATTACATTTTTTTAAAGGTTGTTCAATGTGTTCTGTATTTTGAGGGGGCCTGCATGGCTTCTTGGATCTTCTGAAAACCTGAATTTGCTTCCCTAAATTGGCATGTTGCATCAGCCCATCACAATTAATTATCACAGAATCCTGGGATGGTTTGGGTTGGGAGGGACCTTGAAGCTCATCCCATTCCTCCCCCTGCCAGGGGCAGGGACACCTTCCACTGTCCCAGGCTGAAAATTTGCAGTGAAATAGAAAACAACTGAGATTTTATGGAGAAAACACAGCTAAAACCACAGTTGATTCCATATATGGAATTCATACAGAATATTAGGACCCTGCAAAATCTTAATGATGAGTAAAAATACCATCTGAGCTGGCTGATGTTTTATGGGAGGCATTTTAAGATTGATTAATAAAACGTAGCAGTCACTTGCTAATAAATGAGTTATTAAGGAGCAGTAAAACGTTTGATGTGGGCATCCAGAAGGAGTTTCAAGGCAGGAAAGCTGCTGGCTCAGGCATTTGGATTCCACCCTTCCTGAATGGATCAGTAAAACACAAATCCTGCAGGATTTCAAGGGGTCTGGCTCCAGGGAACACGTTGCTGGATCAGGGTAATAAACACAGTTAATGCACTGCTGATAAAAATGTTCTCTTTGAAACACCAAACAGGGTTTTTTCATAAAACAATCATTAAATATGAAATGAGTTTGTTTGCCATTGTGTTAAAATAAATGAGTGGGAACAAACATCTGACTGGAAATCAGTTCCAGGGAGTGGATTTGTCCTGTCCAAAGTGGGGTGTGGAAATCAGGCACATCCTGAGTGTCCATGCTTTGGAGGGAGCTTGGGGTTTTGCCTTATTTTGCTTTTTTTCCTCCCACAAACTACTCCAAAGTCCCTCTTTGAAATAATTTGACACTCCAGAAATAATAAAAAAACTACCAGGATTTGTGATTTACGTGTTTTTAAAGGATTTTCCTTTCTGCAACCAATATTTTGAGGATTTTCTGTTGCATATTTCTCACAGAATTGTAAAATCTCAATTATTTCACACCACAGCAGGCATTTGCAAGAGCAGGGGCCAAGCAGTTGTTCCTGCTGTTGTTTTTTGCTCTCATGCTTGTGAGGCTTTCTGGAGATTCCCTTTGAGGGGGATTTGTGGGATCAGTTGGATTGCTGGCTTCAAGGCACTTTTCAGAGTCAAGGGAGTGACAGGTCCTGACAAATGCTCAGCACAGGGTAAGGTCTGCTGGGTAATTGTTTAATCAATCAGACTCCCCAAATCAAAAATCAATAATGGTGATAATGTGTCTGTGTTCTTAGTGCTGGCTCCTGAAAGATTTCTGCTTTCATTTTATTACCAGCTAGATCCTTTACTTCATCACAAATCAAAAAATCATTTTTCTTCCCCAAAGTCCTTGTGGCTTTTCTTTAGCTCGTGACAGCTCTGGCCTTGCTCTGGGTGGGTTGAAATTGCTGGTGATGCTCAAAAAATCCAAATTTTCAGTCTTTGGCTGCTCCTGCTCCAAATCTAAACCTGGTGGTCTGCTGCCATGATGAGGCTGATGAGAGATGATGGAAAACTGCAGCTGGAGAGGGAAATGTTAGCTCTCCTCATGGAAAGGAGGGAAATGTTAGCATTCTTCATGGAAAGGAGGGGAATGTTAGCACTTCTCATGGAAAGGAGAGGGGATGTTAGCCCTCCTTGTGGAAAGGAGGTGTTTTCATCTCCTGGAGTGTCTTTAATGGCACTTTAAAAACCACTTTGAAGACATGGCACTGGATGGGATTTAATGTCCCTTCCCACCCAAACCACAATTCTGTATTAAAGGATGTGTCTTTATTGTATTTTGTTTTGTCTGCTTGGCCTAAACACTGAGGGTAAAAAATGATCCCCAAGGAAAATTAAGGTCAGAATCTCCATTTTTTTCCTGTTTAATTTTTCCAGTATTTCAACCCAACGTTAATGTGCAGGAGAAGCAGGTCTGTAGGAATTGTGACATATCCCAATTAGCTTGGCCTCAAACAGGCAGGAATAGAGGCAGAAAATTCAGGCTTTAGAGCCAGGCCTTTGATGCTGGAGTGTGAACTCTGGCCATGGATGAGCAAATCCAATCCTTGTGAGTGCAGGCATGCTTGTCCTGTCACTGGGGGCGCGGGAGGGGAGCAGCCTCTGCCAAAATAACATTTTTTCCCTGCTTAAGGATTTTGTCATGTTTGCGTGGTTGCAGTTGTTGGTTTATTCTGTTGAGGCTGCCCTTGGTTTGTGCCACTCGGAACTATTCAGAGTCCGGTCCCTTTTGCTGTTTTCTCTGCTGGTTTTGTGTACGAGGGTGGAAGGATGAGGCAGAGGGCCCTGGAGCCCAGCCTGGCCCTGGCCAGCAGCACCTGCTGGGGCAGATCAACCCCAGCCACTCCTCCCCTGGCAGCTCTGGGTGCTTTGGACACTTCCTGATGGCGCTGGTGAGCTCTCCTGAAAGGATCCAAATCTGGAGTCCATCCCTGGGCTCCTTCCAGGCTTTTGTGAGTCACAATTTGAAAGAAGGACTTTGTTGTGTGGACAAAAAAAAAAAAATTATCTTAGAGAACACAGGGCATGAGCTATTACAAATACAAAGAATTAGTTCTGTTCTGTGCAGGGCCTTGGGGTGTTACTTCACTGCTCTGGTCTCCTTAGGAACACGTGGTGAGGCAACGTTTTCCTGCTCTGCCACTGCCATTTTTCATGCATGTATTTCATATTTCTCACAGCTTGCCTGCTATGCTCCTTAAATAAATGTACTGGCAGCTATCTGTGTTCAGTGTACCTCTGAGTTTGCCTGGAATTGGTGTTCTGAGAAAAATATTTTTGCCCCCTTTGGCACAGCTGATTGGCCAAATTCAGGGCCCATACAAGGGGTAGCTATTGAGTAATTTTTAAATAATTGCTACAAGTTCCTATTTCCCAGAATCCAAGGGAAATCCAGCACGAGGGGCTGGGTTCCGTTCTGCCTTGGCCAGGGGTCTGTGTGCTCTCTGCTCCAATTCCTGCTCCATCTTCAGCCCCCGGTGGGTGCCAGGCTGGGCCCTGGTGCTGAGAGGGGCCAGAGGAGGGTGGGATGGGATTTAATGTCCCTCCTACCCAAACCAACCTGGATTCCATGATCTGTTTGAGCAGTGCTTATGAACCTCCCCATGAAGTCTTAACTTCAGGGAAATAATCTTCTTTTTTGTACACATGTATGAAACGTTGAGCATTTATTTAGATTACCCCCAAATTGTCAGCAATTGTATTGGACTGGATTTTGTAGGTTTTGCAGGAAAAGCAGAAAATTACCCAGCTGTACCACGTGTGCCTCTGCTCCAGCCTGGCTGGGAATCTGTTAGGAATTAGCAGTGGAGCTGATGGCTTCCAGAGTGGCTGCTTACCCAGTGTGCTGCTGGTTATTATTTTGATTTTTCACAGAAAGCTTTACCAGTTGTTGCTGTTTCCAGGCAGGAGCTGGGGCACGGTGCCCTCGGATGCAAACTGGGTGGTTCAATTCCTGCAAGGCAGCTGTGGGCAGGCTCTGCTGGCTGTTTCACACTCGCCAGGGGCTGCAGTGGTGCAATCTGCCCAGGGAAGAGGAAACAGCCCCATTTTGCTGTGTTTCTGTTTCTGTGGTTCAGCAGGTCCTCGTGCCTGCTCAGGCTGTGTCCCCCAGCCCCTGTCCTTGTCACACACGGCTCACAGGGGTTACTGGAAGGTCTGTGACTGTGCTGAGAGCCCTTCTGAGTCACAGCAATGAGTAAAACTCACCAGGAATAGTGAAACTGAGATGGCTCTGGCCTGCTGAGTCTCTGAGACGTGGTGGTTGTTGCACACTGAGCCCAGTATCACTATTACAGTGTGTGAGCTCTTTCTGTTGGCTTTGCATGTTTTGCAATTGGCTTTATTTTCATTACCAGAGACCATTTTTACATAAGGGTTTGAATACATTTTCCTCTGTTCAGCAGGTTTGCAGCACAAGTTTCCCTTTGTATTGCCATTCTCCTTATTAGTTGCCTCATTTTTGCCATGGTTCTCACTGGAATCTGCCTCCATGGGTGTGGGACTCTCTGCTCACCAGCTCCCATTGGCTTTGGTGGGAATTCTCTCTAGAGAAGATTGCAGAAACTATTTGTGTAATTAAATCCATCTCTTCCCTCGTGAAAAACTCCTGTCCATGCCCAGTGAGCATGAAAACTTCTGGGAACAAATGGAGTGAAAGAGGAAACAGCTTTGAGAGAGACCACCCAAAATACAGAACAAGCCCAGCACCAGCCCTCTCCTTTTCCTTTATTCCAGAATTGTGTCCACACTCCCACACCGAGGGAGAAGAAAAAAGACCACAGTTATTAATCATTGGCAGAAATCTTTTAAAATAACAATTTTTAAAAAAAGGTCAGAAAGAGTTGTTGGGGAAAATCCTCTCCTGTGAGGATGGGCAGAGGGTTCTGCTCCTTCTGGTGTCCACCCAGTTTGATAGAGCCAACAGGTCCTGTGTGTTTTACCCTGTATAATTCTCTCCCTGATGTTTTTTGTTTTTTTTTTTTTGTGGTATTCTTATGAACAATTTTCCTTTTCCCTTCACTGAAAAGAGGGACTCTTCCCCTTGTAGGATTTATCAGGATAAGGTGTGGCTGGCAGGAAATCCCACACTGGGCTCATCCATCATCATTGCTGGAAGTGACTGACAGAGACACGTGGGAAAAGTTACAGAAATTCAGGGAATTGGGGTGAAATGATAAATTTAAGAACAGGAATGGCAGATTTGGCTTCTGGGAAGATCCATCAGGGAGCTTTGAAGGACTGTCTTGGGAGCTGTTCCCTTCAGAGACAAGGTCACCTCACTTTGTTTGCTGCTGCTTTCTGAGGAATAATCCTGTTTTTTCTTTCACTTCCAGACCTGTTGCAATGATTTGTCAGTGGATTTTTTTCCCATGTATTTTTGGTAGAAACTTTAATTTCAAATCATTCCTAGGCTTTCTGGAAAGGCAGCCCTTGTTCATGAGGATATTTAGAGATGCCCGGGTTGCTGTGGCTGCCCCATCCCTGAGGTGCTCCAGGATGGGGCTGGGAGCAGCCTGGGACAGTGGAAGGGAGCTGGGGCTGGGACTGGAGCAGCTTTGAGGTCCCTCCCAAGCCAAGGCATTCCATGATTCTGTGACATGTTCATGGAGATGAAAATCTGATTGAGCCATGTGCTGCTGCTTCAGTTCAAAGGCTTCACATCTGCAAGTTATGGCTGTTCTCAGGGTTCAAAAGCATAGAAATAGGTGATATGAGGCACACAAAATCAGATGAGATAATTTAACTAAAAAAATCAGGATTGCACTGGGAAAAAGGCAGTGGCTGATTGGAGCTGAGGTGATGTGTTCTGAAGGATAACAGGATGTGTGTTCTGAGGATAAGACAAGTACAACACCATTTAATTACTGTCAGGGTTTCAGATGAAGTGAATTCCAGGTGAGTTTTGGGACACCTTCCTGCATCTGTTTGCTCTCAGCTTTATGTACAAACAATCTGATTTAAAGCATTTCCTGTTTCAGTGTAGTTGAAGTTGGTGTTTTCTGGTGGGATAAAAAGCCCCAAACACACAAACAAACCCCAGGTTTTTGCTGTAAAGTCACTCTGCCCGTGCGCCCTGCTCTGCCTGAGGTGGGAGTGAGGAGCTGCAGGTCCCACCTGGAAACAAACCACTAAAGTGGATTAATTTAACATTAACAGTGACACGACCTCGTGTTTTTGCTTTCAGATTTAACAAATCAGGTGGAGACAGCTGGCCTGCAGCTGCAGAAGGTGACAGCAGAGATGGAGCACTACAAGAAACTGCTGCTGTAAGATTCCCATTCCTTGATTGCTTCCCACTGCACACAAAACACATCAACCACTTTCTTCGTCCAGCAAGTGCTGCTTGTCAGAAAGCTCTGAGAAGGTTTTGACCAGCAGAGGAACTATTTTATCTTCCTATGATTATTTCTAAGCACCTGCCTGAGCTGTGGGAGCAGGGATTGCTGGAGCTGCAGAGGAGGGATAAGGAGCCTGAGGCAGTGCCTCACCTCACACACAGGTGTACGAGGCTTTTTGGGAAATCCACATAAATTCAGGACTAAAAATGTGTGTATACACATGTTTATGTAGGAAGGAAGGAAAATATGGTGATAGAGCACTGCCAGAGGGCAGGGTTGGGTGGGATCTGAGGAAGGAATTGTTCCCTGGGAGGGTGGGCAGGCCTGGCACAGGTTTCCAGGGAATTTGTGGCTGCCCCTGGATCCCTGGCAGTGCCCAGGCCAGGCTGGATGGGCTTGGAACCACCTGGTCTGTGGAAAGTGTGGGTGGAACAAGATGGGCTTTGGGGTCCCTTCCTACCCAGACCATTGCAGGATTTTCTCCCATTTCCAGAGCACTCCCCAGCACCCAGAGCACTCCCACAGCAGGAGCCTGACACCCCAACAGCACAAAACATTGCAAATTCCACACTGAGTGCTGGAAACCTCCGTGGGCACTGGAGCAGCTGGGGGACATCACCTCCAGGAGGATCCAGAGGGATCCAGGGGCTGCTGAAAAGGCCCACGTTGTGTTTGTGGGGCTCAGGAGTCAGAGCTGGCACTGCCAGGCCCGTGGGCACCCAGCTGCCCTCTGTGCCCCTGATTCCCCAAACCTGAGCACGGCCTTTGTGCTGTTCTGTGCCCGATTCCCCAAACCTGAGCACGGGGTTTGTGCTGCTCTGTGCCCAATTCCCTGAACCTGAGCACGGGGTCTGTGCTGCTCTGTGCCCGATTCCCCAAACCTGAGCACGGCCTTTGTG
The DNA here is from genome assembly GCF_028551555.1 of Melozone crissalis. NCBI lineage: Eukaryota > Metazoa > Chordata > Aves > Passeriformes > Passerellidae > Melozone > Melozone crissalis. The sequence continues at coordinate 25,007,388 of NW_026535812.1, read as the reverse complement.
CTGCTCTGTGCCCGATTCCCTGAACCTGAGCACGGCCTTTGTGCTGCTCTGTGCCCGATTCCCTGAACCTGAGCACGGCCTTTGTGCTGTTCTGTGCCCGATTCCCCGAACCTGAGCACGGCCTTTGTGCTGCTCTGTGCCCCTGATTCCCCAAACCTGAGCACGGCCTTTGTGCTGCTCTGTGCCCGATTCCCCAAACCTGAGCACGGCCTTTGTGCTGCTCTGTGCCCCTGATTCCCCAAACCTGAGCACGGCCTTTGTGCTGCTCTGTGCCCGATTCCCCGAACCTGAGCACGGCCTTTGTGCTGCTCTGTGCCCCTGATTCCCTGAACCTGAGCACGGCCTTTGTGCTGTTCTGTGCCCCTGATTCCCCAAACCTGAGCACGGGGTTTGTGCTGCTCTGTGCCCGATTCCCTGAACCTGAGCACGGGGTTTGTGCTGCTCTGTGCCCGATTCCCTGAACCTGAGCACGGGGTTTGTGCTGTTCTGCTCTGCACCTCCTGTTTCAGTTCCCTCACTCAGGGGTCTGACCATGACCCAGCTGCAAATATTTGGGATGCTTAGCAACAAAGTAGTGCAGTGATAATGTAAGGATTGAGTGGGAAACAAAGATGTCATGAACACAGTTAAGTAAACACTGAGGGCTTTCCAAGTGTAAATTAACATTTCAGCGTAATATGGGCACAGTTTAATAAAACAGCATATTCTATATATGTTTAAAAGTAAATATGAACCTTAACCATGGTTATTAATTGGTGCAATGGTGACATAATGACATGAAACCTGCAAAGTTTCCAGCCCTTTTACCTACAAAATTGGGATTTGTTCCATTTTATTCATTTATTACTCAAAATTGTCATCAGTGTTGCAAGATCTCACTTCTTGTTTGCAACATTTGTGATCCAGGTCAGGCTGAGGTGGCACTGGGAATGTAACTTCCAATTATTAACAACCATTGCTGGAGCTGACAGAACTTTCTGTTCATGCCTTTTATCTGAAATGGAAAATGCAAGCAGGAAAACACACCCAGAAGTGATATCCAGGCTGCTGCAAGAGTAAAGCTGATTTCTTTGGGTAATATCCTTTTTTCCCAATGTTTTTTTAGGGTGAAGTCAACAGAACTTGATGTCTGTCAAAACGAACTGAAAAAGATCAAATATGAGAATGGAATTGCTGAGTCCAGGTAAATGCTGAAATTATATTTCATATTTTTGAGCAATGACAGCAAACATTTTATTATTTTAATGCAGTTTTTATTCAATAAATTTAAAAAAAAATTGGTCAAGTCAGTAGATTTAACTTCATAAAGAACACATGGAGTTTTGACCAATATTTTATTTTCCAGGCATTATTATTTCTGTCTATAAATAAGAATATAGTAACTACAATGCTGCTATTTCTTTATTTCATCTGTAGACTTACAAAAGAGCTGAAGGAGAAGGAGGAATCCCTTCTCGTTTGCCAACAAGTCTGCAAACATTTGCAGGAGGAGGTGGCTGAGAAAGAGAGGAGAGAAGAAGATCTGAAAAGAAGAACTGGGAGATCAGAGAGTGAGCTGGAAACCCTGAAAGCTCTGCTGGGCCAAACAGAGCAGGAGGTGCTGATGCTGAAACAGGAAAGGTAAAGGGAGCTGAGCTGGGCTCAGGTGTCCTGGAAATTCTGCAGATTTTGGAGGTCATTGGATTGTTTCTTTTGATTATTATGGGAGAGACAAAACTTGGATGAAGTGGAGAGAAGAAAATATGCAATTAAAAATAGGAGGAGAGTTCTGCTTACACTGCAGGGCTTCAGCTGGAGTTAAATCTGAGCCCCAAACCCCCATTTTTGCGGCTGCTCTTTGTGCTCAAGGTGCAGGGAATATTCAAACCCCTGAAATGCAGAGCACTTGGTGCCTCCTGGCACTTCTAAATGCTGAAATCAAGCCTGTGGCTGTCAGAGTGAAACTGGAGATGGAGATTCTGCTGCAGGTAATTGAATAAATATGGATTCAGGTTGCTGAGTCCAAAGCAAAGGCACTCAGCTCCGTCCCACTCCAGGGAAAACAGAAGGCCAGTGCTTTATTCTGCACATCCCAAGGCAATCCCAGGGACAGTGGCAGCTTTGTGCACACGCTGAACTGGTGGGAAGCTGCTCTCACACCTCCCCGAGCACCAGATCCTGTCCAAGAGCCTGGCTGAGGGAACTCTGAGGCATTTTTGGGGTGGACAAGTTGTTAACAACATCAATGGCAGGAATTTAACCTCTCCGGAGTCCTGCCCTACAAGCCCCACGTAACAAACAGTGCCTTGAACGACAGAAAGCACTCAGTGCTGCTCATTCCAAACCCATTACAAATTTAAATTAATGAGCCTAATATTCCAAGCTCATGAAATACAAGTTCTGGGAGGAATATTTTAAGTCTCTCTGTGTTCTTTGAAATTTGTCTTGAAAATATCAAAGAACCATTAAAATGCCATTTGAAGTGGAAGATCAAGCACCAATTTAAAACATTAAATTCAGGAGGCAAGTGAGGGCGTGGTGGAGGTTCCAGGTGGTGATTCCTGGGGCAGGGACGAGCAGGACTTCATTGCAAGGCCAGGGGGTCCCAGCAGTGTGGGCAGAGCCCAGGTTTACGTGGAGTTTGTGTTTTTAGGGAGCTGCTGAAGAGCAGGACGGAGCAGCTGCAGGAGACACTGAGGCAGAAGGTGCAGAGTGAGGACTCCTGGAGGGACAAGGTGACTCTGGGGGCTCTGCTCTGGGGGGTTCAGTTCCACAAAGAGCACAGGAAAAGGAAAGCAGGGAATGATCTCCCCCAGTGCCACGTGTGGTGGGGTCATGGAATCACACACAGCCTGGTTTGGAAGTGACTCAGCCAAAAAATCTGTCAGGAACACGCAAATCGTGTTTGCCTTTGGCCTCTGGGGCCTCAACGCCCTGAATTCCCAGGGAAGGGTTTGTTTGGGGAGCCCCCTGTTTCCAAAAGCACATTTAGTGTTGGCTCAAGTTCATGGAATGCCTTAAAGCCCCTCCAGTGCCACCCCTGCCATGGCAGGGACAGCTCCACTGTCCCAGGTGCCCCAAACCAGCCTGGCCTGGGCACTGCCAGGATCCAGGGGCAGCCACAGCTTGCCCATAATATCCTTTGTGCAAGGAGTTCTCCTGGCAGCCTCTTCCAGAGGGATTTGGGGAGCTGCTTCCCATGAACAGCTGTCACCATGTCACTCGTGTTTTCATCTGCAGCTTTCTCCATGGGCACCAAAAAACCCTGAACTGAATAAGAAATAAAAATATATTCATCTATTAAAAAGAATAATAAATAAAAATATGTATTAAAAAGAATAAATATATCTATTAAAAATAAGAAGAAACTAAAATAAGTGCATATATCAGTGAAGGAAAATTTAAAAGCAGAGTTAAACAATAATTGTGACTTGTCTGATTTAAGCCTCACATAATTGGTGACTGAAATTACTGTATTTTTTGTTTCAGTGTCTGAAAGCTTTATTTAGTCCCAGGAAAACTTGGGGACTGGTAGCAATTAGGATCAGTTTCACTTCTTTGGAAACCCCTTCCCTTCCCTGTCACAGGGTATAATTTGGGAAGGGGATCAGGCTGGCTCCATAATCAGAGGTTTTCAACCTGGCATGGGAACAAAATAAAGATTGGTGGGAGGGAGAGGGAGCAATTTCAGCTTTGGTGTCACAGCCAGTAAAATGCAGCCACAGCAGGGCCCCAAAACTCGGCTCAGCAGCCAAAAAAATCAGCAAAGTGACAAAGTGACAACATTGCCTTTGGTTGGTGCCACTGCAGAGCACCAGAAAGTCAAGTTTTCTGTTTAAAATACATATAAACCTGAAATGATTTCAGTGGAACAAGAAAAAGTCTCTTTCAGGAAGCAATTTAAGAAATAACTCCACTGGAACACTCCATATTTAAGGAATCCCAGGATTGCTGAGTTCCTCTGAGTGCCCAAACACCACCCTGTCCCCAGAGCCCCCAGTGCCACATCCAGTCATTCCCTGGGCACCTCCAGGTGTGCTCCTGCCCTTCCCTGAGCCACCTTTCCATGCAGAAATCCCTCCTGGACAGATGGCTGCACACTTTCATCTTCTGGGCTTTTTAAATATTAATTAACGAGGGGCGTGTAAGTGGCTGTAAATCAATTAGTGGCCAGTTTGCTCTCTTGGAACATCAACCTCCCCTTTATTTCTGTTCTGGATCTCAGCTTTATTAATTTCAAATATTAAATGGGAAATGTTTGGTGTGAATGAGCTCAGGTTTTTAGATTGCCTTTAATTGTTTAGTCTATGGAGTCAAGGAGCCTCCAACAAGTGATCGGGGTCTGTAATAATAGGTGGAGTTAATAAATCTGGGAGGTTATGTTCAGAATCCCAATTCCCATCTAAGAACATAGAAATATAAAAATATAATATAATATAATATAATATAATATAATATAATTATAAGCAACAATATATATTATTATGTAATAATGAAAATAATAGTACATCATTATACAATAATTATTATATTAAACAACTAATATTAGTATAATATTAATTACTAATATTACATAATTATAGAATATCTAATCTTAATTACAGAATAATTATATTTGTAACAAAATTCATTATATAATAATATAATTATAATTAATATATTAACACAATTTAATTTTATATATTATAAAATAATTCTTGTTAATATTTTATTATAATTATTGTCATTATTGATATTGTTATTGATATTGTTGTTATTATTATAAGAGTCTACTTTGAGCATCCTACAAATACAGCAATTTTTAAGCTGTAACAGTGGGGGATTTGCACTTCTTCCACACCCTGAATTGGGAATATTTTGCTTTAAAAAATAATGAAAATATTTCCAGTTTCTATTTTCCCCCTAAAGACATTGGGGAGATTTATTACACTTCTGCTCATAATAATGTGTGGAATTAGATAATTGTAATTAAGCTCATTGTGGGCTTTTGTGCTTTCAATAATTGAAATAATGAGGTTTGTGTTGTGCATTTAATATGCCTGTTGTGCTCTCAGCCTGCTGCAATGAAATCCATCAGAATCAGCTGCACAAAGTGAATAGGAACAGCCTGGGAAAGGAAAAGTGTTCTCCTAAATGCAGCCTTCAGGGTTTCCTCCAGAATCCAGAATTTTCTGGAGAAATTTCACCCAATATTTTAACTGGAGAAGGGTCTGGGATCCATCATTTCTGGGGAAATGACGGCTGAATTTATAATGTGAATTATTGGAGATGCTGCTAGGACTGGGAAATTTCACCCAGTATTCCAAGTGGAGAAATTTCACCCAATATTCCAAGTGGAGAAGGGTCTGGGATGAGCTCCTTGTGGCCTGGCAGGGCCTGCAGGGGCTCCAGGAGAGCTGGGGAGGGACTGGGGACAGGGATGGAGGGACAGGACACAGGGAATGGCTCCCAGTGCCAGAGGGCAGGGATGGGTGGGACATTGGGAATTGGGAATTCCTGGCTGGGATGGGATTCCCAGAGCAGCTGGGGCTGCCCTGCATCCCTGGCAGTGCCCAAGGCCAGGCTGGACATTGGGGATTGGAGCACCTGGGGCACTGGGAGGTGTCCCTGCCGTGGCTGGGGTGGCACTGGGGGGGATTTAAGGTCCATCCCAATAACAATATCAATCCCATCCCATTATCCCATTATCTCATTATCCCATGCCAGTGTGACAGTGGCACTGACCCCTCTTGTCCCCCAGCTGGAGATGGACCTGGCCAAGGGGGAGGCTCGGCACAAAGAAGCAATTCTGAAAGTCAGGGAAGAGGCCAGAGTGGAGCTGGAGCTGGAGAGGCAAAAACAGCAGGAGCTGATCACAAAGTACCAGAGAGAACACGAGGAGCTCCAGCAGAAGGTGAGCAATGCTCCAGAGAAAACTTGTGGCAGAAGATCACAGAAAACTGTAAAAAATGGGAATGTGAAGGAATAAAACGTTCTCTGTGTGTCATCCTCTCTCTGGATGATACAGTACTTTTTCACAGTCTTAGTATATTTAATTTATTTTTAATGGAACAAGCTGAAAAGAACTATTCCAGTTCAAGTTAATTGGTGTGGAAGTTCTTTCTCATCTCGTATTTTCAGCACCAAAACTCCATCTACATCCCCACAGTTGCTGATTATATTTAATCTGACATCATCCCTTTTAAAAAGCTTGGGGCTGTTTCAGGCTATGATGAGGTGCCACAATCCCTCCCATATTTTCCCCTTCCCAAGGGAACCTGCAGCTCCAGGGCCAGTAAAACCTGCTGGGCTGGACTGGTGCTGGCACCACAGGGGGCTGGGAGCTCCAGATCCCCCTCAAGTTTGATGTAGAAATTGAGAAATTGTACCTGGAACCTGAGTTTCCAAAAGGCTTGATACAGTTCCTGAGAAAACCTGAGAAATCTGGAAAAATGAAAGGAGTGTGATGAGGTTTTATTATTATTTAAAATCTGGGACATGGTGATTTAGAGCTGAAAATGAGTTTGGCTTTGTTCACCTGGCAAATATTTAACCATGGTTTTTAAACCCTGAGGAAACACCGACTTGCAATAAATTTAACTTGAAGTTAAATTTCCCCTTTTTTTACCTCAATGACTCTATTTGATCTTGCACACACTAATTAATCTCTGTGTTCTCAGTGAGTGGTGATTAATTTACAGCTCTCTGGTGTCCTCTGAGGGAATTATGTAAATTCAGAGCTTTTTTTTTTCCTCTCTGAGGACCTGCAAGTTTGAATTTGTTGGTTTTTTCCTCAAGTCACCATTTGTCTGCTATTACTTCTCCATATTTAGAGGTTCTGAGTGGAGATTAATTCCTGTCTGATCTCACCCAGATCCCAGGTTTAATATCCAGTGCCACCAAGAGCTTGAGGATGGAGATGGAAATTCTGGAGAAGAAGCTCCAAGATGCCCAAATGAAAGTGGCAGAGAAGGATGGAGACAAGGAAAAAGAAATCCAGAGCCTTAAAAGGCTCATCAGTGAGCTTGAGTTCCAGCTGACCATGGAAAAGAGCAACAATGAATCATTCCTGGACAAACTGAGGAAAGAAATTAAGCACAAGTCAGATGAACTGGAAAAATTAACCCAGGAGAAGACACAGCTGATTCACAGCTTGGGTCAAGTTCAAGAGGAGGTAGGAACGGGACCCAGGAAATGCCTGGTTATTTTTACTTGGAGACATGTGATTTCTAAAACCATTCAGAGGTCTGTGACCAGAAAATCCATTGAAATGCAAAGATTTCTCAGAAAAATCCATCATCATTTCCTAAATATGGTACATCACAAAAGGTGTGAACTTTCAATTCAGCAAATGCTTAAATTAGTGCTTCATAGAAAAATATATTACTAAAAATTATTTTTCAGATCCTGAAAGACCTTTCTTAGTCTGTAGCCTCACGTCCCACTGGCCAAACATGAGTAAACAATGAAGAATTCCCAGTTTTTAGAGTAGAAGACATGGATATTTCTCATTCCTTGAACTGGTGCCCCAGCTCCCACCAGTGCAGCCACGTTCCCTAACTCAGGAATGCATAAAAATGAATTAAATGCAAAGAGAAATCCAACTGATGGATATTCTGACCACAAACATTTGCTGAATGCTTGGAATATGATGGGAAGGGAGGAGAGAGCTGCTCCATGGGAAACGTGGAGTCAGGGACTGCAGATAAGATTGGGCAGGAATGTCCAAAGCAATTCAGTGGCAGGAAAAAGAATTGGTCAACAGCAAAAATAAAACTCTTCCAAGTGAATTTGTGCTGGGGTTGGTACTGATTTCTTCCTTGGAAAGGTTGGGAAAGGTGTGAGGGGAATTCCAGTGAGGTTGTGACCGATCTGTGCCCAAGATTGGGGACATGGCAGAGAGGGGCCTTGGCAGTGCTGGGACAGCAGGGGGACTGCAGGGAATCACCATGAGTGATTCCATGGTTCCACACCTGGTTCCATATCTGATTCCATACCTGGTTCCACACCTAGTTTCACATTTGGTTCCATTCCTGGTTCCGTATCTGATTTTACATCTGGTTCCATATCTGATTCCATACCCGGTTCCACACTTGGTTCCATTCCTAGTTCCATATCTGATTCCACACCTGGTGCCATTCCTGGTTCCACACCTGATTCCACACCTGGCTCCATGCAGGCTGTGCTCTCCCACTGCAGAGGGTTACAGGGAAAAGCAGCATTAACCCCTTGGTGTCACTGCACCTCTGTCCATTACTGCCTTCCCTTCCCCAGAGCAGCATTCCCAGTTCTCCCAGCTGGGCAGGAGAGCAGGAACACCTTCTGAGCACTTCCCTGGGAACAGCAGGACAGTGCAGGGTGGATCCCTGTCCCAGGAGAGTCCGGGTGTGATGTCTGGCCCATTCCCGGTGTTTCTGTGCAGAATTCCCTGCTGCAGGGGCAGTGCTCCGGTGTGGTGTCCGGCCCATTGCCGTGTTTCTCGTTGCAGAACTCGGTGCTGCAGGCGCGGTGTCCCAGGACAGTCCGGGTGTGATGTCCGGCCCATTCCCGATATTTCTCGTTGCAGAACTCGGTGCTGCAGGCGCGGTGTCCCAGGACAGTCCGGGTGTGATGTGTGGCCCATTCCCGATATTTCTCGTTGCAGAACTCGGTGCTGCAGGCGCGGTGTCCCAGGACAGTCCGGGTGTGATGTGTGGCCCATTCCCGATATTTCTCGTTGCAGAACTCGGTGCTGCAGGCGCGGTGTCCCAGGACAGTTCGGGTGTGATGTCCGGCCCATTGCCGTGTTTCTCGTTGCAGAACTCGGTGCTGCAGGCGCGGTGTCCCAGGACAGTTCGGGTGTGATGTCCGGCCCATTGCCGTGTTTCTCGTTGCAGAACTCGGTGCTGCAGGCGCGGTGTCCCAGGACAGTCCGGGTGTGATGTCCGGCCCATTGCGGTGTTTCTCGTTGCAGAACTCGGTGCTGCAGGACACGGTGCGCCGGGAGTGCGAGGAGCGCTTCGAGCTGACGGCGGCGCTGGGCCGGGCCCGGGAGCAGGTGCTGGAGCTGCGGCGCCTCAGCGGGGCCCTGCCGGGCTCGCCGCGCTCGCTGCCCGCCGGCGATCTGCGCCTCGCGGGGACGCTGGGCACGGCCCGGGCTGCCCGCGGCCCCGGCTCCGGCCGGCACGGCGGCGGCGCCGCGTCCCTGGAGCCTCCCAAGGCGAGGGCGGCCCCGCCGAGCGAGCCCCGGGGCCGGGGCCCCGCCGGGATGAGGCACCGGCCGAGCCAGCTCTGACAGCTCCGCCCGGAAACCGCTCCAGCATCCAAAGGAACACTCATCCCACAATTTAAAATCCAGTTAGATGTTTGTTTATTTTTGGTGCAGTAACTTTTATCTGTCCGATAATTTATTCATGGTGTAATTAAGCGCTGGGCGCATTTCAAGATGGGAAAAGTGAAAAGAGTCTCTCCAAGAGGAGCACAAAGAGCAGCACGTCTTTAATGAGTGGGATTGAAATCAGAAAATCCCTGGATCCCAGAAGGTTTGGGCTGGAAAGGACCTTAAAGTTCATCCCATTCCATTGTCCTGGCCCTGGGCAGGGAATAATGGCCCAGCATCAGAGGATCCAGGAGGGATGGGGCTGGGAGCAGCCTGGGACAGGAACTGGAGGAGCTTTGAGGTCCCTTCCAACCCAAACCAGTCTGTGATTCCATGATTCCATCATCTCACACCTGGGCTCTTATCTCCTGTTTGTGTCCTGGGGCAGCAGCTGCAGTAAAGGGGGAGCACGGCCAGGGAGGAACAGCACGTAAAATAAAAATGGATAAAATAAAATAACGGGAGCAGGAATAGGATCACGGCTCTGGCACGAGGGACTGGCCAGGTCCTGGAGCCAAACCAAGTCCAGAACAAATATTTCCCTTCTCCCCCTTCCTCCCAGGACCCAGAGCTCCTGCTGCTAAGCAATAAACAAAATATGGAAATGTCAGGGACCCTATTTTGCTGGCTTTGCAAACAATTTAATGAGTCTCACCATGTCAAGGAAAGTTTATCAAGTGTTTTCCATGGTGGGACGACAGGCAGAGCCAAAGTGCCACGGAGGACGTGGACACCTCATTACAGCCCTGAAATTTTAGGAAATCAAACTTGCTGCAGGAAGTTCTTGTAGGGGTGGTGTCAGGGACCTTCCCCTGCAGGACTCGTGGCACGAGGCAAAGCCAAACAAAGCTCCAGGAACAAACCTGTCCCCGTGGGCAGCATTCCAGCCCTTCCCTTGGAGCAAACACCCCACGGCACGGGGCTGGAAAGGCTCAGACTGCCCTGGCAGAGCCGGGGTGGTGCCTGCTCTGGAGGGAGCTCCTGCAGCCCTGACCCTTTCCAGAAAGGATCAATCCCCTGTGCCAGGCAGGGAATGGGGCTCTGATGGGCTGGGCTGGTGCTCTGTGTGAGCCCCAGGCACATCCCTGGTGTCACCAAACCCCTCCTGAGTGACCCTGCCAGGAGGGTGGGCGGGGGATCCATCCCTGCTCCCAGGGGACAAAGGGACGGCAGAAGAGGAGCCCTGGAATCTCAGTCAGTGCCTCAGTGTGGCTCATCCTTTTCCCACCTGAAGTTGCCCAAAGTGCAATGTTCTCCACAGATGATTTGATGGAGAGTCCGGCCCCTGTCTGGTCCTGCTGCTCCTTCAGCAGAAATTGGGATCAGCAGGGGCCACGCACAGCTTGCCATGGATATCACTTCATTCCCACTGGGATATCACAAACCAAAGCTGGGATGATCACTAGACCTTGCTCTGAGGTGTGTGTAGGATCTGGGATCCCGACTGTGCCTTGCAGATTGAGTTTTTCTACAAAAGAAGAAATTGGACCGCAGGAAAAAGCATTGTAGTTCCTAAGCAGTGTTAAAAGTGCATGGAAATAGAAACTGATGCCACAGATCATTAAAATGTATTAATCAGAATAAAAGCATGACTGTCTTTCTTTGTACTGTGCATTTTCAATACCAAAACAAGAGTAGGATAATGAAACTGGGGAAAGTTCCTTTCGCAGACAACCCCCCAGAGCTGCATTTTTAGTTATTTAAAGCAGGCCCTTATTTCCATCATGAAAATTTGATGTTGGTGGTTACAGGTGGTTGAGAGAGCCCTGCTGAAGGAAGAACAAACCCCAAACAGCTGTGATGGTGTGAAACACTCGTCCAGGGGTTTCATCCTCACAGCACACACAGAATTCACCGGGCTGGGATAATAAAAAGGGCACTGCCTGGGATTAATGCTGGGGGATTTTCACACCAGGAATGTCGTTTGTGTGCAGCATCTGGCACTGCCCTGGGAGCTGCCCCCAGGTCATGGCCAGCTCCCATGGATTGCTCTCCTTGGCCCTCCAGGCTCTGGAGTGGGGACAGGGCTCAGTGCCAGGGGACTCTGCTCCTGCCCAGAGAGCCAAGGCAGGGGCACGGCTGCCACCAGAGCTCTCAGGGGATGGAGACCCTTCCACAGAGGGGGTTGGGTCACTTTTCCAGGCCCACCCTCCCCTCTGCTCCCTGCAGGGGGATGAGGCTGAGACCAGCAGGGCTCAGGCACGGAATGAACACAGTGGGAAATGTCAGGGAAAGGGGGAATAACCCAGGGGGGGTCCAGATGGGGGGAAAGAGCTGACAGCTGGAAAGGAAAGTCTCAGCGTGAGAGAGAGGAAAATGCCCTCCCCTGGAGCTGTGCAGCCAGGGAGGATCCCTGCAGTGGTGGAGCCCCTGTGCTTGACTCATTCCAAGTGGGTGGGAAAAATCCATGGAAAATGTCCTGGCAGGAGCAGCCCTGCTGCAGGAGCAGCTGAACCCAGTGCCCCAAAGGGGATTTTCCATCTCCTGATTTATGGGATGTGGAAAGTGGTTTGCTTTGGCCTGGCACCACTCCAGGGAGCAATGCCCAGCTGGCAGTACCTGCTTGGAGCTCCGGGGAAAGAGTCCTGGAAGAAATCTGCAGGCACAGGGGGAAGGAGCCTGGAGAGCCACGGACTGCAGCAGGTTCTTCTTCCTGCTGGAGGGTCACACTCTGTCCTACCCAGATGTCCTTCACCATCACCATCATCATCGTCACAGACTGTGCTGAGTTGGAAGGACCTTAAATCCCATCAAATGCCACCCCAGCCATGGCAGGGACACCTTTCACTGTCCCAAGTGCTCCAGCCCTGTCCAGCCTGGCCTTGGGCACTGCCAGGGATCCAGGGGCAGCCCCAGCTGTGCCAGGGGCTGCCCACCCTGCCAGGGAACAATTCCCAATCTCCCATCCAGCCCTGCCCTCTGGGATGGGATGCCATTCCCTGTGTCCGGAGTGGGAGCCATTCCCTGTGTGCTGTCCCTCCAGCCCCTGTAACACAGGCACTGCCCTCTCCTGACATCCCTTTCCCAGTGCAGCACAGCTGAGCAGCATTTCTCTGGCAGCAGAAATCGGGGATGCAGCGTCCCACAGGCTGAATGTTGGGAGTTCCCTCTGCTCTGCTCCCCGGACGGGGCCGGGGGCGGGCACTGGGAATTCGGGAATGATGCCGGGGTGGGGCTGGCTCGGGAATCCTGTGTTAGGAGAAGCTCCTCCGGAGCCCGAGGCTGGCCCCGCTCGCTGAACATTTCCGTGAATCATTGGCTTTTATGGAAATCCAGCATCCTCTCCCCAGCTGTTTCCCGTGCACTGTGCTGGCTGCAGGGCTTGTTTTAACTTTCCGGGACTGAGCGGTCATTTTAATCACCACCAAGCTCTGAACAAAGAGCCACGTGTGCCTTTGGGGAAAAGCACCCAAAAAAGGCTCCTGGGAAGAGCTGGGAGGCGGCCGGGCAGGGCAGGCTCCGGGGTGTAACCCAGGAGCAGCACGGCCTCAGTCAGTGGCTGCCAACCCCATCCTGTTTGCTGTGTCTGGGTTGAGGGGGTGTTTTTGTGGGTTCCTTCTAAAAATAACCCCAGCACCTCCTGGGAGGGTGGTGGAAGGAAGCAGTAGCTGGAGCTGGATGAGGCACAAATTCACCTGCTCAAGCTGGACACAGGGAGAACTTGGATTTCTGATCTCTGGGTGAAAGGCTGGTTCTGGATTTTCTGGATTTTTTCAGGATTTTCTGTGCTCACAGAAATCCTTTCCTCTGGCTGGATGTGGGTAAGGATGTTCCAAACCTGCTGAAGATCCATCTGACAAGGAAACAGTCCCTTGTCCCCAGGACTTCCAACGGGAGAGGATCTGTGTGTGCACCTGACCCTGGAGCAACAGAGACCTGGGGGATCCACAGCTGGGCAGGGCCGTGCAGGAGGGCTCTGGAAACAGAGCTCAGATCCCCTCCCCTGCATCTGTGGGACAGCCCCTCCCCAGGATCTGTAGAACATTCTCTCCCCTGGATCTGTGGGACATCCCTTCCCCGGGATCACAGCACAACTCAGGGCTCAGATCACTAGCAATTAATCCAAAGCCAGTGCCTGCAATAAGGGGAGAGCAAAACACCTGGGCAGGCTCCTGGCACAGAGCAGGAGATGCACAAATCCCAGAAGGCAAAAGTCTCCAGGGATCCCTCTTAGCCTGACCCAGGGAAAATGATTCTGGGACCTTAAAGCTCATGATCACCACAACCCCGAGAGCAGGACACTCGGTGCTTGGGGTGTCCACAGAGCTGTGGCTGCCCCTGGGTCCCTGGCAGTGCCCAAGGCCGGGTTGGACAGGGCTGGGAGCACCTGGGACAGTGGGAGGTGTCCCTGCCGTGCAGGGTGGGGCTGGATGAGCCAGTCTCACCTGGGGTTAAAGGTGGCTGAGGACACGTCGCTGCTCCCGGCCACGCCGAGGTCACCTTGCTGCTCTGCAGAGGGCAGGGAAGGGTGGCGGTGCTGCCTTTGTGTCCCCAGCTCTGGCATCCCAGTGTCGGCTCCGCTGCTGCCGGGGAAGCCACGAGGAGCCCTGGAACAAAAAGCAGCCCCGGGGCCATCCCGTCCATTAGGGACGGCAGCCAGAGCTCCCTGATCGCAGCCAGATGTCAGAGATAACATCTCCGCTCGTTCTTGCGGTTTCCTTGATGGCAAAGCACTACTGTGCTCTCACCCTGCTTGGCCACGGCATCTGAGCATCCTGATGGAGAAAAATACGGAAAATACAAATTAAAAATACATAAAAATACGGAATTCTGAGGGTTGGTTTGGGGCTGGGCTGGCCCAGGGCTCCCAGCCCGAAGAAGCTCCCGGGGATGCTGAGGGGGAGGAAGGAGGGTGCTCTGTGCCCTTGGAGGTGTTTTATTCCCTTGGAAGGGACAGGGTGACAGCTCCAGCCTCTCCCCCCCACTCTGTCCCGTTTCAGTCACTGTCACCCCGCTGTGTCCTCAGACCAGATCTCTCCTCAGCATGGGGGAAAACTTTGAACCATCTCCACCTGGCAGAAAGATGCTGAAAGTGTTTCCTTTTTTAGAGCTATTGAGGCATAGAAAAGTCTTCGGGCTTTGAATAAAAACTCAGCTTCTCACCCTTGAAACAGGTATTGAGGCATAGAAAAGCATTCAGGCTCTGCATAAAACTTCAGCTTCTCACCCTCTAAATCACTTTAAAACGGGACCTCAGGCATTTGAGTGTCAGCTCCTGATTGCTCCATACAAACCTGGGCTCCCAAGTCACAGAATTTTGGGAAGCTACAGCAATCCCTGAACAGGGGTAATTAAATCTGTGAGGGCCTTTCAGGACATTCACTTGCTTTAAGGCAATTTTGCTGTGGATTTCCCCCCTTGGCTCCTGCGCACAGGCCCTGGGCCTGCCCAGCCCCTGCCGGGCCTCACAGGGATCACCCTGGCCTGGAACATTCCAGCGATGGGGCAGCCCCGGCTCCTCTGGGACCGCTGGACGAGCCCAGGCCATGGTGAGGGACCCCCCTTCACTCCCCTTTGGGGTCACTCGGGGCTGTCCCCGGAGCTGTCCCTGTCCCTGCTCACTTCCAGGGGATCTCCCACAGCTGGTGCCCGGTGCCACCCCTGGAGGCCTTGATCCATCCCCGGCTCCCAGCAGCTGGAATTGGGGTGTCCAGCCGAGGCCGTGCCCCGGGGATGGGGCAGCTCTGTCCCCATGGCCCAGGGCAGGGCATTTGTCCCCTGCTCACCTCGGTGGCCCTCGATGTGCGCAGCCCCGGCAGAGCCGGGAGGCTCCGCTGGGCTCGGCAACACTTCCACCTACAGAGGGATCCCAGAACGGCACCCGGGAGTGAGGGGGGAACACCGGGAGTGAGGGGGATCCCGGGAATGAGGGGGGATCCCGGGAGTGAGGGGGATCCCGGGAGTGAGGGGGATCCCGGGAATGAAGGGGGACACCGGGAGTGAGGGGGATCCCGGGAATGAGGGGGGATCCCGGGAGTGAGGGGGATCCCGGGAATGAGGGGGGATCCCGGGAGTGAGGGGGATCCCGGGAGTGAGGGGGATCCCGGGAGTGAAGGGGGACACCGGGAGTGAGGGGGATCCCGGGAATGAGGGGGGACACCGGGAGTGAGGGGGATCCCGGGAATGAGGGGGGATCCCGGGAGTGAGGGGGGACACCGGGAATGAGGGGGATCCCGGGAATGAGGGGGGATCCCGGGAATGAGGGGGGACACCGGGAGTGAGGGGGATCCCAGGAATGAGGGGGGATCCCGGGAGTGAGGGGGATCCCGGGAATGAAGGGGGACACCGGGAATGAGGGGGATCCCGGGAATGAGGGGGGATCCCGGGAATGAGGGGGGACACCGGGAGTGAGGGGGATCCCAGGAATGAGGGGGGATCCCGGGAGTGAGGGGGATCCCGGGAGTGAGGGGGGATCCCGGGAGTGAGGGGGATCCCGGGAGTGAGGGGGGATCCCGGGAGTGAGGGGGATCCCGGGAGTGAGGGGGGATCCCGGGAGTGAGGGGGGACACCGGGAATGAAGGGGGACACCGGGAGTGAGTGGGTCAAAAAAACTTGTCATAGCTACTGAGATAAGAGCAGAGCGTAACTCAGGTGACTCTGGAGATCAGCACAGGTGCTTGAAGTCCATCAGCCCTGCCAAATGATTCATTTCTGACTCAGCTCCATGAAAATTTCAAAATTCAGGGATACTTCACTTCCAAGTCTTAGGAGAGACAGGAGCTGCGGTGCAGGGACATTTCAGCTGCTGTGGGCATTCAGGGGTCCCTCAGGTCCCACAGCCCCTGGGCTCAGGGAAGGGAAGCTCTGAAGCACAGAGGGTGCTCAGTGCTCACACAAACCAGGGCTGAGCCCTCCACGGGTCACTCGAGCAAAAACCCCAAACCCCAGGCAGGCAGAGGTGCTGCTCCTCCAAACCCAGGGTTTCTCTCTGCCCTGGGCTATCTGAGCAGTTCCTTTTTCAGGGGAAAAAAGCTCCTTCAATTCCCATAGCAACCACCACATTTTCCTGAACACCACACACACAAACACAGTTGTTAGACTGAAAAACAGTGGTAACCAAGAAACAGACATTTTCTTTTCCTCCTCAAAAATACTCACTTTCTGCCTTTCCAGGCAGCTGCAGAGGGGGCCCAGCAGGACAGGGCAGGGATGAACCAAGCACGGAGCTCCTGCTCAGGTGTCCTCTCCTTTCTGAGGGCTGTGGACCACCTGCCCAGCAGAACCCAGCAGTGCCCCTGTGACAGGGACCACCAGCAGCACTGGGCTCTGCAGAGGAACATTCCAGCCTCAGCCACAGCTGGAATGGGAGAGGCACTTGGGGAGAGCTCAGGAGAGCAGGACAGCAAACACCTCTCACCTGCAGGCTCCAGGTTTGGTACTACCTGAGCAGCAGCTGAAGAATCAGATCCGACTCCTCCTCTCCCCCTGCAGCTCTCCTGTCCCACAGCAGGCATGGCTCCAGGCAGGTCCCAGCAGCTCCTGCTCTTAGACAGGGGACAGCAGCAGCCCAGCCCTGCCTCACTTCAGACAAGTCCATGACCATTTATTCCAACTGCTGCGTGGCTCCCCAGCTGCAGCCCCAGGAGGATACAAACATCCAAAGCTCTCCCAGTTTTCTCCTCCCAACAGCAGCACACCCACACCCCTGAGTCCCACTCAGGCACAGAGGTCACAGTGGTGGTGTGTAAGAAAACCAAGTTTAGTTTCCACACATTTGGCATCCAACAGGCAGTAAAAAAAAAAAAAGCTTTATATTTTATTTTTTGTAAAAATCTTTGAACACATGCAGACTAAAACCAGTGTAAGAAAGTCTCCACCATGTTTAAACAAATAACTATACTTAAATATAAGCGTCTGCAATTGACTGGTATAAAAATAATGTACGTTTTGCTCTTTTACAGAAATCCTTTCTCCAGTTCTCAGCTCAATAAACAATACACAACTCTAATACATACAGTGAACCTGATCGTTTGCCACCTCTGGGATACTGCTAAGGTATTATGTGCAAAAGTTGGTAACAGTTTCTTTCCCACGAGAAAAAAAAATCTTCTACACCTTTTAGGAAACCAGGTGGGGTTGAAGCTGCTGCAGCCCCGGCGGTGCCCTGCAGTCCGTGGGCTTGGCGCTGGAGCTGGCCCAGCCCCGCGGTCCCAGGCTCAGCGGCGGTGCCGGTGCTGGCCCGGCCCTGCAGTCCCAGGACTTGGTGCCAGTGCTGGCCCAGCCCCGCGGTGCCAGGGCCCAGCCCCGCGGTGCCAGGCTCAGCGGCGGTGCCGGCCGTGGCCCGAGCGGCCGCTGCTGTGGTGCTTGCCGCCCTTGTGGGAGCGCTCGAAGGAGCGCGAGCGCTCGCGCCGCTCCCGGTGGTGGCCGCGCTCGTGCCGGTGCTTCTTGGCCGCCTCCGAGTGCTCCCGGGACTTGCTCTGCGAGCGGGAGCGGGACTTTTTCCGCTTGTGGCCGTGCCTGCTGCTGCCCTTGAGCTCCTCGCGGCCGTGCTTGGCCTTGGCGTGGGGCGAGCCGTGGTTGTGGTGCCGCCGGGGGCTCCCGCTGTGGCTGCGCGAGCGGCTGCGCGAGCGGGAGCTGTAGGTGCCCGACAGGCTCCTCCTGTTGTTGTAGCTGCAGGAGAGGCAACAGTTACAGCTTACAGCGTGTCCCCACAGCGGGAAAGCACACAGGCATCAGCGCTTACAGCTCCCAAGGTACTGGCAAGGAATTGGCCTTTGTCCCTCAGCGGTAAGTGAGGGAGGACAGGGAATGTCTCAGAACCTGCCCCATGGAAGGCTGGGGTCAGTCATATGGGATTTAAAGTCCTTCCAACCCCAACCACTCTTGTGAGTCTTTTAGTTGAGCTCATTTGAAAATAAACAGCTCACACTAAAACCAGAGTGCAGCATCTTTTGTTCACCTTGTCTCAAGGGTCTTCTGTCAACACCAGATCACTGACTGGGAGTTGTTTTTTTCCTTCAGTGACTACACTGAGATCTAAGTTGGCCGCCTCCAATGTGAGCCTGCAGGTTCTTAGGAAATCCCTATTTAAAGCCAGCAGCTCTCACTGCATCCCTCTCTTCCTGTACCACGAGAGGGGCAGAGCCCTGAAGAGCCAGGCACTGCACCAGGGAGCACTGACATAAGGAGGCTGCACACCTGGGGCACTTCTGTCCCCTTCCAAGGGCACTGTGCTCCCAGAGACTGCTCTCACTTGTAGAGGGATCCTCGTGAAGACTAACAAGGGAAGACTAGCAGCAGCCCAGCACCGACTCCCCAGGGACACTGCAGTTAGGACAGGCTAATTTTACAGCCTGAACTCTCAAGCGCAGCCCCACAGCCTGCCCTCCCTTTTGCTGGCCGGCACTCAGGAGCGCCCCTGAAGGCAGCAGCCCCCCCAGCCCAGCCCAGCCCCACTCACTGCCTGCGGGGGCTGTGGGAGCGCGAGCGGGACTTGGTCCGGGAGCGGGAGCGGCTGGCGCTGCGGCTGCTGCGGCTCCTCTTGCTCTCCTTCCTCAGCCTGCAGGGCACAAACCAAACTGCTCAGCACTCACACGCCACAGGGCTCGGCAGCAGCTCCCTGCACTGCATTTCTACTCAAGCCTTCTCTCAGCAGGAGAGTTTTACCTACCCGTTGTAAGGGCTCTTGGAGGTTTGCTGCCTCTCTTCTGGCTCTTTCTTAACGGTTTTGGTATTCACAGACACTGGAGATTTCTCCTCAGCTTTTACTTCTCTGGGGGAAGCTAGGAATTAAATTTCAATTCAGAATCTGTTCTTTATTCATCCTTTGTCATAAACACACTATACATTGCTCAGGCACCTTCACCAGGACTAAGTGTAGATACCAACTCTACATTTATTATTTCATCCCATCTCTCCACTTGTATTCACTCCTGGAATGGGATATTTGTGAGGAAATCCTCTGCACATGAAGGAGGAACAGCACTGGCACCTTCAGGGCACACAGCCATGCTCACCTGGGGCCAACAGAACTTCTTACGTCGGCATTTATTTCCAATGCTGTAGAAGGGATTAAGCCTACCCAGCAAAATTAGATTTCATCTTTACAAATAATGGCACAAATATAAATGAGTAACAAATAAAATTATCCAGTTAATATGTCAGTCTGTCTCTACAGACAGTTGGGTACAGACCAGAGATGGATTCACCCTTCATGGAAAGGCTGTTAAGCCCACCAGAGCTCCTGCTTTTAAACTGTTCCACCCTCAGCTCCCTCCTTGCAGAAAACACTTCTCTTGTTCCGTCAGAAATTCACACTGCCCAGCCCAGAGACCTCTGAAAACTCAGGACTCTTCAGGAGAAACCCTGAGAGCTCAGACAGACTGGCCAGTTCAGCATACATGTTCCATTTAATTCCCTCTGATGCCAAGGCAGTGCTGAGCCTCTCCCTCCTCCATTTCCTGCCCACCAGCTGTCTGCCCTCACTGCACCAAACAGCTGCCAAGCACATTAAAAGCAATCAGGGGAAGGAATTTTCACAGATACCTGCTGCAAAAGGGGCCATGAAGGCTATTGCAGCATCCCCAGATTAAATGCAAAAAGCCTCTCTTCACATCACAGAACACACAGCAACTCCTGCTTCATTATTCTCTTAAGGGTGCACATTATTAATGTTAACACTCTCACATCTGAGGAAATGTGGACTAAAGCATCTCTTTTCTTTCTATCTGGTTTCAAGGTTTTGAGACTGGTTTTAAAATATATGTTAAAAAAAAAAAAACCAAACAAACAAAAAAAGGTTTTCTGTTCAGAAAACAGACTTACATGGTTTGGATGCAGGAGAAAAGCCACCCAGTGTTGAGAGTGCTGGAGTTCCATCTGGATTTAAACCTTTTGCTTTCAGTTTTGCTTCCTGTAGTGCCATTTTCCTCTTTTCTACTTCTTTATCCAGAAATTCATAATTGGGCTGTGGAGTTAACAACCAGATAAGAAGCTGAACTAATGTAATTCCTATTTCATCTCATTTCTGAAAAATACGGAGTTGGCATTTAATGATCTGTCCAGTAATGTAACTTCCACAATTTGTTCTTTTCTTACTGGAGCCCTTCCCATTAGCACATCTGTGTTAGGCATTCCCAAACTTTTCCGGACAACCACAACTCAAGCTGAAGCTGCACTGAGCATCAAGCAGCAAACCCCAACATGTCAAACTCACCTTCTTTCTGGTATAAAGCTTCAGAGTTGTTAAGCAGATCTCTTGAATCTCCTCTTCCGTGGTGCCAAAGAGCAGGAACCAGTGGGGACGGGTAGGCAGCGGGATCTGCAAATCAAACAAGGAGAAGCTTAGTGGAGATTTCAGGTCAGGTTTTGCTGGAATATTTCCATGAATTTCCTTGTAAGCAGAGCAGCAGCAGGGGAAGGCAGAGCTCAGAGCAGGCAGGGCTCACCTGCAGGGCTCTAGCAGCCAGGTAAATGCACGCACACGCGATGGTCTCCGGCTGGAAGCGAACAAACACGTTCGTCCGGAGGCTGTCGTTCATGTAATTCCTGAAAAAACAAAGCAGCACGGGTTGGAACTCCATCTGCTTTTCTTTCAGAGGATAACAATACTGGAGACTCAATTGACTTTATTATTTTTTCTGTTGTTACATTGAACATGTGATTTCCTTCAGGTTGTGCTGGATGTTTACATGTGTCACTGTGACAGTCTGCAGCACCGCCACCGTTTTAAACCCCAAGGCAGTAATGTGTAGCAGGAAATCCAAGCAGTTTGGAATGGCCACTTCCTAGCTGAAGTTACCCTGGAAGTGTCCACTGAGTTACAATTCAACAAACACTTTGCATCTCTCCAGCTGATTGTCTTAAACACCAATGGGTTTGTATTTAAAGATCAATGTAGAACTCAAGAGCCATCAGGAGAGCAAGGTGCATTTTCAACCTACCATTATCCAGAGGCTATGTGCAACCTGCAGAGCTCATAAAACGCTGAGTACATTTAAATTTTGTGTGCTTTGAGCCACTTTAACTTCATCCAGGGACATGCATCCCGTTTGCTCTCAGAGTGTTGGAAAAGATGTGTGAGTTAGAACTGGGGCCCGACCTCCAGAGCTGCTGCTGTTGCACAGGGCTGGCACAGCCAGTAACACCCACCCAGAGATGGGGTGAGCAGCAGAGCTCCATGGATTTCTCAATTCCCAACATGGGAGAGAGAACAGCAGTCAGTCAGTGAGGACTCTACACCCCCATGCCCAGCCGGGCTGCTAAGTGAACATGCTGCATGCACTGTCACCCTCTGCTTAATTCAAGTTTACATGTTAAACCAATGAAAGAAATGCTGGAAGAATTGTCCCCCACGTGTCCTTTAACATACAGCAGGTAGGCAACAAAGACATTGAGAAACAGTTGTAAGAGTTACTTCTAGAACCAAATATACAAATCCTGGCGCCAGGACAGAACTAGGAGGTGCTGCCCGATGGCTTTGGGTGACGGCAGTGAACTCGCTGAGGCTTGCACTGGCTTGGCTGGAGAGAAGGGCAGCCAAAGCAGCCATCCCCAGGTCATGGGCTGAGGTGCAGAGGGCAGAGCTCTATGACTTACCAGCAGGGACTACCCTTCAATCAAAGAGTAGAAAAAAGAACAAAGTTAAATTGAGTTCTCCATCGTTACGCTGGAATAAGGCCATGAAAATAGTAAGCAGAAACAAGCACCATGAGATTGTCCAAATGTGTTTGAGTGGTGACTTACATCTCATTGCTTTGCATAGGGATCAGCAGGCTTGTTATTTCTGCTACTATTTTCCTGGCTAGGAAAAGAATGGAAAATAGCAACTTACCAGGCTGTCTGTACCAGGGTTTGATTACGTTCACATTCTAGGACTTGTAAATACATAACAATGATCTGAGGAATAAGGAGGGGGAGAAAGAAAAAAGAGACTCAGTTTCAACACATAAAGCAGGAGTACATATATACATATGTCAAAATGCAATCAAACAGTATGCCCAAACAATGGGGACTCCTTCTCTCCAAGCACACACTCTAAGCTCTCATGTCAGCCCATCACATTCACACAATTCTTTATCTCACTCCTTTTCTGCTATTTTCAAACCAGCCACCTTTACCCTTTCCCAGGGAAGTGACTTTTTTCACAGTCAGTATGGCTGTTTGCCCAAGTACCCTGGCAAAAGCTTTAATAGCTATAAGGGAATAAAGAAAAGAATTCAGGTCATTCTGACACCTGTGTTTCTTGCTCCACAGCTCCCAGTGATGCCACCAAGGTAGAGTGAGAATTACAATTACATTATTATTGAGAACTCACCTTATGAGGATGCTTGACATGAACACAAAATCCCAACTCCTTCAGTACCCTCCTTTCTGCTTTGATTACTTGATTTTTGGTGTTTATGTAGTTCTGATCAAGTATCAGTGGGCTTGGAGTCCTATAGTTTGCAAGAAATAAAATCAAAACTGTTTTGCATATCCAAAAATAACGGCAACTCTGTTTTCCCTTCCAACCAACTAATGGCAACAGAAACCGGTTTTCAACTCCTGCAAGCAAGTTTAAGCATTAATCTTGTGCTGTCCAAGTTTAGATAAACTAGTTTAGTTGCTGCTTTTGGCTAGCTACAGATTAGATGGCTGAGATAAAAAAAATAACCTTCTGCTCCTGTGTATGCAAACTGCACTGCTCCAGCTGCTGAAGGAGTTGGCTTGATGGGGGCACTCCCAAGAACTTTTCCTCTCCGCGCCAGAGGTGGCAGAAGGAGTCCTGTGCCAGGCAGGGTTTCAAAGCAGAATAAGCCACACCAGGGCTCTCACTGGCACTAAAGTAGCAACTCGTGCTCTAGAAACTGCAGCTTCCTATGCACTGAAGAGCAGCTGATTGACCCTTCAGAAGCCAGCCCTGCCCTGTGATGTGTGAAAAGCTGAGTGAAGCACAGGATTAACCTGGGACACGGATCTGCCTGGGACTCTGGGTACCAGGGATGATCCTGCTCCTGTCTGCATGTGCAAAACAACAGCTCACTTCAGAGACATATCTCAAACTCCAGCACTGTCAATCCTAATTCCTCCCAAATCCAAACCCTGAACTGTCCAGAGCATGTTTAATCACAAAAACCTTCTGTACTTGATGCACAAGTGTCACACTCCATTGCATATTTGCTTTGTCCGTGCTTAGACTTGACCTTTCAACATTCCACACGGGATATTTTAATCCACTTCCTCCTGAAGACAGATCAGCTTTTTCCCTGTAATATGCCTCACACATTCCATGTGCTTTCCAAAGCAGAATAATGTTTTTGCAGCTCATTATGCTCTAATAAACCACGGTCTGTGTACACGATACACCCCAAGCACTGGTCATAAATTTATTTTACATTACCTTCAAAAGAAAAAAAAAGTAATGCAAAGTGGATTCAAAACACAGCTTTTGTTGTATTAGACAAAATATTTCACTGCCAACTTACAAACTATATGAGTGGATCTTGGATCTCACTTCTCTTCCCTGACAGGTCACAGAACAGAAAAAAAGACTCAAAAAACCAAGGTTCCCACCCCAGGAAGGGTTAATTAATGACAAGGGTGGAATAATCCAGTTTATGCCATGACCTCTGCAGTCACCTGGACAGGCCCCAAAACCTTCTCTAATTGAAAGCATCTTGTACCACCATGCACCTGAAGCATGAGCTGTCCCTGCTCTTCCCAAGGGGCTGACATGCAGCTGCCAGCTCTGCAATGAACAACTGCCCTTCCTGGTGCCAGGCTGGACCTGCAAGTCAAGTACTCTCATTATTTAAAGGTTTTCCAGGTTACAGTGGAGTAACTTCTCCAGTTAAGTGTTACTCTCACTCATCAGGGCAAGTTTACAAAGTTTTTCATTTCAGCTCCTCTAAATAAACCCAAAATCGGGAGATGTTTTCTTTTGTTTATGGCTGTCCTTTTCTCCCCATAAATTAACTGAAAATGAAAAGTTTTTCAAGCTCTTTAGGAAGTAGTTATACTTCAGTGAGGAGCTGCTTTTGTCCAACACTTCAGCACTACAGAGACAGGCTGAACAGTGCTCTGGAGTGGGACAGTGGAACAACCAAGCTGAGCTCTTCCCATCAGTGAAGCTGATTCACTTCCAACTCATTCCCACCAATTTTACTGGTGTTGATAACCTTTCCTTCAGTACTGCTCTCCACAATTTCATCTCCAGATCACTGGCATTAACAGGATCTGCAGAGCAGCACGAACAGGAGGAGTTCAGGCTGCTTGTCAGCAGAAAGCTCCATCACAGGTGGGAGATCTTGGGTTACACACTTAGGACAGCCATGACTTGCAATCTGTTAACAGTGTCCAGTGGGACTGCTCAGATCATCCAGCCCACCTTGCACATGTCCCTGCACTCCCTGGGAGCTCTGGCAGGAAGTTAAGGTGGCTCCAAGTGCAGCAGGACAGATGGGAGCCTGTACTGCATTTAAAGTTTCCACTGTCCTTGCACAGGGCCATGGGATCAGCACCAAGAGGTCACACTTGGCCCAGGCTCCACAACACAGGGACAGGAAACCCAGCATGCCAAGTGTGCTTTGCTTTACTCTGCTGTCCCACACTCCTTTGGTGACCAGTCCTACAGCCCTAAGGAAGCCATGAAAACTATCAGTTTACCCAGACGGGGCTTCCAGACAAATACAGCCTTTTATCCACTCATGGAAAAAAAGAAAAATCTACAGGAGATTTAAGTGTTTTGCTGCACCTTATAACTTGCACAGGTAAGGTTCTCCACTGCATTGATTTGCCAATTTAATACTTTTGCCATGAACTCTGCAATGTTGGTAAACAATTATTTTCAAGTGAGAAACTTCAGAAATTCCCCTTTGAGAAACTTCTTTGTTTTCTACTACAAAAAAAGAGGAACTTTGCCAGTGCATTTGCTGCACTTAATTCTCAGTCCAAGAACTATCTTTGGACCAAGTACCAAACCAGAAAAAAGGAATTTATAAGCTTATATATGAAATATAAGCTTCATACTCTGTATAGCCAAGGAGTGTTGCAAGTTCCTACTGGGAATCTGTTCCTACAGACCAGCACTAGAGCTCCAGGCAAGACTTCATCTTTAAGAAGAGAGCACACAGTGGTCCCTCTGGGAAGTCAATCCAACACTTAGATAAAAACTTGACTGCGATTTAGATTGTGTAACAACCCCGAAGATTAACACACACTGTAATGTGTTTGTAACAATAAATAAATTACAAATACCTTTTTAAAAAATAACTGACAAATGAGACCTAAGTTCTCCACAGAGCAGCAGCTTCATTAGGTGCAATATTGAACTTTGATGTCTTTGGCAAGACTAACACTGGGAGGAGCAGTGCCCTGCGTGGATTTTGTTCCTAACGAGCACAGCACTCGTGACAAGTGCAGCAGGGCACCAGCACCTCACTTCAGAGCAGAGATCTGTTATGCTGGTCAGTACAAGAACACCAGTTCTGTTTGTCTCCAGGATCACAACCACAAGCAGCACAGGTTTGCAGCAGTCTGAAGGCACTAGGGATGTGTGTCATTACTGCAGCCCCAGTGCAGGGCCCCTGAGTGAGGAACAGCTGACTGAGCACCTCAAAGCACCATCAGAGATTACAGCACCACACCAGTCACATTTCCAGTCTCAGGACCTTCTGCAGCTTTCAGGCACAGTTCAAAGAAATAAAATCAACTTCAAACTACATTCTACATTAAACAACAGTTGCACTTTGCTCAGAACAGAGAGGTTTTGGCACACAGTTATTTAAAAAGCAGTTTTTCCACAGTACGAGCTTTTCTCCATGCACACAAACATTTTTACATGCAGTTCTACATCACATATGCTCGTAAAGATCTCAAAGAAAATATGCTTGTCCAAAACACTTATTTAGCTTTTTCTTACTTCTCAGCATTAGAAATACCACCTCGGTTGACTACATGTCTCATAAAAAGAAAATTCCAATGCAATTCCCAGTTCTGCAAACAGGTACATAGAAGGGACTGCTTACATCAAAATTGATAAAAATATACAAATTCAAGACTTCCATACCCTTGTTTTACTGTGAATTCAAGCTGCAATTATACAGAGCCAGAAAGTGGAACTAAGAACCCAAAACTGGTTAAGAAAGAAAGCAAAGCCTACCCAAACTACCCCAAATTCGTGTGCAGGTTAAGAGCTTCAGTTAACAGAAATGCTAGACTAAAAAAGAAAGTACAGCAGCCTGTTTCAGTTCTGGGTTGTGTGTGAGAGACTAACTACAGCCTAAGTGTTAGCTTCAGTAAAAAATAATAAAAAAAAAAGTCAAGCTAGTATTCTAAAAACCTGGACAGCAAAGAAAAAAGCTTATAACAAGATACAGGAGTTCTTCCAAATGGTTCACCAGCGGCCAACCTGTTAGTCCCCCGATTCCAGTGACCTATGCTCAGAGCACTGGCTTCTCCTTGGGGATTTTCGATACTTCACTCACTGTTGCCATGACGACAGCTTCATCTTTATGTACCACTCCACATCACCCAGGCTTTGGTAAATGTAGCTGGTCGCTGTATAGTCGGTTGCAAGGGAAAAAAGAGTTGAAGTTAATAACGTGTACAGGTGATGGAACTGTCAGCTTGTAAAAAGTACAGAAAAACGTTTACATCCTGCTTGCTACAAAAAAAAAAAAAGGGTTGTGCAAGTCTGAATGTCAGACTGCAGCATTTTTAAGGTTAATTTCATGCAGATTCACTCAGAATCGCAGAGCAACAATACCCATTTCTCCCGAAAATAATGGGTAGCAGTGCACGATTTCTCTGGACATGATGCACTTTAGGCACCACGTAACATGCACAAGTTGGGATTTGCAACAGGCTAGCTGGAAAGATTTAAATTCACAGGTTAAGTTCAGTTTCTCTGATCCTTCACACAGCGCAAAGAAACAACTAATTTGTATTCTCGTTGCAAAGAAAAGCAAGGCATATGATTAATTAACCTTCACTGCCTGGACAGAGGCCAGAACGTTACTAATCACTGAGCCTGCTCCAGCAATTCCAATAACCAGCCTCCCTTAATAGCCGTGGAACACAATCCCACTGAATCCACACCTGGCTTAACTTCACACAGCTCTCTCAGGGCCATCGGGGAGAACAGCCTTAAAGGCCAGCCAGAACAAAGCCAAACTCCAAAGTGTAACACCAACTCTTCCTTTTTGGATCTGGAACTAACTAGGACAACACCATCAGGAGGCAGCAAAAGCCAAAGCTCCGGCTTCAACAGAAGCATAACCAGGATAAAGACACCAACAAACAGCTGGCTTCCCTTCCCTAAGGGATTTCTACTCTGCTTCTCAGAAAAGCTTGCACAACACGAGTTTAAATTCCTGCCGTCACCTGGTGACACAGAGCAGGGAAATGAAGTGTGAATTTAACACTGTAGCTGAAAGCAAAATCCTTTTGTAACTATAGAGTACCTGAAACTTTAAGCAATCAGGCACCAGAAACAAAGCCGAAGTCTCCGAACCCAGACTGTGAAACTGCGGCCCTACAGAATGAAAGAGACTTCGTGTTCAACAGCAACCTAGAGAACTCTTTCCCTTCAACGCATCGGTTCCATGCTTTACACATAAAAACCGCTGCTTTAAACACAAAGAGCAGCACTAAAACTCTGAAATGGGACGGCTCTACCCCACCTGCACAGGGCCAGGTGAGCCCCACTCCATCTGCACAAGCATACCAGAACAACGCCGCTCTCACCTTCTGCACTTAAAAATGCCTTCAGCCTCCCAAACTCAATTACAGGCTCCCCATCAAAACAGCTGCAAACACTGCAGGCCAAACCAGGCCTTTTCTCAGGTACTTTCTAAAATAGCTTTTTTTAAAAGGCATTGGCACCACTGAAAGTTGAGCTCCTTCTTAAGAGGTACTTTCTTAACATCACAACCACACTTGGACAGCAACAGATTAACTAGAAAAAATGCCATCAGGACTCCTAAGTATGGCTAAAAATCTGGAGAACACACAGCAACTCACTAACTGGCTACGCACACCTAAGACTATCTTACAGTAACTATGATACGCCAAAAAAAGCAACAAACAGACCTGGAACCACAACCATGGTCCTAAAACTAGAACCAATACTTGCCAATTGTAACTCGTAGCTACATCAACAACGACAAACGGGTCTACCAAGTGAACAAAAGCAGAAGCAGCCGAGATTGCACTGTACTGCCTACACAGCAGCCAACGGGCACTCCCTTCTCAATTTTAGGTCGTTGAACTTAGCCTGGAAAAATACTGTGAATTGAGAACTGCAGCGAACATTAGTGGTAACAGGTGCTTATGCTCATAACGAAGCTGATCTTACCTTTTTGCTCTTAACTGCCGCAAGTGATGGAACACGTTGATCACGTCCCTTATCCGACGAGGCGCTTCTTCGATTTTGGACGCGAGATTGATGCAGGCCATAGCAACAATCTGAAAAGAAGCCCCGTTTCCGTTAAGCAAACAATTTCCAACCCAGATAAAGTGAGAATTACGTAACTTATAAGCAAATCCGCCAGGCTCGAAGCGAGCGGCCTGCGTAGCGCGTGGCCGCCCCAGCCGCCCTCTCCCGGTGCCCCCGGGCCGCGCTCACCTCGAAGCTGTGCTTGACGAAGGACTTGGAGTAGAAGAACCGATGGAACAGCACCTGCCCCGTCGCCATGGCCACCTGTGAGGGCAGAGCAGGAGAAGGGAGAAGGAGCCCAGTCAGTGCCCTGGCCCAGCCGCCGCCATTTTGTGTGAGGCGCCGCCGCCCCCCCGCGCCGCCTCACGCCCTTCCCGCCGCCACAATGGCGGCGCCCGCCCTTCCCTTCCTTTCCTTTCCTTTCCTTCCCTCCCGGCCCCCCTGGAAGCCCCGGCAGGGCTCACCTGCGGCAGCCGCAGCAGGATGCCGGCCGCCTGGATGAGCTCGCAGCCCAGGATGCGCAGGTCGGTCTCGCACTGCAGGTCCAGCCCGTCCTGCATGGAAGGGGTAGGCGAGAGGCGCTCCTCGGGGATCAGCGAGTGGTCGATGGTCAGCGACACCTCGGAGTAGAGCCGGTCGCCGATGAGGATGCCCGGAGCGGCGGGAGGAGGCGGCGGGGCGGGGGCGGCGGGCGCGGCGGGGCCTGGATGCGCGGCGGCCATGGCGGCGGAGCGGGCGCTGGGTCCGAGTCCGCTCCCGGCAGCGGCCGCGCGCCGACTGCGCGGCCCCGCGCGTGACGCACGCGCCAGCGCCGCGCGCGCAGGGGGCGGCGGGAAAAAAGAGTCCGCGGGACACGCCCCGGGTGCGGGAACCGGGAATGGGACCCGGGAACGGGACAGGCACTGCAAATAGGGCACCGGGACAGGAACGGGAGCTGGTCAAAGCCGTGCAGAATAACGGAGGGAGCGGCAATGGGGCTGGATAACCACAGAATCACCTCAGGAGTTGCGGCTGGAAAGGCTCTCCCAGGGTCAATCCAGTCCAACCCCTGCCATGGGCGGAGACGTGGTATAGAATACACATAAAGTATAGAAATAGCGCATAGGTGGTTAACCAGGGCTCGGGATCTGGATCCAAGCTCTGCCTTAGAGGTTTTGGCGCTCAGAATATGTCACATAGGGAAAAAGATCCGTAAATTTCAATAAAAATAAGGTGATTGTGGGTTAGTATTGGCAAACAGTGGGCTGCGCCTTGCCAGACTGGAAACGTCCAGTGGAAAGTTACCTCCAACTTCATTTATTTAGGAAAAACAAAATAAAAATTAACCAGCTCCAGCAGTTTTAGCCGTTGTAGGTAATAAATTCACAATAAACGAGAAAACATTCCCACATGGCGAGACGCGCGGAAGAGCACAGCGGCCGCGCACGCCTGGCCCACCGCTGCCCGCGGACACCGCGCTCCCGAACGCCGCCCTGGCGGCGCCAGCAGTATCTCAGCGCTGCCGGCAGGGCCCGCATGTCGCGACATCCCCCCCCCCCCCCGCTGTCGCGACCACGCGGGACGCGGTCACCGGGCCAGCCCCGGCGGTTGCGTCATTTCTGGGAAAGGCCGCAGCACAGCCCCGCGCCGCGCGCCCAGATCCCTCCGCGGCCTTGACCGCACGCGCGCGCCAACGGGGAAAGCCCGCCCCCCCGCGGCAGCCGCGGCCCCTGATTGGTTCGCTGGATTTGAGTGGCAGCTGCGCCTGAGAGGCCGTGCCCGCCATGTTGTGGGGGGGCAGGCGGCAGCCCCGCCTTGCCCGTGTCCGACAGACAGGTCCCTCGGGAGCAGTCGCAGAGTCCCAGAGGTTGGAAAAATCCTCCAGCATCGAGTCCAAGCTGTGACGGATCCCCACGTTGGCACCAGCCCAGAGCACTGAGTGCCACCTCCAGCCTTTTCTGGGACACCTCCAGGGATGGGCCCTCCAAACCTCCCTGGGCAGCCCCTGCCAAAGTTTAACCCTTTCCATGAAGAAATTCTTCCTGATATCCATCCTGAGCCTGCCTTGGCCCAGCCTGAGGCCATTCCATCTCTTCCTGTCCCTCTTCCCTGGGGTAAGATCCCAAATCCCCCCGGCTGTCCCCTCCTGACAGGAGCTGTGCAGAGCCACAAGGTCCCCCCGATCCCCCTTTTCTCCAGGCTGATTCCCATCCCAGCTCCCTCAGCCCCTCCTGGGGCTCCAAACCCTTCCCCATCTCCCCCAGGACCCAGGATCAGCCGTGAGGGGGAGGCCGAGGTGCTCGTGGTCTTCTCATCCTCCTCACAGGGTGTGGAGCAGCGCCTTGTTTTGCGTCATGGTTATAGTCATTAATAAACCTCCCCAGTTTTTCAAACACATCTTTTAGAAAGGTCTCCACAGTCTCTCTTCACCCTTCTTTTTCTGTTGTTATGTTTTGAGGCTTCAGAATCTGTAACGATCACCAAAATAGTAGTTTTTTAATGGAAATAAAGCATTTAATTGGGAGCTATTTTATGTGCAGGTTCATGGCTCAGCAGGGATCTTAGCTATTTGGAAAGGACATTATTTATTATTCACTTATTTGGAATAGTTCACCCTATTTTCCTGGCCCTTTGACAACCTCCCCTCTTATAGCCATGTGCTGTACAATCCCTGAGATTTTAAAAACAATTTTACACGGAATAAAAAAAATCTCACCACCCACCTGGAACAGACTTTGGAGCTGTGATAACAGAGCCAAAAAAAGTCCTATGAACCCAAATGCTGGTGCAAAACACCTCTGCAATGGCAAAAGCAATTTACAGCCCACAGAATGCACTGGAGGTTAAAGAAACAGTAATAAAAGGAGAGCTGGGAACATTGAGTGTGACCCTCGGGTTACCCTGGAGTGAAATCTTGGGTTAGGTGGTATTTGCAGAAGGCAAACTGCACTTTCCATTCCCTGCCGGGTGCCAGAGGGGCTGGAAAGGAGCAAAAACGAGTCATGGAGGCAGCAGGTGTCAGCACAGTGGAATTTGCCCTTTTTTTTTTTTTTTTCCATGTACACACCCATCATTTATTGCTTTTAACGCACTCCAGTTTTCCAGGTTACCCTTTGATATTTCAAAAAGCTGGAGAGATCTGTACTTGCTCTCCTTACGCAGCTCAACCCGCCTGACCGTTCCTACCGACCCTTGATGTTTTTATGTATTTTTGAACTCGATAAGGACGAGCAGTGCCTTGTCCCCTCGGCAGCAGCAGCAGTGCTTGGTTGCCAGGACACTGCTGGAAAATAGCATCAATCAATAATTGCTGCTTGAGTCATGATGAGGCATTAACGAGCCTGCTTCTCCTGGAGCCCTTTGGCCTGGAGCTCTGCAGGCCATGGAAACTCCTCTTCAAATCAGTTGTACACAAATGTAAACTGATTTTGCTCTTCCAGGTGTCTGATTGCAGTGAGAGATACCAAAGCTGAGCGATAAAAAAAGGGACAAAAGGAAACACCTCATGGAAAGCGAGTTTTGGATATCCCAAACTCTCTCTTCTGGTGGGCAGCGCCTAAATCCCCTCAGGATTTACACACTTGGCAGCTAATGTTTCCCAGAACAAAATACAAAACGTTTTTTAGAAAATTACTGAGAAAATTACACACAAATTACAGTGTGAAATTACCTTAACAGAAAAGAAAGGATTATTTTTGGAAAATAAGAATTTGTGATGACAGAAAATCTGATTTCCTTGAAGAATGACGGCTGTAAGAAAACAACGTGACAGGAATTTAGGCAGCAAAATATTTTGACATGAACTGATATCTAAAAGTTTCTGCTGTCATATCAAATAGACAAGACTAAGGCAATGCAGAATATGCTTAGATCAACTTATTGATCAATTAATTAAATTCTAATTTATCCAAAGTAAAATATCAGTTGAAAGGTCTTAGTTTCTTTTTTTTCCTCTATTGAGTAATTTAGGAGATTGACTTTAATTCTTCATGCTGAATATGATAAATTGACTGAGAATCTGGAATTCCCTTCCATCTCAGTCATAAAAATCTGCATTATCAGCTGGAACAGGACTTCTGATGGCAAGTACAGCCCCCGCATGTGTCAAGTACTGGGATTGCATTGATAGGAAAGTTTGGTGCCAAAAAAAACTTGGCAATGGGATTTATTCCAGCTGGATAAACAGTGTTTTGCTCTGCCAAAATATAACTTGAAGAGAAATTCGTTAGATACCTTTATGAAAGATTTATAGAGACTCCAATTTGGGGCTCTGAATGAACAGCTCAGAGGAGCAAGGAGCATTATTTGAAATCGTTCCCAGAGGGTGAGCTCTCTAAGCTCTTACTCACCGGTTTTGAAGGAGAAAAGAGGAACTGAGCGGTGGAGTCACGCCCTGCAGTGCGCACGGTGAATAACCGGCTGTGAAACCGGGGCGCTCGGGATGCGCTTGGCTCTAAATGTTTCTGTTTCAGCTTAACTGAGCCTTCACCCTCCATCCCTGCCCTGCTTTCAGCGGAATTCCTCTCGCTCATTTCTCATTTACTGCAGCGGGGGCACAGCCGCCGACTGGCATAGAGTATCACTAAACGATTTAAACATTGCTCACGTATGAAAGCAGGTTTGTTTCAATTGTTCTGTCATCTAGAACGTAAAATTCACTGTAGAACTGGAAAATTTCTGCTCTTAAAACCTCACGCTCAAGGCATGACATTTGTTACCTTTTGATTTCTCAGTAAATCTGCATTTTTGTGGGTGTTATACAGATTCTCCAGAAGATTTAGTGCCTAAATGAAGCCCATTTCTCTCAGTTCATGAGTTTATGGACTCAGGTTTCCCATCACAACACACACAAATTGCTTGAACTTCCACCAAAGGTATTGGGAAAACAAGGAAGTAAGGAATACTCACCATGTATTAAAATTAGTTTTTCCTATAGATTGATGTTCACCAGCTCACCTATCTGCAACAGCAGTATTAATAGAAACAAATATACAAATATAGCAGTTTGATGCATTTACAAATTGAACATCAGCCTTGAAGTCACTGAAGTTCAAACCTATTTTCCAGCACATTCAGACACTGGCATCCCAGTGCTTTTCCACACGTGGAATTTGATTTATTGGATCTTATCACGTCCCGCTGGGGCGTGGATCAGCAGCAATAAGGACTTTAGGGCTGGATCCTTGTGCTCCTCGGTGCAGAGGTTGGGTGTGGGCAGCCTGAGCCCTTCCACGGGGCGTGTCCGTGCATGGCCTGGCCACGAGCGGCTGGAATTGTGCGTGGGCAGCGCGGGGTGGAAGGAGAGCTCTGCGCTGCAGCGGGTGATTGCCCCACAGCGTGACAGCGACGTGGTGACATCTCTGCTGCCTCCCTGTGCCTCCCGGGGCAGGCGGTGTCTGCTGTGCCCGGGTGTGACTCAGCACTGCCCGTGGTGACACCCGAAACCGTGAAGGTGGGACAGGAACAAACAGGCTGCCTCATGTCCCACTGGGACGGCCGGTCCGGGGCTGTGACAAACCGTGCTGGCCACCTTGGGAACGGTGCTGGGCTGTGACAAACCCTCAAACCCTGCTGGCCACCTTGGGAACGGTGCTGGGCTGTGACAAACCGTGCTGGCCACCTTGGGAACGGTCCTGGGCTGTGACAAACCCTCAAACCCTGCCGGCCACCTTGGGAACGGTCCTGGGCTGTGACAAGCCGTGCCGGCCACCTTGGGAACGGTGCTGGGCTGTGACAAACCCTGCTGGCCACCTTGGGAACGGTCCTGGGCTGTGACAAACCCTGCCGGCCACCTTGGGAACGGTGCTGAGCTGTGACAAACCCTCGAACCCTGCCGGCCACCTTGGGAACGGTCCTGGGCTGTGACAAACCCTGCCGGCCATCTTTGGGAACGGTCCTGGGCTGTGACAAACCGTGCCGGCCACCTTTGGGAACGGTGCTGGGCTGTGACAAACCCTGCTGGCCACCTTGGGAACGGTGCTGGGCTGTGACAAACCCTGCTGGCCACCTTGGGAACGGTCCTGGGCTGTGACAAGCCCTGCTGGCCACCTTGGGAACGGTGCTGGGCTGTGACAAACCCTGCTGGCCACCTTTGGGAACAGGAGAAATGCACAGCCAGCCTGGGTGACATCCCCACCAGCGCGTCACTCGAAATCCCATCCGGCCCTGTGGAATGCTGTGGGCCTGCTGGGGTAAGAAAACTGGGAAACAGCACCTGGGAGAGATGGTGCTGAGCACGGCCCAGGTTCCCAAACCCACTGTGCTCCAGCGAGGGGCTCTTGCACTGCATCCTCCTGGTGGGGAAAGGCCTGAGCAGGGAACGTGTCCTTGGGGTCCATCCCCTCCTGTGTCCTTGTGTGCAGGCGTGGCTGTCCCAGGCCTGTCCCCGCTGAGCGGTGGCAGAGCAGGAGGCAGCAGGGAAGGGCAGGCCAGGCTGTTCAGCTGGAGCAGGTCACAGCAGAGCCCCTGGCACGCAGGGGACAGAGGAGAACAGGCTGTGTCCTGCACGGCTCACGTCAGGGACAGATATAGCTCCAGCTCTGGCAGGAGCGCATTTGTCACTGTGACGAGACCCCTAAACTATTTTTAGAGCTTTCCTCATGAGTCTGCAGCTTTGAAGGACAAAAAAAGAAAGATGAGGCTGGCTTGGATGGCCAGGCTTACCCGGCTCTTGTGGGGCAGGAGCTGAGGAGTGTGTGCCAGCAGGGACAGGGCACCTCCAGGAGCTGAGGAACACATGGACATGGACAAACCACCTCCAGGAGCTGAGGAACACTGGGTATGGACAAACCACCTCCAGGAGCTGAGGAACACTGGACATGGACAAGGCATCTCCAGGAGCTGAGGAACACATGGACATGAACAAACCACCTCCAGGAGCTGAGGAACACTGGACATGGACAAGGCACCAAGTGTAATGTCTGGCTCTATCATAACTGTGGCACTCAGCCCACAAAGCCCAGCATCACCTGTGCTCACCGGGGCCAGCAGGCTCAGCCTGAGTGAGCATTCCCGAGTTAAATCTGTTTAAGATGGAACAGCTTTCCCCAGGAATTGCCTCGCTGCTCAGGCTCAGGGCGTTGGGAGCCTTGGGGTGTTTCCTGCACACCCAGACTGTGTTAGCAACCCTGGCATGGCCCAGAGGGGCACCCCAGTCCCAGAGGGGCACCCCAGTCCAGTCCCCCTTGCTGGGCAGCAGGAGCACAGTGCCTGTCCCAGGCAGGCTCTGGGGACACCGCGTGGCTGTGAGCCCCGAGAGGCCCCGTGTGAGCACAGCCAGGCCACATCCTGCTGCTGGGGACAGGGCTGTCACCAGAGCCCTGTTATCAGATCACGGGAAGGAAGCATCGAGCTGCAGCAGCCCAGGGTGCTGCAGGTGCTTCCC
Source organism: Melozone crissalis (assembly GCF_028551555.1). NCBI lineage: Eukaryota > Metazoa > Chordata > Aves > Passeriformes > Passerellidae > Melozone > Melozone crissalis. The sequence goes on along the minus strand of NW_026535812.1, from coordinate 24,971,352 downwards.
CTGCACAGACACGGCCCTACAGAGCTGCCTCACCTCGTGGAAACACGGAGCGCATCTGTCACCACCTCAGCGTTTGCACATTTGCATTTCCCGAGCTGTGATCAGCCAGGGTGAGGTGAGGCGAGGTCAGGAGGGCAGCACTGTCTGTGTGCACGGCCAGAGGGGCCAGGAAGGCTCCTGGGCGCTCAGATCTGCTCTGCAAGGGCTCTGACACCCTCTCCTCTCTGCTGCCGGGGTTTTGTGGCCACAACTCACTGCTCTGCTCGTGAGGAAGAGCTCTTTTGGTGTATAAATGAAAAAAAAAAGCTGCTTTAATATTAAACAAGCTGTTACTTCTGTCATCCAAGTGTTACAATACCAGCTGGCAGAGCAAGGAGGGCACGGAGCAGAGCAGGGATAGAGCTGGGGGTGATGCCAGCTGGCCCCTTCTCTCCCTCCAGGAATGAATTCCTGTCATGGTCTGTGAGCCCTTCAAGCATTTCTTCATGGCTTTGCAAGTTTGTTCTGCTTTTAAAGCGTTTTCAAGTGTCTCCTTAACCTCAAGAGGTCTTTTATGCTGTTTTTTCCTCCTCAGAGAATGATTCACAGCAGAAAGATCAGGGCCAACAGGTCCTGGCCTCTTCATCTACTGCTCTGACTTCCCTTCTCCTGCAGTATCTGAGTGACCTCTGAGTCAGTGACAAATTGCCCACTGGCTGCAATAAAAGGTGAAATTCTGTCCTTGTGGGGGACTGGGGCAGGGCAGAAAAGCAGCACAAGCTCCTGAGGTGTGTGTTACACTGACACAAGTGAGAGGGTGAACTCAAATGGGACGTGGGGCAGGAATTCCTCCCTGGCAAGAGTGTGAAACAGCTTTTAATTTTAAACCTTACTACTGTTTTTCTTGACAGACATCGCTGTAGTGTGGGGTTAACTAAAAGCCAAAATATAATTCCATTAACAATTTGCCGGTGGTGAATTTCACAGGCTTTGTTCAAATAAGAACTCAGCCAGTATTTGTGAGCTTTTTCAAGGAGTTGTTTGCCATCTAGTGGGTTGCTGGCATTTTGCAGAAAAGCCTCAGGATTTTTTTTTTTTTGTGCCACCCCCTCCATCACGGGACGGGCAAAAGGGACACGAACAGCAAGAGCCTCTCCAGGAAAGGGAGGGGAAATCAAAGTGAGAATATACAGGCAAGATTCTCCTTACTGATGCAACAACAGCAATATTGAACACACCCGGATATTGCCACTGACAGCCCATGAGCCATTTGTAAATAGAATAAATTGGTTATTTGAAATAATTAGTTATTGGTGTCATCAATAAGCTCTCCATCCCCAGAGCACCAAGAGAAAATTGGCATTTCAGCATATTAAAGATGTGCACTGCCAGGGTGTACTCATATATAAATTTAATCTGGGGTATCCATACCTCAGAACATTTTCAGTTCCTGTTAGTTAATGGAATTGCACAAAGGAATAAATTAATTTTTAAAAATCATGTTAATAAGTAATTTATGAGGATGTGGGAAGCCATTTTGTTCAAGGATTGACAGAAATAGGGATTTCTGCCTTCTTTATAAGCAAAGTTGCCCCACAGTGTACAGTATCATACATTAGAGTAAGGCTTGTTTTTAATATAAGCCTCCTTTTAGTCAACATTATTGAGTAATTCTGTCGCTCATTTTTGGAACAGATCAGAGCCTGAACTAGGGAGTTCTTAAAGATGCTTTAGCCCTTCTCTAGTTTCTGAAAAGACTCACAATATAATTTTCTAGTATTTTCCTAAATTAGTAAAAACCTGAGGTTTGGCAAGTGTATGTAAGAGGAATCAATCAGCAATCTCTGCAAAGCCTTTTCCAAAGTTCAGGTGAGAGAAATCCTCTGTAACAAATTACTGAGCAGTCTCTTTTACAGGGCCCTGCACCCGGCAGGAGGCAGCACTTTTCTGCGAAACAACCCAAAACTTCGTAAATGCTGTGTGTGACCTCAGGTAAAACTCGATTTTGTGGCGAATTAAACTGGAAAAAGTCAAAACAACACCCGCGGTGTTGTGCCCGTGTGCAGCAGCTGTGCCAGAGGCTGTGCCAGAGCCAGGAGTGGCCCCTGAGCTCTGATCCTTTCCAGGTAGGGACGGGAGGCCAGGGGGCTCAGGGTCCTTTAGAAGGGAAATTCCACATTTCTCCTGCACTATGTGCAAATAGGACTGTGCTAGTACAGGATGATGTCAGGTTCAAAATGTGTTAATCCTGATTTTGTGGCCCTTTTGTGCCTGCAGGTATTGCCAGGAGGGCTGGAAGAAAGACTTCTGGTGATTCTACCCTCAAACCATGCCAGAAGTCTGCTCTAGTGCCACAGAGGAGCCCAGAAGGGATCAGCAAAATTCAACTGCTCCCTTAAAGCCATTTGCACACATCTTTATCAAGAGAAAACTCACTATTTTCCATAATTGCCATTTTTGCTGCACTGGAGCTGAACAGAAAAGCTGGATGGCTCAGCCAGCTGCCAGCAGCAGAACCTCAGCCATGCATGGAGCAGTCCTGGCTCTCCTGTGCCCACACCACTCCAAAATAACCAGTTTAGGGTTTCAGATGGGTGGATTTCACAGGCTGGGCTCCCCCAGATTATTGATTGCCCCTCTCCTCTATGTCTGGAGCAGAGCAAGGCTGTCCCTACCGCCCTTGGCTCCTTTGGGTAACCCCAGAGCCCAGGTGCTGGACACTCACCTGCGTCCCTTGGCACAGCAGCACCTGCAGGGAGGGGGGACCAGCTGGGACCTCCTGAGCCCCAAACCTTGTGGGTATGAGCAACATCCTGCTCCTGGGGCTGTCCTCAAGGAGTCCAAGAGCACTCCGTGGCTTTCTCCAGGTCAGCACCCAGCTCCCAGCGCATCCAGGAGCTCCATGGATCAGAGCCAAGCATGTTGTTCTTTTAGGTGGACTTTTCTCACTCCACATTTTTGGCCTGCGAGCCAAAACTCTCCCCACCCAGCAATCCTGAGCCTCAATCCCCTCCTTCCATCAGCAGATCCTGCTCATGCTCTCCATGCCCACGTTATTTATCCCTCTGCCACCTGCACATTACTGCCCAAACGCCTGCAGCTGGACCTCTGTCAGCACGGGGATCAGGCACTCTCCTCTCTGTGCCCACCTCTCCAGGAGCTCAGAAAACCTGGTGTGTGTGCTCAGTGATTGATGGGGATGTTCCAGACAGCTCTGGCACAGTCCAGCTGAGCACTCTGCAGGGCTGCTTCTCCCAAGCCACACTTTGGGATGCAGCGATGGCTGAGGGAGTGAGAGCTGTGTAACCTCACACTTAGCCCAAATAAAGGAAAGATGTCTCCGTCACAGGCCTGTCAGGGTTTAGGCTGCCCAAACAATCTGTGAGTGTTTAACAAGCTGCTGAAAACCACTGGTGGACAAAAGGCATTTCTGGCATTTTTGGATTTCGTGTCAAGCTGAGTTCCCTAACCCAAAACGTAATGATCAAAACAAGATGCACCTCTCTGGGCTTCTGCAGTGACCAGGCCTGGTGGGAACTGTGGCTGTAAAACATCCCAGCAGCCCAAAGGTGTTAGTGGACACTGCTTCCATGGTTTCCCTGGTGCTGGCATTGTCCTGCTCCCTGCTGGCTGGGCAGGGGGACACAGAGGGACTTCATGGAACCAGCAGCTGTCCCTGCAAGTGTCCCAGGCTGGGCTGGAGGGGCTTGGGGCACCCTGGGACACTGCAAGGTGTGGGATGGGACAAGGTGGTCTTTAACCAGAACCATTCTGGGATGTGTGACTGTCTGAGCTGAGGCACAGTCACAGACAGCTGGAAAAACAGACTCTGCTGTTGCCTAAACACCACCTGCACCGGAGCAAAGGATCCTCACACCCGTGTCCTTCACAGCACAAACAACACCCCGGTCACGAACGTTCCCCTGGGCTGGAGGCCCCGCACTCAGCCAGGCTGGGCTGGCTCTGCCCTGGACACGTGGGCTCCTGGTGCAGTTACCCCAAGGAGAGCCTGCTCCCACCCCAGGCAGCCCTGCAGCCTCTGCTGGGTGCTGATGCAGAGTTATCCTTTACAAACTCCCCACAAACAAAACCCCCTCTCACACATCTTTTCCACAAAGCGCTGCCAGTGAAAACCTGGGGTTTGTGCTCCCGAGCCGGAGGCATTGGCGTGGCTTCTGTCATCCTGGATTTTCAGTGACCTTCACCCACGCCCTGGGTGGTGCAGCCACACCCAAGGCAGTGGCTGAGCAGTGCCCGGGGTGGCCGTGGTGCCCCTGAGCCCAAGGAGCACCTGCTGTGGCACTGCCAGCCAAGGCCTGGCCTGCTTGGGACCCAGTGTCCCTTCTAGGACACACAGCCCTGAGACCCAGTGTCCCCATCCATCCCCATCCATCCCCTCCAGGACCCAGTGTCCCCATCCATCCCCTCCAGCACACACAGCCACCAAGCTCCACGCTGATTTTCCTGCTCAGGAGGAGCCGGAAGGGAAGGGCAGGGGCAGAGATCAGGAGGCAAATCTTGGCTCTCAAACAATAGCTATTGTGTGAATGTATTTTTACGTCTGTCCTAAAAAAACCCAAGCGATTTCGGTGTGTCCTAGAAGTTGCAGTTAGTTAAATGCCAGGATTTTTGTGGAATCATAAAAGGATTTGTGTTGGAAGGGACCCAAAGACCATCTTGTTCCACAGGCAGGGCCATCTCTCTCTGTGCCAGGTTTGTGCAAGCCCCACCGAACACTTCCAGGGCTGGGGAGTGGATATCCAGAGGAGATGGACACAACATTTATATTACAGTGTCCACATCTGTACAAGCAAATAAATCTAAATCTTTTGATGTCCTGAGGCAGTGTGAGAGCTGTCAGGGCTGCCTGGAGGGGCTGGGACTGGGATCACTGGGGTGGGACAGAGACCCTGGGCTGGGGCACTGGGGTCCCAGGTGGGGCCAGCCAGGGACATCCATGTCCAGGGACATCCATCCAACCCCAGCACAAGCTGTTTTGAGAGCTCCAGGTCATTTCAGTGAAGCAGTCAAATGACTCAAGTCCGGTTTTCCTTCTTTCTTCGCCTAATTAGACAATGGGGAGATTTATGGAATAATTGAGCCAACTCAATGTAGCTGTAATTTGACATCTAATTAATCAACGTCCTGCTCCTTCACAGGTGCAACATAAACCCTTCCTAACTGCTGCAGGCATGTCTCTATTGTTTCTGTGGGATAAAAACCCCAATCAAACCCCATTTCTTGTTTGCTCCTGCCTCTGGAGCACAGAAGCTGCAGGAATTCTGTCATTGCCCCCAGACAGCAGAGGGGACCTTGCTGGGTGGTGCCATGCCCTGATCCCATGGGATGGGCTCAGTGCAGGCTGCTGGAGGCACAGCTGCCTCCTGATGCTGCTAAGAGCTTGGGAGGGATTGTGTTCCTGCGGCTGGCCGAGCCTGGGCAGGGCAGGGAGCTGCAAACCAGGACACACAGGGATCCAAGGAAAACCCTGGCCCTGTTAGAGTTAACAGGAGTTTTGCATTTGACCTCAGTAAGGTCAGGGATTTTACCCAAGGAACATTAGTCACCAGCATCGGGATGAATTAGAGGAGTTGTCAACAAGAAGCAGGCAAGGTTGGTCCCATGGGTGGCTGAGTTTGGAACTGGAATGGCTGGAAAAATAATGTGCAGCTTATTCCACTTATCCCTGTGCTGTGTGCAGGGCCTGGTGCAGCACCTCAGCATTCCTCCCTGCTCTGCTCCAGCCCATCAGACACGCTGGGGAACGCTGTGTTTGGGATGGAGGGGAACTGTGGAGTAACCTTTCCTTGGGAAGCCTCCCGGAGCTGGGCTCAGCTGTCCCAAAGCAGCCCTGGGCAGGCAGTGCCCAGCCTGAGCTCCCATTCCCAGGGAATCCCATCCAGCCCTGGGCAGGCAGTGCCCAGCCTGAGCTCCCATTCCCAGGGAATCCCATCCAGCCCTGGGCAGGCAGTGCCCAGCCCATGTTCCCATTCCCAGGGAATCCCATCCAGCCCTGGGCAGGCAGTGCCCAGCCTGAGCTCCCATTCCCAGGGAATCCCATCCAGCCCTGGGCAGGCAGTGCCCAGCCCATGTTCCCATTCCCAGGGAATCCCATCCAGCCCTGGGCAGGCAGTGCCCAGCCTGAGCTCCCATTCCCAGGGAATCCCATCCAGCCCTGGGCAGGCAGTGCCCAGCCCATGTTCCCATTTCCAGGCAATCCCATCCAGCCCTGGGCAGGCAGTGCCCAGCCTGAGCTCCCATTCCCAGGCAATCCCATCCAGCCCTGGGCAGGCAGTGCCCAGCCTTTATTCCCATTCCCAGGGAATCCCATCCAGCCCTGGGCAGGCAGTGCCCAGCCCATGTTCCCATTCCCAGGGAATCCCATCCAGCCCTGGGCAGGCAGTGCCCAGCCCATGTTCCCATTCCCAGGGAATCCCATCCAGCCCTGGGCAGGCAGTGCCCAGCCTTTATTCCCATTCCCAGGGAATCCCATCCAGCCCTGGGCAGGCAGTGCCCAGCCCATGTTCCCATTTCCAGGCAATCCCATCCAGCCCTGGGCAGGCAGTGCTCAGCCTGAGCTCCCATTCCCAGGGAATCCCATCCAGCCCTGGGCAGGCAGTGCCCAGCCTGAGCTCCCATTCCCAGGGAATCCCATCCAGCCTGAGTCCCATTGGCAGCAGGGCTCCAGCCAGGGCATCCCTGGGCATTGTGTGCATTGCAGGCAGCTGGGAGCCGGCGCTGCTCCCTCCCTGCCAGGGCACAGCTGCTCCCGTGCTGTCCCCCGGCACGAGGAGAGGTGACAAAGGCCGAGGTGAGAGCCAGCCCTTCCCTGCCAGAGCCCTGGGATCATTCCCAGTTGGTTTGGGGTGTTCCTGAGGCCACACACTCACTCAGATCCCTGAAGGATGCACGGGATGGGGCACAGGAGTCACAGGGGACATCAGCTCTTCAGGAAAACATGGATTGTTGTCCTTGCAGAAACCCACTCGTGGAAGTGGGAGCCAATATTTGGCAGGATTTGCTTCCTAGAGAAGCAAAGCTGATCTGTGAAACCTGGAGGGTTTGGAAATTGCTCACGTTCAGGAATGAGCAGGGCCGGATTTTGGGTTGGTTTAGGTTAAACCCTAAAACTGGGTCTGTGCCCCCAGTATGTGGAAGGGACTGGGGGTGCTGGTTTGCACTGGGAGCTCTCCTCCATGGCAGAGTCCTGGAGCTGTGGGCTCTGAGGAGGTTGTTTGCATCCAGCCCTTTTTCCAGGGTGTGCCCAAGGACCCTCAGTGAGCTCTCAATGCTGTCACTGCCAAGGACCAGGATGGTTCCTGCAAGGATGAGCAAAGCAACAGAGAAAATACTGCACAGTCAGAGCTACCAACATGTTTCTGGTGGAAATTTAAATCCAAAAGGTTTTGGATACTTAAATCCAAAGTGGCTCAGATATTTAAATCCAAACGTTGTGGATACTTAAATCCAAAGTGGTTTGGATATTTAAATCCAAAATGTTCTGGATATTTAAATCCAAACTCTTCTGATACATGTTGTTTGAAAAAGAACCAACAAAAGCTATTTATGCATTTGCTTGAGAAGTCCCCTGCTCTCATTCTCCACTGCATTGATGATCTCTGTGTTTCTCCTTTTAGGAGGGTGACTGGAAGGAGCTGCCAGCTGAACTTCTGTTTTATTCTCCTCCAAGTTTTAATTGAAGTCAGGAGAAGTGTGGCTGGGCTCCCTATTTTAGGGAGTTATTTCCTGGCACAGCACCCAGGGTGCCTCTGACTCCAGAGCTGAGCGTCCCATATTGCTCCCATCGGGCTGGAGGGGAGGCTGTGAGTGCCTGGGGACAGGCCTGGGGACAGCAGGTGACACAGAGCTGTGCTGGTGACACCGTGACACCAGTGACATTGTTCAGGCTGAGCCTTGGCTCTCAGGGTAGGAAACACAGAGTATTTGGTGTGTAAAAGCTGGGTTTGATGGCCAACTCACCATTATCTGTGAACTCAGGGTGGGGGAATTGCAGGATGTGATTCTGGAACTCAAGGCAATAAATTCCAAGTTCTCAACTGTGAATTGACTTCATTCCCCACAGACTCAGTGGTTTGTCCTGAGGGCAAGGTGAGGATTTGTTGGTCCAGGTGTTGAGGATTAAATGGATGAAATCTCCTTTCCTCATCTCCCAGACCTCCTGTGGAAATCTCCCATCCTGTGTCCATCCTCACCCTTGTCCTGCTGCTCCTCCATGCTGGGTTTCCATATCTTCTGTGACTAAACTTGGCTTTGACAAGGTTCTTCTGATCACTCTGCCACATTCCAGGATCTGACACCCATCCCCAGGTTTTAGCTGATACAGGGATTTTCAGGAATCTGAACATTTCACGTCTTCCCCAAGAGCTTTGGGAAGTCTGGAGCCACTTTTGAGTATTTTTGGTTTCACTCCCCACCCTGCACTCCCTGTGCTGAGCCCACCTGTGGCCTCACCATGTCCCTGCAAGTTCCCTGGAGCACCACTGTCCCCTGGGGCCACCACAATGGGAAGTGATTCAAAATCAGTTTTTTCCTCATTTTTCCACATTTCTGCCAACATTTTTTTTTGCCAAAGATACATTTTGCTAGGTTGGAAAATTTCAAATTTTATTTCTACTCAGCCTTGAATGATCTCTGAGCTCATTTCATCACCTGCAGGCTTCTCATTCTTTTTTTTTTTTCCCCACCTTTTTTCCTTTCAGTCTCTTCTACAGCACTTCCTCCACTTTGGAATAATTTCAAAGTAACAAAGAAAATCAAACAAACTGGGGGTTTTCCAGATTTGCAGGAATTTTGAAAAGTTACAGAATGGAGAAGAGAATTAAAAAAAAAAAGAAAGAAAGTTTAAAAATTACATTCAGTTATAAAGTAGAGCGAAAGCAGGAAAAAGCAGGAAAATCAAACCAGTTAAATATTTAAAATTATTTTCCAGCTGTACAAAATCTTTCAAATTTCCCAATTTAAATCTGACAGCAGCAGCATGGACACACATAAACAATAAAAGGATAAAGTCCACCGGGATTAAATAAGGAAAATTAACTTTTTACATTGAATGATTGAGGAAAGCAGAAAGTCCTCACTGCTGGCACTCTCTTGGCAGTGTCAGAGACCTGGTGCACCTCAGGGCTGGGTTTCTAACCACATTGCCTGGCTGGCAGGTCATCAGAAGAACCCTGGATGTCCCCAGGGAAGGTGGCAGCTGCTCGTGGGGCAGTGTCCCCATGGCTCCCAGGGTGGGACATTGTCCCAGAGTGTTCCTGGTGTCTCCCTGGCTGCCAGAGCTCTGTTGTTGGTTATCCTGACAGGTGAGATGCCACTGTCCCTGTGGCCCTGCAGGCATTGTCCCTGCTCTGTGCCCCACAGGCCCTGGGGTGGCCTCGTGGCTGTCCCGTGGTGCCACTCGGGCAGGGTTTGGTGGCCCAGGGTCACAGGTCACAGGTAGGTGGTGGCCCAGGGTCACAGGTAGGTGGTGGCCCAGGGTCACAGGTCACAGGTAGGTGGTGGCCCCAAGGTTACAGGTAGGTGGTGGCCCCAGGGTGGTGGCCCAGGGTCACAGGTCACAGGTCACAGGTAGGTGGTGGCCCCAAGGTGGTGGCCCCAGTGTCACAGGTCACAGGTAGGTGGTGGCCCCAGTGTCACAGGTCACAGGTAGGTGGTGGCCCAGGGTCACAGGTCACAGGTCACAGGTAGGTGGTGGCCTCGCGGCTGTGGCGCTGGCGGGCCTGGGCCACGGCCACGTTGAGGCACTGCAGCCACTGCTCGGCGTTCTTCTCATCCTTGGCCTTGAGCACGTAGCTCCTGCTGTCCGTGAAGATCTCGAAGGCGCGGGGCACACTCCGGTCCCGCCGCTTCTTGGGCAGCACCTTCACACTCTGCACCTTGCTCAGCTCGATGGGACACTCGTCAGGGTCGTCCTTCTGCAGCACGGGGGACAGGGCAGGGTCACCAGGCAGGAACCACCCCTCACAAACTGCCCGGGGTCACCGGGGGGAACCACCCCTCACAAACTGCCCGGGGTCACCGGGGGGAACCACCCCTCACAAACTGCCCAGGGTCACCTGGGGGAACCACCCCTCACAAACTGCCCGGGGTCACCGGGGGGGAACCACCCCTCACAAACTGCCCGGGGTCACCGGGGGGGAACCACCCCTCACAAACTGCCCAGGGTCACCGGGGGGGAACCACCCCTCACAAACTGCCCGGGGTCACCGGGGGGGAACCACCCCTCACAAACTGCCCAGGGCTCTTGGCAGTGCCCCAGGCTGGCTTGGAGCAGGGCCTGGAGCAGCTACGACAATGAAAGGTGCCCCTGCTATGGCAGGGGTGGCACTGGATGGGCTTTAAGGTCCCTTCCAGCCCAAACCACTCTGGGATTCTGTGAATTCATCCTTCTTTGTGAAGATGTTCCCAGCTGCCACATCTTGTGGCTGCCCTGTCCCTGGCAATGTCCAAGGCCACGGGGCTTGGAGCAGCCTGGGACAGTGGGAGGTGTCCCTGCCATGGCAGGAGGATGGAATGAGATGGTCTTTATGCCCCCTGAAAATTGGGGACCCAGCAGTGACAGCTCCTGGGCAGCACTCTGGCTGGCCTTGCTGTCCCCTGCCATGCACTTTGTGAGTGGGAAAACCACCATGGGCAAAGCTGAGGGGTGACAGCCTCTGGGAAATCAGAACAGGCAAAGCTCGGGGTGAAAGCCCATGGGAAATCAGAACAGGCAAAACTGAGAGGTGACAACCTCTAGAAAAAACAGAACAGCAAAGCTGAGGGGTGAAAGCCCATGGGGAAAAGCACCACGGGCAGATGTGAGGGCTGCAGCCCCAGGAGCAGAGCAGGGAGCAGGAGCAGGGCTGGGAGCAGGGCAGTGGCTCTGTGACTCACGGATTTGCCCCTGCGGAACAGCAGCTGGTTCCCAGCCAGGGTGAAGTAGCGCGTTTTCCACCTCTTGATGAACTTCCAGCGGACCTGCTTCTCCTTCAGCCTGCCCTCCATCAGGGGCTGCCCGTCCTGGTTCATGCCTGGGGAGGGGAGCACACGGCCAGGGTTGGTGCTGCCCTCCCTGCTCCCCACTAAGGGCTCTGTGTGCTGCAGGAAGGTTGTGCTGCCTCCTCATCCTCCCAGCCTCCAGCATTCAGCTCTCACTTCACTCTGACAGCTCAGCCCTCAGCCGTGTCCTGCTGGGGAGGCTGAGCAGATGGAGCTGACAGCTCACACCCCTCTTCCATCTCCTCTCTACTCCCTCAGCCATCCCAAACCCCTCCCCAGCCCTGCAGGGCCCATTGCTGGCCTTGGGCACTGCCAGGGATCCAGGGGCGGCCACAGCTGCTCTGGGCACCCTGTGCCAAGGCCTGCCCACCCTGCCAGGAGGAATTCCTTCCCAGGATCCCACCTAACCCTGCTCTCTGGCAGTTTAAAGGCCTGACATCTCCTAGGGGTCTCTTTTTCCTTTCTCTTCTGTCTTTCCATCAATGGCCAGGACACAGAGGATCAGCTAGACCAGAGGGCAGTGCACAGGCAGTCTGAGCAGGGATGTTTTGGATGGGGTGTTTGCCTTGGAGCCCATCCCAGCATCTGTCAGAGGGGCAGTGATCCCTGGCTGGCTGCTCTCCCAGCCCCCTGTCCCTCCAGCCCTGCTTTTCCTTGAAAGCCTCCACTGCCATGGGCAGCTCCTGAGCCCAAAGCTGTGCCCAGTGCCACCCAAGGCAGTGCCAAAACCTTTATGGCCTCCTGGGCACCCAGCCCCTGTCTGGAAGGGGGCACACCAAGGCCAGGACGAGGCACCAGCTGTAGATAAAGGATGTGAAGGATGCGTCCTTCCCCCAGCGCTGTTTTCCTTGGCAGCGAGGCTGGCTGGGGGCGCAGTGTGCACTCGTGCAATTTCCTCAGGAAGGACCATAAATATTCCTGTCTCTGCAGGCAGGGAGCGCCTGGAAGGAGCTGGATGAATGAGCAGGGGCTGGCAGAGCCTCAGGGCCGGGGGAGCTGCAGCTGTGGGTGCCACAGGAGGAGCAGCCCGTGCCCTGCCCCACGCAGCCACTGCAGCCCTGGCTGCAGAGCCATGTGGGTGTTTCTGTGCCAGCCCCATCACAGCACCCAGCCTGGCATGGGGCACACTAAAGCACAGGGTTGCTTTCTCCCTGTATAGATATTGTCACTGCAAAAGGGGATTCATTCCCAGGAGGCTGGTTTGGGGCTGCACCCTCTCCCCCCACACTCTTTAGTGGGACAGAACCACACTTTGGTGTCCCCCGTACTAAAAACTTTGTAATTTGTTAAATATTGTTCCCTGCCTGGCTCCTGGCTCCACAGGAACATCTTCAATCCCATTCCAGAGCTGTAGGAACATGCTTGAACCAAACCAGGCTCAGGGACCAGATGATACTGAGATAGTTTGTGGTCAGGAGCACAATCTGAGAAGGGAAGTGAATGTGCAATGTTGGCCTAAAGTGAATTTTTATGGCCAAAATCTTTCAAACCCAGGACTTGCTAAGAAATGTTGATGTCTGTAAGGAGCCAGCGGCTTTAGGCAGTGCTACCAGAGGACTCTCCTGTGTGTGCACAGAGGAGCTGGGGGAGTTCTGGAGGCAGCTTCCAAAGTGGCCCTAATGAATCCGATGCCAGCGCGTCTGAGGGGCTCATTAGGAGAGAGAGATTCAAGCAAGATAAGAATAAAGCTCCTTTCCAATGTTTTTCTAAGTCCTTCTGCTTATTTTCCTTGCGGTTGGCTTCACAGAATCCCAGAATAGCTCAGCTGGGAGGCAGCTCCAGGGGTCTCTGCTCCAGCTCCAAGCAGGGTCACCCACAGGGTCAGACTGGGTTGGATTTATCCACGTGGGACTGGAAAAATATCCACAACATCTCTGGGCAGGCCTGGTATCCTCATGGTGGGAAAGCTTTCACTCACAGGGAACAACTCCTGTCCAACATCCTCTCTAAATCTCTCCCCTTTCGGTTTGAAAAGGTCATGAAACACCTATTTTTTCTTAAATCATCTCAATTTAGACACACTGACTCCAGTTTAACCCTGAGTAGTTCCTGTTGATGTGTCTGTTGGAATTTTCTACTTTCCATCTTGCTTTCTTTGCAGAGCTACAACACATCCAGCTCTAAGCACTTTGGGTACTGAATAAAAAGTTAAAAACCCTCCAAACCCTTCCAAGATGAACTTGAGACAGACAAAACCCAAAGCTTTAAATCTTGAATTTGATGAAACGTAAAATCCTCCACAAGAATTCATGAATGATCTCAGTGATAATAAACCCCTATGAACTTGAAAGAATGGAATGTGTGACAGATAAATGCAATTAACCTCGGGGAATATGGATTCAGTCTCTTCCATTAATCACCACGTTGGGCTTTGCTGAAAACCTGGAAGGAACACATTGCTGGATGCCACTTTTGCTGATTCCCCAGTGAGGATTAGAGCTGGGCTCCTTCATTTCTCTGGGTAGCTGGCACTGCAGGAGGGGATAATTTATTCCCAAGCTAAGGTGGCGTTGGCTTTCCCAGGGAATTGCAGTTTTCCAGCGGGATTCCCAAACAGCCTCAGTTTTCCCCCAATCCCAGATCCTTGTCCATGGCTCCTCTGCAGCCCCCAGGGATCCCTGCCTGGCTTTGTGAGCTTCCAGAGGGGGAAGGAGCTGGAGTTGCCTCCATTCCCTCAATTCCCTCGACGCTCTCGGTGGTTTTGGGGAATGTTTTGTGCAAGAGCTGCTGGAGCCAAGCCCCCAGTGCAGGGGGCTGTGCTGGAATGGGGCTCCCAGCAGGCAGCTTGTCCCAACAGGAGGAATCCTGGTGCTTTGCAGCCCTCCAGGTGCCTGGTGGCTGTGCTGGAACGGTGTGAGCTCCTGTTCCTGCCCTGCAGATCAGCAGGGTTTGTGGGAATGCTGCTCCTCAGAGCAGGAAAAGCCAATCCAGGGTGATTGAACAGCACTTCTGGAGAAGTGTGGCTGTACAAGACATGCTTTGGCACCAGAAGAAGCATGAGGAGGAGTCAAACTTTCTCCAATTGTCACTGTGGGTGCATCACCAACTTTGCTGCAGCTTAACTGGTTCCTTCCACACAGGATCAGCTTCCAGCCCCAAAATGCCTCCCAGCTGTGGCCAAACAGGAATCACAGAAGCATGGAATGGTTTGGGCTGAAAAGGATCTTAAATATCATCTCACCCCACCCCTGCCATGGCAGGAACACCTCCCATTGTCCCAGGTGCTCCAACCCCAGCATCCAACCTGGCCTTGGCACTGCCAGGGATCCAGGGGCAGCCACAGCTGCTCTGGAATCCCATCCCAAGGCAAGGCCAGGCTTTAAGGCTGTGTTTGCCCAAGTCTGCAGGATAAATGGCATCTTGCACCACGGCATCCAAAAAATGCAACAAAACCCCAGCAGACAATAATAGAAAAAACAATTTGCCTCTGAATTCCTTCTTCAACAGGAATTCGGTTGCTAAACAGAATTGCTGAGAGGAAGAAGTTGCTTTCTTGCCTCTCAAAAAGTATTTCAGATGTCAAAGGGTCTTTCACACTCTGGAATGAAAATAAAAGATGTTTCACAGCCTTTAAATTCCTTACCAATCCAAGGAGAGCTCCAAATCCTTGCTTGTGTCAGATCCTACAAACCCAGTGAGACCCTGCAGGGTCTCCCACTCTGCCATGGCTCTGCAGCACCAACACAAAGGTGGAGTTGTCACTCCCTGCAGATTTTCATTCCACTGAGCTCCCTCTTCCACCTTGCCTTCCTCAGCTTTCACATGACCCACTCAGGGGATTTATTTTCTTGGTTTTCCAAAGGCCTTTGGAGCTCAGAAGCAAATCATGACACTCACAATGAGCCTTTCTTACAGAAATTCTTTCAGAGTGAGACAAAGAGAGGCACTGCTGATGAAAAGGACAGTTACAGCCAGGAGAGCAGGAGTGAGGCAAGGCTGGACTTAAATGTCTTTGGAAATTCAGACCAAAGTTGCTTCAGTAAGCTTTGACATTTCAAGCAAGAGTCTCGTTTTCCTCATCGCTCACCATCCCTGATGTGATGGAAACCACACCGAGAGCTCTGTGGAGATGAAGTTTTAACTCAGGGCATGGAAACCACACTGAGAGCTCTGTTGAGATGAAGTTTTCACTCAGGGCATGGAAACCACACTGAGAGCTCTGTGGAGATGAAGTTTTCACTCAGAGCAGGGTTTCTGTCCTGGTCCTGCAGTCCCAGGGGAGCTGGGGAAGGAGAGGATGCTCAAACAGCCATGGAGTGAGCAGGGACAGCACAGCCTGCAGCAGCAGCTGGCCACTGCTGCAAGACTTCCTAAATTCGGGGTTGATGCAGTCTGAAGAGACACTAACTGTTAGAATAAATGTCTGAAACAGCCAATTATTCAAACACTTGGCCAAAACAGTCCAAATTCTTGGCCAGGACTGCTCAGACTTTTACAGAGTGGCAGAAAGCATCTGAGAACAAGATTCCTCTGCACTGCTGCCTTCCACAGAGCTTCAAAAGCAGGGCACCAGGAGCTCAGAGCTGGGAAAAAGCCTGGTTTTCTCGATTTCCCACTCACCCTCTTCTCCAATACAGCTGAAGTATTCTGCCTTTATAAGACTTAATCACATGTCCCTAAGGAGATGTGCACTGTGGAGTAAATTACATTAAAGCCAATAATTCTGAGAGTGAAGAAAGCTGGAACCAGGTGTTGTTTCTGTGCCAATGTGTCCCAGATTTGGGGTTGTATCCCCCTAAGCACAAACCAAACCAGGTTTGGGCCTGACTCTCTCACCAAAGATGGCTTTAATGGAGAATTCCAACTAAAATAGGCACTGGAAGGTTTGGTTTCCCCTTTGCCCACCATGCCACACACCCAGCACGAGCAGTGAGCTCCATCCCAGCACTGCAGCCCCCAGTGGAGAGGCAGGAGCCCCCTGTACCTGTTGCCTTCTCGGGGTTGTTGCACATGAAGCACTGCCAGGCTCCCGCCTCCTCGCTGTAGCCAAACAAGTCAAAGAACCTCACCTCCTCCAGGTGCATCTGAACGCTCTCCAGGTCCTGCAGGCAGGAGAGAAACCAAACTCGTGAGGGGAGGAAGCACCAGAACCCCAAATCCAGACACAGGGGGTCCTTCCCACAGCTCCTGCAGAGGGACAAGGGGCACTGATCTGGGCAGGAATGGGCACTGAGCTGGGCACTGAGCTGGGCAGAACAGGACACCACACAGGGACAAGGCTGACAGAAAGCCTGGGAGCTTCCCCATCCCATGAAAAATCTGGTGGTGGCTGCCATGAGGCAACTCCAGCCCCAGAGAGAGCAAATCCCACTGAAATATCAGCGCAGAAACCTGCCTGCTCCACTCTGCACCCCAGCACTTGAAATAACCTGCAAGGAGCCACTTATTCAGGAGGGAAAAGCCAAATTGGAGAGGAGAAATTTATCTCATCCCTGTGCTCCATCACCCCGGAAGGCTCAGAGAGCCCCAAGGTGGCCCTTCCTTCTGCCCCTGAGCAGAAAGGAGAGGGGAGAGCAGAGCCACCCACGGCCCCAAAAATGTAAATCGTGCTCTTAAAGCAACAAAGGGATCCCCGAGGGCACCACATGGAGCAGGCACCAGCTCGGGGCTGGCACAGGAGCCAGGAGGGCTCAGGAGCTCCCTGGGCTGGGCACACTCAGGGCTCTGATCAGGAGCCCTGCACAGCCCGGGAGGAGCCACATCTGGGAGTGCTTTGCTCCTGGCACATCTGGAGCCGTGCTGAATGGAGAAATCCATGTTTTCTGTGGCATGGAGAGGCTGCCCAGTGGAACACAGCGAGCTCAGTGTGAGCCAGGCCCTCAGAGCTGCTCCAGGGATCACCACAGCTGAAGGCATTTCTCAGAATTCATCTGGAGTGGAGCACTGATCTCACACGTTACTCTCCAGGTTTGGAAAATGCTTTAGAATCCATATAGGAAAACATTTATCACCTCCCACTGTCCCAGGGGCTCCAAACCCCATGTCCAGCTGTGCCAGGGCTGCCCACCCTCACAGACAAGAATTCCTTTCTTATATCCCATCCCACCCTGAAAAAGCATTTCAGACTCTGCTAGAACACAATGCATAAACTTAGTGTCAAATATAGCAGACTGCTGATGCTGCATTTGCACCAACATACGTCAAGCCATTGAAAATTAAAAGTGCTGTACTTAATGAAGCAACCACACGCCCAGAATTTTGCTTCCTGGACTACTGGCAGAGGAATAGCACCAACAAACACAATAATTTGTCCAATAATTCACAATGTCTGAGGTCCTGTTAGCAGTGAGAAGAACTTCTGAGATGACAAATTGCAATTATGACAGAAGCTGTGGAAAGTAAGGACTAGGTCATGCAGGGGATGTTCCAGGCAGATTTTTTGGAATTGCAAAAGCTAAAGAAAACCTTCTTTATGGCAGTCCTAGTCCTTATTCCCAGAAAACTGAATGGGAATTGCACTAGAGACAAACTCGAGCTCTTAGTAGTAAACAAAACCAGAACAAGCTCTGGTTCTGTGATAATAAAAGAACCAAACAGAAAATCAATCCAGCAGCAAAGAGCAGAGCCAGGAGGGGACCTGGAGTGCTCAGGGGGTCCCAGCTGTCCCTCTGTCCTCAGCCCCAGGGCTGATCCCTGCTCCAGGCCCTGCTGGACCCCAGACCCTGCAGGGACCAGGACCCCAGACCCTGCAGAGACCAGGACCCCAGACCCTGCAGAGACCAGGATCCCAAACCCTGCAGAGACCAGGACCCCAGACCCTGCAGAGACCAGGATCTCAGACCCTGCAGAGACCAGGATCCCAAACCCTGCAGAGACCAGGATCCCAAACCCTGCAGAGACCAGGATCCCAAACCCTGCAGAGACCAGGATCCCAAACCCTGCAGAGTCCAGGACCCCAGACCCTGCAGAGACCAGGATCCCAGACCCTGCAGAGACCAGGATCCCAGACCCTGCAGAGACCAGGATCCCAAACCCTGCAGAGACCAGGACCTCAGGATCCCAGACCCTGCAGAGACCAGGATCCCAGACCCTGCAGAGACCAGGATCCCAAACCCTGCAGAGACCAGGACCTCAGGATCCCAGACCCTGCAGAGACCAGGATCCCAAACCCTGCAGGGACCAGGATCCCAGACCCTGCAGAGACCAGGACCCCAGACCCTGCAGGGACCAGGATCCCAGACCCTGCAGAGACCAGGATCCCAAACCCTGCAGAGACCAGGATCTCAGGACTCCAGACCCTGCAGAGACCAGGATCCCAGACCCTGCAGGGACCAGGATCCCAGACCCTGCAGAGACCAGGATCCCAGACCCTGCAGGGACCAGGATCCCAAACCCTGCAGAGTCCAGGATCCCAAACCCTGCAGAGACCAGGACCTCAGGATCCCAGACCCTGCAGGGACCAGGATCCCAGACCCTGCAGGGACCAGGATCCCAGACCCTGCAGAGACCAGGACCCCAGACCCTGAAGGGACCAGGATCCCAGACCCTGAAGGCACCAGGATCTCAGGATCCCCTCCCAGCTCTGCTGCTCTGGGAACCCTCAGGTGCTGGAACCCTGGATGTTGAGAATTTCAGCCTTTCTGTGCTGCCAGGCACTGATCCCAAGGAGAGCACTGCATTGACCTGAGGCCCTGGAGAAGCTTCCAAAATAGAATGATGGAACGGGGATTGTGGATGTGGGGTTTGAATAGAAATGTGTGACATCACAGGGTGGGAAACCCAGAGTTTAAGGGTTCAGAATACAGTAATAGATATAAAGCAAGGTGGAGGTTTTAGGGCAGAGGCTGCTCCTTCTCCAACTTCTCCTCCATGGGTTTGGGTGGTTTTGTGTAATTGGATAAAAAAGTCCTCCTTGCAGGCCATGGGTGGTTGGTTTTGTGTTAAAAGTAAAACTAATTGAGGTGTCATTTCTTAAGTGGGCAGTTTATCCTTAAAAGGTCTTGTGCAGAGAGACAGATGGGGCTCCATTTTTAGTTTGTTGGAGTGAAGTGCTGTAGAGCTCAGGGTTTGTGAGACTGTGACATGGATAAGAACTAACAAACATCTGAGTCCAAACAAGCTAAGCCATGCTGAGCAGCAAAGCTGCTCTAAAGCCTCTGGATTCAAGAGCAGCTCAGACCCTTAGCACAGCTCCTCTGTGTGTGAGCAAATCTGGCCCCAAAGCTGCTCTCAGATGTGGGGGTGCCCCACTCCTCTGAGCCCCAGCAGGGCTCCCACTCCTTCACCACAATATCCTGGAGAGTTCAGAAGGTGTTCCCAACAAAACTGTGGTTTTAAATCAGCCACAGTCTTGGTAATTTAATCCTATTCCACCAGACATCTCCATGCCCACAACATTCTGAGAGAGAGTGTTGTAAAATCATGTTTGACAACTCATTTCATCCAAATGAGCTGGATGGAGATGCTCGGGAATAAATAGATATTTGTTTTCCAATCCTACAGTGGCCTTTTCCAAGCAGCTGATGAATAGCTTGGAAAGAGCATTCACTGAAATCCTGGAGACAGAAAAGAGCTTTGGGCTGCAATCCCTTCAGCTGATGGGGGTAACTAATGGCACATGTGCAGACAAATAACTCCATAAAATCCAGGGCTGGATTTTTAGTGTTTAGCTGGGTGAGCTTCCAAGGGCTCCCAACACCCCAGAGCAGCAGCTGAGCTGAGCCTGGAGCTCCAGACTGAGAGCAGGACCAAACTCATGGCATGCAGCATCCCTGCCTGCCCTTCATGCCATGGGTCAGCTCAGGGGTGGGAACAGCCTGGGCACCTTCCAAAGCACAGCACAAAACAGCCCTGGACACAGAAAGGGCTCCAAAGTGCAGGGCCAAGCCCTTGTGCTCTTTTAGTCTGTGAGGGAAGTGCCCCCTTACCTTCTGGTGAGGGAAGGTGTTCTGGATCATGGCAGTCTCAAAGCTATGCGTGCCCTTGAGCTGGGTCTTCTCCCACAGCGCCTTGAGGACTTGCACAGAGCTGCTGTGCATGGACAGAGGTTCTGCAAACAGGCTCTGCAGGAAACATTGGGAATCATTTCAGGTGTTTTTTCACTCAGGTGTTACCAAAGAGCATCTTGTGCTCACAGTGGGACAGCCAGGAGAACAGCCAGGGGTGAGCCCTGGGGAGCTCTGATGGATCCACGGGCTCACAACTGGGTAAACACCAAACATCTCAGTTCCTCCTATTGCACATCCCACAGCTCTGAGGAACGAGGATTCCCCTTCAATGGCCACTGCACACTGAGTGCCAACAGCCCCAGCTCTGTGTGGCATCCTGTCACAGACATCTTTTATGGAAAATCCTTTCCTTAGGATTTTTCCACCTGAGAAGCTGGGAGGCCTCAGGAACAAAATGCAAACAATGGTTATCTGCTGCTGTGGAATGCAACAGGTGCATCTGGGATTGGGCTCATGGGGTTGTTTCTAATTAATGGTCAATCACAGTCAGCTGGCTCAGACAGAGAGTCCAAGCCACAAACCTTTGTTATCATTCTTTCTTTTCCATTCTTAGCCAGCCTTCTGATGAAATCCTTTCTTCTATTCTTTTAGTATAGTTTTAATATAATATATATCATAAAATAATAAATCAGCCTTCTGAAACATGGAGTGAGATCCTCATCTCTTCCCTCATCCTGGGACCCCTGAGAACACGGTCACAGCATCCCTGCTCACACAGCAGCCCTGTGGCTGGGAATGTTTGTGCTTCTCCTCCATCTCCTCCGTGATCTTTTAATTAAAGAATGCATTTACACGCAGGAGCCAAGATAGGAGCGCACAACAAATCTGATTTTCCATACTGCAAATATTTGATTTCACAATATGGGCAATGTCCTTCAAATGTGGGATTCCTGGATGGACTTTCTGTCTCCTCTGTCTGAGCAAACCCATCCAGCCTAATCCTGCTGTCCTGCACTAATAATTTCCCAATTTCTATCCAAGGGTTTTGAAACACAGTAGAACTCTCCATTATTATTTTTTTAAATTAACTGACCAGTGTTCTTGAAAAGTAATTATTTCTAGGAAAACACCCAGGGCAGAACAATTCAGGCTGTTCCATCCACAGCTTCCCTCGCTGTGTTAATTTTGGATAAGTCCTGGGGGCTCCCAAGGCTGCCTTAGATGGCATGAACTGCAGTGAAAGGCTCTGTGTGTGTTAAGAACCTGAACATTGTATTTCAGCTCAAACCCCCCCCGTTCCATCTCAAAGTGTGAATGTAGGGCTCTCTCTTCGTTTCACACTATTTGTAACCTGTTAGGAAATTCCACACTTGTGCAAGTACTGGGCTGTTCTTGGAATCATTATTAACCACAAGAAAATCACCTGAAGGGTGGTAAAACAGCACTGAGCAGATTTACAAATCCTGCTTAGTCCAAACCTCTGCAGTAAAACCCCAGTGGGTTCTGCCCCTCCAACCTCCTCCTGCAGCCTTGGGGGTGATGCTGCTCCCCTAAAATCCACTGCCAGCTCCTGGCTGCTTCCCAGGCACCTGGGAGTCCTGCCTCAATAAGAACAATATGCTTTGGAACCACCTTTTTATCCCCAGACTTTGTAATCTCCCTGTTTGACTTTGTAATAACCCAGTTTGAATTTGGGGTATTTAACAGAAATATAAAAACTTATAAAGCACAAAATAACTTCAGCCCAGTGGAAGGAGTTCCTGAGGGACCACAAGGGTCACAAGTGGCTGTGAGTTAGGGGTGCATTTAATGAGTTTAACCACGAAACATTCTTGTCCAAGGAGCAGCCCAGAGGGGCCCTGGCTGGTGTGGGCTCACCTGCTGGAACAGGAACATGATGTGGATCCAGAGGGGAGGCTGCTGGCTCACCAGGGTGAAGCTGGATTTGCTGTACAGGCAGTAGTGGCCCTTCAGGGGACAGCTGAAGAACAGCTTTGCCACACAGCTTTGAACAGAATCTGCAAAGGCAAACGTGGGATGTAAAAACCAGCTACAAGCCAGAGAGGGAACTCAGTGCCCGTGCTGGGGTGCCAGAGCCATGGGGGAAAACATTCCACTGGGGATTGGGGGCACTCCTGCAGCCAGCAGGGCGCTGATGTGTCTGCACCCCTAAAGAAGGAGAGAAATTCAGTGTTCAGTGCTTCAGATATAACCCTGTAACCCTTTACTGCCCAATGCAGGAGGGGCAGCACAGGCTGTTCACATTCCTTGTGCTCTCTCAGGTGTTTGGGATACCAAACCAGCAGGTCCATCCAAACTGTGTGTCCCTCATCCTATTGGCACAGCTTGTTGGGAAAGCCCTGCCCTGGCAGGCCCCAGTCAGGTGGGGCTGACACCTGTGGGATCCCTGCTGAGGTGAAGGCTTGAGCTGGAAATTGAGATGCACAAGTCTGCTTTTGCTAAATATTATAGATCATGGAATGGTTTGGGCTGGAAGGACCTTAAATCCCACCCAGCCCCACCCCAGCCATGGCAGGGACACCTTTCACTGCTCCAAGCCCCATCCAGCCTGGCCTTGGGCACTGCCAGGGATCCAGGGTGGGCATCCTGCGCCAGGGCCTGCCCACCCTCCCAGGGAACAATTCCTATTCCCAAAATCCCATCCATCCCTGCCCTGTGTCCATGGAAGCCATTTCCTCAGCAAACCCAAACAGCTTTGTCAGAAGATGATGAAATGGTTTCCCCTTGCCAGCTTGTGGGGTTTGCTCCCAGCCTCACAGCCACCTGGCCTCTCTGCAGCATTCTGGCAGGTTCCAGCATCCCACTTTGGGATTTTCTGCATTTTCAGTGACAATCTGTGACACTGACACTTTGTCCTGGCAAGGCATTCTTTTGTAGCTCTGGTAAACTCATTCCTCCCATGTCACACCTTTACATGAAACACTGAATTCATTACATTTCCCTCCTATGCATTCACATCTTAATTAGATAGAAAATGTTAAAACCAAGCATTTCAAGCCCATCTGTTGTGGACACACAGGCTGCCTCTGCTCTTGTCAGGAGATCCAGACACCATCCCTGCTTACTCACGTTTTCTCCAAAGTCACAACTCATTTTTCCAGCCAAGCATTTCTTTGAGCTTTTTCTTCCTTCCCCTTCTCCCCACGGTGACTCACCAGGACAGCAAGGGACTGACTCACACCCCTGCATGGCTGGGCCATGAGCAACACCCCCAGCAGGGAAAAAGGGGGGATAAATCCACTTCTCTGGGAGCACGGCATAAAAGGCACTCACTTGGATTACTGGCTCTGGGGAAAACTTGAGTTTCATCACCCAAACCTGCCAGATCTCACCCAAACCAGTTCACTGCACAGAGGAGCTGGGGAGCCAGAGGGGTTAATGAGGCCATCCTGGATCCTGGGGCACATGGAAGCACACAAGGACATGTCCAAGGAGGCTGCTGACAGATGCTGCTCCAAACTGCAGACCCCTCACAGATGCTGCAATAACCTTCACTCAAGCACTCAAGCAGAAATCGGGCTTGGCCTGGGGCCAGCTGTATGAAAAGTTGATGTTTCAAGATGGGAAATGACTCTTAGCTAAAAATTACCCCAAAGCACGTGAGGAGAAAGGTGAGGAGGAGCAGGCAGCTCGTCCTTCCTCCTGCCTGGAACACAGGCATTGCTCTCCCAGCTCCAAACACAGGGACTGGCAGAAACCTGGGGGCAGAAGGGGCAGGGCTGCAGCCCCTGGAGGGAAAAGGCACCAGGGAGGATCTGCCTGGGGGGCTGGGAAGGGCTGACAAAAATGGCCAAGGATCTGTGGAGGGGCTCCCGAGGAAGTGCTCAGCAGGGTTTGTGGTGACACTGGGGAGCACACGGGGGCTGGGGACACGTGCCAAAACCAACGGCAGCTCCAAGCACAGCCCTGGCTGCCTGAGCACGGGGTTCCTGGAAAACTGCAGCCCTCGTTTGTCACCACCACTGCAGAGAGCTCCTTCCCAGGCTCTGGAATGGGCTGGGAGCTCCTCAGGGCTGCCCTGCTCTGTTTGAAGTGCCGGGTTTGGCACTGGCTGAGCAGCAGCCCACGTTTGCTACGTGCAGCTTTCAGCAGCTCCTGAGGAGCCACCAGGATCCACCTCTGACAGGGAATAGCAGTTATTCCATGTCAGCAGAACCATGGGATCATGGAGTGCCTTGGGTTGGAAGGGATTTTAAACATCATCTCATTTCAGCCACTGTCCCAGATGCTCCAAACCCCAGTGTCCAGCCTGGCCTTGGGCACTGCCAGGGATGCAGGGGCAGCCACAGCTGCTCTGGGAATCCCATCCCATCCATCCCAGCCAGAAATTCCTCCCCAGCATCCCATCCATCCCTGCCCTCTGCCACTTTAAGACCATCTTCTCCTGTCCTTTCATTATCTGCCAGGTTCTCCTCCTTCCCCAGCCTTGGCAGGAGAGTCCAGGCACCACAAGAACAGGATTTTGAAACACCAGAACCTGTGAAGAGCACCACGAGACACCAACCCACCCACAGAGTCACCAAGTGCCCCAGAAGGCTGATGAGGACCCCAAGGAAAGGTTCCTCAGCCAAGGAACATTTCTCAGCCCAGCTCTTGGCACTTCTCTGCCTTCCAGCATGGGAATAAGCAAGAGCTCCTTCCTCCTGCAGGAAACAAGGGAATATATGTTGCAATTTTAAAGTTCACAACTGAGCGGTTGTGCCTGGGGAAAAGGAACAAAACATAACCAGAAGAATGTCAGCAGAGCTGTTAATTGTTACCTATTCCAGCTTCACATGCTGGGCTGAACCAGGAGGGTGCAGAGTCACTGGCTCTGGGAACAATTAATGTGTTATTTGATTTACATTGGTGATCCTTTACTATTAAATGAAATCTGTTAATAGGAGTAAAAGTATGCTCATAAATTTCCTGAATAGAATCAAACCCATGCATAAACATGGAACCAATAAGAAATGGATGCAACTTTTTAAATTTTGGGTTTAAGCTTTTTCAGCTTCCTCAGTTTCCTTTGCCTGACCTCTTCAGTTTGGGTTACAAAAAGTATGCAAACAATAAATACATTTATAGGAGGAGAGGGCAATTTTTAAAGCAAGCAGCTTCAAGAAGTGCTGCATTATATTGTTTTTAACACACTAACTTTGTGTGCAGGGCATAACTCAGCCCAAGGTGTGAGTTAGACCAAGAGAAGGCAGGGCTGTAATGGGGGTGGGCACCAACAACGAGGCACTCAGCACAGACTCCACATCCAAGGGGCAAATCCAGGCTCAGAAGCCATAAAATCATCCCAGAATCACAGACTGGGTTGGAAGGACCTTAAAGCTCCTGTTCTATCCCTGCTTCCTTCCCCTAGACCAGGTTGCTCCAAGCCCCATCCAAGTCCTCATCCTCTGGTTGATGCCACCACCACAGGAGTGTCCCAGCTGCCAGGTGAAGGCCACCTGGAGAGCAGCCTGCTCCCAGGGCAGCTGTGAGGCCCCAGGATGTGCCCCACGTGGGTGAGGGCAGCAGGGGACAGCTGGTCACATCCCCAATACACTGCTGGGGCGCTGGGAATCTCTCCTTGGCCTGACAACGTGGATCACCAGGAGAACAATGGTCATCGTGAGTGGTGGCACTGCCACCCCGAGTGGTGGCATTGCCATCCTGAGCTGTGGCCATCCCCAGTGGTGACACTGCCATCCTGAGCAGTGGCACTGCCATCCCCAGATGTGGCACTGCCATCCCCAGACGTGGCACTGCCATCCTGAGTGGTGGCACTGCCATCCCCAGAGGTGACACTGCCATCCTCACTGGTGGCACTGCCATCTCCAGGAGTGGCAGCGCCATCCCGAGCAGTGACAATGCCATCCCCAGTGGTGGCACTACCATCCCAAGCTGTGGCAATGCCATCCTTAGTGGTGGCACTGCCATCCCCAGTGGCGTCACTGCCATCCCCAGCAATGACACTGCCATCCCCAATGGTGGCAAAATGGCCATCCTGAGATGTGGCACCACCATTCCCAGCAGTGGCTCTGCCATCCCCAGCGCTGGCACTGCCCTGCCCCTGGCTCCCTGGCCCCTGGGGCATTGGGAATGCCAGCCCCGAAGGAATGCCAGCCCTGCCCATGGAATGCCAGCCCTGCCCATGGAATGCCAGCCGATGCTCACAGAGCAGCTCCCTGGGAATGCTCTCCCGAGCCTGCCCAGCCCTGTGATCCCCCTGCAGCACCCGAGGCCCATCTGTTCCCAATCAGGGGCTGCTGATGGAATGCTGGAATCCACCAGGGCTGAGCAGGGCTGAGCACTGCAGGGGAGCAATGAGCTTTTCCATCCACGCCGCCATCTGGTCCCCATTAGCCCTCGGTACCACATAAAACATAATAACAACCACACTGGGGACCAGCACGCTGCAACCTGCTCCCCCTGCTGCCTCCCCCTCTGCCAGGCTCCCGGGAATGCTCATGGATGGGTTTGCTCCTGCATGGCACCAGAGCCGGCAGGGACTGCTGCAAAATGGTTCCCATGAAATGGTTCCATGTTTTTCCTTGGGTGTCGCTGAATTGGCCTCAGTGAGCGAGGGGAAATGATTCCCTGGTGTCCCAGGGTCTGTCCTTCCAGAAGGAGCCTGGAGATGGCAAATCCTCCAGCATCCTTGACACACAGACATCATCAGATGCTCTCCTTCCAGCAGCTCGCTCCACATTCAAAGCTCTGGGCATTAATGGTGGCTTTTTAACCCAAATTACCTAAAATTGGAGCAGAACTAGAGCAGAACACCAGGGCCTGTCCCTGCTATCCCCAAACCCAGCAGCTGGGCAGGTCCTGCCTGGGAAGGGCTGCACCCATTCCATATCCAAGGACACACAGGGCCATGGCTCTGAGGCACTGTCCTGGCAGGGGTGGGAAACAAGGAGAGCAGATCAGAAATCCTGATCAGAAATCCTGATCCACCAGGAGAATACAGCATCCCAACCCATCCCAGAAAATATGGGCTGAGGAAAACGCTGCTGAACTCCATGAAAACTGAAGAGCCTGACAAATATGGTGGCTTGTTTTTCTTGCCTTTTGAGGAAAAGATCCCCAGGCTTAAGAGACTTAAATTATGAACATGACATTAAAAAATGTCTCAAATTGCATCAGGTATGTCAGAGATGTGAGTCAGGGCGCAAGGCCTCAAGCTAAGCAGGAACTGAACCAATAAATGGATTTTTGTGGGTTTGGGTTCCTTCTTTCTGCCCCAGCTCAAATCCCCTCTCTGACTGCAGTGTTATTCCAAAAAATTCTCTTATGCACGTGAGCCTGGTGTTGCAGCTTGTCTGCTCTGTGAAACACCCCCAGCTCAGCCCTTTTCTTTAGGATAAAACCCTCTGGCCCACAGCCCAGTGCTAGCACTGCTCCTGCTGCAGGATCATCACCCAATTCACAGCTCTGCCCTGCCCGAGGCACAGCCAGCCAAAAACAGTAAACATTCAACAGCACGGCTGACATGGCAATTTTTCAAGGTCTGTACGAGGCATCTTCAAACTGTCACAGACAGTTCATGGATCCACCCTGACACTTCTTAACCTGCAGCCCTTCCCAGCTGTAAAATCTGACACTCCAGTTAATGTTGCATCCATTTGGACACGGAATATAAATTGAATGGGCTTAGAAGTCAACGAGGAGCCTGCAAATCACACCCTGTAAAGCAAAAACACTCCGTGAGGGGTAAGACCTACACAGCAAACATCTGACTCAAGAGCAAGAAAGCCAATTTGCAAATCACAGACAATTTAGCAGAGCAGAGGTGCCTATTTTGTGTGTTTTGAGCTCGCCTCTGACAACTTCATGGCGTGTTCTGCAGCACGTGGATGGGGGCAGACACGTAGTTAATCCTCCCAGTCACTGGAGATATTGCAAATCTCTTTTCCAGGCTGCAGAGGCCATTTATCCCCACATGGAGGTCTCTGATTTTCCTCACACTCCTGCAGCCACTCTCATCCTTCATGCTCCAAATTGGGGCTCTAATTAATGCAGGCAGTCCCAGAATGGTTTGGGCTGGAAGGGACCTTGGAGCCCCTCCAGCTCCAGGCAGGGACACCTCCCCTGTGTCACTAGTGCCCAGATCTGAGGGTCCTGCAGGAGAATTGGGATATTCCCAAGGTTCTGCCCTCACCAGCACACCCCCGTCTGGAGCAGCCCCAGTCTGGGGTTAGGAATGAGGAATTCTGCCCATCCCCAGACAGGCTGCCCCAGCTCAGACACCCCCAGCAGCAGCAGAGATGCCAGCAGGGGTGGAACTCTGGCCAGGAGAGCAGAATTTGACCCATCACCCCTTGGAGATTATTCCAATTTCTTCTTTACTAACACCCTGCTGACCCCCCAGAGCTGCCACTTGAAATCCCAGGAAAGGCCTGAGCAGGGAAAGGAAAGGTTGGGAAATGTGCACTCTTGCAACACATTCTGCCACTATTTCCTTCAAATACTCTGTGTCATGAGGGGCTGCTCTGGGGTTCTTATCTTTTCATATCTTCCATGTCTCACACATTAAATCTCCAGTTCAGACTCCCCCACAGCCACCATAAAATCAGCCAACTATATTTATTAATGTTTTCTAATCTTGTTTTTTTCTGCTAAACACGTTGGTGAAATGTAAAACACGCCTTTGAGTGGGCCCTGTTGGAGTTTGGGGATCTCTGAAGTGCAATAACTGCAGGTTTTTGGAGAGCTGTATGCAATATCTGAAATATTAACAGAGCTGTCCCCTGTGGAATGAGCAGGGCTGCATTTCTTCAACAGATTTAGAGCGAGCCCCATAAATCTGAGCTTTGCACATGTGTCCCTGCTCAAGGAATTTCCCTAGGAATGCTAGCTGAGGATTTTCAGGAAATTACAATAGTTTGAATGAATTTAGAAATAGTCACATGCCTAGGATGTATCATAAGAGGTATTGCAGAAAGGAAACTGAGCAATACATTAAAAAAATACTCAATATATGGGATTTCATTAATGTGGGGTCAGAGCACTCAGCACTTCAAAAACCACATTGTTCACTCTCATGTTTTCACTGCAATTTTATGCAACACAAGTTTTGTCCTTAATTCTACCAGATAACTATTTCAACTACTAACCCTGGAATTTAAGGTATGTAGGAAATTCTTCAGAAGCATAAGCTTTTAAAATATATATAGGGAAAGAATTATATCCCTTATATATAGATAAATAATTATATCCCCTTTATGAGTGGAAACTGCTTTTCCACTTCTTGACCACTGAGAAAGGAAAGAAATAAATCTTTTATCAACTTCAGTTGATGCTTGTTGGAGCTGAAGTGACGCTGTATTAGAAGGTGATGTTTGAAGTGATTGGAAATTTAATTAATTTAATTTAATTAATTGAGGCAGCTGCTCTTTGGGATCAACGTGGCCCATGGAAGGGTTGGGCTGTGAACAGCTCATGGCCACCACTGAGGGGTTGGATGCACCCAAATTCACCTCAAGGGGAATAAAGGAGGAGGCTCCCAACCCAACCCAAAGCATTCACTTCAAAGAGGAGCAGATCACAGACCCACCAGGGATGAAAGCAGCAAACATTAAAGCAGCCCAGGCACTGGTGAGATGGGATCCAACCCATGGGGATCTCACCCTGCTGTGCCCTCAGGGAGTTTTGGGGTTGGAATGAGCTGTCCTGAGGTCCTGACCTTTATTATCCCAATCCAGCTGAATTAATAACTTGGTAATGAGGAAAGACCCCCAGATCTGCCCCAAGCCAACCCAGCCTGGAGCTGGGAATGTCCCTTCCTGCCCTAACCTTGTTCCCAGAGGCTCTGCCACCCTCAGGGCCCACTCCCCATCACATCCAGAAGGAAACGTTCACCTGACCCTTCATGGGAGTCTGGGAGAGGCAGGAGATGTGTTCCCGGAGGAAATGAATGCTGGAAGGGTTCAGAAGATTCCATTTGGGAAATGCTGTTTTCTGCAGCTGCTGTTCCTCCCTGCCTGTGCTGGGGTCTCTGCTTCCCTTTGGGCCCTGAGGGGTCTGGGTGGGTACAGAAGTCCTTTGCGGGGGGCTCAATCTGCTTACCTTCGATCACACACTGCTCAGGGATGGGAATCCTCCTCCCCATCTCCATCACAAACTCCTTGACCTTGCCCAGGTTCTCCTTCAGGTGCAGGTGCAGCTTGTCCTGGTGCTGCGCAGGCCCCGTGGCTGCCTCTGCCCTTCCCTGCAGGGCCTTTCCTGGGCTCAGCTCAGGCACACTGCCTGCCTGGGGCTGGTCAGCACTGTGCTGTGACAGCGGGGAGCCCCCCAGGGGCCCTGCCTCGGGCTGCACCCCTAAAGGCTCCTGCTGCTGCTCCTGGCTGAGGCAGAGCTCGGAGAAGGAGGTGCCAGCAGGGATGTCCCCACTGTCCTCGTCTGTCCCTCCCTCTGAGCTCAGCCCCTTCACCCTGAGCGTGTGCAGGGCCAGGCTCTTGGACCTGCAGGGAGGAAAGGAAAAAGGGTTTGGAGCAGAGGCAGGGCACAAAAATGCCCCCAGAACGTGCCCTGTGCAGCTCCCTCAGAGAGCCCAGTGTGGGCTCACCCAGCCAGGGGCAAGAACCTGATGGAAATCTGCATTTCCTCAGCCAGGCTCGAGCCCCAGCTTTAATAAACAAATGAAATGGAGCAATATCCAAATGATATCCACATATCCCAACATCTGCCACAGGGGAGCAAAGCTGCCCCTCTGCAAGGATCCTGGAGCCCAGGCGTGGTGTGGCTGCTGTACCAATCCTGCCATAAAATGGCAAGCAGCAATTTCACTGAACCAGAGCCCTGCCTCCAGCCCTTCCTGCCAGGGATGGAGGGGAGCAAAGAGGGCAGAAGTAGCTGAAAGGGCAAATCCTGGGGCAGGAAGAGCAGAGCTCTGTGTGGAGCTGTGGGGCAGGGACAGCCTGAGGAGCCTGTGGGTCACATTGCTTTCACTGATAAATGCTGTTAGTGATAACACCCAAAAAGCCCTCAGGACCTTCCTATCAGTGATATCTCAATGCAGGTTTTTTTGCCCTGCCCTTTTTGCTGCTTTAGGGCACAGAAAAGATTAAATGAGTTCCCCAGAGCAGCTGTGGCTGCCCCTGGATCCCTGGCAGTGCCCAAGGCCAGGCTGGACATTGGGCACAGGGGAAGGTGTCCCTGCCATGGCAGGGGTGGCACTGGATGGGTTTTGAGGTCCCTTCCAACCCAAACCATTCTGGGATTCTGGGGTTTAGAAAGATTTCATCCAACCCTTAAGCTCATGGATGCAAAAATCAGTTACATTTAGGGTTATGCTGCCTGTGGGTATTCCATGAGCAGACCAAACCCTCTATGTTTGGATAAAGTTTTATGACAGACCTGATCTCCCTGAAGCCCTCACACATTTTCCAGAGCCATACCTGTTAAACCTCATATCCTTCCTTTCTTCTTTAGAGACCTGGCCCAGGCTGTATCTCCTCACTGAGCCGGGGGTGCTGTTGTCCACATTGATTTTCTCCTCAAAAGCCTGGATTTTAACTTGCAGCTTTTCATCTTCTTCACTGCCGTTCACGACAGATTTTAAATCATCCAGTGGTACAGGACATTCTGCCTCAGGGTCCTTTTCCATCCTGAGGAGGCAGAAAGCAGAGGTTTAACTCTGGCACACTCCGCTCATTGTGCTGATGCTGTGTCTGTGCCTGGGACTTGTGGTTTGGATCTGGTAAAGTAATTATGCTTAAACAGAGATTCCCTGAGGTTATTTTCAGGAACATCTTCTAGATCAACATCTCTGATGGGTCAGAAGCATTGAACATCTCTGACAACCCTGGACTGGAAACTGCCAAGCACCAGCAAATCACATCTCTGTCCCTGAGAGTCAAAAGTTTTTCATCTGAACTCAAACCATTCTCTCGAAATTGCTAAACACTGACTTATTGCATTATTTTCACAAGGCAAAAGTCAAGTTATTTGCAGGCTTTATAGAATTCTGTGGTTTTAAAGCTTTGACCAAAGTACATGCAGTTCTTACTGAATTACTGCCCTCTGAGAAATAAAAATACCTTTTAAAACTCAGGAAAAGTTATGAGCAACGTGTCTCCAGCTCAGCAAAGAGAAAATGAAGAGTTAAAATGAACTTGTAGGACTGCAGGGCAAGTAGTTCTGTTTTGGATTTCTTATGTTTGTCTTAAAATCACAGAATCAGAGAACCAGGGAATGGTGTGGGTTGGAAGGGACCTCAAAGCCCGTCCATGGGCAGGGACACCTTCCTCTGTCCCAGGCTGCTCCAAACCCTGTCCAGCCTGGCCTTGGGCACTGCCAGGGATGGGCACCCACTATATGGAACATTTTAATGCAAAATTCAAAGATAATTTTCAAATAAATTGAAGGGAAGCTGTTGATGTCAGAGGCTAAAAAGGAATCTGCTGGAAAAGACACTGTTGGTAAAGACGTGCTGGGTTCCCTCAAACAGCTTTGGAAATGGCTTTTTCTGGGTTCCTGCATCGCTCAGAGCCTGCACAGAGACTCAGCTCCCCTGAATATTTGGCCATTTGCTGGAAATCTGAATTTTGAGTGTCCTTACTCTGCCTTGGAGCAGCAGCAGGACTGGATTTCCCAGGGACCAACACAAGAGCATCACTGCTCCTTCCCCTCTCCCTGCCCTGCTGGGGTGATGTGAACATTCCCACCTCACTCCTGCAGCACCAAAACCATGGAGCAGCACAGAGCAAACAGGAATCTCTTGGAGAATCAAGGGGGATTGGACACTATTTACTTTTTAAACTCCACCCACAGCTCTAAAACAAGTTTGTTACGCTTCTGACTATTTCTTTGTTTGATTTTCTTTTTTCCCCCCCCGATGAACAAACATCTGAATAGCTAAATCTGTAAAGCATGGATATATAAAACCACAAGTGAGGGGTTTAACACAGCCCTTGCAGAGCAGCAGAGCCTCACAAGTCACGCTCGCAGTGGGGGAGCCCATTAAAAACTCCCCAAACTGCACATTACCAATTGTAAAGAGCCAGGTTTTTACAAAACAGCCAGAAATGTGGCATCACAAAATGCACTTTCTCACTTGTTTTGATAAAGGCAGCTCAGGGTATTTCTCAGGGGAGCTGGCAAGTTTTGTCTTGCTTTGTTTTTAATTCAAGCAAGATCTCGTAATATATTAACACTGAGGAGCACTTGAAAAATATTCTTCTGTAATAAAGACCCTTGATGTGACCTTTCCTAACAAATCTTTCTGGGGATGTAGGACAAGATTTAATTTATTGGAAAGCAGTCACTCCAGCACAGCTCCCAACACTGCTGCCATTGTGGGGGCTGAGCTCTGAGGAAAACTCCTGTTCCCTGTGTAAATATGGGCAAAGCCTGGGGCACAGAGAGGGGATTGATGGACTGATGGGCCCTGGGAGTGACGGACCCCAACCAGGGAGCCCTGGTGGTGTTTGGGATTAAAAATGGTGTTTCAAACAGCACCTCTTTGTCCAGCCTCCTCCTGCTGGGCTCTCATGGCTTTGTGAAGGGAGTGCAAGGAAGCACTTGTCCTAAAGAACCACAAAATCGTTATGGTTGGAAAAGAAACGTGGATGAATCCTGTTCTCCATGTTCAGAGCAGAAAAAAGTCTCTCCTAGGGTGTGGAGGGTGGGCTCCTCAAGCCACCATCCCACTGTTGCCCCTGCTGGTGCCAGGATTCCCAAGTGGGAAGCAGAGGGTCCCGAGTGCCCAGGGGCTCTCCTGTGCACCAGCCCTGTGCCCAGGGGAAGCCAAAAGCACAAACCCCCACAAACCCCTCAGTGAGGGCTCCATCCCACCCCCCTGCACCCCTGGCAGCCCTTCCAGCTCCTCTCAGACCAGCCATTGTCTGCAGCCTTGGCAAGAGGCACTGCTGAGGCTGCTGGGGCAGGATCAGCTTACACCAAAGCTCTTTGCAGGAGGAGGAGGAGGAGGAGGAGGAGGAGGAGGAGGAGGGTGCACGAGCTCATGGGGAAACCATCATCCGAAAACAGTGCCAGGCTGCTGATGGCTTCATGCTTTAAATCCTCTGGGCAAAGGCACCTCAGTGCCCAGGTGATGCATTAGCACCAAGAGCATTTCTCCACACCAGCAGTGGGGTGCTCACCGTGGGGAAAAGAGCATCGCAAAGGGAGACTGATGAAAATACAGCTGGGCTTGTGGCCAGTGCTTCACCTCTGTGCCCATGGAGGCCACAAGGATGGGTCAGGTGTTTGTGGTTTGTTAAGGGAGAGAAAATCACCTCCTCAAACGGGATGGACAAGAGAGTTTGAAGAAGGCAAGTGGTGGAGGGAATAAAATGGAATTGTCAGCAGGATCCCAGACTGGTTTGAGTTGGAGGGACCTTAAAGATCATTCCATTCCACCTCCTTCCACTGGGACCTTCCCACTGTCCCAGGTGCTCCCAGCCCCATCCAGCCTGGCCTTGGGCACTGCCAGGGATCCAGGGGCAGCCACAGCTGCTCTGGGCACCTGTGCCAGGGCCTCAGCACCCTCTGAGCAAAGAACTGCCTCATATTTAACCTAAATCCTGTGCCAGTGTCAGACAATTCCAAGCAGCCACAGGACCTGAGGAGCAGCACTGGTGCAGCCCCTTAAGCTCAGCTCTCACCCAGAACAAGGACTTTGATGATTTCTTCCCCTTTAATTGACTACACTGCCCCTCTAGGTTGGATAAGTCCATTAAAACCCTGCATATGTTCTTTAAAAGCCCCTCTGGGACTGAATAACTTGCAATTTTGGGACAGTAAGGAGCAGCAGGGCATGGCCTGGTTTTAATTATGCTCCTCAGTCCCTGCATGTAAAATTCCCTGTGTCAAACAACGCCGGGCCAGCCATGGCTCTGAAAAAATCAGCTTTTCCTTATGTAAACACAGGAGTTTTGGAAGGAATTGCTGTAATCCAGGCCCACAGTTTAAATTCCTGCTTTCCCTTCACAGCACAAGCACCCTGGATTGCTGCTCTTTAGCTCAGTGACTGCAGCAGCTCCAGAGCTGGGAGGGCACTTCCACCTTCACATCTGGACTGGTCCCACTGCCCAAGCACGAGTCAAAACCAGCTCTGCTTAAATCAGCAGGGAGCTCTCGTTCCGCCTTGTCTGATTGAGCTGATACTCTGCCTGAAATGTAAAACCAAATAGCTAAAAACTGTGAAAAACCAGCAGTCTGCTAGGATCTCTCACAGCCATGTTGAGATACTGAGGGTACAGAGGGTTAGGGAGGGAATGAAATTTAAAATAAATAAAGAAATAAATAAAATCAAGGGGCAGAGAGGGAAAATCATCTGTAACCACACTCACACAGACAATGAAGCTTCTACTCTTCAGCCAGTCCTTAGCAAAGAGAATTTTAGCCAGAAACAGCCAGATTTTGATGAAAACCTTGTTTTTAACTGGGTTTTCTTAGCAGCTCTAGAGATAAATGTTAAGTCCAGAATATAATAAGGGACAGGAATATCACAGTGTTTTAACAAAGTAAATTTCAGCCATAAATGGAGGGACCACAATGGGTTGGGAATGCCAAGGGCTGCTTTCTGCTGAGGTTCTGCCACCAGGTGAGGCTTGGACATTGCTCACAGCCCTGTAGTCAGATGAGGGGCTCTGTCTGGGTTCCTCTCCTTTCTCATTTCTACCTCTCTCCAGGACACCAATTATTTGTTTCTCCACTGACCTCAGTGTTTTGGCTCCACTGCTCCCAGTCTGGCTCCAGGGCTGGCCTTCACTGTCAGGAGTTTTCTGACACCTGCGTTCCATTTTCCCAAAGAATCACTACTCCTGTGTGCCCCCCTGACCTACTGCAGCATACACAACTCGAATTCTCAGTCTCTCAGTAATTAGAAGTGACTGCCAGCCTGTATTTAAATAACATTCCTATCCTCACTGTGACAAACCCCACAACACTTCAACCTCAGGATGCACAGTCAGAGGCAGCTGAGCAAGCAGAACATCTCACTGTGGATGCCTCAGAAATTCTTTTCAGACTTTTTTTTGGGCAAATCTTCATCAGGGAGCTAGGCCAGCCATTGTTCTCCTCACCCTCAGTGGGCATTTTCTAGAATAAACTCACTGATAATTGTGAGCTTGACTTCACTGATTTATTTTTAACCGAGGCTTTTTTAGCTTGCCTGAATTTACTTATCTGGGGCATGGCTTTCTTCATGGCAATGGGAGCATATTTAATGGGAATTTTGGTGCCTCACAGTGATGCCTAGGGAGGTTACCTGGAACAGAGGCTGGGCAGGGATAAAGGAATGAAGTAGGGATTTATTAAAAGGTTTTTACAGGATACACCTTGGGCAGTACAAGAGTCTGGCTGAGGCTCCACCTAAGATGGACCCAAGACGGACCCAGAGTCATGATTTTTTACACTTTTACAAGTTTTGGTCCATTTCCACATTGGGGTTAATTGCCCAATTCCAGCCCCAGGTGATGCAGTCCCACCCTCCCAGTTTGCTCTCCTCAATTCAGCGTTTGCACTTTTTGGGCGCAAAGCAGAGGCGTCCCTGGTTCTGGGGCTGGACAAGGGAACTGCTGACACTTTCTATGGAGCTCAGAGTCACACACAGGGCAGTGCAGGATCTGGGAACCGTGCAAGCCAAGCTGCAGGCCCGGGCAGGGGCAGTGAGGGCAGCAGTACCTGGCTGCAGCCGCGGTGCCGTCGGGGCCGAGCTGCCGCGCCAGCAGCCGGGCGATGGCAGAGAAGCTGTTGCTCATGCGGTAAATGTCCCTGCTCTGGGAGCCCAGGATGCTCGAGAAGCTGTCGGTGAGGCTCTTGATCTCCAGCAGCAGGAGGTGGTGAAAGGAGTGCTCCATGTTGGCCAGCTGGTTCACCAGATACAGCAGGGAGGCTCTGGCTCGCTCCTGGGCAGCGTGGGGAGATAAGAACAGGGCTGAACACATGAATTCATTGTTTGCTGCTCTCAGGGGTTTGTGTGCTGGTTCTGAGTCACCGTCCCTGGGGAAGAGCGGCTGCCCCACCATGGCACAGGCAGCTGCCTCAAACACAGCTTATTTGTGGTTACACTGAAGTGACTTTTGTTCCTCTTGGTGTTACCTAACCCAGCCTAACTCAGGACATCTTGTCTCCTCCTCAGACCTAAGCCAGATCCCTGAAGGCTCTTTAAGGGCCCTGCATCCCTCTGGGCTGGTGGATCAGCCTGGCTCAGTGACCAGGGCCCCAGCAGCACCAAGCTCCCCTTTCACCTCCAGTGAGTCTGGCTCAGCTACTCCATAAAACCAGAGAATGGTTTGGAAGGGACCTCTGAGACCACCCAGTCCCACCCCTGCCATGGGCAGGGACACCTTCCACAGGTTGCTCCAAGCCCCACCAACACCTCCAGGAATGGGGAACATCCAGCTGGATCTGAACATCTCCAATTTAGGGCTCCTCTGTTAGAGTTCTCCTAATTAGATTGGGTTCCGCAGTCTTAAAAACCCCTAAGTGGGAAAAGCAGTGGAAAAACCAGCAATTCACTCAGGAACTCCCATCAGATCCTTCACTGGGGGAATCCTTTCACTCAGGGAAGCCCACTTGGTCCTCTCAGATTGATGGAGAAACTGGGAGATGTTTGGATTTCAGCCTGTGCTGAAACACAAACAAAGGCAGAAAAACAAACAGCTTTCCTCTTCCCAAGGGCCAGCAGGGAGCTCACGTGCCACGCACGTGCTCTGGGCTCTGCAGGGTCCCAGCCCCATTTCCTCCTCTCCTCTGGGACCTCGTAACCAGAGAGCAAACTCTGCTGAAAGGTTGATTCCAGACCCAGCTGGGCTGTAAAAATACCCGGGGGGCTCTGGCAGGACACGGCCCTGCATCACGGGCGAGGCTTTTTTTGAAGAGCAAACCAACGTAATTCAAGGAAAGGCAGCTCTGCCATGACAGAGACAAATGGCAGGAGTGGATCAGACAAACTGCACCCCTCCAGCCATATGGGGGAAAGCTCCAGCTACACCCTGGGCTGGGCTGATGTGAGCAAGGTTTTTCCTCAATGGCTTGGACGAGGTTGACTCTTTGGTGCACAGTTACTCATTTATTTGAAAGCTGATCCTTCCTCCAAGAGATAAACAGAGGCTCAATTAACATTTAAAACACATTTTTGTTTTCTAAACAAACTGTGCAGCAGACTAAATGGAGGAGCAGTTTTGACCATTTTCCTGTCACTTTGATCCAGCTGGAGAGTCTCCAGCCATGCTGAAATGCTGCTACTCGCCTGGAGTGAGGTAAAAGAACAATAAACTCGCCTGAGTAATATAATATGTAACTGTTATACAAAACAAAATTACAGCAAAACAGCTCAACATGAAAGCAGCCGTTATCCCCGCCACAGTTCTAATCCAAAATGTTTCACAAAGCCTATTTGGATGCACATAACCTCTTGTTATTTCAGCAATGCCTGTTTGATGTATTCCTGTATTTTCTCGTAAGCAGCCCTTGCATTTTATGGCATTACATCTGCCAGAAGGTGAGGAGCTAAAGCACAAGCAATGAGGTGTGGCAAACTGTGCTTTTTTCTTAAAAACAGGTTCAGGAGGCTACGAAAAGATCACAAGGCTTTCAGAAATAACTCCAGCTCCCAGGTGGTTCAAAACATAGGGGAAAAAAATAAAGTGTCCGACTGCCCTGAGCCCCGATATGGTTTTTCATTTGCACAAGTTTATGGTTAAGGGACAAGTTCTGACTCCAGCTTGCCCCCCGAGAGTGTGGCTGACACCAGCAGAAGTGGTGTGTGTAAACAAGGGGCAACCTTTCAATTCCAGAGCTTTCCTCTCTCCCGGGGTCCCTGGAAGCACAGGAGGCTTTTTCTAGGAGCCAGCGAGGATTTGCTGCTCAGATCCACAGTCCGGACCATGCAGGGCCAAGCCTCAATCCTTGCCACCTCCTTTCCCCAGGCAAGCCTTCCAGTGAAATAAAACATCAACAAATAAAGTCCCGGCGCTGCCATTGATGTCTCCTTGCCTGCTTGTTTTGCTTGGCCGGGCAGGGCACGCTGATTCCTGTCTGGGAGGTGACAGAACATCCACGGCACGCTCCTGTCAGGACAGGGGAGAAGGGACAGGGGACCAGGGAGGGTTGGGAAGGCCCTGACACAGGGGCTGTGAGAGGGGACCATCAGGGGCACACGTGGGTGGGTGGTGGGACTCGATGGTGCTGGAGGACTTTTCCAGCCTGGCAGATTTTATAATTCCATGATCTCACCTCTGCTCAGGAATCAGCCATGGAGGCATTTCCTTCCCCTCTTAGGTGAGGGATTCTTTTTGTATGACCAGCTTAGACAGGGTTTGGAGCAGCCTAGGGTAGTGGAAGTGTCCCTGCCCAAGGCAGGGGAATGGCATGAGCTTCAAGATCCCTTCCAACCCAAACCATTCTGTTACTCTAAGATCTTCCATAATTCAGAATTATTCACACTTCCTAATCTTTTAGAAAACAAAACACGAGAGGAGCCGTTGATCTCCTGGTGGAACATTCACCTCTGCCACCCTCTGTGTGTTGTCTTTACCCCTGTTTTTGAGTCTGGAGCACAGGGTCCCTGGATGTCAGTGACAAACACAGCAAACAAATGACAAATGTGTCCTCCCCATGTGCTGGGATGCTGCTGAGTCAGCACTTCCCAAAAAATCAGACTCATGGCACGGGACATGGTGAGAGCTTTCTCAACATTTACTCCAGGGAGACTGGGCATTAGTTACTCAGTGCAGGCTGTGTGTGCTCCACTCAGTAGATTGGTGCAGCCACATAAAGCAACAGGTTAAAAACATGAGGGGAAAATATTCTTTGAATCGTGTCTTTGTAAACTTTACTCTAGTGTGTGATTTCCAGCACTACATGGAATCCAACAGGGCCAGTTGGTTCCTCACTCATTCTTGGTTTGGTATAAAACAATCACAGCAACAAAAGGCAAAATAAATAAATTCAGGCCCTTTGAAGTAGCAGAACGCAGCGGAAATGGAGCCTCAGAGACACCCAGATGGGGAGAGTTGGTTCAACACCCCAAAACACAGAATCCAAATGAAATCCTTCAGTTCTGAGCCCAGCTGTGCTCAGCTGAGGATTGGCTGGTTAGCAACCGTAAAGTTTCTAGAAAATGCTGACACTCAAATACTAAACACAGAATTAAATGTGGTCACCTGCAGGTCTTATAAAAGTAAAACTTGCTGGGGGATGGAAGTAAACAAGGAGAGAACAAAAAACTTCATTTGGCTCCCAGGCCTCAATGGGATTTTGGCTCCTCTTTCCACACAACAGAAATAAGATTTATGAAGCCAAACCAAATCTGGTTTTGATTCTTCTGAGATAAATTTAATTTTACATGAATGCAAAGCTCCAGATCAGTAGAAACAGCGAGGATGGGGTCTTCCTGTGCTGCTCAGACAATACACACCCAAATTAATTGTCAAAGGGGGAAAGACTGGAATAAGATCATCTTTAAGGTCCCTCCTGACCCAAACCATTCCACGATTCCATGGCAGGGCAGTTGGGTTACTAGACAAGAAATATGTGGATGCATTACTTTGTACGAGAATAAAAGCAACCCCAAGCCCAGACCCAAGCAAGTCCTCTTGTTTCCCACCTTACCTCATCGAGATGTCCAACAGCTCCAAAGATCTTTGCTGTCTGCCCAATCAAACTGGGAAAACTCTCCCCAATTTCCCTCAGCGTGGGAAGGAAAGGGGCCAAGGCTGCAGGTTCGTAGCTGGATATTTCCAGAAGGATGTTTAGAATCACCTCGCTGTGGTTGGGGTCCCTCAGGTGTGCAAATAAAAATGGCAAACACTCTCTCAGCACCTGTTAAAAAACAAGAAACAAATTGGATCTCTGGTTTGAATTGTGAACACATATAACCAGAGGAGATACAACCACCAGAGTGATAAAAACAAGCCACCAGCCTCTGAGTTAATAGAAGTTTTCCACCCTTGGTGACCTTTGCATGGAGCTATCACTGAGGTCAATCCAAGTTCAACTGAACATATGGAATAAGGGTAAGCTCTGCTTTAAAATATGGCAGTTATGCATAAATAAGTAAGGAAATGCCCCATTAAAAAAAAAAAAAAACAAAACAAAACCCACCTTTACTAAATATTTTCCCTGCTCCAGGCCAGTCTATATTTTATTGATTAAAACAACATAAGACTCAGCCTGCCTCAATAACACAGTAAATTAAAGTACTTGTAGAAATTTTTGGGTTCCACTAGAAACTAAACAATGTGACAAGGTCAGGAGCTGGAATAGAGGGAAAAATGGGGAGCAAGACCCCATTGCATAAGGTAAGTTGTCATTTCTTGTAAGAACCCAATTTCCAGGAGACTGAGGGTGTAGTCCT
The DNA here is from genome assembly GCF_028551555.1 of Melozone crissalis. Taxonomy (NCBI): domain Eukaryota; kingdom Metazoa; phylum Chordata; class Aves; order Passeriformes; family Passerellidae; genus Melozone; species Melozone crissalis. Next base: position 24,930,180 of record NW_026535812.1, on the reverse strand, counting down.
CAGAGCCATCTACCAAACAGGATGCAGTTGTGTACTGAGGGATTAATTCATGGTACACAGGCACACTAATGCACCCTGGATTCAGGGAAACTGCTGCAGCTGTGGAAAAGACATTCAGACACAGATACGGGGTAAAACATAACCCCTTCTTCTGTTCTTTTTTTTTTTGGGATTATCAGTTCTCATCAGTTCCTAAATCATTTTAATTGTGCTTGACATGGGTTTTAATACAGTTCACGTACACTGACAGAAACACAGTAACGGGAATTCACACTCAGCTGACAGAGGAAGAGCCAAAACCACTGGAGACAAATGGCTTAACCCAAACCTTTTGGTCCAGCAGAGTCTTTGCTCTGTTCTCCTTATGTCTAGGTGGAGAACTTGGGATGGAATTAGAGAATTGACAGGGAATTAGCACAGGAAGGCACTGTGGTGGTGTTCACAGGGGTCCCAGGATGAGGGAAGAAAGGAGAATCTGACTCCATGTTTCAGAAGGCTAATTTATTATTTTATTATATATATTATATTAAAACTATACTAAAAGAATGGAAGAAAGGATTTCATCAGAAAGCTTGCAAGGAAATGAGAGAATGGAATGATAACAAAATCCTGACTGACCAGCAAGTCTGAAACAACCGGACTGTGATTGGCCATTAGTTAGAAACAACCACATGAGACCATTTGCATTCCACAGCAGCAGGTAATTATTGTTTACATTTCGTTCCTGAGGCCTCTCAGCTTCTCAGGAGAAAAAAATCTAAGGATTTTTCATAAAACATGTCTGTGACAAGGCACAGCCCTGCACGGTGCCATTCCTCCCTCACCAAGCCTGTCAGACCCAACCCCCCAAAAGGAGGGGCAGGCAGATATCCCCAGTGTGGCTTACCCCCAGTTCTCTCTTCCTGGCCACGGTGTGCAGGAGCCTGAGGAGGTGGAGCTGCTCGGGCGGGTCCAGCTGGGCCATGGGCGCCACCAGCTCGGGCAGGCGGGCGCGGATCGGCCGCGGCTGCTTCTCGTAGAGCGCGGGCAGCACCCGCAGCAGCATCCAGTTCCCTGGGACACAGCAGGACAGGCTCAGACCGAGAGCTGTGCCTGGGGTGTGTACCCTATTTACCATCTGTCAGAGCTGGGGCAGTGCTCTGCTGCTCATTGGGCAGGTTTCTTTATCCCTCCCACAGCCAATCCTCCCTCCAGATCTCTTCTGTTAAAGGGCCACTAATTATTAATTATCTTCTGTTAAAGGGTCATTATTTATTAACTATCTTCTGTCCATGGCCAGTGAGTGTCCCTGCATGGCTGATCAAATCCCATCATCCCATGGGGAGATGCTCCACCCAGGGGAGGAGCCAAGCATTCCTACCTGGGTACAATCTGAGCTTTGGGACAGCACAGCAGCCTCTGCCCACTGCATTCCCACAGGAGCAGCTTTGTGCTGCCCTGCATTGCCAGAGGAGCAGCTTTGTGCTGCCCTGCAGTGCCAGAGGAGCAGCTTTGTGCTGCCCTGCAGTGCCAGAGGAGCAGCTTTGTGCTGCCCTGCATTCCCAGAGGAGCAGCTTTGTGCTGCCCTGCAGTGCCAGAGGAGCAGCTTTGTGCTGCCCTGCATTGCCAGAGGAGCAGCTTTGTGCTGCCCTGCATTCCCAGAGGAGCAGCTTTGTGCTGCCCTGCAGTGCCAGAGGAGCAGCTTTGTGCTGCCCTGCATTCCCAGAGGAGCAGCTTTGTGCTGCCCTGCATTGCCAGAGGAGCAGCTTTGTGCTGCCCTGCATTCCCAGAGGAGCAGCTTTGTGCTGCCCTGCAGTGCCAGAGGAGCAGCTTTGTGCTGCCCTGCATTCCCAGAGGAGCAGCTTTGTGCTGCCCTGCAGTGCCAGAGGAGCAGCTTTGTGCTGCCCTGCATTCCCAGAGGAGCAGCTTTGTGCTGCCCTGCATTCCCAGAGGAGCAGCTTTGTGCTGCCCTGCATTCCCACAGGAGCAGCTTTGTGCCCCCTGCATTACAGAGGAGCAGCTTTGTGCTGCCCTGCATTCCCAGAGGAGCAGCTTTGTGCTGCCCTGCATTCCCACAGGAGCAGCTTTGTGCCCCCTGCATTCCCAGAGGAGCAGCTTTGTGCTGCCCTGCATTCCCACAGGAGCAGCTTTGTGCCCCCTGCATTCCCAGAGGAGCAGCTTTGTGCTGCCCTGCATTGCCAGAGGAGCAGCTTTGTGCTGCCCTGCATTGCCAGAGGAGCAGCTTTGTGCTGCCCTGCATTGCCAGAGGAGCAGCTTTGTGCCCCCTGCATTCCCAGAGGAGCAGCTTTGTGCTGCCCTGCATTGCCAGAGGAGCAGCTTTGTGCTGCCCTGCATTCCCACAGGAGCAGCTTTGTGCTGCCCTGCATTGCCAGAGGAGCAGCTTTGTGCTGCCCTGCAGTGCCAGAGGAGCAGCTTTGTGCTGCCCTGCATTCCCACAGGAGCAGCTTTGTGCTGCCCTGCAGTGCCAGAGGAGCAGCTTTGTGCTGCCCTGCACTCCCAGAGGAGCAGCTTTGTGCTGCCCTGCATTGCCAGAGGAGCAGCTTTGTGCTGCCCTGCACTCCCAGAGGAGCAGCTTTGTGCCCCCTGCATTGCCAGAGGAGCAGCTTTGTGCTGCCCTGCATGGCCAGAGGAGCAGCTTTGTGCTGCCCTGCATTGCCAGAGGAGCAGCTTTGTGCTGCCCTGCATTGCCAGAGGAGCAGCTTTGTGCTGCCCTGCATTGCCAGAGGAGCAGCTTTGTGCCCCCTGCATTGCCAGAGGAGCAGCTTTGTGCTGCCCTGCATTCCCAGAGGAGCAGCTTTGTGCTGCCCTGCATTCCCACAGGAGCAGCTTTGTGCTGCCCTGCATTCCCAGAGGAGCAGCTTTGTGCTGCCCTGCAGTGCCAGAGGAGCAGCTTTGTGCTGCCCTGCATTGCCAGAGGGAGCCCAGGCCCATCTGCAGCAACCCTGGAGCTGCAGAGGAAAACTCCCCCCTTGTGCAGGATCCCTGCTGCAGCAGAGCCACAGCTGGCACTGCAGGAGGGCTGAGCCCCCGTGGGATGGGGCTGGGACACCGCCCTGACACTCTGTTAATGGTTTGTTTTCTTTCTTGTACTTTTGTATTTTTAATTTTCCTAATAAAGAACTGTTATTCCTATTCCCACAGCTTTCCCTGAGAGCCCCTTAATTTCAAAATTATAATAATTTGGAGGGAGGGGGTTTACATTTTCCATTTCACAGGAGGCTCCTGCCTCCCTTAGCAGACACCTGGCTTTCCAAACACAGACAGACAAGGACCAGCTGTCAGTCAGTGCCCAGCACTGGGCAGAGCCCCACAGCACCAGCACACTCTGGAGACAGCAGGTTAACAATCACAGAACCTTTGGGTCAGAGAGATGTTAAATTCATCTCCTTCCACCAGGCTGCTCCAACTTGGCCTGGAAGGATCATCAGTACAAAACCAGCGAGGCATAAAACTGTAGAAAGTTATATACTGGGGCCAAGAAACCAAATAAATTATCAAAATAGACCAAATCAATGCAGGCGTAACAGCACAGCGTAAAAAAATCCCCACTAATTCCAATAATTATAATTTTATTTCTGAATATCATAAGAATGCTGCTTAATGAGTTTTCAGTTTTGGATGATGCTCTGTTGAGTCCTAGGCCAAACTAAGTGTGATTTCAATTAACAAAAAAAAACAAGACAAGAAAGAAGGAGAGAAATGACAAAGAAACAACAAAAACAACAAAAGACAAAAACTACAATTCTCCTTTGCTGAGATTCAGATTTTCAAATTAAATAATCATCATATGGAAGGAATAGTTGATGAACAGAGAGCTAAACATGCATTTGAACAGAAATAGTTAAGGATGCCATTTCCAGGAATAGAAAGGAGCCAGAGAGAGCCAACTGCAGACAGACAGAGATATGCTAAACCCTCTCTCACACGTTTTCTTAAGATGTCTGTGCATAATTCAATTTGAAGCCCAGGCTCATACCAAAATATATAACTTCACATCGCAGTACATGCCTGCCTCAATGGATTTAAGTTTCACTTGAGCAACATATGGAAAACATCTGCCTATTGCAACCTAGTATGGCTCCTTTCTGTAAACCCTTGGAAGTCCTCACGGCCTCTTTGGATTTGGTTTCCAAGAGGAATCAGCTCTCTGGCCTGCTGCTTTTCCTCCCATTTACATCTGAGCCGGATGACTCTGGAAGATAAGCAGATCTGTTCATGGATGGTAGGAAAAGGATATTTGGGTTCAGACTGGAGCACGTGGGGCTCCTGCCAGATACAGAAAATGCACCCCAGGACACGGCTGGGTCTCACAACCTCCTCCTGAGCCAAGAAACGAGCACATAACTCAGGGCAGGTTCAGACAGCTCTGAGCCCCACAGCTTGTAATGATCCCTGAGGGTCCCTATCCTTCTCAGGAGTGGCTCTCCATGCAGCCAGCCACACTTCTGCACCTTGTCCTGCTTGGAGAATCCCTGGCTGCCTCCCAGGGGCTGCTCTGAGCCCTCCGTGCAGCCCCAGCAGGGCCACAGGCCAGGCCAGACCCCACTCCCACCCCACATGGCAAATTCATCTTGTTCTGTTCTACAGTCACAAAAGTCAGGGGCAAAGGAAAGAGATTGGCTGATGAATCACCCTGAAATGATGAGCAAACTGCTCCACTCTGGCCATTTTCTAACCACGTTCCCTGGGCTCTTCCCGGTGGATCTGGATAAAAATGGCACCGCTAACCTTCCATGGGATTGATGCCAAGCACCAATTCCCCCAGAGGAGAACCTGGAGATCAGGAAAAGGGTCTTCCCCAGAGGATATTGGGCACTGCCCAGATCCCCAGAGAAGGGCACAGCCCTGAGAGCTCCAGGAGCCTTTGGACAGCACTGCCAGGGATGCCCAGGCTGGGGTTGTTGGGATATCTGTGCAGGGCCAGGGTTGGACTGGAGGATCCTTGGGGGTCCTTTCCAACCCAGGATGAGGATGGATTCACTGGAACTTTCAGACTCACGTCATAGTTCGAAATGGAAATATTTTGTACTGAATACACCAAAAATTATCTTCTCTCCAGATGACGTCGAGCTTCCAGTACTAAGTCCTTTTTTGCACTGGCCCTTGCTTAGTCTGCACTGCCCACGTGGAGCAGAGCCCTTAAACTCCAGTCAAATTTCAGCAATGATTGCAAAAGATGAAATTCCCGTATTCCTGGACAGGCAAATTTCCTCCCAGCTATAGAAGCGTGATGGGAAGGGATCCAAGAGGCAGAAACAAAAATAACAGCTTTAAGCAAGGAAAGAGACCGACCCGAGCCATGCTATTGCCTAAGCTGGGATGTCAGGGATAGGAAGGGATCTGGAAGGGAAGACTGATTATTTAGTCTGGCAAAGGAGCGTTTGGAGTGTGGGGTGTATCAGAGGAGTGATGCAATCACAGATGATGGAGTGCAGCCACCAAACCTCTCTAACAAAAAATACTTTGTGCTAGCGCAGCTTTGGGCAGCTTCCTGCGGCAAACACTGCTGGGCTGATATTCCCTAACCAAGATAAATGGAAAGCAAAGGCAGTCAGAGCAATCCCCTCCCTCTGCAGGGAGATTGAAGTGACCTCACTGACATGGAATTGCTTTTAAGTGAAGAACCTGTGCACACACGTGTAAATAATCCCAGATATCCCAGTTTGGGGCTGTTCTTCAGAGACCTCAAGAAAGGTCAGCAGGCACAACCCAGCTGGCCACTTTCTGGTCTTTTCATGTCTGAGGTAGCAAGGGACACTCAGAGCTGTTTGTTTGTCACATCTTTGTGGGCTCCCAGGGGATTTATGCACACCCAGCTCCCCAAGCCCCTGATTCCCAGAGCTCGGACAGCCAGAGGTGATATCGGGAATTCTGAATAATTCATTTGTTCCCAATCTTGCTTCATCTGCCTCAGTCTAAACTAAGAAAATGTTTGTTGTGTGAGAATGGAAAAACATCCCACTCAACTCCCTAAATGCCTTCCTTCCCTGCCACCCTGACCCCCAGCACTTTCCAGATCAGATTTCCTCACCCTTCCCGAGCAGACCACATGCTGGGAATGACACAATTCCAGCACACGGCGTCCTACAGCCGGGGACACTCCGTGCAGGGACCCCAGGGGCGTGGTGGGGTGGTGCCAGCCCTGCACCCACTCCTGGAAAAGGCTGTCCAAGCTCCAGCTCTGCCCATCCCAGCAGCACACAGAGCTCGGGAAGAACAGGGGCCCTGGAGCACATTGCAGTGTCCCGTGGGCAGATGGATTTTCACTCCAAAGCGTTTCCAAAGACAAAACTCAAGCACCAAGACCAATTTCTTTCCCCAGGATGACTCAGGTTTGGCACATACCTGCTGGAAAGTCATGGAAGCATTCAGGTTGGAAAGGACCTCCAGGATCAGAGCCCACCCTGTGCCCCATCCCCACCTTGTCCCCACCACTCTCCAGGGAGGAATTCCTCCCCAGTACCCAAGGCACAGGTAGTGCAGGTTTCTGTAAGCAAAACCAGAGACACAAATGGAAAGGGAGCACAGATTCCAAGTCAGATGTAATTACAGGAGAGGTTTTTGCTATTCTCTGGATGTTTCATAGCCAATACACAATCCGTATGAGATCATCCCTAATCTCACCTAAGCAAAGCATCTCTGACATGATTAATGGCCTGTTGAACCAATAGGATTACAGAATTTAAACCAGATTAATACCAATACGACTTAGACTAAATTAATGTTTCATCCAAAAGCACCTTCTTTGGCTTTTTCAAAGGTAACAGACACAACTCTGATTGTGCAGCTGCAGACTTACAGTTCCAAAACAGGATACAGCACTAACTGATTATCCACGGAGTAATGGTGGTGTAAGTGCTAATTAGGGCTGGAAAAGGAGGACCCTAACAAGCTGTTAGAACTCCTTGAGAGGTCTCCTTTATTGCTTAAAGCAATAACTTGTTGGTATATAATAGAATTTATTATACAGCACCGCCTAACCCTCCAAAAAAGCAGCGCTATTTAGCTAAACCAGACACGAGTACCCAAACCAGCTCCAGGTATGTTTATTTTTCTACCAATCCCTTCCACAACCCTGGCACACACCGACCACAAACTCAACTTGCAGGGAACGCTTTCTTTTGCACAAACGACACAAAACAACCCAACCCAGCCCAGCCCGCGCAGTCCTGCACGTCCGATCCGCCTTGGGGCGAGCCTGGCTCCCTCCTCGGCCACTCAGAGCATCCCCAGGCCAACCTGGAGGGCTGGGATTGAGCAAGCTGCCCGCCCCCTTCCCTCCCTTCCCTCCCCAAAAGGCGCAGCCGGCAGCGCTCGCTCATTCATTGGGCTCGGGCGCTGCCTGCGCTCGCTCGGGGCTCCGCTGCAGCTCCTGCACAGCCCCGGCTCCGCTGCAGCTCCTGCACAGCCCTGCAGCTCTCACAGCCCCGGCTCCGCTGCAGCTCCTGCACAGCCCCGGCTCCGCTGCAGCTCCTGCAGCTCTCACAGCCCCTGCAGTTCCTGCACAGCCCCAGGAGCGCCAGGAGAATGCTGCCCCGAGAGCTCCTGTCCCTGCTCACGCTGCTCTGTGCTTTCAGAGTTTCTGGCTCTGTGGTGGATGAGGACGATGACTACGAGCTCATGTACGTGAATCTGGATAATGAAATCGAAGGTCCAGCTCCTGCGGCTGAGGAAGGTGAGTAAATTTAAACTGAATTTAAGCGCAGAAGTGCCTTCGGTGCTGCCTAGCTCTTCTAAGAGTTATTACTGCAAACATAATTTACTTTTTCCAGAGGGAGAGGCTCATGCTCGTAGCAGGGGGTTATTGTGGGCAGTCAAGGTAAAGCCCTTGGATGGGTGCCTTGGGCTGTGCTTTAGGCTCTTGATTTCTCAGCTTTCCTCCCAAGGGCTGCTGCTGTCCCAGGGGTTTAGGATCTCTGTAATCACACCCCTGCACGGTTCTGTCCCGATACAGAGGGAAAGGCACGGCCCCAGCACGGTAGGGCGCTGGAACCAGATTGTCTGTAGGGTCCCTTCCAGCCCAAACCAGCCTGAGCCCACAACTCTGTGACAGGACACAGCCTTGCACAGAGCCGGGTTTTGCCAAACGCTGCCGTGTGACACTCGGTACCAAGGAACAGCAACATCTGTACGTTCCCTTGCAGCTGCTTCCTGCGACTGCCAGCGGGAGCACAGCAAGTGGGACAAGCTGTTCATCATGCTGGAGAACTCGCAGATGAAGGAGAACATGATGCTGCAGGCTCTGGATGATCTGCCCAGGCTGGAGCTGCAGACCCTGAGGGCAGAGCTGAGCCAGCTGGCCACCACCCTGGCGGGCACTGTCACCGCCGTCACCTCGCGCGTGGTGTCCCAGGTGGAGCAGGCGCTGCTGAGGAGCAGGGACCAGGCTGAGCAGGCCCGGAGGCTGCAGGAGTCGGAGCAAGGGAAGGTTCTGGAGCACGTCCTGCAGCTGAGCCACAACGTGTCGGCGAGGCTGGGCTGGCTGGAGAGCGCCTGGCGCGGCAGGGCCGAGGAGCAGGCACGGCAAACAGCCCAAACAGCCCTGCAGCAGGACAGACAGCGTGGCAGCCCAGGGGACAGCCCCATCCTGAGCTCCCTGTGGAAGGAGCTGCAGCAGACCCGGGCTGAGCTGAGGGCGTCACAGCAATGGGCAGCTCAGCACCTGCTGCCAGCAGGTAAGGCCAGCCTGAGCTCGGGGGAGGCCACTCCAAACTGACAGGGATCCACAAACCCCTTCCTGGGCACCTCCAAAGCAGCACAGGCATCCACAAACCCCTTCCTGGGCACCTCCTGCAGCAACAGGGATCCACAAACCCCTTCCTGGGCACCTCCTGCAGCAACAGGGATCCACAAACCCCTTCCTGGGCACCTCCAAAGCAGCACAGGCATCCACAAACCCCTTCCTGGGCACCTCCTGCAGCAACAGGGATCCACAAACCCCTTCCTGGGCACCTCCTTCTGCAGTAACAGGGATCCACAAACCCCCTCCTGGGCACCTCCTTCTGCAGCAGCTCCAAAGCAGCCCCAGCAGCAGCAGGGCAGCTTGGAACAGGCTGTGTGTGAAGGAGGGAACCCCAAACTGGTGGAAAGAGAGGCACTGAGCTTTTCAAACATAGGATCAAAGAAAAGTTTCATCAAAGTTTTCATGCAGGGCAGAGCCAGCCAGGATCCCACCTCCTCCTGGCTCTCCCAGATCAAAGCCCTTATCAGAGAGCAACAAATGTATTTTAGACACCCAGATGATGTTCTCTCACCTTTTGCCTTCCCAGCCGGTGACTCCTGTGCATTTGCAGCAGTCAGGGAGCTCTCCTGTTCTCCTGCAGGTTCCCACTCCTTCCTCTTCCTCCATGAGCATCTCCTCACCAGCCTGGTGCCCAAGAGCTGACATGCTGCTGCCAGCCAGCCAAGCACAATTCTAGGGCAGGGAGGGCACATTCCCTGCATGCCAGTGGGAATATCCTGCCCTGGATATTCCCAGTGGCACAGAGAAATCAGTGACCCGTGCTGCTGCTGTGTTTGGGGGATTTTTCCTTTTCCAAAACATTTGCACTGGTCAGTGAGGTGGCCACAGAAAGGTGGGTTCACGCCTCAAATCCCAACTCAGCTTTTCTGTGCAGGGCAAGGAGACACCCAGAAAAGCAGCAGACTGGGTGTGGCAGAGCAGCCCCTCGTTTCTTGAAATGTGGGTGCAGAATCACCATGTGCAAGCCAAACTGCACTGAAATCACCCTGCCCACTGGTGAGCTGGCACTGCTGGGCTTCTAACTGCTGATTAATGGCTCTGTTTTCCATAAACATAAGTTATTGCCACCTAAACCCCCCTAAAATCTACCCCGCAGGGTGGTGCGTAGGAGAGAGGGGGTGCAGCATCTCCAGGGAGCAGAGAGGAGCAGTAATTGCTGCAGCAAAGGCAACAAAAGCCACAGAATTGCTCACATCAAAGCCTTTACAGCCTAACCTGAGCCCATCCCTTCATGCAGGGCAGACTCAGCTTTAGAAGTAAATTCTTTTCACTGCTTTATCACACCACCTCAGAAATCTTTGTGTGTTGGGAGGAGGTCTTTGAGCAGATTCCTCTTTTCCCCCAACACAAACCGTGCAGAGAGCATGATCTCATTCCTTATCTCCCTGTACCTCAGCAGCCACTCTGCCCTAGGTGAGAGCAACAAACTCGATCTGCAGTAAGGATCATCAGTGGAAATTCAGTTTATTTCCACTGGTTCCCACATGATTTTACATAAAACAACCATACTTGTAAATTTAAAGGCTGCGTTTTAAGTACTTCCAGAGTATCTCTCTGGATTTTTTTTTTCCAAGGGAATTTTTAGCAACTGACTTTAATTTTTCACATCTTGACTTACTGCCAGCCATACTCTTGAGGGATTTTCTAATCACACTTTTTTGTTCTTCACTGAGGCTGGTTTTAATTTTGTTTAGGCTTTGATAAGAGAGCCTGAAAGCCTGCTAATTAAAATCTTTTTCACAATAGTGCTCCTAAGTAGCATTTTAAGGAGAATCCCCAGCAGTTGCTCACTGAGCCTGCCCCTCCTCAAAAGGGTCAATGGGCGGTGTAAAATCTGCTCAGAGCTGGAGGGAAGCAGCCCATGAAATACCACAGCAGCTCAGTCCTGGAGGGCACAAAGAGTCCTTCATTCCCCGGAGCAGAAATTTCCACACACGTTTTAGACATTTCGGATCCTCCAGCTTCTTTAAACAGGAAATGAAGCAGCTTAATTGGAGAAGGGGCTGCTTGTTCCCTCCTGTCACCTTGGATATTAACTTGGGTGCAACCAGGGAGCAGCACAGAAACCACCAGAAATGTCTTGGCTTTACTGATCACCAGTTGCTTTCCCAAGCTGCATAAATTTCTGTTAGTGGTTTTAACTAATCTAATTTCTATTTTCAACACTTTGATTGATGGGACATGAGAGAAGAGCTGGTTAAAATCAGTTGTCTCATAATTTCCCCCATTTAACCAGTGCCCATGAAAACTCCTGACCAAAAAATATTAAAGGCAGGGCCAGGAAAGGGAGTAATGTAAATTAAGGAAGCAAGCCCATCTCAGCATGTTCCTGCCAACATTTTCTGCTCTTCCTTTTCCATTCCTGTGCCCAGATGTCCATTATCCATGGCACAGCCTCCCCCCTCTCCTGGAAATGCCAAACCTGCTGTTTGAGGGGATCCCTGACCCCTTCCCTTGGCACATTGGTATTTTCACTACCCCAGACTTAGAGGATAAAACAACAATTCAGTGGCGCCAAGGGAGGGTTACCCAATTACCTGGCAGAATTACCCAATTCCAGGGGCTGACAGAGTCCCTCTCCCAGGGGTGGTGCTCCATTCAGAGCTTCCCAAAGGAAGCAGCAGGGCAGACAGGCTGCATTAACCCTTTGGATATCCCAGGACTGTGCAGTGCCCCCTGTGCAGGCAGAAAAGAGCCCAGAGATTCCTGCAGCCAGATTATCCCTTGCCATAGTGTCCAGCAATTCCTCCACAGCTCCTTCCAGTCCTCCTGGGGTAGGTTCCTGCATCCCACTGGACGAGCTGAGCTCTCAGCTCCCTTTGGGAAGCCTGGAAGTGAGCACTGGATCATTGGGACAGGCTGCCCAGAGGAGTGATGGAGTCCCCATCCCTGGAAGTGCCCAAAAATGGGTGGATGTGGCACTTGAGGGCCTGGTTGAGTGGTGCACATGGTGGTGCTGGGCTGGCAGTTCACAGAATCAGGGAGTGATTTGGGATGAAGGGATCTTTAAAGATCATTTTGTTCCAATCCCACCTGCCATGGCAAGGACACCTTTCCCTATCCCTGGCTGTTCCAAGCTTCAGTGTCCAGCCTGGCCTTGGACACTGCCAGGGATGGGGCAGCCACAACCTGGTGATCACATAGGTCTTTTCCAACCTTCCTGATGCCATGCAGTGTTAAAGGTCCCAGCTGTGCACATACAAATAACCCGGTTCCTATTTACCTGACAATCTTCTAACCCCTTCCAGGCTGTGAAACCGCAATTCTGTTCCCCATGCGCTCGAGGAAGATCTTTGGCAGCGTGCACCCGACCTCTGCAATGACCCTGAGCTCCTTCACCGCCTGCATCTGGCTCAAGGTGACCGAGGCCCTGGACAAAACCATCGTGTTCTCCTACGGAACCAGGTTCAACCCCTACGAGATCCAGCTGTACCTGAGCCGCGCCTCGGCCGTGCTGGCCGTGGGCAGCGCCCAGCACAAGCTGGCTGCCACCAACGTGGTGGTTCCTGGCAAGTGGCTGCACCTGTGCGGCTCCTGGAGCTCGGAGAACGGATCTGCATCGCTGTGGGCACAGGGGGAGCTGGCAGCCAGCGCCTGGCACGTGGCTGGGGCTCACACCATCCCCGACGGGGGCATCCTGCAGCTGGGCCAGGAGAAGAACGGCTGCTGCGTGGGAGGAGGGTTTGATGAAGCCCTGGCCTTCTCGGGGAAGCTGACTGGCTTTAACCTGTGGGACAGAGTGCTCAGCCCCGCCGAGGTGACAGCCCAGAGCACGGGGGACACCTGTGGCACCCGGGGCAACGTGGTGGGCTGGGGGGTGACCGAGGTGCTGCCCTACGGAGGGGCCCAGTACGTGTCCTAAAGCCGGGGCTGCACAGGGACGGATTGCGCAGAGCTGAACGTCAACGCTGCGACAGCCAGAGCTGCAGCGGCCCCGGCCTCTGGAATCCCCAAGGAATGGCAGCCCTGCAAGCTCACAGGAGCAGGCACTGTGGAGATGGGATGGATCTCTGCCTGCTGTCCTGGAGAAACCCTGAAAACACAGCCACACACCAAGGGGTGCCACTGGAAAGCTGCTCCTGGGGCCAGGCAGCTCTGTCTCCCCAGTGCAGGGCTTCTGATGTGTAAAGTGAGGGTCACCACGGACACTCAGGAACCAAATGGAGCTCCCAACATCCCTGCTGAGGAAAATCTGACCTGGCTCTGCAAAGCACAGCAGCTGTGGCTGCCCCTGCATCCCTGGCAGTGCCCAAGGCCAGGCTGGACACTGGGGATTGGAGCAGCCTGGGACACTGGGAGGTGTCCCTGCCCATGGCAGGGGGTGGGACTGGATGAGCTTTAAGGTCCATTCCAACTCAAACCATTCCAGGCTCTCTCCAATACTGTTAATGTGAATTTTACAGAGGAAGCACCCAAATCAAGAAATGTGTTGTCTATTAATCTTTGTTAGTAATGTGTAGGCTCTAAGAAAGCTAGTTCCTTGTTTAAAGCATTATTTATGCCATGGATTGATATAAAAATAATATTCCCCATCATAATCTGACGTGACATTGGGAGGAAATGCAGCTGTATTATATTGTACATTGACTTTGTGATAATTTTATTGAAATTATTTTTGTAAAGTTGTTTTGTAAATAAAGATACTTTACTAGACTAAAACTCTCTGCTCCTCTCATAAACCAAAATTCTGAACCAAGCCCCAAGTGGGGCTTTTTCCACATTTTGAACCATGCTGTTTTAGCTGCTGATAGAGAAAACATCAATTCAACATCTCAGGAGCAGGGACCTCATGCACAGTCTTGGCCCTCTAGGGTCAGGTTTTGAGGTACATTTGGACTTGTTTGCTGCCCTCAGGGGGTTTGTACAAGACAGAATTGCTGCTAAGTGCCAGTGATTCTCTTCTCTCTCACACAAACTTATCCCAAATCCCCTGAAAGCCTAGGGCTGGATACAGAGCACAGCAGCAGCTGCAGGGAGCCAAGGAACTGCTGATGATTTCCATGTAGAGAACAGAGCTCAAGCAGAGAATGATGAATACCCCACTCACTGGGTGTGCAACCATTTACAACAAGAACCATTTCTTGCTACCTGTTGAAGCCTCTGAAGAAGTTATCATGAGGAATGTCTTATTCAAACAATTCCTCTTTCCCCTGGAAGCAGCCCATCCTTCTCCTCTATCCCCCCATGTTTCCCTGTCTCCTTCATTCTCCACAGATGTCCTAAGAACACACTTTGACAAATTTCTTGACATGTTGCTGCTACACTTCCTCCTGGCCATGACAGATCCCTGCTGCCCGGATACAAAAGTAGTAAAAAAAGGTAAATTCCACTTTCCTGTGCCATTCAAGAGGGCTGTGCTTCATACCTAAAGTTATACAACCTGCTCCAAAGTTTTGGCAGCACTGCTTATTTAAGGGGAAAGAATTGCTCTGATTGCTGGGATTTCTCCTGTTACCCTGCAGTAAAAATGTATCTATGTTATAAATGCTTGGCAGTAAACTTGACAAAAATCCCTCACTAAGTAATATCTGCAAATAACCTTAGCTAGAGAACAACGAAATATTACCTCTGTTCATCTCTGGCAGCCAAAACCCAGATATTCAGAGTTACAAAAACACTTGGGGTCTCACCATTGTGCAAGGGCAGAACCACTCTCAAATCCCCCCTCTGTTCAGTGCCCTCCATTAAGTGAAAACAAATGTCCCTGAAATGCAGCAGGAAAAGGAAAATCCTCAAAAATATCTCCAGAAATCCTTCCTGGCTGCTCCTCTTGCTGCAGCTCATACCTGAGATGCTTTGTCTTGGAAGGAGCCTTCTCCTGTCTCAGCTCAGCTTTGGCTCAGGACCAAAGGCTAAGCCAGGCCTTCCATCCTCACTGACTCAGCTGGAAAACCTCCCTTTTCCAGAGTGCTCTGCTCCTCCTTCATCAGCCCAGCAGCACAGCCCACCTCCTCCAGCACAATTCCATCCTTCCTTCCTCGCTGAGCTACGCTTTCCTTTGGAGCAGTTAGGAGGAAATAGCATTTTGGGGCAATTTGGGCTCCAGTTATGAAATAACTGCAATCCTGCACTGCCCACACAGATGGGGGAGCGAGGCTGAGCCCCAGCCCAGCAGCACAGGATGCCTGAGCTGCCCTGGAAGGTGGGGAGGCCACGGGAATCTCGGATTGCAGGGCAGAGCTGCTGCTGTCCCCCGGGAATAAACGGGAATAAATCCGTGCGACCCCGGTGCTGACGGGCGGTGTCAGCGCGGAGCTCAGAGCAGTCAAACCCTCCCCAGAGAGCTCCTTTTTAGCTAATGAGATAAGAACCTGGCTGTGCAGCCAAAGAGTTGCCCCAAGTAATGAAAAGCTGCAGTTCCTCTCCAGCACTTGCAGGCAAGGGGCCAGAGTTTGCTCAGCCTGGTGCCACGAGGCCGAGCCCCGTCTGCGCAGCCCCACAACACGGCTTTGTCTCCAGAAACTGCCCTGGAAATCCATCCTGAGCAGCCAAGCCTCCTGCTCCCTTCAGCAAACACTCTCAGGGCAGCTCAGCTCCCAGCCTGCTGCAGACCCAGCCTCGCACGCCAATTATGTGCAGGGTAATTAAGCCACCACGCCAAACAAATCATTTTGCCTGTTCCGAGTGGCCCCTTCCAGGCTGGAATTCCCAAACCTGATATCCACAGCAACATCTGCTGGTGGAAGAACATAAATACACAACTCAGCCCTGCTGAAACCTACCTTATGGCGTACATCGCTTTTCCCAAAACCATGCACATATTCACTATTTCTTTCTCTTACTACTATTCTCACTACTCTTACTCGCTATGCTCACTATTTCTACCCCACAAAGTACAGATGGCAACAACTAAAGTTAGCACATTATTAAAAATATTATAAATTAATAAATACAGGATGCACACATTTATTTTGAGGGCTTAACATCTTCCTAACAATGTTCTTTTAATAATTAGTTATTGCTACTTACTGCTATCACCCCTGCTCGAAGGAGAACACTGATTTTACCACTGCAGTAGCGTTGTGTTGCAACAAACACTGTGAACTTTATTACTCGAATTCAACTGGAGTCCCTTTTATAGAGGAATGAATATTTTTGGCTTTTTAAACCGCAAAAAATAAAACGTAAAGAGATTAGCAACATTGTTCTATATAAAGCTAATAACGTAGGCAAAATGAAAGAACCACTACAAAGCTTTTATATCTTCCATCTGACTATTCCACCACAGAATGGGATTAATTTCATCCCCATTTCTCCTTTGGAGCCTTGCCAGTGACACTAAGAGGAAGGATAAGAGCTCCATGGCTGGTGCCTCATATCAGGGCCAATAATTTGGAGTCCATTAGCAGGGAATATTAACGAGTACAGATGTATTTCCTGCCCTGGGGGTCAGCCAATCCATACCAAAACCTCCAGAGGTGCAGTAAATTCACATATTCCTTGAGAAAGTCTATTAGAGCGTGATTAATACATTTGATCACATTTATAGATATTTCCATAGGTCTGCTTTATACAGCTCGTATGATTTGGTGAATGGTTGGATTGATCCTGGAGCCTTTCCCACCCCTAAAGATTGATTGATTCTGTAAGATCATGGCTCTGTACCTGCCTAGCACAACCTGGTATGGTCACACACCTGGATTAAACCCCAGCTCTGGGCTGGGCCTACCTTGCAGGACACTCCTGACGATGGTTTCTGTGTGCTCAGCCAGCAGCTCAGCCTTGGCAATGGCAGCCAAGGACAGGTAGCTGGACATGTTCCTGCACAGCTCCTTGTTGCCCCTCTGCAGGAACTTCACTGCCACTGGCACAGCCAAGGCCATCACTGGAGGCCGGTTGTAATTCTGCAAAAATGAGGGAAAAAAAAATTTATATAGTAGTCTAGTGCTGGGCAGAGTAGGGAAACCAAAGTCAAAGCAACAGGGGAAAAAGAGAAAAAAGCTTGTCAAGAAAGGTCATGTTTTGGTACCACCACTGTAGGCAGGAGTCAAAGAAAGAGCAAATACAGAAATTTAAAACTACTGCAGCAGAAAAGAATAGTCCTATTTTTGTCTTCTGCTAGAGGAAGCAGAAGGACAGTAACAAAATATGTGGTGCATAAATAAAAATCAATATAAATAAAATACAGAAGATATGAAGTGCACTAACTACATGCTGCCATTTCTAACGAGACATTTTGTGTTTGATGCTCCCTGGAAAGACAGAGGCTGCATCCATCATCCCAAAGCACAGGAAACACCTTGGAGCAGCGACTGCACTGGACACTTGCTCAGTGTAGTAGCTCTAGTATTGGTCATTAATTATTCTGTAATCATTAAGATTTCATTTGTTTATTTAAACTCACAGAATTCCAGAATGGTTTGGGTTGGAAAGGTCCTTAAAGGTCACCCAGTGCCACCCCTGCCATGGCAGGGACACCTCACACTGTCCCAGGTTGTTCCAGCCTGGCCTTGGGCACTGCCAGGGACCCAGGGGCAGCCCCAGCTGCTCTGGGCACCTCCACCAATTCCTCTGAACACTGAGATCCTTCAGGAGTGCAAACTCCTCTTCTAAAATGGCTCCAAGCTTCTGAAATCTCAGGGTCCCTGGGTGCACCCTGGGGTTTGGAATCAAGGTCAGGAAAGGTTTTCTGCTATTATTTGTACAGAAAATTGTGTGTTCAAAGCACACACATCCATTGCCTGCTGAATCCCCACAGCAGCAGGACACATTTGTGTGTCACTGAGCACCCACATTCCTCTGGAGCCTCCTTAACCAGTGCTGTGCTCTCCTCTCCACTCAGATCTTTGGAACTGGAGCACATCCCCATTTCTGAAAATAATCCTGCAGTGTGATTATGCCTAATTAGCAGCTGAAATCCCAGGCAAACCTGGAACCCAGATGTTTCAGACAGCAACAGAACAGTGGGAAGGAAGGCAGAGCAGATTTTCTGGATTTTCATTCTGGAACAGCCCTGACTAGAATAAATTTAGACTGAGAAACCCCAAATCTGTTATTCCACAGAGCCTGAGTGGCTCTGAGGATTTTCCCTTGGAGCAGAGACTTGCCAAGCAGTGGACACTCCCTCCCAGAGACCCCTGGGGAAGAAGGGGCTGCAGCCACCCCTTGGTGTCGAGACAGATCATTCTGGCAGCTGCCATATGACCAAAAGCTGCATCTTTAACGAGAAAAGCCCTTCAAATAAATGGAGCTTTCTGCAGCAGCATGTTTAAATCAACATAATGCCTTGTTATGTTTGGCTGAGACACCACGGAGCAGGAGCCAAATGCTGCTCCAAGTTATTGCTCTGCTACTCCACACAAAGAATGGGAAGATAAGGCTTGGCTCTCTGACTAGGGTTTAAAAGATCTAAGAAAATTCCAAAGAACAATTCTTTTTTTTTTTTTCCCCCACCCCTTACAATAAAGATAAAATCCTTAGTTAAGAAAAGGTTTGGATTCAGAGGGAAGGAGAAAGGTTTCATTTGTTCCATGATAAACATCAGGGCAGGAAGGCACACTCAGAAGATGCAGAGGTGACAATGAAGAGCAGATTTCAATAAAGTGATCCAGTGATGTTTGCAAACCTTGGGGACCTCCCTGCTGCTGATATCAACAGAGGCCTGCCTGAGATCCAGCCCAGCTGGCAGATATTCATTATTGTTCCAACTGTCCCCCACATCTGCTGGAAAACCTCAGTTTATACCTCTTTGTTTTAATGCAGAGGAGCTTGCCAATAAAAGCTCTGGTTTAGGGAACAGCAAATGTACTTTTATAACTCAGCTGCGGCTGCTCCTGGATCCCTGGCAGTGCCCAAGGCCAGGCTGGGCAGGGCTTGGAGCAGCTGGGACAGTGGGAAGTGTCCCCATGGCAGGGGTGGCACTGGATGGACTTTGAGATCCATCCCAAACCATCCCATAGTTCTGTGAGTTACCTCAAGGATTTCAAGAGGAATCAGAATGGTTCCCCAAGCGCTGAGTTTTAAACGCCACCACTCCCAAGCACACAAAAAGAGAGTTACCAAAGCATTTTAAAAAGTAAAACAAAGAAATATTGGCACCGAGAGCGCAGCGCTGCTGCTCCCAGCCCAGCCCTACCTGCAGGATGCAGCTCATGATGTCAGATGCAATTTTGGCATGTGGGGCATCCTCGTCCCTGCCAGAGGGCGTCAGGTTGTGCTCCAGGCAGGACTCCCAGAGGGCCACCAGGGCCCTGCCGTGCCTCTCGATGGAGGCAGTCTCCCTGATGGCCGTGGTGATGCGCGTGATGCAGATCTCCACCACGGCCTGGTCGTTGTCGTTGGTCTGGTAGTCCTGGGGCAAGCAAACACACCTGCAGTGAAATGGCTGCCAGGACCCACCAAATTCAGTGTTTGTAGCCACCCAGTGTCCATTTTCCCATGTCCACCTTTACAACAAATGTTCAGCGTGACACAACTCTGGAATTTGTCATCCCACAGGTCTTAATTCTCATTACTGGGACGGTATGGACCTCTGTAACTTTATATAATCTTTAATATGTTTTAAATAACTATTTAAAAAAATTATGTTTCAAGTTTTGTTATATCATTATATATAATATATATAATAAACTATATTTATATAGTTTAAACATATATAATTTAAATATATAATATATATTATATATTATATGATATATAATATTATATATATTATATATTTTATATACATAATATATAAAATATATAATATATTATACATATATTATATATATAATATATATTCTTTATTATATTTATTATATTTCAAGTTCATCCTTCAAGATGACCTTGAAATACCTTTGAATCTGGTGGGAACTGGATTTTGTCAGCACATTTTAAAAAAATTTAAAATATTTAAAAAAAATATTTATATAAATAGATATATATAAAGAGAGATATATAGAATTTATAAAATATTTGTATATACATAAAATATAAATAAAATATAAATATTTCTAAAAATTTATAAATATATTTTAATTATTTTCTCTTCAAGTCTTACCAGAAATTTAAATTGTTTATATACCCCCCCTTATTTATACAATACAATCTCATTAAACATTTTATTAAGGACAACGTTTCACTCACTGCAGCTGAACTAATGATCCTGATCTGCTCAAGAGCTTCGGAGAGGCTCCCTTCGATCTCGGCATCCTCCAGGGAGAAGAGATCCCCCGCCCGGGACAGGTCCTTGTGTGCCAGCACCAGCCCGAAGAGGTGATGCATGGCCCCGCTCAGCCGCCCTCTGCAGGCACCATGGGCACTCAGCTGGGCACACAACGGGAGCAGGCCCGGCCAGGAGCAACCGGGTTCATATGAAGGATAAATCCGGGCTGTATTTCAAGGCTTCCGTGGCCCCAGCCTTAAAGAAAACAATAAAAAAAAAAAGAATAAAAATTAGCAAATGCATTGACATATTCCATTTCAGCAAAGATTTTTAAATGTGTGTGAAAGTGTCACACAAGACCCCTGAGCCAGGGACATCCTCAAGCTCATTCATGAACTGGGTGATTTTTTATCTTCAAATACTAAGTAGCTTAAAATTAGATTTAAAAATACATAATAACTGAACCCAAGGTTTTCTTCCTTTCTGTGCACATTGCCTGAGCAGGCTGGTCGCTGAACCAGCTGCTGAAGGTTCTAAATCCCTTTCCCTGGTCAGGAGCAGAGCTCCAGGAGGCGGAGGGTGAAGCCTCTTTCTTTCCCGAGTTGCTGTGTCTTGACTCCAGAAAAACATTACTAGGAAGATTGAGAAGATAGCGATCTTTGTTTAGAAAAAAACTGTCACTTTTGTTGCCAAAATGATCCCTAGGGTCTTTTAAACCGCTGTAAAACAAAGCCTTGGCTGAGGTGAAACTCTGCTCTTCTCCAGTCTGAGGAATGGAGCAGAGGCTGAGCCAGGCTCACACTTTGGGAAGTGTTCTGCACTTGAGTCCCAAAACTCTGCTTGGGTCCCTCGTGGATTCACTGTGTCACTTTCTCTGGATTCTTCTCTGGAGTTGACAAAGCCACAAGATACATCACTTACAATTATTATTTGAGATATGGAGCACCCTTAATCCCTGTTTTATTATCTTTTTCAGAAAAAAAGGTCAAATATAATCACAGAATCACAGAACGTTAAAGAGTTGGAGGGACCTTAAAGCCCGTCCAGTCCCAGCCCCCCTGCCATGGGCAGGGCCCCCTCCTCCCACTAGCCCAGGTTGCCCAAGGCCTTGCCCAGCCTGCCTTTGAACATGCCACGGTTGGGGCATCCACAGACGGAGCAAAACCAAGGCAGAACACTGAGAACCTTCTGGAAGCAGCTCCCTGGACCAATCTCTATTTTAATAGGCAGCACACTACACTTCCTAACCCAAAACAGGGCTGTTTTAATTTCCCCAGCTCTACCAATGCCATTCCACAGGACTCCCATTCCCATCGAGCAGAAGCAGAAAGGAGCTGAGGCTGCAAATCCCGAGGCACAAATCACCCAGCTGAACCACAGGGAGGGTGGCAGGGCAGGATGCTCTCACCTGCTCACACTCAGCCACTCACAAACCCAAAAGCAGAAGGTCAGAGAGACACAGACAGAATTTTTTACCTGCTGGGGATCCCCCCAGGCCATCCTCGGGGATGGGGCCGGGTGCTCTGGGGACCAAGGCTGCCCCTTTGCTCCTGTGCCCCCGGGCAGCAGCCAGGGCCAGCAGGAAGGCTGGCGGGCAGGCAGGCATCCCGGGCTGAGAATTGCAGTGCCACAGGGAAGGCATCCCAGGAATGCAGACTAAAGCAGCCTAAAAGTTACCCTTGGCTCCATCAGGTGACCAAAGAGCCCAAATGCAGCGAGGCCTTATCTCTGAATGAGCTGCTCTGTTTCCAGGGCAAAATACAAAGCCTGCTCCACTTGAGGGCAGTTGTTTTTAATAGAGGAAACAGAACTCTCTGTGTTAGTGGAAAGCTATCCTTCCCTGGGAAGGAGGGGAAACAGCCCTCGGTAAGCTCACACTGTTTGAAAGAAAGAGAACAAGTGAACAGCCTTGCTGGAGAGGAGATTTCCTGGCCAAAGGAATAAATGCTGTCGTTCTGCAGCCTTTACTTGAGCACAAAAGAGGGTCTGAGGTTTGCTTTGCCTTTTAACATGAGCCTCAGGAATAGCACAACAAAATGTGCCCACATAATGCAGAAAAATGCTCCAGGAAGGAGCCCTCCCTCGGATCAGCTGCTCTGAAACACAGCAGCCCTTTCTGCAGGAGCTGGCCCTCATCATCCTCCTGGGTCCCCTCCAGCTCAGGATATTCCCTGAAATCCTTGGGAATATCATTGGCCTTTGGCAAATGATCCTCCCCTGGGTGTGCTCCTGCACAGCAGCTTCTCAGAGAGCTCCTGAGCTCTACCCAGACAGAGAATTTTATGTGAGTTTTATAGACAACACTCAGGATAATGCAGGAAAACACTTATTTATTGTGAGCTCTTGGAAATGGAATTATAGCAAATCCTCTTAATGCTTACATTGTGTAACAGTGCTGGAAATACTTTCCTTCCATCAGCATTAAAGAGAATTGTTCCTTAAGCATTTCCTTGCTATTAATAGGCAGCTGGCACTGAGCAAGAGGGAAAACAAATCATGTGTCTTATGTCATTTTTAAATTTTCTTTTTTTAAAGGGTCAAGCTGGGCAATGAAATTGCTGCAGGGTGTAGTTCCTGAGGTAACTCATCACCTTAAATCTCCATCAGCCTGACTCCACACCATCCATCAGAGTTTTCTCACTGGCTGTATTTGTGTCCCACACACAGAAGGAATGGAGAAGGCAAAGGGTTTGCCCAAAGTTTGTCCATCCTGCCTGGATCCCCCTGGCACTGCAGAGGGGATTCAGAGCAGGAATTCACACCTTTCCAATGCCAGAACATGGGGAACAAAGCAGGAACTCCAGCGCTCAGAACAAGCTTCAACTCATCGTTATGCAGGAAAACACCCTCAGCTTATAACACAAACCACTTGCACTGGTTCTGGTGCAGTTCCACATTAATTCCAAGGTTTGATCTGGTTTCCAACACCTCCTTTCCCTTTTCATGCCAAGCTGAAAGAGCCACCCTTTCCCGGGGACCTTGAAGCTGCTCCCCTCCAAGGTGAGTCTCTCCACTTGCTGCAGGCACACATTCTTACCAAAGCTCCTTATCAGAAGCAATCAGAATAAAAGCCAGCCTGACAGGTTTCAGAGCTTGAAGCTACTGAATTGGTCTGTTTGCAAAATAATTCCCCCAATAATAGAAGATTAACAATAAAAATCCCATGTAAAAGGGCAGTTGGACCTAGAGGCATCCAAAAGCCATTTGAACTTGAGCTGAAAGGCTGAGCCTTACAGTTTATCAGGAGCTCAGCTTTTGCAGAATGACATTAGAAGGACAAGCAAAAAATATAATCTTTCAAACCAAAGAGGAAGGGAGAATATAACTTTTTTTTTAATATTTACAGTGAAGGAAATTCTACAAGAAAATAATTTCCTTAACATCCAAAAGACTTGAAATGTAAATCCAGCTGTTTGATTTTTGGGAAGTTATCCCACTGAAAACAGAACCACAACCTTCAAACAATTGGGCAATGACATTTTTTGTCTAGTTCTGTGCTACACATCATCCATCAGGAAAGCCTTCACTCTGTTTAAGGAATTTTAGGGAACTCAGGCCACTGAAGCTCATGTTAAGTGAACCTTTACAGGATTTTTTAGTTTCTTCCTTGCTGGAGCTGCAGTGAGGACAGGGATGCTCCCATTTCCAATTTCTTATTCCCCACGGAAGGTCTGAGCCACCACAGGTGCCAAAGGTCTTTGCTAAACACAAGGACATGCTCATTTTCTGAATCTTCAAAAATTAAAAGGTATAGAATGAGCATCCCATTCAAAAATGTAACTTATAGCGTCCAGTAAATTCCACAGGAGAGGAAAGTGATCGGGGAATTCCCTCAACCTAGAGAGACTCTTAGAGAACTGGGAGCTGTTTTATCGTGGGCGCAACACAGCCCAGAGCTCTGAGTAACCTTAAAAAGGAAACAAAAACTCTTTCCTTACCTCTCAGCCATGTTGCCATGCTTAACTCATGGATCACACAGAGTGCTTTGGATGAAAGGCACTGGAGGAAAACAGAAGGAAAGCAGTGTCAGTGACTCTTTGCCTTTCCAGACTGTAAAACTCCCCCCAGGACTGCTCCAGGAATGATTGGTTTGCACCAAGCAGGGTTTAACCCTCAGGGCCTGGGCTGGTTATTCCATACACCAGCACAGAGTGAACAGAGCAGGTTTGGATTTCCATGCTCTGCGCTTTGCAGTTTGTAACAACTGCATATTTGCTCGTCGTTTCCTTTTCCATGAATGGCAGGAAGATTAGAATCATCCTCAAAGAAAAATTTGAATTTCAGGTGGAATTCCCTCCTATTGAAATTCTTCTTCCCCATTTTACAAGAAGGAATTTTGTGGAATTTCTGTCTCAGAGTTACAGAAGTTTGTAATATTGCCAAGACTGCTGGATACTTCCTTCCCCCCTGTACTGACCCAGGGAAAAAAAAGCCTGGACACATTTCCCAAGAACATCCACATATGCAATTCATGGACAGAATATTACAAGAT
The DNA here is from genome assembly GCF_028551555.1 of Melozone crissalis. Lineage (NCBI taxonomy): Eukaryota > Metazoa > Chordata > Aves > Passeriformes > Passerellidae > Melozone > Melozone crissalis. The sequence goes on along the minus strand of NW_026535812.1, from coordinate 24,905,859 downwards.
ATTTCAGAGAACCTTTCCCCTCTGTGTTGCACTAATCAAAATTTATTTTATTTTTATGCTTGAAAAGCATTTACTCCCTAAAACAGAGCATTCTTTCAAAACTTGGAAATAAAGTTCTCACATTTTCCAGTGAAAGGAAAGGATTAAAGATCATATTGAGAGAGCATCATTTTCACACAGGGTGAATAGTCTACGGCAGTTCCCATGGGATCAGCTGCATATATTTAAAATCTTCCCACAAGACAACCATTGTTTCCTATGGGCCTCTCTCCTTTTTTCTGTCAGGACAGGTTTCCACACTTCACATCCCTTGAAATTCCAAGGATGCTGAGCTGGACCAGGTGATGAAATGATGAATTATGAAGTCTATTAATTAATTTTATCCCCTGAAATTAATTTTAGGGGTTAAAACTGGTTTTTACTGATGGAACACCTCGCAGCAGTGCTGGGAGCTGGCTTGCTCTCAGCATCCAGCTCTGGGACACAAGGGTCCTGTGTCCCTGTGGAGGCCACTGCAGGACAATCAGCAATGACAGAGCCTTGTCATTCTCTCCTACCAGAATTGCAGGCTGGGCCAGCACCACAGCCTGAAGGCAGCTCGGGGTCCCTCCAATGTGGGAATATTCTCCCCTGTGATGCACCGGTTTGACCAGCAGGTTTATGGGGCAGGATCTGCCCACACTGAACCAGATCTCACCGAGCTCTGAGGCAATTTTGGCTGCACAGTCCATGCAGGAGCTGCTGCTGCAGAGGGGTAGGAATGCACTCAGGAACTTGGCAACTTCTACTGCTGCAAACAGACAACTTGATCAATTTTTTATATACATAAATTACTTGATAATCTGGGTGCTGTCAAGACTGTTTTCTCAGATTTTCAACCTATAAGAAATCCCATTTGGCTGCTGGTTCAGCACACACTGATGCTTTATATAACACTTCATAAGACGTAGCATTTTCAACATCAGTGAGGCAGATTTGTAAGAATTCCATGTTTAAATGTGTCCGTGATATTAAATATTAGACTAAGCTAAACAACACAGTGCTAAAATGGAATAAATTGCTCCATAACAAACCCCAATTCCATCACTGCCACAATGATGCCATCAAAAGCTGCTCGTTTTCAAGGCTGCTTAACGAGCTTTTAGATCTGTGACTTATTTTCAAGACTGCAGTGATGTTACAGAAAAAGAATTTGGTTCAAAATTCTACACCGGGAATAATGTGTATTTCTGTCTAAAGGGAGTGAAGGAGGAAATGGGCCAGAGCATGAGGGACTGCAGGGTCAGAATACAGGGACCCTGTCATGAGAAATGCCACTCTGGCAGGGAAAATTGGACTAGAGCAGTAAATAAATGCAAAAATCACTGAACCTCGAAGTCTCCTGAAGCAGCAGTCACCAGACAAGCACTGAATGTCCTCTAGTTCCTCCCAGGTACCTGGCAATCCACCCCATGTACCTCCAGCTGGTGATTTAATAGGACCAGCAGCTCCCCAGCGTGCCAGGGCTCCTCCAAAGCAAGGCTTCAATTCTGGAGCCCAGGGACAAAGTGCCCCCAGCACAGAGAGGGGAAGGAGAGAGCTGAGCCCCAGGAGGATCCAGGGGTGCTGCAGGTTCCTGTCCCACACACAGACACTGCTTCTTCCCTCCCTGCACCCCCAGCCAACCCACAGCACTCCTCTCAGGCATCACTGGAACACATTCCTACATCCCACAGCCCCAGCAGTCAGAGAAACCCAGGCACAGCCACGCTGCTAACGACCACATTCCCTCCAAAGTGCCTCCATTATTTAACACCCAGCCCTGCTCCCCAGCTCCCCTCCTCGCAGCCGGTTATTCGTTATTCTAGCTGCTACACCAACACATATTTAAGTTATTCATACCTCTCAGAAGCGAGCCCTGGGAAAACCATGAATAATTGATGGCAAATTGGCGCTCTGTGGAGGAATTGGGATGGGCTCCATCCCAGCTGCCAGTGCCCCTTCCATCCCCCTGGCTCTGGTATGTGAGCCAGGCTGCTGGCGGGTGCTCAGCCCTGTCAAGCCGACCGTACAGTCTATTCAGTTACCCTGGAGTTGTCATGTGGAATCAAGCAAACAAATATCTTCTCTCCCTCTGCCCCGAGCCCGGCGCTGGAAAACACATCAGGAATAATTCCTCACCCAGCTTAACTTGGGCAGCACATCGAGTGAAAGTGCTCCCAGCTCGATACGGAATTTGAATTAGTTAAAAGGATTTATCAACAGCCAGTAGTTACATTCAGTTAATTAATAACCTGCTTAAGGTAACAAGGAAATTGCAGAAGTTAATATTACTTATGGGGCCTCTTCTCGATGGCTGGAGCCTCTCGGTGCCTCTGGAGGAGCTTTAGCCCAAAGAGAAGTCAGGGGAGAGCAGGACACTGAGGAAATGCACCTTGCAGCTGACACTGGTGCCATCTCACCAGCTCTGAACCTCAGCCAGCCCTTCCAAAGGGACCTGCCCAGGTGGGACCTGTGCCCAGGACCTACCTGAGCACCTCCAGAGCTGGCAGCTGTACCAGAAATGATCTCCAAAGCATTCCAGAGGCTTTCTGCACACACCTGATCCTTCCCCACCAAGCATATCCATATTTTCCCTCTTAGCTTCCCTCTGACAAATGAATCCCAGATTCCCACCAAGTGAAGCTTAACTAAAACTGACCCAAGGGATCTGAGCCTGGCTGTGTCCTCCCCTCCTGGGAGGGCACAGCAGCAAACCCCTGCTGGAAGTGTCCCAGCAAGGACATTTTTCTAATAACAGCCAAAGAAAAATCAAAGGAACCAAGTGGGAACAGCCAAGTGTAAGGTCAAGCACCCTTGGGCAGCTGCTGGCAGAAAGGAAAGCCTGTTTGCCCAAAGATAATGAGGAGAAATGTTTGTACAACTCTTGTTAGGGCTTTTGTAATACTGAAGGAGTTTCTAAATTGTAGGTTTTTAAAAAATCTGCTCCTTAGAATACACATTCAGTCACACAGGTCCTCAATTTTGATGGCAATTCCTCCTAATGGCTTTTTTGCTCCTGTTCATTGCACCACAGCCTGGGCAATCAAATACAAAATTAATGGGGAGTGAAGACATTCTTTTAACGATGGTAAAGTTATTATTGTTGTTGTTCTTTAAGGGAAATCCAATTGTGTGTTTCCTACATCTTCCTTTTAGCTCAGGAACTACAGGAACAGAGCTTCTCTCCCACTTCCATGAGACTGTAAGAAAGCTTGTGAGATGATGGCAGGACAGAAATACTCTCACTCTGAAATTCATTTTCTAAACAAGAGATTTTAGCATAATAAATTTCACAGGGCAGAGCGGCCTGACTAGGAGAGCACAGGCAGAGGGTTGGATTTTATTTCTGCATCTGATAACAAATTTATTCCTTGTACAGCAGGAATTCAGAGCTTCCTTTGCTCACCATGAACCTAATTTTGTCTTCTAATAGCAGCCAAAATCACCCAGAGATTGCAGATTTCCCATCCCTGGAAGTGCCCAAGGCCAGGCTGGACTGGGACCAACCTGGGATAGTGGAAGGTGCTCATGGTAGGGGGTGGAACAAGATGAGCTTTAAAGCCTTTGTCTTAATATCAGACAAACCAAGATATTGTGGCAATAAAGCAAAAGGGTTCACATACATCTTTCACCAGCCGAAAGAAGAGAATGTACTTTATGAAAATAGTTTTTTCCCCATCCTGGAAAAAAATAAATTGGTTTTAATTTTTATTACAACAGCTACAATGAATGACGCCCTTTTTCAGCAAAGCCCTGGAAATATTTATTTTGTTAGACTTTTAAAAACAAACATCTTGTTAGGGAAGAGACAGGCTATTGTTCTCCCTCTGACTAATTGGGGAAAAGCAACAGAATATTCCATATTCATTACATTTCAATTACATTTCACCAAAATGACTCATGTTATCTTCCACCCAGACAAAGTGTTTTAATTTTAATAACGACAATGCCGACAGCTACAATACTGTTCTTGCAGAACTTTGCTTGTAAATAATTAACAATTGTTGTATAATGACAGAGGGGGAGTTGATAGCTCTATTAATTTCACAGTCAGGCTGGAGTCTCTTTAATTTTGGGTATTCATAAGAACCCATTCCCCATCCAACATAAAAGGCTAATGGCAAATTCAGGTTTATGTCCCAACGCCAAAATCCTGTTGTATGCCAGGAACCAGCCATGGAAAACCAAGGAGAATTGTGCAGGACTCACAGATCACACCTCCAGAGGGTTTCAGTTTGGCTAATAATTGTCTGGGCTTGAGGCTGAGATCTGGAATGGGATAAATAACGAGTTTCAAATCCTGCTCTGTGCTGGGGTGGCCTCTGCAGGGGACAGATCCAGGACATGGCACCACTTATTAATGGCCTTTAAATATGTGCACTGCAAGCAGGACACCCATGAGTGTTCCCCTAATCCACTCATATTCCTAAAATCAGGAAGTGTTCCCCTGATTCTGGTGGAATCAGCCAGGACACAAACACCTTGAGGACCACGTGAAGGTTCCCCTTGTTTCCATATCAAGTCTTGCTTATTCTCCAGTTACCAAGTATCAGCCACAGTCACAGCCCCTACTGAAATTAAAAGAGGTTTTCCTTGAATAAAACTCTGGGATTATGACCCAGGTCTTGGAGAAGCCAAACCCTGGCACTGCTGTTGGTGTTTGCAGGTGGGTATTGCCCGGTGCAATGCTCAGAGCTCATTAACAGCTACACTGCTCCAAAGGCTCATTTGCATCACAAACCCAACATCTGCTGCGCCGCCGTGGTGATAAACTTGATCACAAACAGGGAAACTTTGCATACTCATTTCTTTATAACCACTGCTGGTTCAGAGAGGTCTCCAAAATATTCACAAGCGACAGAAAAAGTCACCTCAGCCTCCCTTTGGACAAACCCAAACACACCCAGCCTTGTTTTCACATCCCCACACACATTCGCATTTCACATCTCAGGTAACATTTTCATTAACCACCTGCATCATTTCCCCGCCGAACGCACATTTTATTACTTCAGACATCCCCTTCCACTGGCCTGGCTTTGCACAGACAGGGCTTCCTTAATTGAGCCGCATAGTTTATGAGCTGTGCTAATTGAGCTGCATGCCTCCGCAGCTCCGGGGTTTCAGACCCCGAGCCCGACCCGGCTCCGGTCGGTGCCACCGGAGCCGCAGCTCTGCGCCTGGAGGAGCCCTTCCACAGCCCTGCTGCACTCCTCACATCCCCGGGGGCTTTTCCCCCTTGGGAATACCCGAAGGGTGCTAGAGCTGCATTCCGCTCGCCCAGGCTTTTTTAAGGAGAGCCAGGACAACTGAACGAAGCTGCCGCCCAAGGAACGAACCCTGTGTCCCTGAGAGCAGCAGGGAGGAAAACTCACCCAGGAGAGAGCAAGAGCGGCTATCCCACACAGAAAAACCCGCCCGACTCCAGGGACCGCTCCAAGCACGCTGCCAGGTCCTGGGAAGGAGCCAGGAGCCTTTAAAGGGTTAGGAGGAGCGACATTGATATCGATAGGTGACCGTGAGGACCCGGCGGTCCCAGCTGCCCGAGCAAAGAGCTCAGCAATCAGGGCAGAGACACCGCGTCTGGAGCCAGGGCGGGTTCCGCACAGCATCCAGCTGTTTCTCACCCTAATTAACTCTACAGGCTAACAGGGATTATTAATATTAATCACCCGGCCTCTGAGGCTGCTAATGAAACCAGCTAATCCATAGCAGTGCAAACGAACACGGGGATTTGTGCTGAGTTACACGGGAGAGAAGCACTACCTGCTCTACAAGGTGCTCACACCTTGCTGGAGCACAGGTCTCCTCCTGGTTATGGAGAGATGCCTCAATAAGGCACTAAAAACCCTAAAACATCTGCTGAGTAAGCTTTCCATCATTAAAGCTGCACCTCAGAGGAGCACGGGGCTTTGAAAGGGGAACAGCTTCCACCAGCACCTCCTTTCACAGGGGCAGCATCACTTGGGAGCGTAAGGAAACCAGGCAGGGGAGAACAGAACAGGGGCAGCACCTCACAGGAAACCGTACTGAAATTAATTCATACCAGCACCGATGTGGAAAGGGCTTGGCAGGCAAAGCTTTGTTTGCTAGATTTGTGGAATTCTTTGTGTAAATAAACATGAAGCTGTAGAATGTTGGATTGGAAAATCCTCGAGCTCACCAAACCTGTTGAGGCAAGAGCTGTCAGGTCTAGGCTCACCTGATGTTTGAGCTGATGGTGCTTCCCTAAGCAAAGCTTTTCAACATTCCACAATTAGGAAATTACTCATTAGCCAGAGACTTTTCCCCACTCCATTGGGAACAGAGGACACCAGGTCACTGGTTTGTTCCTGTGTCTGAATTAATGATTCTTTGCTCTCTCAAATGTCTCCTTTTGAAGGAAACATCTCTTTAGTTTCATCTCTTTCTCACTCTGGTCATGTTGTCCTGTCCTGTTCCTGAGCAATCCTCACTACGTTTTAATTTTCTCAGTTTCTCTGTGTTTGGGGGGTTTTGTTAGTTATGGGTTGGTTGTTTTGGGTTTTTTTGGGTGGTATCCCTGTATCTGTTTTTCCTCCAACATCCTCCCTGACCTGAGAACCTCCTGCTCCAGAAGCCAACTCCCTGAATTTTCAACACATTTTGCAGAGAAACCATTTTCCTCTCATAACTTCAAAATTTAAACCAATAGATCCTGCGAAATAAAACAAGATCTGATCCTTTGTGTCCAAAATGTGGTTCCTGGCTTTTCCCCAGCAGGTCTGAATTTATCAAATCGTGAGGTGTACACATTGCATTAAAGCCAAGTAATAGAAAATTCAGTGTTCACCTTTCAAGTCCAACTCGGTAGGAAACCAATTCAATTTTGCTGTCAATTACGTTAGGGAGAAATAGGAGAAAATAGAAAAAAAATCAGATTAATGCATTCTGAGATAAATGGTATTTCAGATAAGTTTAATCTTACTTTTGAGAGGTGCTAACTCATCACGTGCATCTACGTTGAGGAGCCTGGGAGGCACAACACCAAAATTGTTTCACCCTCATTCAACTGAATTAGGGTTTCCTTTTTTTCCTCAGCAGGACCCACAGGACAGGACGAAGATTTCAGCTGGGGGCTGAAATTCCATATCCAGTTTCACTGACTTTAACCATAAAGGCAATTTTCTCCTAATCAGAAGTGAGAATGGCCCTCTGGTCTCCCTTGTCAGGCTGTAAATAGATGCTCCCCTCTCTCCTCGGGAGGACAGGGATTAAAGGAAGGCAAGGTGGAAAAGAGAGTGAAACCCATGGGAGCTGGGGGTGGAGACCATGAACTTCTGAGATGTTTTCAGGAGGTTCCAGCTCAGCAGATTCTTCAGTTTAACTTTAACCATCTGAGTCAGAGTCCCATCTTTGTAATTATTCAGTGCCCCATCCCTTCCAGTGGGGTTGAGGCTGGAAGTTTCCTCCAGTGGCCACCAAGCCCAGACCCAGCAGGGTGGTCAGGGCCACCTCCAGCTGGATTTTGAACCATTTCCATGGCTCTCCCCTGCATTCAGTGCATCCCCATCCTTCTTGTACTGAGGAGTTTGTTTTTTTATCACCTCTCATCCACAGAAAAAAAACTTCCTGAATGTCTTCAAATCCTTAACATTGTTTCACCTGTAAAATGATAAAATCTACTTTGATTTGCCACTCTAACAGTGCCTTCACCCACCCTGTATTTTGCTCCCAGGAGGGGTTAATGTCACACATATATACACACAAAGGATTTTTGTATTTTAATAGCAAGGCAACAAAGAAATTCACTCAATGACAAGTTCTTGGACTGATGCATTATTCATTTTG